>NW_027273874.1:0-1200000 GCF_046630095.1 Trachinotus anak
CACATCTAATTGAGATTTCATGCCCTATTTTCTCAGAGATCCGAAACCTCGTTCTGTTCTACTGCAAGCACTATTTCCCCAAGGAACGAGATGAAAGAAATTGTTTTCAGGTTTTATTTGGTTTTTGTTGCTTTAAGGGTTGTTTTTTTTTTTCTTTCACATTGCTAGAGCAGCTTTTCAATAAAAATGCTTTTTTTTATTGTTCAATAGACAAAGTGACTGCAGTTGATTTGGTTTTTCTGAAAGGTAGTGAAATAAATGAATTCCAATAAACTTTCTGTTTCTTTCATCAGAATAATTCATTCGACTGCATGCATAGATTTGTCATGATTGTTGCAAAAAAAATAAATAAAAAAATAACTGCAATACTTTTCACAGCTGCTCTCATTCTGGTTCATTTTCTCATCTGACCATCACAGAGTGCCTTCAGCTGTTCAGTCAAAATGTTTGACAAGGGATTTAAAAATTGATAATGCTCCTTTCAGTGTCCTTGACCTTGAATATTTGATCTATACATCTATTATATTTCAAAAATTCTATGTCTAGCTTTTCTCAGGTCTCTGAGGTCTGGAACAAAGCCTGACGTAGTTTATTTATGGCATACATTTTGGCAAAGGGCCATGTAAAACAGTGAAAAACACAAAATAATTAAGTTTCAATAAAGTCAATTTGTCCCATATAGTAAAGCCCATATCAGTTTGTCTAGCTGTATTATGGGCTACCATGTCACACTGTCATTCTTATCTTTGTGGTCCCTGTGCTCCTGCAGTGACATCACCCAGTCTTGCATTACATAGCCGTAACAGTCACAGTGGGAGCACCAGCTTCCCAGCAGGACCCATATTGGATGCTCCACAATCAATGACATCATGCACAAGCATCAACCTCAAATACCATAGGGAAATATACAAAAAGGGGTAGTGATCTCAGCCCCCCCCCCCCCCCCCCCCCCCCCCCCCCACCCCCCCCCCAAAGGCTTTTTTTTTTCTGGTGTGAAGCAGGTGACATGACAGAAAGACATTAGCAGCACAGGAGCAAAGACATTAAGTGATTTTGTACTTTGGAGTTTGAGATTTGATGTTCTTTCTGTTTGTTCTTTTTCTTTTTCACGCTTCACGTCTTCAGTGCTTACATAAAAAGTATGGAGAAAAAAAACTACCAAGTTACCTTGAATGAAACATTTTTTATATTCAAGGAGGTTGAAGTACAGTAAAGACATATAAAAGAAGAAATGATGAATGCATAAACTATTCTTTTTACATCATATATAGTACCTTTCTCTGTGCTGCTAATACTTTGTAGAATAGGAATATAAGTGTTTATAATACTGAGTGCTTCTATTATATAAGGCACAGTATGTGCTTTGATGGTCAAGGCAGTTGTTCAAGACTGGAAAGAGTGGTGGCTTATGGAGCGACTACTGCTACCAAAACATCGTTCCTTGCTCTAATGTACTTCAAGTGTTTTTGTTGTTGTTACTTCTGCCAACAAGGTTATTTTTTCACTAGTATCTGTTTATTTGTCAGCAGAATTACGCAAAAAGTAATTAACCCATTTGCACAGAACTTGGTGGAGGGATCGAACGTGGGCCAAGGAGGAAGCCCGTTACAGTTTGGGGCAGATCCACATCATTTCCTATGTTCCTATGTTTCCAATTTTTTTTCTCTGAAGTCTGGTTTATCTAGTTTGACATTGACTTTGGTGGAGGTTTGCACTCTCTGAATGTCCTTCTGCTTGTTGTTGTTTTGAATATATTCAAAGAAATATTATAAGAAGTCATCTGTAAACAGCTCAGACATTTCTGCCCCAGTTCTGCTAAATGAACATTCAAGCTTTAAAGGATCCAGCAGGGTCACGGTTTATCAAGTCTGTCTTAAAACAATAGTCAGGTGCCCATGTGAACACTGCAACAGGCTTTTTCTTGCTGTAATCATACCTGTTGTTCATACTGGCCATGAAGAGATCCTCTTATAATGCACTTCCAAGGTGAGTGATCCAACAACTGGGACAACAGGCCCACAGGCACCATCCAAGGCAAAAATGTGTTCAGACATTTGCCTGAAGCTGACTGCTTCAGCGGTCTGAGTTAGACAATAAAGTGGATACAGTCTTTTTATTACAAAATTCCGCATTTGTGATTTGTCTCCACCTCATATTAACTTCAGATTAAGTCTGGATTACATTTATACACATTTGTCACCCATCTCTTACACTGGAAGCATGTTAGAGAGAACAGGAGCGGTGATTACACCGGGCAGAATCTGTTCTGATGATCAAATGTGCACAAACTGGCTGTTAAAAGAAAGACTTAAAAAACTGTGAACCTGTCCTTTAACCATTAATCAGACCAGATATCTTAATGGTGATTTTGTGACAGCCCTGGACTAGTTTAATCCTTTCCTGTGATGCCTTAAGAGTGAAAGTGGCTATTTTTTTTAATGTTCAATGTCAATTTTTCATACAACCGATGACAGTTTAGTGGATGTTTATGGCATTTTCTCTGACAGCTGTAAATCACAGAGTAACCCTATGATTGTGATTTCACTGGAAGTAACATGAAAAGCTGCTTCCATACATTACTTCCACTGGTTAAATACAAGATTATTTGCAGCACAAAAATAGAGTTTGTGTTTTACAGCAGTGAATAGAAACCTCATTCTGGTACAAGGCCTAAAATCTTACATCATAGTTGTATCATGTGGTGATATATGAACTGTGCTGAGTTTGAAAGGGTGATAATATGAATAAAGCTGTGCTAAATAGAACTATTGTTGTGCTAAGAAATAACTGAGCAAAGCTGTAGTATGTCCCCTTTGAGAGCCCTTGACAAAACTGTGGACATGCCAGTTCACAACAATCGGTACTGTCCTGTTTAACACTCAGCCTGCACCTCTCTCTGATCGCAGCAGGGCTAAAAGTGGAAAAGACACATTCAAAGAGATATTTTACCGCAGTTTTGCTTATTACCCTCTTTTGCAGCCTTTCAGGAAGCTCATCTTGTCATATTTTTGTCCAGTCCCAGCAGGGAGCGTTAATAATCACCTCCATGCAACGCTGAGACCATTGTCACACAAGTGGCTCCAGCGCGGGGGACGGTAATGTCTCAGAGGAACCGCTATTGACATCTCAGTCTCTTTGCTAGAAGCTATTGTAGAGACAGAACGCCTGTGTGTGATGAAATGCGGGCCTGTCACGCTCGCAGGTTGCCAGTGAGTGTGCAGGGAGGCCGTGGAGGTCAAGAGAACTCACCCTTGACATTTAATAGCAGGAGGTGGGACCCACTGGATCAGTCATACAGATTATCAGTGAGCAGAGACGAGATGAGAGGATCCAAATGGAGAGGGGATGGAGTGCACCTCCGCACTGCAGGTGCTGTTTTTTTTTTTTTTTTTACTTCATCACTGTGTTCAACTGTACAATCAACTGTCATTAATAAAATACGTTTTTCATCACCATACCTTAAATAAACACGAGTGGGGTTTCTAGTCATTAATTTTCACTCACTGTTTGTTGTCGGCCGCCATTTGGATTAATTATGAGCGTTTTCCTTTGAAGTGTGCTGTGGTGGAGAATTATTTTTGATCTTTTAGTTTAAGTAAAAGTAGCAGTACCACAGTTTAAAAATACTCCGTTACAAGAAAAAATCCTGCATTAAATATTGAAGTTTAATTTGAAACAGCATTTGCATATTACATCTGGCTGAAGTGGAGCCTGCATTAAGTACCGTGTGCTGCTGGGTACTGGAATCTATCATAGTGTGTCTCACTTTATAAGCTGAGCACATGATTTGTTTGTAAAATTTTAAGTTGAAAAGTATCTGCAAGATAAAGGTAATGAAATTTGATGTGGTATGTGCCATTTGATGTTTTGGGATTTATGAGTGACTCGGGCAGAGGACAGCGCCCCCTGCTGTGCCTGATTGTTGACCTGGTGACTCTCAGTCTCGCCTGCTCAAGTGGTTTGAGACTTTGGTGCTCCACATTACAAAGACAGATTAGGTTAATGACCCCGGCATTGACCTGCCTTCCCTCCAAGGGGGTCTACATATTACACGTTTGTTCATATTTGTGGCCCTGAAATATAGTTGGCTATCTGATCCCCAGTCTGGTGCAGATGCTAGTGTTTCCTCTCCATTAGAGTCAAAATACTTTACAGTAAAGAGTCCCCTGTTTGCCACCTTTTAGCCCATGATCAGTAGGTTCTGTGCAGCATTACATAACTGTAGCACTCTGAGCTCTTGCAGCCAAAATTCTCTAATATTATTGATTTTTTTTTTTTTTTTTAACTTAATTTAATTGAATTTGAATCTACTTAACTCTTGTTTCAAGAAAAGCCTTTATGCTTGCAATGTCAGGTTCTTTATTTCATCATCCTTTATAATAAAGTGAACGTCTTAATCTCAATTTCCTTTTTTTTTTTTTTTTTCAGAGATATTCCTTTAAGGCCACACCCCCCAGACAGCCTGTCATGGGTGTGGTCAGGAAGCAGTTTGCCACACCACCAGGCTCCAGGTGAATCTTAGAACAGGAAGTTCAGTTGATGAGAGCATGATGTGTGTGTTAAATGTATAAAACAAAGACTGCTGCTCTACCAAAGAAAGTCACTGCAGCTGCAGGTTGATACACTTTATCCAGAGGGGACAGTAGCAATGTGCTAGTCATGCAGTTGTCAGTTCAACAGGAAAAAGGAAGAGACAGAGGCAGAGGAATAAGAAGGCAGTGGACTGTTGTTTGTTAGCTGTTTCATTACCATGAAGAGTATTTAAGCCTTTTGCACCTGCTAAATCCCTTTTTATCTGATTCATGAGGACCATGTTCATATGATGCATTCTAGCTGTAAAATGCCACCAATAACTCTTTTATTTGACCAGCTATAGGCTGCTTTTAGCAAAGTCAAATAGGTCCATTCTCCCACACTGTGCTGTGCTTCTTTGTCTCCTTGGTGGAATCAAAATGGTCGTTTTCTTCCTGCTGCCTGGGTGTGGTGTAGCTGGCCAGGAGCATGCTGTGAGGGCCTGAGAGGAAGATGGTGCAGGACCAAAGCTACGGGAGTCTGGTAAGATTTTCTAATGATCGTTGCCTTGGCTGCCACGCAGTGAAATCTCTTGAGCGGCATAATATCTAATACACCAGTGCAACCTCAAGCCTAAATTATTGACTGCTAGGCTGTGATACTGTCTCTGGGTGTTTAACCTAATGTAAGTCAGGCTTTAAGGAGGAGCCCAGCTGTACCTGAAGTGAAAGAGTTTGTTAAGATGACAAGAGAAATTAGCTCAGCAGCCCCTTTATTAGGTGTTAATTTGCTGCCTCCATATTTTTCCTGTCCAACTCTATTCCTGGAAACATGTCACATAGAAGTACTGGTGCCCTTACATTTCCCTGATTTATCCTGATATACTGACCCTTCTCTGTGTCTGATCTTTTAAATATAATCTACCTGGCCAGTAAGCCTTCCTGACATTCTTTTGAGACACACTTTCACAAATCACGATTAAAAATAGGGCCAATAGGTCCATGTTCTTTCATTTTAAGAATTCTTATATGCTATCTAAATGCTAATGATCTAATTGATATTTGTGGGCATGAATAACTTCCCTAAAGCCAGAAAGCAGAGCAGGCAGACTTAAACATCTACTGTCAAGATGTAAAGCCTGGAAATACCTTTTTAGAAGATTGAGTTTTAATTTTTTTGATTTTTTTTTTCTTTTTGTCCATCTTAAAATGTTTGACCTTTGTCATGCAAATTCTGAGCAGCCTAAGTCAGAAAATTGGATGTAACATCAAACTACCTAAATTGATTTTCAGTCAAGCTGTATCCCAATATCACACACTATGTTTCTGATCTGTGTATGTTCAGTGACACTTGCTCTGCATCCTATTATATGCTCATGTTAATAGTACACTATGTGAGCAAGTCCAATTCAAGAGACTGATGTGCTTTATCACTTTGCACTAACAGGAAATGATGCATGGTGTGCGCCAGCAGACGTCATTCAGCTGTGACCGCAGATGGCTTACTCCAAATGTAACTTCACAAATATGCAATATCCTGAAGTGATTCTTCGTTTTTCAGTTCTTCAGATGATGCCAGAGCTGAGTTTTTTTGTTTTTGTTTGTTTCACTTATTTTCCACGTGTGGAACGGTTTTTCTCATTCTTTATTTTATTTCATTTTATTTTTATTTTATTCTGTCCCCTGGATGAGTCAGGAGGAGCACCTCCATTTTGTTTATGGACTGAACAAATACAGTATTTTGTTTAATATTTGACCTCCTTTTGTTCATTTCTAAAATATGTTGTTTGAAGGCTGTGTACTATAGATAACAATGTAGTGGAATGACAACCCCCCCCCCACACACACACACACGCACACAAAAAAAAACAAAAAAACTTTTGATATTCAAATAAATGTACGAATGTACAAACAAAATTTCCCATTAACATTTCACACACCTCCTTGCAAAACTTTATCCAGCAAAATTCCTGATTTATTTCATTTATTTTCCTGACATGTATTTTATGTCTTTAAATAAGAATATGGATTCGGATCATATCAGAAATCCTCTGAGGTGTTTTGTTTTTTTTTTTCTAAAGGTCAGCTTCTCACTTGTATATCCTTAGGTATCCCACCACTGTACAACTTTTTCATCCCCTGTATTTATGAACTGAGAGAACTTAGAATAGCATCATCACAGGTTTTCCATTATTTGTACATCATCACTGAAAATATGACTGAATGTTACAACAATTATTTTTACACCATTCATTCAATGATTCTGTGTTCTTTGTGTTTAAATGTCCCTTTCCAGTCAGTGAAGTGTGGAAGTGGTGAAGGGATTTGTGCAGATTAACATGGATGCCATTATCTTACTATTTATCTAAATATCCATGTATTTAGAAAAGCATGCACCTGAACAGACATGTAAATATGGGTATATTGGGCAATGTGTAAGATGTAATTGCATGGTTGGATTTTAAATAATACAGGTCCTATTGTGTCAAAGGCTTCCTGTAGTGATCTTATGAGCCCATAGCCTTTTTGCTGGTGCTGCTCTGCAGCTTGACATATTGAAACACTTTCTGCTACAGGCATCTCCCTTTCACTTGTATCCATGCAAGCCTAACTGTTGCTCCACCCTCTGCAAGTCGACAGAAGATGTGCATGGGATAAGTCTGCTGCCACTCCTGGTGCAACAGTGTAGTCGACCTCACCACTGTGCATTGTGCTGGCACTGCTGTAATATCACTACAAGTGAAGCTCGGAGAGAGAGAGAGAGAGAAAGAAAGCGTTTTTCAGTTGTTTAAATCATGTCAGGGGAGCACAAATTAACGCCCACCTTTGTTTCTAGCCTGCAGGTCGAGTGCTGAGGGCTGACCATTGACTGCCAGTGTCTGAGGCAGACAGTGGGAAGCATGTAGGCTGCTCCACAGCTCCTGTGGTGGAGAGCTGCGCTGTCCGCGGTGCTGAAAACCTGCTGAACGCACGGAACATGCTTTTCTGCACCGACGCAAACCGGTTTGCAGCAAAATAAATAAATAAATAAATAAATAAAAAAAATAAGACGCCGATCTCAGACAAGCGATGATGGGAGAGGGCTGAAATGGCGCAGACAGTTGAAGGGGGGGGGGGGGGGGGGGGGGGGGGGGGGGGGTGCAGGGAAAAGGCACGGTGGCCTGTTAGGAGAGTGTTTCGGGTAGTTTTGTTGCCTCATGTAAGAGCTGGAGTAGAGCACAAGCGTGAAGGCAGCACACAAAGCTGAGGTGATTTTAATAGGGCCAGTTGCTCCTCTCTTGAAGGCAGTGGCAGTAGTGGTGGCGTGGTATGTAATACATTGGTGAGAAAGGAAAAAAAAAACAAAATAACAAAAACACACACACACACAAAAAAAACAAAAAACGAAATACACTCAAGCCACGGTGTTATTCCCGCCTGCTGCGCTGTGCATCTCTCGGCGAGGCAATGTTTGACTTCAAATGCCATATTTAGGTGGGGGGGGGGGGGGGGGGGGGGGATGCTTGATCGCTTTGAGTGACTGGGGCGAGGACGAATGGCATCTTGTGATTCGGAAAGACGGCTGAGCCCAACCAGGAGCGCGTTAGAGCCAATGGTATGAGGAGCCTCAGTGTGCATAAGCGGTGGATGGAGCTACTCTAGGTATACTTCCGCGTCCAGTGCGTGCTCATGTGTAGGTTGAGTGGATGAAACGGGGAGAGCGGAGAGGTATAGGCATGCTGTGATACGGCCCTATATATTTGCCGGCAGGACTATCTTCCTTTTAAAGACAACCTCCTCCTCGCATTGGTTTCCACTCAGTGATGTCGCGTATTTGTGTGGCGCACCTGTAAAGAGCGAGACAGGCAGAAGCCGGCTTTTTTAATGATTTGATTCCTTTTATTTCTTCTGTTCTTTTTTCCTTATGTTTCATGCATTTGCTGAAAGGAAATCATTTCTGTGTTTTGATTTAATAAATATTTCATTTCCTCATTTTATCTTGTTTGTGTTGGCTTTTATGTTTCCAAGTTTGAACTAAGAGAGCGGAATCCATCAGTTTTACACGCTATTGGCCAGGTGTTTCATTCAGAGATTGTTTGCCTAAGGACGTCCATAACTTTCATTTATAGAAACGGTAAGATATTTTTTACACATTTGCTCATTCACCTGAAACATTTTTAAATCGATATTTTTATTTTTTTGGTTTTTTTCCAGCCTTTGTCAGTTCTTTGAGGACAGTGTGTAGCGCAGATCATGCATTCACTGTAGTCTCAGGCTGTCTTTTTGCATGTGAGGGCGATAGGAAAGTCACCGTGATGCATTCATGTTTCCATTGACGGCTGATTTTCAACTCTGAATCGCGGTGCCTCGGCATATCATAGACTTACACGACAGGATCAGTGGGCTACCTCCGCACATGTGCTCGCTTCAAAAACCTCCCAAGGTTTCAGACATGGACGGACGCTTTTATGGCTCCAGTGTGTAGAATGACAGGCCTTGGTGGAGTGCTGAAACGTGGGATCCGCATAGTAGTCGGTTATTTTACCGCATCTGAAGTAAATCCGTGATCATGTTGGAAATATTACACCAGTAGCGCTGTGTTATATGTAGAATTTCATGCTGGGAGTTGGACCAGTAGCTACAGGATGCAAATAACCACGTTTATTTGATTTTTTCAATCTGAGCTTTCATCAATATCAAAACTTGCATTTCTTTTTTTTTTTTTTTTTTTTTTTTTTTAGGATAAATGGCCAAATTCAAATGGGATTTAGACTTAGTGGCAGGCTACTGTGAGGGTATGTTCTTGAATAAAATGTAAAATTGCCCATAGGGCTGGAGATTCTGTCTAACTCTAAAAGGAGTAATGCTATATAGGTTAAGTGCAGCTTGTGTGTTGTACTACTTGGAGTTGCTGGATGATATTTTCTAAGTTCTGCCATGGTAGGCATATTTGTTTGCTATTTCTGAATTTTCATGCAGGTCTAAATTGCACAGTGTGGACAACCCTACACTTCCTAGTCTAAAAAAAAAAAAAATCCTAACCTTTTTCGGTTCAAAGGCAACTTATCAGTAGGTTATTGTCAGCTGGTTAGGCTTTACCTTTTATACCAACATTAATGCCAAATACATAGGCCTGTCGTGTGGGTGCAGAAATCACATCAGTGAGAAATCTAAAATAGAAACAGCAAAGCTTATAAATCCCTATCGTAACTGTAATGGATAAAATTAAACTATCTCTAATTTTGCTGGTTTCCTCTGAATGCCCATGGGACCCTCATGGCAGGCGGAGGCAGCTTTGGGGCCCTTTGCTCCAGCAGTTTCATTGTTGTATGTGCATTTTTGCAGTGGCACTTTGCTTGGCGTGGCATTCCCGTTAAGTAGCATGAAGCCAAAGTACACCTGCAGCAAATCAATTAGTTAGTAGTCTATTTCCGGGATAGAGACGGGGTCTTCGCTGATTGGCCGAGGGTCTGATTAGTTTACTTAGGGTGGCCGCGTTCCCGCCACCGCCCCCTATTCCGCTGCGCAAAGACTGCGACCAAAAGTTTGATGTCTGCAGACTTTACACCAATAAATACCCGCGACGCCGATTCAACATCTCAAGGTAAGACACCACAAAGGAGTAGTGTAAAAAACAGCAACTACCAAAATTAACTGTGCCGAAAATGTATTAGAAAATGGCATTGAACCAGTTAAGGTAGCTAGCAAAGCCGAACAGAAGCAGGCGCAGCAAACCCCCCCCCCCCCAAACCGGACATGCTGCTCGCAGAACTTCATTGGAAATATTCATGTTTTAACGTGACATGATATTTACTGGGTTTGTCTAAAATTAAGTTAGTCAAATAAATCTTTGCTGTAGTAGCGAGCGCAGAGCCGCATTTCGGTGCTAGCTACCACTCAAGACTAAGGCCATGTGATTAAAAAAAAACCTCTCAAACTGAGTTTGATAAACGCCGCAGTCCACACAAAACTGTTTGATTCGCTACGGATGTCTTGCATAAAGCTTTCTTTTGGCGGCTGTCCAAACCGCGTTCAGCTAAATGACCACGCCGCTTGCTGGTGTAACTTTAAGCCTAGCATGGAGTTGCTCCTTAAATGCTAAAGAAACTTAAAACGAATTTGGCATTTGGCAATTTAGCATCTGCTTTAGATAAACGTGTTCCGGTAGAGTTCGCTTAGTAATTTGGATTTTGCACGAACCAATTTCGGTCCCTGTTGATCTGTTGCGCAGATTACCCGCAGTAACACAGGTGTCGGTGATTAACCAATTAAACAAGTCACTTTGTAGTCCATCCAATTAGAAACGCATTATCTAGAGACGGCCACCCTTTTAAACTCCGTTGGTTTCCACGCTCAAATTTAAATATGTCTATTAAACAAAACAACTGACTTTAATTCAGATCTGTTTTTACATGCATATCTGGAGCAAAGCAGCAGGTGTACTTTTTGTGAACTGTGGTACCATTTCTAATGGTAATTATTTCCAGTCAATCTCCATCAAATCCTGATTATTTTTATTCTTTAAAGTACTAAATTTCCAGAGTATTATTACAGTAATATTGCAGTAACTTGTGAGTTTATTGTGTGCACACACAATGGCTGATCTTTTGGCAGTGCATCTGAGGGCTTTCTTTTAAAATTCAGGACATCAAACCCTATGTTCCATTGTTATCTTTGACATTAGTGGCAGTATTTTCACCTGATATCGGCACTCGCTGTTACTTGTAATAGTCGTGTCACTGTCCTCTTGTAAATGGTGAAAAGCATGTTTTTGGATTAAAGCAACCACAGGTAAAAGAGTAGGTTATTCTTCATTGCAGTTTTTGTGCTGAAAGACTGTGAAGACAGTAAAACTGTAATCTCTGATATAAACACAGGCAAATTCTTTGCAAATGGCATTTTTGTGCTTATGGATATAGTATGTGGTCTTGAATATTGAGCAGGTGAATGTGTTGAAGCCACAGGCAACTGAGTTATAGTTGGCAGTCTGCAGTGAGTAATCTTCAGTTGGTAGGTCATGAAAAGATTACATATCATCCAGCCAGCAGCTAAAAGCCTGACCAGTTAATTTACCAGGAGGCTGCCAAAACACAGGACATCTGTGGTCCTGTGGGTATAGGGGGACAGCCCAGCAAAAGGAAATTAGGTTGTTTACTGAGGATTTAAAGGTGTGATGCACTTTTTACTGCAATATGAGTAGATATCTATGGTATTCATTAGTTTGAGCATAATTTATTAGTAAGACATTTGGACATTGTAGTGTGTTGAATTATGCACTTTTTTTTACTTAACTTTTTGCAGAATCATCATGTATTGGTTTGACACAAAATGATAAATGTTTTGACCAAATGCAGTATGATTAATAGAATAGAAATGCTGTCTTTGTTACTGAAAATGTAGTTTGCTATGCTGGTTTTTGTCCAGTCACCTGAGTAAATATAATAGTTCCTTTTTACTTAGTTCTTGATATTATACGAATGCTGATTAAGTAGTGATATTATAAAATTTCCCTAAATAACAGTAATATTCAGAATATAAGAGATCTTTATTCAGAGTAAGTATCATTGCAGCTCTAATCACAGGTTTAGGTTAAGACAGGTTCAGTTTTAGATAAGAGATGCTAACATGTTCCTATTTCTATATTTATCTGCTGTTTTTAGGCATTTTTCTTTCTCTGTGTACGTGCAACTTCCACAACTGCAGCAGCCTCTGTGTTACTGAGAGGGACAAGAGATAAGAGCGGTTGTCTTTATGTATTATTGAGCCCCCCACGTTTGCCTTTCTAAATAAAGGCTGCTGACAGAGTGACTAAAATGCAGGACAGTGAGTGAACTTCCAAAGGCCACATCACTGTGCTCTGTACAGCAATGTGTGCCGCTGTCAGAACTGGGTTAGTGTACAGTGGGTGGCTTAAGCAAAAAAAAGCAATTTTGCCCCTTTGTCCTTCTTAAACGCCCATCCCCCTTTCTTTTCATAGTGGCCTCTCCCTCTACTCCCCCCACTGCAGTTGATCTAGTCTGGGCTCTGTGGATTGTGCACAGGACTGTTTTCCCTCAGTACTTATTGTCTGTTGGCCACAGGGTGGCCCTCCCTCTGCATGTGTCAGTCATTACTGGAGGCCAGCATTGCAGTGTCCCTGAACCCTGTCACTGCATCACAGAGGCTTTAATAGATCACAACATCCCGTGCTCTGCATGGGCGTGATGTAGTGAGTGTTGATTTGTGTAGTTAATGTAAAGTATTAATGTTTGGCTCTAATTGCAGTGAGAAGCAGAGTTGGTGTAAATACACTTAGCGATGTCAAAACATTATTTTTAATGGTAAATTATTGTAATGTATAAACCTAAGTTAAGTGTCATTTTTGTGTATTTATCAGGTCAATAATCTAGGACCACCAGTTGAAAACAGTCATAGTAGGTGAGGCACTTCAGAGACTGAAACGTCACAGCCTCAGTGATAAAACCCAGTAAATGAACAATCAGTTTCTTTTTAGCTTTAAACATTCTTTCCAAGTGTGTTATTAGTGTTTTTATAGTTTGTTTAGCATTTCTGGCTTTTTTCAGGTAATTCTAGAGCACTGGCATCAGTGTCTAATATTGAGCCAAGCTTTTGCATCACCCTGTCAGCCTTTTTTTATATATATCATGTGCACCTTTTTATATAATGGCAGATAGGCCAGTATCTGAAAACTATTACTATTTGTCAAACTAAGTTTCACCCTCAATCCAGTCTATGGTGTTGTTACTTTTAGAGTTTCATTATGAGTAAATTGTTAGAATCAGCATTTGTATGGATTACTTGGTATTACATACTAATTAATTACCCATAAGTTGATACTTATTCAGAACTAATAATAATTTGATCAAAACTGACAACTGAGATAACAGAGCAGCAAATATGAAGAATATTCTTTTTCCCTAGGACTGACTTGTTGATATTTTTCCATTCGTTCTCTAACAGCATCAAGCCAAAAAGAATTAAAAAAAAAAAAAAAAAATGCCTCTGGTCAAAGGAGTCAATATTGATGAACATGTGTTGCAGTGTCTTGAGCAATACAAAACTACCCAACAGAATTTTGTTAAAGGCGAACTGTGTAGTGAGTGTGTGTGTGTGTGTTTTTTTTCTTTTTTTTCTACCCACATTGCTGGATTATTCCTTTTTTCAAAAGTGCTGGTGAGAAATTTTACATTGGAGGCAGACTGCCAATTATGACTCAGAGTTGCGTCACTTTTCAGTATTATTCTGACACGCTCTGGCTGGCGCTACACAACTCTCAATCCTACCCACTGTAGCCTGTCACCTTCAGGACAAACTTCATACATTTATGTTCATACAATTTTGGTAATCTTTAAATGTGGAGCTACAAAGAAAGCGAGCTTGCTAGCAGGAATGGTAGAGCAAAGATACAGTGAAATACTGAGCAGAGGTGTGGACTGTGGAGCAACATAACACCTAAGAGATGGGGGAGTCCTGTCAGCACATGATATAGTAAATAACATGTGCAACAGTGTGTCCTTGCTTTCAGTAAAATGAAGATGCTTCAAACAATTCAACAGGCCAGATAAGTTGAGGTCGTAAAATCTTTGAAGTCTAAAAAGTGTGTATTTGAGATGCTCCTTTTTTTTACGAAAAGAGAAATCAGTCCAGTGTCCTTGGTCCAGCGATGATTCCCCCCCAGAAATACAACTTTACTGTTTAACAGTTTTTGCACCACAGGGCTGCCATCACATTGCATCTTATTTTTCTCATTAAGGTAGAGGTGGTCCAGAACTTTTTACAGCAATTTATGTTGTAGCATTTGCTTTTGTGTGTGTGTGTGTGTGTGTGTGTGTGTGTGTGTGTGTGTGTGTGTGTGTGTGTGGGCAGACTAGTCACATCTATGTTTTCAGCTGGGATATTTTGAACTTTTACTTGTGGGCTTTTAGTTTTCAAGGACAGGCCGTGCATGTCTGTGCACTCTGGAGTTCTTCACTCTGTGGCTTGTCACGCATACTTGGTCAATTTAATCCTCTGAGGAGCTAGTAGCAGAGATTCGTGCCTCCTCACTTTTAAGTGCTCAGTGTCATAAAAGTACATGTTGATGTCACTGTTGGCTTCAGGCTCAGGTTAAAGAAGTTCTGCAGTTATTCTGATTTGTAGATTGACTTTTTAAATATCAGTTTTCAAATATTTATGTATTTATCAAATTTTAAAACGTTATTCTACTGCATTTCCCCTCGTTGGTCATTACAGTATATCTATGTCTTGTTTTGATCCCATGAACAGTCTTTAAGAATTGGCCTGTACAGTATATTTTATGTAATACCTGAAACTGCAAGGGCTTCGGCGACCAATGTGTAATCAAATATAACTGGTTTGTGGCAGTGCTGTAATTGTGTGAATTGGTGTGCTCATACTAGAAAGGGGAAAAAAATGAAACCACAATCAATGTTTAGTGTTAACAGTAAAATGTATATAACTTTGTTGCTTCCCTTCCTTAAAGATCTGAAATCTTTCAAAAGGACTGAAACTGTTTTTAAAATCAATGCGTGAAAGTATGGCAGTCGTATAATGTTTCTTAACTTGAGTAGATTGCTTGATAGCTTTTACTCAAACTGCTGTTAATTGAAATTAAAATGGCAGTCTAAGTATCCTCAAGAGGCAGTGGTGTCTTAAATACATCATTTGGATTGATTTTAATTTGGAGCTAAGGGACTTTGGTAATCTTAGTTGTAGGCTACGTTTGTCATAAACTTCTGTCTCCAGGTAGAAGTGTGTTTGTAGAGTTACCCAAGTGAACGGGATTAGGGCAGCAACTACAAATTATCATTATGATTAATCTATCAGTTATTTTTATGGTTATTTAGTCTATAAAATGTTAGAAAATTGTGAAAAATGCCAATGAGACCTGCTCTTATTGCTTGATTTGTCTGACCAACAGTCAATACAGAAAAGCAGAGTCAGCAAATGAATGTTTTTGCTTGATAAAATAACATAAGGGATTAATCAGTTGTGAAAATAGTTAAAAATTAATCTAATTGTTTCAGTTCTGAAGATGATACAGGTATGAAATGTCAGCTTGCAACTGATTTAATATCGGTTGATTGACAGCTGTACTTCAGTCAAGAGTTTGATCAGCTGTGAAATCTTGCTTCCAAACTCCCACTCAGTCAGTTGTCCATGTAATTAATTAGCAGTGAGTGAGCTGCTAAAACAGAGCCAGTACCGCCAGCTTCAGAGGTTGATGGATGATACATGACTAAGGCACAAACGTGTAGTATTTGTTGAAGTATTTGAGTGGACCACTTACATGTAAAGTAATGCCAAAGTTTTGTCACTAGTTTTGAATGTCCCTTATGCTTTCTGCATATTGTCATAGTGAGTGTATAGATTACTTCAGCGTTTGTGTATTTTAGGTCAGAAGTGTTCACTATGTTTGAATTGGGAATCACTGGATTCTCCTCATGCAGAGGCTTTTCTGCCCCTTGTGAGAAGGCTGTGGGATCTGAGCATACCAATAACTAAACACGCTACACTTTAATGGGTCCCTAAAAGGCAGACTTCTCAGTGGGGTAAAATTGTGGAGGTGGATGGTTTATCTTAGCGGTGTGGGGAAACAAAAAAAGAATCTTGTGGTCTTTGTCTGGGGTTGGTTTCTGACGAAAACCATGAGGCAAGGCCTCAAGGGGAACAAGATGCTCTGCACTGAAATGCCTGCACTAAGAGTAGGCTGCTGGCTGCACACAGTGAAAGCCTTGACTGAAATTTTTGGGGAGAGGCGTCTTGCCAAGCTTTCTCTTCCAAGTGTTTATCTAATGAAATATTTCTGCCTTGTGGCACTATCTCAGTCGGGACAATAGCCAATGTTTGTGCTTTGTACTTAGAATAAAAGGTGAAACATATGAAATAGATTGAAATAAGTCATTTTCTTCAACAATATGTTCCCTTGTGGCCTGCTTTTCCTCTGTTACTATGCACGTGGGGGAGGCTGCTTGTGGAGTGGGTAACTGCTTTTTGCGATTTTTGGCATATGAAACATTTTGGATGAATATCACTTAGGTTTTTTTTATTTTTTTTTTATTTCTGTCCTTGTATCATTTTTGTCATGTTGACAGAACGACAAAAACGTTGAAATGTGAAAGCAGTACTTATGTTTTCTAGTCACTAACTGGTTTCACTTTGAAACAAATAACAGATGGAAAGAGCCGCAGGAGAGATAAGTTGACCCTGTGAAGTTTAAAACCCCATCCTTGTGTGACTGGAATACTCTGTATTTGATGGAGATGTTGACTGTATTTGCTGCAGTTAGTATTGCTTTACATTGTTCAGGTTGAAAACATTGTGTACTCATAACAGTCTTTCAGTTTTAGGGTATGGTGGTAACTCAGTATCATTTAGTATCATTTCAGGTTTGTTGTTGTTGTCAGATGTAATGCATAACACTTGAACACAAGTCATTGCATATTTTCTCTTTAGCTGTGAAGCCATATTGATATTTGGTGCTGTCTGGAGTAGAGTAAGAGTAAAAACTTTGCTTATTTAGAAGTATGCTGTTCATGATGCTTAGATAAGCCACTGACAACTGTGTTCATTGTAGTACATCCTGGCCCTGCTCCATTTTAGTCATTACCTGCAGTTAGTGTGTATGCAGCTGTGAACAGCACAGCCTGTAAGCATGTGCACTACACTACACTACTACTGTCTTCATTCTCTGTACGGAGCAAGTTTACACATCTTCAGTAAGTGAGTTAAGATTTTAAGGGGTGTTAATGATTAATTGAAGGTTGATTTACTACCCTGGGACATGTGTGGTTGTGGTTTTTCATATCAGAGAATAAGAGTGGACAAAATGGATAAAATGCACTCATGTAGTTTTGTATTACAGTATTGATATACATCGTGATGCAGTAATTTACCGGCATATCAGATATGATAGAGAAACTGTTATGGATAAATTAAACAGACATGAATGCAGAAATCTCCAAGGGTTGTCACTCATCTCATCTCATGGTATTTATTGTCACATTGACCCAACCCTACAAGAGGAATAGACCTGTAAAAGTTGGAGTTTACAGCTTGATTTGTCTGACATTGAGTGTTGAGGCATTAAGCACTTCCACTCTGTGGCAGTCCATCAACTTTAACAAGTTTACCACCTTCTCTCCTTTGACTATCTCTTGGCATTTGCTGAAAAACATGCTGAAAAATGTAACAAAGGTAACAGTAACAGACTGTACATATCACTTGTTAGAGATGCTCATTCCTCATGTGCTCGAGGAGATTGAGACAGCTCTTCTTACTAGTATTCAGCCTCTTGCATGCATTTCACCCTCCTGGTTAAGATCCTTGGCTGGCAGGCGTAAAGATGTGGCTAGCAGCACCATCTGTGTCGACAGGAAATAGCAGCGAGGTTGGCAGAGAGAGAGAGATCTCATTTGCATAGAACTGGCCATTCCTAAATTTGTAAACAAAGTTTTGATGCTTACCATTATTTGTAATTCTTATAACTTTAGTGCTTTTCAAAACATCAGCAACATTTTCCTTTAAGGGAGATTGGGTAAATCAAGACGGTAAAGACACAACTGTCTGTCATCTTAGAGACGTTTTCCTTTGACCAGTTTGGCAAGTCAACTTAAAATTTGCCTTTGCCAGTTTGTCTTTTTCAAGGCTTTAGTATTGTCATACTGTAATATTCTCCTGTTCATTGTCCATTTGACAGTCACATATACTCTGCTGAGGTTATTGTTCTAGTGAATGGAATTTATCTGTGCTAATGGGTCATGTGGGTTGGAGCTATTTGCTGTATGACTGTAATTTGTATTTTTGCTTAGGTTATGTAGTCCGTGGGTTTCGACCTTGGTTGAGGAACATAACAGCGAATCAGATGAGTAATGTATTTGCATTTGTCCACTGCAACATATTCCCTATGCAGTTTCTCCGCAGAATATTCAGAAGCCTGTAAACAGTGATGGTAGGGATGGACAGAATTTTATAAAAACAGAAATAAAACTAACAAAAGTCTATCCACACTTCTCCCCAACCTGCAAGCAATTTCTGTCTGAATGTTCAGCTTTCACATAAATTACATATGCCACTTCATTTAAATTTGTAAATGCTCTGTTTATATTTTTCAAGTGTTAAAATGTCAAAAATAAAGACAGAAGTCCATTGGAGGTTGACTGATGTCTTTAAAATTGCTTGTTTTGTTACAATTCAACTACCGTTGAAGCATGAGTGCAGCAAATTTTATCATTGTCAAGTTTAGTTACATCACTGCCTAGAACAAGTCAGTCAGTAAGCAGAGTCATTATGAAGCGGCAAGCTGCTAAGTGATGCTGCTACTCTGTAGTTTATTGTCATATGTACAATGTGCCTCACGCCATTTTAAACATGACCTCTAAACTGCTTCATCTCTACAAACACTGGGTTGAGCATATTGTGTGTGACACAGGATTGTTGTGTAATTCAGTCGAAAATGCAATGTTGTGAAGCGTTTCTTGCACAGACTTCACCACTTGAATACTGCTTCTCAAACACAGCTGACTGAGTATTGGCGAGGGTCCTGTGTGGTCCCATCACAACAGTGGTTTCTACAAGAAATAATGGGTAAATAAGTGACCAATTTATTTGTTTTGATGTACAAAAAAAAAGCACAGGGACCACTGTTTACACCAGGTTGATAATGTGTTTGAGGGGAGAAATGAAAATGTTGGTCATGTGCTGACAGAAAGCGGTCACTGACACTTCCTGATTCAATTTAGGAAAAACAAACTGCCTGAAACTGTTTTAGAAATCAAACTGTAACGTGTAGCTGAACTGTCTTAAAGGCAGATTAAGCTCTTGGCGTGAATGCCTGGGTTGTGTTCAATGTGAAGATGTTTTTCACCACTTTGCAGTGTTTTTATTGCTAAATGATGTGCTAAGTGACTGTTTGGAACAGTGTTCCTGTATTACAAACACTGTAGCGCTCCAAAGAGGGATCAACAGAAATGGAAAAAACACATTTACATAACCATGTATGTTTGCCAATGTATATTATCTGCTATCTGCCATTGCGTGCGCATTTGTTTGTGCACTTTGAACCAGATGTAAAAATATATGCTATGTTGATAAATGCAAACTATACTGTTCTTTGTAATCCTGATTAGTGCGCTTTGTACTTGGGCAAAAACATACATTTCCACCCTACTGGCCAGCTTTGTTGTGTACACAAAGAAAAACACTGATATTCTGAATATAAAATGTCTAAATACCTAGATAGGTAACATTGTTAAGCAAATTGTCATTTTTAGTCACGCCATCACAGTGGACTCACAGTAAAACTTGAATAAGCTATAATTATTTTCTAATCAAGTGAGAATCCAGAGTAGATCTACAGCTGTTTGATCTGACTGACATCGAGCTGTTTGCTGCATTTTGTCAGTTTATGCACTTTTATGTACATCATAATTTGCAGCACAGACAATCATTGCGGCTGTCAGTGACAGCTGAGCTGTGGCTGAGTTGTGACACAATTAGCAGGCAGCAAAATGAAAGAGACAGCTTGTTCAAAAAAAAATCAAAGGTCCTCTTCTGTCACGACAACTACACCGACTTTATTTTGTCAACATTTTAAAATGCTAACAAGAAATACCTCGTAGCACAAAAATCTTTCACTGAATCTATAAAGAAAGTAAGACGAAAAGGATGTTTGAGCGCGATTTATTGACATCTATTTGCATGGAACACAGTATGAGAGGTTGAATAGTATTATAGATGGCAGAACAAAAATTTAAATAAAGGCAGTGCAATCAAGATGACACAAAGGATTTATCGTTCTCTGGCTTTCTGAAATTAGAGAAGGAAATCTTAAAATCTAATGTTTTCAATGAATACATTATCCATCTCTATGGTTGAGTATGGTGAAACACTAAAAATAGCACATGACTGACTGACTGTCGTTTAAGATGCTCTCCATGATGAAATATTGATCAGGTTTATACTTGTACATCTGACAACCACTTCTTTTTTCTACACTTGACTGTAGAAAATCAATTTGCATTTGAGTTATGGCAAGTTGACTTTTTCCTTAGATGCGACCAACAGGGTGAAACAAATTCATAAAATAGGATTCTAAATGCTCAGTCATCTTCGTTGAAATTTTGATTGTTTTTATAAAATATTGCCACCTTAACATCTAAAGTCTATGATTGGATTTGTATTATGTAATACTTGTATTATACAAATGCTATATATTTGTATCTGTTAAACATAATATCCATATAGGGCACAGGAGAGAGCAGCTTGTCTTAAGCTATATCCTGAGGAGACAATCCTGCCCATCCCCTTTTGTTTTCTGTCAAGCTGAATATTGGTCTCTTCTGTATGCAGTTACAGCTTATATTACAAGGTTAGGCACATCTGAAACACAGTCATGTACAGGGTTCCTCCCAGGAAGTTGCTAAATGACCAAAACTGTATCATTTTGATTATCACCTGTGATCAGTTTTGTGCATTTCTATTTTAAAACTAGTGTAACAAATGTACTTTAAGTGCACTTGTTTTTATTGGTGTGATTGTAAATGACTGTAGTGAGGTTTTCCTTATAGATTGCTTTTGCAATAGAGTATATCAATATGAATTGGTGGATTTTATGGATTATTATGGTGATAGTTGTAAGCCTTAGTTTTGTTATTCTTGTCTTATACTGTAAATATGTCCCATGACTAATTGGTGAATTTGTATAATCTCACCTTGGTGATTTGAACCTGTTGTCAGTAGTTTCTTCAGTATGTGTATGTTAAGACTTGTGAGTGACCTGTACATTATTTTATTGTGGATGTTTGCAGTTTTAGTGTGTTGTGTGCTAAAGACTGGCTTGACAAATGTGGGATGTGTCAGCACAACACAAGCATCAGCTCTGTTGCTGGATGTGAGCAATCTCAGCACATCAATTGATTTGTGCTCTCCAGTTTTAGTGAGTGTCTTTGTGCAGCAATCCCATCCATTTTACTAATTGCCATTCCTCATGCTTATTGTCCCTGATGTTGTGGCCAGGTTTCTCTCTTAACTGAACACTCTACACTTCTCGGTTCTGCTGTCTGCTCCTTACTGAAGATGAATTGTGACTAAGTGAGACATTGCCTTTTGCCTTCTTCCTGGTTTAAGCCAATCTGCATGGACAGCTAGTTCAAAAAATATAGCCTCCTTCTCTTCTCCCCAACAATGACATGTGATCACCTCTGACTGTTGCTTTTGTTCTTGTTGATCTAACATGAAGTGCTTTTTGTGTCCACATTTTCAGACGGCAACTCCAAACTAACATGGCAGTCAGACTGTGCGATGTGGCTTCTCTGCTTAGAAGTGGTTCGTGGGCGCCTGAGCCTTGGACTGGGGTCTGTGGCACTTCTTTTTTGAAATCATACGGCCAGACAGCCTGCTTTTTGTCTCAGTGCTCAGGCCATACCAATGACGTTAGCTCTGTCATATTTCGACGTTCAAACCAAATTAATCACGTGTTCAATTTGGAATTCAGGCACTTTTGGGTTTTGTGTATGAAAAGCTCCCAAGTTAATGTTTGGCTCTATTGGTATGGTCTAAACCTGTCTGCTACTCTGATATATATATTTATCTCATAGAAATACTTTATCCATGTGTAATGTCATGGCCCCTGTGCACAAATTAGTCAAAATGTGATTGCCTAAGAATAATATGCATCGTTGTGTGATGTCACTGATCTGCTTTCTGCACATGGTGAATCTGTTAACAAAGGATGACTCTTCATACATTAACTTGTTGTTGGTTGCCTTCACTGATTATTATATTGTTTAAGGCCTGTTGTACGACGCTAGTGTACTGATGGCTGAAGTTTTGGTGCTGCTTTAGGCATTGCATATCTAGTTTATTTTGCGGAATGAAATGTTTCACTTTGGTCGCCACATTTAACCTTGAGAGATATGTTTAAACATGCCACCTAAACTTTAATATTGCTTTCTCAATTGTTGAGCTTCTGACAGATCAATAGACTGTCACATTGCTTTCTTTTGTTTAAAAAAAAAAAAAAAAACAAAAAAAAAAAAAAAAAACTCTTCTGTTTGCCTAGAAACAAAAGCAGCAATCATGAATAGCAGAGAGGGAATTCATTGTACAGTCTTGTTTTCCTATCTTTGTTTTTTCCACTTGTGGTAGCAATGTAGAACCATTTCACATTTAGACAGGTATTTATGCTAAAGGCATACATTTACATAATTGAAAAACCTACCCCAACCTGTTCTGAGGGGGACAAAGTATTGACATTCACAGTATTACATCATCTACATTTTTATAAATGTGATGACCTACAATGTTACTTCTTTGCTACAGTAAATTATGGTAATGTACAATAGAGACACAGCATGAACAATATGTTTTGACAGTCACTACTTTAGACTTGTGTGTTTCCTACAACTTAAGTGCCTTATGATCTTTTGTGTTGACGTTAAAAGTAATTTTAATTTTGTTGAACTAAAAATCACCAACAAAGCAATGTTTCAATGTGTGAAGAGCGTCCTTTTTTAACTATCTGGCATTTTTGATGTTTCGTGTTTTTTTTGTTTTTTTTTTTTTGTTTGACTTGCATGTGGTTTTGACTTGATTTTTTTTTTTTTTTTTTTCTTCTGTTTCTTTAGCAGGTAATTGCTGCCATGGAAACACAGCTGTCCAATGGGCCAACTTGCAACAACACAAGCAACGGTCCTTCAACAATCTCAAACAACTGCTCCTCACCTGTAGAGTCAGGGAGCATAGAGGACAGTAAAACTAACTTGATAGTCAACTATCTGCCTCAGAACATGACCCAAGAGGAGCTGAAGAGTTTGTTTGGGAGCATCGGCGAAATTGAGTCCTGTAAACTAGTTCGAGACAAAATAACAGGTAACGCATCTGATTGCATTGCTATGGCTAGTTAGTAGCTTCGGCCCAACGGATACTCTGAATTTATTGGCTGCAAGTATGTGCGTTCATTTTGTCATAAAATTGACACACAAATGTACACAAATTTTCCAATTAACTAGATTTAATTTAAGATGAAAGTAATGAACACAAAATATTTTTCTTCTCTTACTAACACTCAACATGGAACCCAGATAATGTATCAGTGGGCCCTACTAACAGTATTGTCCATGTCAGTTGTCAAGTTTTTTTGTTTATGCATGCTCATTATGTGATTTCCTCTTTGTATATGTGATGTGTAGCCGTCTTCACATAGTAGCCATTGTAAAATCTGCCAGGCAGCAACATAAGGACTGATTTTAATTGCTTTATATGCTGCTTTAATATGGAGGACGATACTAGTGCCACTAGCAAAGTGGCATTTCCTGAAAAGTAGGCCCTAGGGAAATTGAAATAGATACTATGGAATACAAAGAGGGTATTTCCCTGGTTCTTTACCAGAGGAATTTCAAGGGACATTCATTTTCAATTACAGGTGAAAGACTGGCTTATGATTTCAGGTTGTTTTAATGGGAGGAATGCAGCATAAAGAGGCACTCACTGTCATGGCCCGTGTGACGTGAGCAGGTCGATATTGGCTGAGGCTGCTTGATTCTTACTGCTTGCTGTTTTGGTCAAGGTTACCAAGAACTTCCTCTATCTGCTCCTTATAACGCAATCCAGTGATCAGGCACATGAGCATCTCTTGCCTTTTTCAGGATGTGTACACACATCTGTTTCATTTGCATGTGATCCTGAAACATCAGCAGCCCTGGCTGATTGAACATGTCTTTCAGTTGAAAAGAGGCTGGAGAGCAGAGGGCACTTACTGGGAAACATTGTTGAACTAAGTGGCTTGAACATTGATGATTATAGATTCTTTATTCTCCAAGGCTGTGACCTTCATTTAATTGTCATGGAAGATGTGCGCCCAATCATATCAGGCTTTGAAATATTAATAATGTTCAATATTTCACAATGCTTATGTGTAACTGACCAGAATGTGTTTGCATGGTTGTTATAGTTGCATACAACCACTAACAGCCTAAACTCTAAAAATGTTGTCTACCGTGCTAAACATGTTAAGCTAAAGTCTCTCTCCTTGCTTCTATAACAACGCTATGCCATCTTCTTTTAGGCTTTCTTTAAAAAGCATGTCTATTATAGACACATTTGTAGTAAAGTACTTTTTTAAAGAGAACTAAGTGGTTGCTCAACTGGCGTAGCACGGTGTAAGTGCTCTATAAATCAAAGCCTTCATATTTTATGTCACTGGAAACAAATGTCAGCAGGAGGTAGACCACAAACCAAGAACGGTGCGTTTTAAGGATGGAAGGCATGGTGTAAATACATAATGAGAACCTCATTATGCATTTGCAGAATTTAGACTTTTGGCATGCAATGATGATGAAAATTGTCTAGTGTTAAGTCTTGCATGGAATAAATGCCCTTGTGTAACCATGCATACAAGAAATGCATTTGATAATGTGTGAAATGGTTTGAGCTGAATTGACAAGTGATCCTCGTATAAAATCAGTGTTGTGCAGTCTGCTTGGATGATTGAACATAGTATGTTAATATGCAGCATGATATGTTGCATATTAAAAGGAGTAAGTGTGAATATGGCACTCAAAGTAATTTAAGTGCAAGGAACTAAATGAAACAGGTTGTTTGAAATCAGCTTGCCCTTCAGAGAAAAGGACTTGAGGCATTATTACCTGCCCCTCTTAATAAGTACACATGTAGACTCTGATTTAGCAAATAACTTAATAACCTTTTTGTGGTTTGAGTAAGAAAAACATTTTCTGTTGGCCCCCTAAGCACTCATCTTCATAGACTTACACTTGAAAATCAGGTTTCATCATTTTAGTTGACCTGTACACACAATACAAAAAATTAGGTTCCTCTATGTCACCTTTCTTCTTACTTTGTAGACATGGGTAGTTTTTAAAATATTAATTAAAAGCAGAGAAGACTAAAGAGTATCTAAAGAGTAATATCAGACTTCTTGACCTTGCTCTCCTTCGATGTTGATTTAACACGTGTCAGTTGTTTACAGAGCTGTAAAATAGGCAAAGGTTTTATAAATTTTAATGTTGTGATGTGAAGATGTTTTGAGTCCCTTAAAGTAGACTGAAAATGAGTTTCAAAATCTAATTTATCTCTAACTAGATTATATTTTGTCTGCATACAGGGCCACTGAAGTAAAAAGAGTGCGTGGTTGGGAAAATGTGCCTGGGTGACTTTTTAATGAAAAATGTATTTGGATCCCAGACACTGAAGGGAGACTTCATTTGTAATCATTGTAAATCATAAGCGAAGAAAACATTTATTTTGAATCATCCAGGCATGAGATTGTAAAATATGCTTCAACAGTACAGACCAAATGGCAAAGAAGATTTCCATTTACCCCCAATTAGGTTTGCTTTCCTTGCATTTTTAGTGGCCACAGGCGTTTGAATACTAAGCTTCACACAACACAATATATGACCACACATTTAGCTGTCTTGCTTTTCAAGTGCAATCATATCTCAACTCTATTTGAGGTATTTTGGATATTTTCTACTAGTGACCTTTGAATTCGTTTTTTTTTTTTTTTTTTTTTTTTTTTGTAGTAGTTAGTATTTTTTAGTATTGGTAATTAGTATTTTATTTTTATTTTTTCTTTAAGTGAATTCCTTTTAAGAGTATCTGTTTTTAAAAGCAGCAGAAATCACTGTTTGCATTAACAGGACGGTTCCTATGCTTCTTTGACATCATACTGTGAATGTGTCAGTTAATGATTTGGTTTACTCCCTCGCTGCCTTAAGCAGCCATGGCAGCTTTTAAGTGGAGCTGATTTTGAGTATATCCCTGCATAGCATTGCAGTTATGTTCACCTCATATCCAGTTGTTGAAAATGTGCACATTTGTTAAAACTTGGATGTGTCATTTTAATTGCAAGTGTACACCTTTTAAAAAAAGAAAGAAGCAATGTTTAACATTACTCTTACTTTGTTGTTAAAATGAGACCTTCTGTTAAGATGGATTAGGGATGACAGTTGCACCAGCATCACCAGTGAAAAAAGTGTCGATGGGGACTGTGTATGGCACATTTCCAGAGGCTCTTAGCATCAGTGGTGAAATGTTTTGGAGTAATTAGTTGTATTAAAAAAATAGCCTTTTTATTTAAGAAATGCAAATGTAGCCAGCTGGAAAGAGTGAGTTTTTAGCTCTCTGGCTGGCAGTAGATAGCTTGTCAAAAGGACATCTAAGGAAGACAGATTTCTTTTTAGGTAAATGTATAAGCAGCCCTGACAAACAACTTCATGCTCATATTAGTTTTGCTAAAACTAAACAAATAACAGGTCTGTGGTTCTGAATAACTTTTTAATGTGTCGCAATTTCAGTTTTACTTGTTCGGTCACATTTGTTTTTTAATCCCAGGATGAGTTCAGAAAAGGATACTGATTCCTTTTGAGCAGTCATTTTTGTCAATGCAAGTATTTTTATGGTATTTGATTATACAAGATGCAGTCTTAACTGATAATGCAGCTTTTCCCAACAACAGTAACAAACCAGCATGCTGTTGTAAAATAAGTAGTTAAACTAGTATTTTTTAAAAATCCCTCTTAACCAATAAAAGCTTGAATTGGGGCAGGAAAAACTCAGTTGGGGGAAAAAAAATTGGCTCTTAATGTTATTCAGAGCCTCCAAGTCATTTCTCAGGAATGATGCTCTGATTTCAATTTCTGCACTACATAAAATCCTATCCCCTCCAGACTATGTTGCTTTTGTCTCTCCCTTGGCCCTGTGGCAATGGATTTAAGCCAGCCTACATCTGTGTATTGGTGCTACATCAGATGCTAAGTAATCACCAGAGAGATGCATGCTTCCTCTTTGCTTTAAATGTTCTCGCCTTGGCTGCTGCTGCTGCTGCTGCTGTTGCAGCAGCAGCTTAGTCTTTGTGTCATTTTCCTCCCACTATGGGCAGCACTAGTCTTTTAATGGAAGCTGGATACAGCTGTCTGTTTTAAAAGTGCATCCCAGCATACCGCCTCTACTCGTTAATGACAGCTGAATTTGTTTGTTATAGCAACATGCTCAGGGCCTCCCAGTTGTAACAGTGGACGTAGCAGATATAAGACGTTCCATAGGAAGACATCACTGTAAGGGCGTAGCGTGCCCACATAAAGCATGTACAGTAGAACACAGTGTGGCAGGCAGTTTACCCTCCAGGTTTAAGCAAAAGTGTCATTTAACCAGCTCATTTCAAAGGCTCAGCATGTTTCTCCTGGCTATAACAGTCCCTGAGATGCAAGGTGAAATGAAGTTTATGAACTTCACTTGATCACAGCTGAACAACCCATGAGAGCAGTGACTCATGGTGGGAAGACAGATAAGCCAGTATGATGCATATAGGGTGTTTAGATGTACAGTAAAGCTAACTTAATAGCAATGCTGCAAGCAATGTTTAACAGTTGGATGTCTGTATTTTAAACAAAATACATCAATGTGTTTATTTTAATATAGTTTTATATAATATAGATCAAATTTCTGTACTTTCACAATGCAAGATGTACAGATGTATTTGATTCTAGTCGACAGTAAAACCTGAAGTTAAATGATTTAAAAAGGACAAGTATAGACCTTTCCTCATCACAGATGTAAACACTCTATCGAATCTGTTTTGTGCTTCAATGTGATATTTGGATATGTGGAAATATTAACTTCATCTGATCTCATGAAGTTGTAGATAAATTTCTAGTTCCTTATGTACTGAATTAATATGCTGAAGCTGCTTGAGCTGGTGAACTTGACCGGCAGTAGAATTGCGAAGAGACCCAGCAGTGTGGGTGGAGGAAATTGAATTGCCTCTGTGCACATAAAGAGTGGGTGTCAATCTATTGTACATTTTAGAGATAAACTGTAGAGAGAGGGGAACACATTGCGCCTCAGCTACTGCACTATGTCAGATGAGTTGGTGTGAGAGCAGAGCAATTGCTTGTCGTTTTTAATTTAAGATATGTTTGTCAAAGAGTTGGTTTAAGGATTTACTCTAGGTTGTAAACCAAGTAGGTGTTTGTCGAAAATGGGCTTGTGACTTCGTGTGTTCTTCATGCTCTGCAAGATAAGAAGTAAAGTCTGGCTGTTCATCTGCGTGTCCTTGTATCACTGACACTTTATTTTCTGAGTAAAACTGCATTGACGCCATTCACCAATTATTCATAAAAGGCAGTTTAGTCTATACAGAGTAGTGATACATTGTTGGTGCTTGTGTCTAGCAGTCACTTTTCACCTATCAAGTGTGACGTTGGATATATTTTCTGCTCCTGTGATTGCAGGGCAGAGCCTCGGCTATGGATTTGTGAATTACGTGGACCCAAAGGATGCAGAAAAAGCCATCAATACTTTAAATGGCTTGAGACTTCAGACCAAAACCATCAAGGTAAGATACCTTTTTTTTTTTTTTTTTAATTGCTAATGGGCATTGACATGTGAATTCTAATCTCTAGTAAGTGAATTAATCAAACATAGTCATATTGAACTCACTGAACTCAGTTACCATCCATGACTGTTTACAAAAATCCAAGATATGCCATTCATGTGTAGCTCTCTGGGTTGGAGTTGAAGCATAATGAGGCTGGAGAAATGTGGGGTGGAAAGGGAGCCTATTGTTAATCTGGGCACAGGCAGCTTTGCCTGGGCCTCAAGTAGAGCAGAACTGTTTCTATGGTTGCATGTGCTGTAGCACTGCTGTATGCCTTTACAGGGAGGTGGCTGCCATTAGCATTCATCAGGCAATGTAGCACTCAATGTGCTGGTGGAAAAACTCATTTGCTTCATATAGTGCTGCAGGATTTGTGGATGGTGGAGCCAGATTATTAGATGTGATATAATTTCACATTGGCCGTACAAGGAGATAGCCAGATGCCTTCTCATGTTGGACAGAGGGTATTCGAGAAAATGTCCGCAGGCAAAAGCACATTTTGTGATTGAACATCTTGTTTTAGTATTACCAAATTTGTAAAATGTATGCTGGATTATTTCTGTATTTAACATTTGTAGTATGAATGTGCAGATGTAGCATGTTACGACAGTGGAAGATGTTCCATATGTGAACCATACCACTTTATTTCTGTGAATCAGGCATTGAACACATCTTTTCTCTATCTCTTCCTCACTTCATACCTATAAAAGTAGAACATGGGAACATTTTTTTTTTTTTTGTGTGTGTATCGCACATCCAAAATTCTCTGGCTGCTCTGTCAGAAGTGCAAATAAACCCCAGTGAGGTAGAGGAATATACTTTGCAAATATTAGCATCAAATGAAGTGTGAAGGTGAGACTGGGAGGGAGGCAGAGATGAGAAGTGAGTTGCCTGGCTGTGGGCAGGGAGCTTTAGCTTTCACGTTCACTTTGTCAGCCTTCCCTTCAGGGCAGGAGCAGGGTGATTTTTGAGATATGGTGACCAAGTGGAGTTCTTATCAATCTGAGAGCATAAAAGAATCCCCTTTTTGAAGGTTTAATTAAAAAGATTTTTTTCATGCAATTCCTTGCATAAGATTGCAGCAAGAGACCTGGTATAAGACCATTTAACATGTCTGACACTGTAATTAAATAGCTGTGGTGCTATTCAGGTAATTGACAGTCAAGTCAGAAGAACCTGCAGCCACCAGATGGAGGGAATAGCAAGATGCAGCAGACTCTTGACTGCACTGTTTCTTTCTCTCCCTCTCCGATTCTCTTATACCTTAGACCTATCTCTACAAACCCCCCTCAATCCATTTTCGAACATTAACTCCTAAATTTAGGCTGTACAGGTTCCTGCACGTTATTGTATAAATGTCAGCAAGACTGAAAACAGGATGCACAGAGAAAATGAATTTATGACTACTCAGGGGTGTAATGACGTATTGATCCACAGGACCTTGAGGACTCTCTGGTCACCTCCTGTGTTCTGTTACCTGGCTGAATTTATGGACCTGGCTGAATTTATGGACAAATATATGCTGGATGTTTGTAGCTGGCGCCTCTTCACGTACCTTCTGACTTTAGACACAGAAATAGATGAGATTAGTTGTAATAGGGCAGCCACACTGTGTCTGCAGCTGTTTGCAAGAAATGTTAAATTTATTTTTAAATGAGAGCTGTCTAGACAGGCCTGATGCTGCATCTATGTCAGGTTTCCAGCTGAGTTGGACAGAAAAGTACCAGTTTAACTTTTTCTGGACAGGCTGATTTGTCACTGTCCATTTAACTGATAAGAGTCATTCTTAAGTTTACTCTGGGGACAGAAAAGATGGGATGAACAGAGTAAAATAAAAAAAAATTTAAAAAAAGTAAAAATAGAATTTTACTGTATTGGCACAGGTATGAACCAAATGTTTTTTGTATCACCATTTTCTCTTATTTATGGCCAACATTCATGCTCCATGACAACCAATCATCAAAAAATCTGTTGGTTTAGTCTGACAGACTACTGTGGTTCCTCCCTTAAGATTAACAGGAAGCCCATTTTAGTTTTAACAGCTGTGGAGTATTTTTGCAGACTGTGTTTATTATCCACAAACATCCAATGACAGCAGGAATGTTTGCTGTAGCAGGCACCGTGTGTGTGTGTGTGTGTGTGTGTGTGTGTGTGTGTGTGTGTGTGTGTGAGAGAGAGAGAGAGACAACTCAGACTAATGTCAATTGTTACCAGAAATTCAGTTTGCTTATTTTCTTCAGACTCTCCCTTTCCTCTTGCCTGCACATTCATGGAGTCTGATAGCTTTGGGCTAAGAGCTTATGCTCCCGTCCGCTTAATTCATGTCACAAATATTTGCTTCATTAAGTCTGAACACACCTTTGGAGTTGTGAGTCATTATACATTATACAGGCTTTTATTTGAACAAGTAAATCTTGTACTAACAGGGACTAGGATCAGTCTTGTTTCACCAATATATTGAAATAGTATCAGCACTGTTATGTTCATGGCCTGCTCTATAATACTGTATTCAAATAACATTACTAAGAGTCATAACAAATTACAAAGACAACTAATAAATTCAACAAATTAAAAAGTGATGAAAACATTTAAACATTTTTTTTAACCACAGTACCCTGTGGTCTGCTTACATTTAAAATAAACTGTTCGGTTTAATACAGTTAGTGTTAATAGAAATAGATCACTGCATCTGCTCTTGTAGTGTCAACAAATGTACCAAAAAGGTGAAGAATAGCCTGCCCGGATCTCAGACAGTTGTATTAGTGGTATGCGAGATCATTGCTGCATGTGCTAGAGCTGGTTGCAATGATGATGAACCAGTGGTCATGTGAACTGTCTCCGCCTGTAGGTTTCCTATGCGCGTCCAAGTTCTGCCTCCATCAGAGATGCAAATTTGTACGTCAGTGGCTTGCCAAAGACCATGACTCAGAAAGAACTGGAGCAGCTCTTCTCTCAGTATGGACGCATCATTACCTCACGTATTCTGGTGGACCAGGTGACTGGTGAGTAGAATGTGACAGCTGGCCCATTTTTTTTTTTTTTTTCACCTCAGCCCACCCCTCATATTCCTTTTTTACTATGCCTCTTTCCTCCCCCTACGTTCCACACTGACTCCCTAACAAAATGACACAGCTAGGCCCAAGAAATATATCAGAGGTGGTGGTTTGACGTCCCCAAAAAATGTAATTTTCCACTAGAGGTGTTCATAAATATGCATAGATGGATAGAATATGAAATGGGTGTTTAAGTAGCAGGACTCAATGCTTCATAATTTCTTTTTCCCTCCAATCTCCCTTCTGCCTGCACTTACCTTCTCTTGCTCTCTCCCCCTTTCTCTTCCCATCCCCAAGGTGTACATGCAATGCCTGTTTCATGGCAAGAAATTAAATGCATTTAGAGTAGTTATATTCTCAACTGTCATATGGAGTCAGAACCTTTGTGAAAGACTAATAAACAGAATCTTTCACTGGGACATTTCCCAATGGTTCTGTCACTGTGTGCTGCTGAAACATAAAGTTCCTTCAGGCATGCATTATGGGAATGACTGTCTTTATTTCTCAGACATAAAACCACTTGTTCCAAGAGAATTCATTTTGAGTTTTACATTAGTATGAATGAAACAATCTGTGATCCAGTTGTAAGAAGAGGGAAAACGCAATCACTAAAAAACAAAGCAAGATTGCAACCTGCAACCGGATACAAAGTTACTTATGTTTTCTTATGCATTTTAATATAGTGGATCTCAAGGATAAAATAATGAAACATTATGGGAATACACTACAAACATTGCAAATACTGGAGTGCATACAAATTCGATCGGCACAAACATTAAGAAAAATGCAGTTCTTACCAAGAAACAAAGCAGATATCAAAATGACGAATGTGCAGCAAGTAGTATTACCACAAGCAACATGGGGAACTGCAGTGATGGACCTCCTTTGACTTGGCAAAGGTACTGAAGCTCAAGGCTCTTTGGCAGACAGCAGGAAGAAACAAGACCAAGAGCGAAAAGACAGAAATGGATGTCCCAAGAGGGCAGTAAGAGGTAAAGAAGTTAAAGGAATAATATTGAACTTGTAACATCTGTTGTTCAAACGGAACAAGCAACCTTTTGAATTATGAGTTATTACACAAAATAGCAAGCTAACACTGAAAAGCAATGTAGTAGCTAGATAATATTAACTTGTAATGTTAGCTTGCAAATTACGATTAACAAAAAATTACTAGCAGCATTCAGTGTAATGCTAGTAATCTAGCTGTCTGTAAAGTTTGAGTTACAATGGTGTTTGTTTTTTTTTTTTTTTTCTCTCCACTTCTTTCTGCCATCTTGGGACGTCTGTGCATGTCGTACTCTTCGGTCTTGGTCTTGTTTCTCCCTGCTGCCCACCAGTGTCCCATGATGTGAAAGTTTCACTTTGCTGCTGTGGCTCAGTCACTTTTTCACCTCCCCCATTTTTATGCTGTTTCAGTATTTGCAGTATTTCAGGATGTGGATCACATTTTCTTTCTTAATGTCATAGTAATCTCAGCAATGTTTGTGAAACATTCAAGTGGAATAGGTCCGCGATTTGTATAGCAGACTGACAAATGCACAAAAAGCATATCTTGTATAAAAATGTCCATATACCTCAATTTTTATGGTTTAAAAAATGTTAGGTCATATTAATGAGACTTTTAGCTGAATAAGTTCTCACTTCTGTTTTTAAAAAAAACAAAAAACAAAACTTTGTAGGGTTGCAGACCAGTAATGCACTCTCAGAGCAATGACCTGCGCTTTGAGATGCCCCATTGTTTACAGATGTGGTTCAGGTAAAATAATCGTGATTACACTGTTTGGGGGAAATAAATTGCAAATTTGCAATCGCTTAATCTACTCATAAAAACTCAGGTTTATTGACACTTAACTGTTTAAGCTGTTTCAGTGACGTTCACACTGTATATCAGAACTGAATGTTTACATGGCTGTCAAGAGAAATTCAGCATGTAACTAATATGACTGTATCCTCTGCTCAGGCGTTTCCAGAGGGGTTGGCTTTATTCGTTTTGACCGGCGAGTTGAGGCTGAGGAGGCCATCAAGGGTCTAAACTGTCAGAAGCCGCCTGGTGCCACTGAACCTATTACAGTCAAGTTTGCAAACAACCCTAGCCAGAAGACCAGCCAGGCACTGCTGTCCCAGCTGTATCAGTCACCCAATCGAAGGTACCCAGGACCCCTCGCACAGCAGGCACAACGCTTCAGGTAAAAGGGGCACACCAAAAAAGAGAGAGAAAAAAAATAAATAAATCTGATCAGAGCCAAGCATAGCTAATACTGCTAGTGATGTAGAATCTGTTGACCCTCTGAGGCGTTTTGAAATTAGCATTTAAATTGTCTCACAGCAGTATTATGAAAATATTCTGTGTTGGAGCTCATCAATACTCTGAACAGAATAATTCATCCCCATATTCACATTTTCAACTTTGCTGTGTTCCTCCTGTTGCAGATGTAGGCCTACAACACAATTGGGTTGAGCAGATTTTGACACATATGGAAATGAGATGAGCAATACTCTGGTGGATAATTCAATAGATGGTCTGAAAAGTTTTTGACAGTTACCCTAGTTAGTTGCCATAAATGTGGAAATGAATCCATAAATGAATTTGCTCCTCAGTCCACTGATTGACCTCAGTGGTAAGCAAAAAATCACAATTTGTGGAAATTGAATTTTTATGTAAAGTGTTTAGGAAGCTGCAATATTTCCACTATCTTGGGCTTTTCTGTGTGAACTGAATGGCTTCATTTGGCTGTGTCTTGGGATTTACTTTACTTGAAAAACAATTGACTTTAATTATGGCGTCAGAACTATTACTCATCTCTGTCATCCAGTCAAAATGCATCATCACCTTCATAAACAACTTACTTTATGTTGAAATTAATGTAATGTTTGTGTGTTTTCTTTTTTAAGGTTGGACAATCTGCTGAACATGGCCTATGGAGTCAAAAGGTAAATAGATTTTCTTTTTAGATTTGATAAGATGTGTTAATTGATCCTGTGGGAAATTCAAACCTAACACAAGGGAGCTGATGAGATACATTTTTTTTTTTTTTTTTTTTTTTTTTCCCTTCATGAGCTCTTGGCAGTATTGCATAGGTAGTGAACACGGCATAAGGTATCTCTGATTCAGTAGTATTAGGTTGTTGATCAAAGAAAAATGCTTTTGTGTGCACGCATTGGTGCTCTTTACAAACAAATGTATACATAATTAAGCTGGTTTGTGTGAATCAAGCTGCTTTGTCTTAAAGCAAGTAATGATGTAAATATTTGGTGTATATGCAAGATACAGAAAGGTATGTATGGTATAAGTAGGGGAAGGTAGGGCCAGAGCCAAACATGCTCCTAGGAGGAGACCAGCGGGAGGTGTCACTACCTGCTCTTCTGACCTGAGACAATCACTTTCCCTCTGCCATAGAGTCGATGAAAGCTCAATTCCTGGGGCCAACACTAATTTAGGGCATAAATAAATTCTGCTGTTAGACACACACATCTAGTTTTTGTTTGTTTGTTTGTTGTTTTGTTTTTGTTTTGTTTTTAAATCCACATGGACACATTTCTCCTGCACCAAGTCCAGTCGTAAGAACAGGTCACACAGTGGCATTCAAACCCAGGACCTTCTGGATATGATGTAGCAGTGTTAACCACTGAGCTAGCACACGATATAGATTGGTAACTGACAGCATATTTCGCATTTGTACATTACATTAATTCATTCTTGTGCAGAGTTTTAAAAGCAGAAGTGTCTGGTCCATGCTGCTGGCCATGAAATGTGTAATAATATTTTCTAAGTTACCACAAGCAAGGTCATTTTCATGAGTTCATGATGGCTCTGTTACTGTATGGATATTGGCCAGACTGTACAACATACACGTCCTTAAGTTAAACATAACCATGTGCAGTCATCTGTGCTGTAAATTTTGACTGATTCAGTGTGTCCCTCTCTAAAATCAGGTTAGTGACAGTGATGCAGTGACGTGCTTTAATCCCAACATAATGTCACAACATGTCTAGATTAAAGCATTGTCTATTGTGCTTGTCTACATAACAAAGGACAGAATTTTACAATCTCTTTCTTGCTATTGCACAAAATTGCATACTTGTATTTTGAGCTACATACTTTTACCTTGATCTATTATGGACAGCCCTGTCCTGTTTAAACTTGGTTGCGTCAGACATCTTTCAGGATTCACCAGGATACCAGTTTGTCTAAGTTCAGTTTTTTAAGAATGCCTTCCTCGGGTATGATTGAAGTCCAGTCCCCTGAAAGCTCAAAGGCCCGTCACCGGCGACAATAGACTTGTGATTTCTTTTCTGCCCTGCTCGTTGGCTGACGTCTTGGTTGCCAAATCTCTCTCCGGGTCCTTGATGCTGGGAGCACACCTGTCATGGTGGATGTTCCCTGAGAGGCCAACTGGAGCAGCTAATCTTACATGACACCTGCTGCAATAATTCATAGGCTTTCCATGCACTTAGAATTTTGTTTCTTCAAACTGCAAAACCACATTTACCAAAGGCTAGGACTTTGTGTGCTATTTTATTCCAGTCTTGGCACACAGTCCAACTTGGATATGGTGCTTATTTACCATTAACTCTGCAGTTTTTGGTTGTGATTAAATTATTCTGTCCCTCTGTCTTTGTAGGCACATGGTCAGCTCAAAAAGCTGCTAAAGTTAGATTTGTCTGAACTGCACTCTTAGCTGCAAAGTCAGAATGACAACTCAGCTTTTCTTTTTTTTTGGATGAGGCTAATTTCATAACTTATTTCCCAGCTGAAGAAAAAATATTTACTTATCAAAGAATATCTTGTTCATCTGATGATTTATGAAGACGTGTTAACACTGTGACCAAGAGCAACGTAAACATGGCACAGAATGAAGTGTAGCCAGTGCTGATCCCTGTAGAGACTTGTCAGATTCTGTTAGGCATGTTGGCACGATCTCTTGTCTTATAAAAAGGCCAGTTTTACCCTCGTTTTGGCTCTTGCCTTGAACCATGTTACTTTTTGTATTTTTACAGCAGGTTCTCCCCCATGGCCATTGACGGGGTGACCAGCTTGGCTGGCATCAACATCCCGGGGCACGCAGGGACTGGCTGGTGTATCTTCGTCTACAACCTGGCTCCCGATGCAGATGAAAGCATCCTTTGGCAGATGTTTGGGCCGTTTGGTGCCGTCACAAACGTCAAAGTTATTCGCGACTTCAACACAAACAAGTGCAAAGGATTTGGTTTTGTCACCATGACTAACTACGACGAGGCAGCTGTGGCCATCGCCAGCTTGAATGGATACCGCCTCGGGGACAGAGTGCTGCAAGTCTCATTCAAAACCAACAAAACACACAAAGCCTAATACCCACTGAGATTGTTTGTAGAAAACTCAGCAGAAAATGGAAACAGAAAATGGAAGCGTATCGACCGTAACTTTCTACATTAGTAAAAACAGCTTTGTAAATCAGTGTTACGAAGAAAAACAATATTTAGCGTCCAACAATGTGATTTCTTTTTTTTTTTTCCATTGCTACGCTTTGAATCTTCTCAATATACTTTTAAAACAGGAAAAAAAATACAGCAGGTTTTAATGCCTGTGATGTTGAATTCTCTTACTGTCTTTACAGATGGACCATCTAAAACATTACTATAGGTTTTGTCATTTTGTTGCACATCTGCTTTGAAACAGTAAGTCTTGTAAGGTTATGTGTAGTGATTTTCTTTGTATTTTTGTGTCCTGATTTGCCTTAGGTGCGTTATGCCTTCAGTGGTTAGCAAGTACTTATTTTGATCTCTTTGCGGTTTTGTTGATTTTGCAAGTGTTCTGTTTATTGTACTATGAGTTGGTTCTTGGTTGGCTGCATAATGTTGCTTATTGTAAACTTAACGGATAAAAGACAAAAAAAAAATTCTTAAAGCAGTACCTTGCCAAAGAGCTAAGAACCTCTTTGATGTGGGTTTAAAAAGCATCTATTTTTATAAAAAGAAAAATTTGGAGAAACTTTTTACTGGACCTGGAACAAAATATTTTGACTTGGATACTTTGAGAAATATCTTCATATGACACCTTGTGAGCTTTTGAACTTTACAAGAAAGTTTGCAGTGGTTGAAATTTCTGGAGAGATTTATGATGTAAAAGATACCTTTTGAGATCTTTGTATTATCTTTAGATTATAGAATCAATGGCAGTGCTGGTTTCATTTGTAAAATCATCTGTGGGTCCCCCTGTCATCCTGGTTGTTACGACTAGCAACTCGCTTTCCGATTTGGTTTGGAAATCGACAAAAATACAAAGGTTTATTCGCAAAAAGTGCATGCAAAATTATAAAGTGGAGATATCTCTTAAAAGGTAAATGGGGGATAAAAATCAGTTCTTCCTAAAGGATTCCCTTCAGACGGAGCTCATGGTGTTCTGTGGTGTACCTACGATATATCATTAGACTGATTTTGTCTTAATATCAACCAATAAAGGGTTTTTACATACTTTGTATGAAAGAATGAGGACAAGCCAATGAAGGCTGCAGCTTAAGAAAACCTAGTCTGAAGAATAGAACGGATTACTCCTGAGCTTTGAGCTATGTAAATAAGTCCTTTTTTATGTTGAGTATTTGGCAGACTTCTTTTGGTTCTAGTTTGGACTTCATTGGAAAGTGTGATATTATATATATCGTTTTCTTTTTTCTTTTATGGAGTATGTACGGTATTTTCATTTTGGATATTAACCTTTTCGTTTCAGTTTCCCTTGAGTTGAAAAACTTGATTTGTTGTCCTATGGACTAGCATTACAGTGCATCAAATTTGTTGGTTGTTTGGTCTGTAGATAGTCTTGCTTCGTAAAAAAGGTATTAAGAAACTATAGACATTTGTTTTTGTTTTTTATATATAAACATTATAGATATATATTTATGTGGTAAAGAATGGATATAAACCACAGTTTTGAACTATTTGATTTTTCTTTTTTTCATACTCATATATATATATATATATATATATACGTAATGCATATAACCTGTCTTTAAAATCGTAAAAAGGTGTATATTGCTTTATTCACTTCAGGGGAAGGTCAGTGAAGCAGTTCCATTAACAATAGCAAAATTGGTTGCAGGAGTTTGTCGAACAACATCTAACTCATCTTGAACAAACAAATGGAGGCTGTCGAGCCTTAGATGCACTGAGTACTGCACCTGCATCCTGCTTGGTATTTAAACCAATTACTAGTCATGCTTCCCCTTAAATGAGCAGTGTGCTATGCATTATATAATTATCTTTGCAACTGCTTTTTCTTGTTTATCTATTCCTTCTTTGTGTTACTTGTAAAAGTTAAACTTTAAGTCTAGATGAGTTGTGATACTTGCTGCTTTGGGGTAGAGATGACATTTTTCATGCCTGACCTGTCATTGTTGAAAATAACTTTTTTCTTTTTTGTAACTTCATGATGATTTGGTCTTGAAAAATTGTGCTGATGGTCTGACATGAAAAAATGTTCCCTTTCACCCCTCTTATCTCAATTCTTAATATGAGAATGATTATTTATTTGAAGTTGTATAGTCTGACTTGGTTCACAGCATTTTTGGAATAGAATATCTTTTGTTGAGTATTTAAAAGGATGTACATGTTCTTTACTTTGTGTTTGGATACTTTGGATTTTTTCCATGTTCGGTACATCAATAAATAAGTTGAAGGGCAATGCAGCTTTGTGAATGGATCCCATCATTCCTTTTTGCCTTGCCAGTATAACATGTAAAGATGTCAGCAATTCATATTCACCACTCATTTAGAAAATAGTTAAAATTGTTCTATCCCTATGTTTTAAGTTGGCACCCCCCCCCACCCTATATATATATATATATATATATATATATATATATATATATATATATCTATATATATCTATATATATATCTATATATCTCTATATATCTATATATATCTATCTATCTATATATATAGATATAGATATATAGATATATATATATATATATATATATATATATATATATATATATATATAGATATATATATAGATATATATATATATATATATATATAGATATATAGATATATCTATATATATATATAGATATATAGATATATAGATATATATAGATATAGATATATAGATATATATAGATATAGATATATAGATATATCTATAGATATAGATATAGATATATCTATATATATATAAAATAAATTAAAAAAATATATTAATTTTATTTATTTTAATTTTTCTCATGCTCCACTTGAGGCCGACAGCCTTGCTGAAGATGGAATGGCCTGCTTTGAAGTGCGCTTCCCTACTGCGCAGCCACCTCACACTGCCCAACTGTCATTTTAGGGGCATTGCAAGGACACCGATGGAAGTCGCTGAATATACCACACTGCCTTTTTGTCTGATGTATTCACTGTTTGGGCCAAAAAAAAAAAAAGAGTTCCAGCATGTCACTCAATTTAATGAAACCACTATTTATGGCATGCTCAATCATGTAGCCATACTTGCACTCTGTTGGCTAGCGGACGATAAGGAGGCTAATCTGTGCTCTGCTTAAAAAGCTTTCTGAGTCTCTCCCATATTTACTGTGCCATTAGCCTGCATGTTGGAACAGAAGTAATCTCTCCTGACAGCAGTTTTTACTGTAAAGGGAGGGTTTTTCCAGTTTAAATGCATCTCATATGTCAATATTAAGATTGCACAGCACTTCTTGTGTTTGTTGTGCTTTACTGGAAAGATACTGATGTGAGGAGCTTTGGCTGAGTGACAGTATGTTTGGTTGTTCTGGCATGTTGGAGTCTCTTCTCCCAGCTGAAGCTGGTTTTATCATGGCAGACAAGTTCTGTGATTGGTCATCTTCTAGCTTTATGTTGTGATTACATGCTACTAGTAAAAATGCGATTAGGCTTTAGCACTTAATGGCCACCACAGATGAGTTGGTAAAAGCCACATCAATCTTAGTTATCCTACGTAAAGAGACAGATTTTCAGTCAGTCGGTTTCCCACTGGGGTTTTGACTGCTGGTTGAAAATTACTTTGACTCCTTTTTGAATGCTTTGGACAAGCAGTCATTCAGATCACACGATGAAGCACAAGGGGACAAAAATGAGCTTTTAACTTTGAAGAGGACACCATTTGATCCTGAGTGACGTCTCGCTGCTTTGTATGCAATTAAATTGTGTGTTTTAATAGAAGGTGCTTAATCAAAACTAACCTAGACCATAGAGGGAGAAGAAGTCATTACCGCACTGTGGCACCATCTGATCTGGCTCAGGCAGCGGTTCCCAGCCTTTTGTCAGACCGCCCTGTCAAAAGCACTCACCTGAATTGCTTTTAAACTATAGTGGTGGAAGTATTAAGATCGTGTAATTAAACAGAAGTTGCAGTACCACATTGCAAAAGTAGTTACAACATTCAAAATATTGAGAAAAAGGTACTTCAACTATAATGCAGAGTCAGTGATACAGTTTTTATATATGATTGAGTTGTGACCACTGAAGTGTTAGAGTATAAGCAGTAGTTGCAGCTGGTCTAAGTAAAGCAAATTCTCTTTTACTGTTTCATAAATTGTTCAATAACAGTTGATCAGATTTTATTAAAGCTGCTCAGTTGTACAGAGTTTGGTGAAATCACATAATTCCCAGCATGGTTCTGCCATATCCAAGGTCTGATCAACCTGAGAAGCTGAAAACACGTGTGGGTGCAGAACGTTTTGATTTGCAAGGTTAGGGTGAAATAAATGGGGTGAAGTAGCAATATTTCCCCTTGAAATGTAGTGAGTATGTGGGAAGTATCTCAAAATTGTACAGTATTGGAGTAAATGTACTAATTTACTCTCCACTGTTAAACTGTTATTTAACACTACTATATACACTCACTGAGCACTTTATTAGGAACACCATACCAATCATTTGCAGGTCCTCCCTTTACTCTCACAACAGCCTGAGTACTTCATGGCCTGGATTCCACAAGATGTTAGAACTTTCCTTTGAGATTCTGCACCATCACATCATTTCTGCACATTTGTCAGCTGCCAATCTCCTGGACTCCCACATCCCAAAGGTTATCTCCCGGATTCAGATCTGAACGACGACTTTTGCTTTTTGACATGGTGGAGGCAGCCATTAGAAGATGGTAAACTATGGCCATAAAGCGATGCACGTGGCCAGCAGCAAACCATGCTGAGATTGGTATTAAGGAGCCTAAAGTGTGACAAGAAAAGACAACATCGCACCACCATCAGCCTAGGCTGTTGACTCAAGGCAGGTTGGGTGCATGGATTCATGCTGTCGACACGGAATTCTGACCCCACCGTGCCTCAGCAGGAGTCTAGATAAATCAGACCAGACTACGTTTAGGTTTGGTGAGCCTGTGCCCACTGCAGCCTCAGATTTCTGTCCTGGCTGACATCTTGGTCTTGTGCTGTTGTAGCCGATCCACCTCGAGGTTTAACGTGTTGTCCATTGTGAGATGCTTCTCTGCTCACCACAGATGTAAAGACTCAGATCCTATAGTCTTTCTCTCAGCTCAGACTAGTCTGGCCAGTTGTCCTCTAACCTCTCTCCTCATCCATCATCGCCGGATGGCTTTTGTTTCTCACACTCTAGTCAACTCTCGAGACTGTTAAATCCCAGGAGATGTGCTGTTTCAGAAACACTCAAACCAGCCTGTCCTGCACCAACAATCACGCAACAGTCAAAGTCATTGAGATCCAAGAAAAGTTGAATCGAGGGCAACAATTCAAGTTTTCTTGGATGACTACGACAGTCACGGTCAAAGTCACTGAGATCATTTTCCCCCATTCTAACCTGTATCTGCAGGATTGTATGAATTGCACTGCTGCCACATGACTGTCATTGAAAAAATGAATGAAGAAGTGTACAGATGTGTTTTCTCAAAGTGGCAGAAGCTGCTAATTTCAACCATTAATCTTTTGATTTTTCCTCCAACTGTCATCTCTCTATTTCAACCATTTATCCAACAATTTATCCATTATTTTTAGCTTCTAATCGTAATTTAAATTTTTTCCAAATTAGTTTAGTTACCTTGGTAACTGCAGAAGGACGCCTGCTTGGGATAACTGGTTTAAGGAGCAGTAAAATGTGCTTGACGCTGTCTGTGCTCTCGTTTTGTTGGTACAAAAGCCTTTATCCTGTGTGCCCTTGACGTACAGTAGCTGTAAAGTGATGTAGCTTTGACCTACAGTTCCCACATGGCCAACATGTAGTGATCTGAACTCTACATCCTCTTTCCTCTACCCTACTTTTCAGTCTGTGTTAATGAAGAAAAGGGTCACACAGATGGTCCCTCCATTATCATGCCACCCATTTGCTGCTCTCACCCTCATAGCCGCCCCCTTGCACCCGTGAAATCTAACATACTGTAGCATGGTATGTCAAGAGACAGGAGATAAATAAAACATGCTTGTACATTTTGTCCAGAGCTGCTGATGTCAGCAGGTGCATGTAAACACATTTGCATATGGTCTGTCTGCCCATGTGATTTATTGCCCACCAGGTTTTCTATTGCGCTCATTTATAATTTGCACCTACCCTCCTCTTCAGATCCTGCAGCATCACAAAGGCCTTTTTAATCTCATGCTTTTCTCCTATTGTGTATGTTGAGAGCTTGTATTCAAGCACAGATAAATTGGATAATAAGAGTTAGTTAATGACAGCATGTTTGTGCTTTTGAACACAAAAGCAACAATGCTGCAGAAGTTGGAACGCCAGCACTCTGCACACGTACAAACTCCTCTCCACTGCGAAACTGGTGCACACTGAAAGCTTTTGAACATATGGACTTCACCTGAATGTGAGATACTGTCAGGCAAAAATCTAATAACTATTATTCTAAACTACAGTTTAAAGGTTACATTTTTTTAATATTTACTTTATTTATTTTAGTATTTACTTTACAATTCCAAGTTTCATAAACTGAGACAAACATGTTTTTTGTCATGTAGGCTAAGTGGGTCTACAAGTTGCTGATTGACAGGACTAATTTAACAGCTAATTACAGTTATGAATCTATCTGACTGACTGTTGATTTGTTCTTGACTTTAAGGGCTCATCTGAGAACAACACACTTGAAAGATCGTCATTTGCCCCCATAAAACTTGTTTAAAATGGTATTTCTGTACCTGGTAAGGAACCACTTTGGTTTTCAAAACACATTTTCTCGATATAATAAAGATGTTTTCATGGGAGAGTATGAACATGCAAGTCTTTTGTGACATTTCTGAAATGGACAAGCTAAACGTGTCCATGAGACAGTTCTCCTCCGCACATCCATCCTGTAAGAAATATCGTGTTTTATTTTGATCTGGCAGTGTCGCACTCAAATGAGAATGACTTTAAAGTTTTTATGCATCATGGAATACATTTTTATTCAGATGTAGTGTTGTGGGTGTGAGCGAAGCGCCGCTCCTCAGGAGTCCATCAGAGTCATTTTGAAACAATGAAACATGGTAAGATGCATTGTTTTCCCTTGTTTTCAGTCAGAGATTTCACACCACACATTGGCTACAGTACATTACTTTCTCTGCTGGAATTGGGGTAGATTGAATCAAAAGAATTTAGGATTAAATGTATTTGCTTTCAGCACATTACCCAGTTATCTGTTTGATACGAGCAAGGCTCAACTCTCCGTGTCCTAAAACACAGAGTGAGGAAGTGGAGACAAAAGTTTTTTTTTCTCCCTCAAATCCTAAAATAATGTGTGAGTCTCATTTTTGCCTGTCTAACGATAAGGGCCAGAAGCTGTTTGTCAACACAATCTGTTGCTATATTTTGTTGTTGAAGACTTTTTGCCTCCATAGTAAATGGTGCTAACCAGCCACTTGCCAGTAAACCAGTTGCCAATATCTGGTTCAGCTTCCTGAGGGCACACAGTCCCCTCTGCTTGACCCTCCAGGTCAGGATGCATGTGTCATTCATCTCACTTTGCTCTACGCACCGTTTTTCACTGAGTATTTGTCCTCTGCAGAGCATTGTCTTTCATCCACCGACGAAAATGCTCTTAAAAATTTCAAATAAAAAGGCTTTAAGCTGATTGGGGTGGAGTGGGTGCGTAGTGGTCCTTTATGTGACTTGTGTATGATCCCTTTAATGGCCCAGTGTCACGGATAATTCACAGGTAAATTCACAAGTGCCGCCTGTCTGTGCGAGGTTCTTCCATTAAGCACACCCTGAAATTTTCTTTTTAACAAGCGGTTACTAAGGGTTAGACGTGCTGCACCTGTCTATTTAAGAGGACAAGTGGTGATCAGTGGTCCTTGTTGGCTGTGCAGAACTCCAAACGAGTCAATTACAAAGTTGAAAACAGTGAAATGGAGTAAAAGTAGCAGTTTTGACCAGCTTGAAATTAATTAAATGTTGAAGGTCAAAGGAAATAAAACCCTTCTTTTAAAGCTCTGCGTGCAGAAATGCCCTGTTCTCCTTGCTGCCACTGACAGATGCCATGTGGCTTCCACAGTGTTGAATGCATCTCTTTTGCATCATATTTCCATTTGTCAGGCATCAATGAATCCTGCTCTGTATTGGACCTTGTTCTGCTGTCTTCCCATTTCTTGCCGTCCACGGTCAAACATGTTCAGTGATTGGATTTAAGTTCTTACATCACGAATGGTTGAAGCTTGGCGTCCTCCAGCCCTGTCAGATCAGCGCTGACTTCCATCAACAAGGCATCATCTATCTTCCCTAACGACGGCTCCATGTTGTTCTCCCTATGAGGCCTTGGCACCTCTGTTCCATAATGAGGCAGTGAAGAAAAGGGGTGCAGATTAGAATAACAGCCTTAACTAATCCATAACAGGCCGATGAGGCGCCACGTTTGGGGAAACCGTGTCATTTCTCATTTTGCAGTGCCATGGCAAAATCTCTCCTCTCTCTCAACCCCCCACGCAAAACAAGCCCCAAGAATAGCTGCTGTGGCAAGCCGCCGGCACAAGGACGGCAATCAACAACACATAGCTTCTTTCTCTGTCTCTCTCTCTCTCTTTTTCTCAGCTCTCGCCAATAGTCTGAGGAGAACAGACGGGAAATCCATGCCTCTGACTGTTGTCTTTGGAAATCAAAGATGAGTTTCAGCTCTGAGAAAACTACTGAGGAGACCAATCCCATCTCAGGGACAGAGGCTGTTCTGATTGCTATCGACAAGTTTTGTTGTTTAGTGATGGGCAAATGAAGCTTTCTTGAAATGGCAAGGCTTCCCAGCCAATATTTTTTGAAAATGGGTGAGTTTCTCATGGCTTTCAGTGCTCACTAGGAGCCCCTGCTGGTCAAACGAATTCACACCAGGCTGATCGATTGTAGATAAGGTCAAGGGTGCAATGAGAATGATTAGTTTTCACTGACAAATAGTTAACCTGCAGAGAACTTTCTGGTGAATGTGGCCAAAAAACAATAACACTTATGATGTTGACCTAACATCTCTGTGACAAAGTGGTTGGCACCGTTTACTGCTCAAAAAGGTTCACTGTTTCAACCTTCTACTGTAGCAGAACTGTAAGTAGAACTGTAAACTTAATATACAGTTGAAGAGACTTTTGTAGGAGGAAGAGCCTTTTTTACAAGTGCGTGTACAATGTGAAATTAAGGTCAGAGATGTTTGCATTTAAACAAGGAGCTTTAAAATGCTGTTTTGAGATTAGTAAAAGCAAGATGCAACTGTTCAATAGTCAGGTTTATACATGAACAGTACAATATATGCTGATGACACAGTCATATTGTACGTAAATGTAATTTACAGTAATGCAGTGAAGAAGAAAGGACCCAGAATAGAACCTAGCGGAACTCCTTTGTGCAAAGGATTTAATTTAGGATTTAGGAGAAGTCTGCAGTTACAGTCTGGCTTTCCTGAAGTCATCTCTAAGGTGGCTTCTTAATATGGTGCTAATATCCATGTAACAAAATCAAATGTGTATAATTACCTATCATAAAGGTCATAGCCGCAACCTGTCACAGTGTTGCACTCTAGTAAAATCCCCAAAAAGTCGTCTCAGGCGGGAAGAGTCACAGCCCTGTTGTGCAGCGGCTGTAGCTGGATTCAACAGGAGCGCAGACTGAGGAGCTGCTGCAGTTCTGGCCATTTTCTACCACTTAACAAGGAAACACTTGCAGGGAATTACATGAATGACAATGGTGGGGAATGCAGAGCAGCTAGAGTCAGGTTTAATTAGCAATTTCAACCCCCCCCCCCTTTTTAAGCATCAACGGTTGAACAATTTACTGACAAAGCAAGCATATTAGAATTGAGAGTGAAAGCTGAAACTGAAAGCTAACACACCTCTAACACACTCTAATGACCTTCCATTTCAAATACCTCATCATCTGCTGATGTAAAATGTACGTCTGGGTGTGGAACAAAGACACCAAAAGCATGCAAGAGGACAGAGAGGATTTTTGGACGTTCTCGACAGATTGTAACACCCCACTGTGTGTGCTGATAAATGCATGAGGCCTTAATGAAAGCTCAGCATGACTGTGTCTGTTTGTCCTACAAGCCAATTTCTGTGTGCTGCACATCTGGATGTGTTTTGCATGTTTATGATGTGCCCATACATTTACATGATGTGAGGTTTGCATCGCTGTGTTTACACGTGTGCTAGGCGGAGGGTGAAGTAGCTGCCGGCTGTTTTGCCAGCGTCTGTTCCGCTGTAATAAGGCCTGATTTAAAGTTGACCAGAGCACACCAGGAATAGTGCCTCGCTCCTCATTTCCTCTGCTGCCAGTGGAGATGAGATCTCTTCACAATATTTACCCAGGGAATAATGTTGTTTGATTTGACTCTCTTCTGGGTGTGTCTCTGTGAGCGCTATTTTCGCCCACTGCTGCCACTGAGAGAGGAAGCAGACAGAAGATCTGTCCACGGGAAGAAAAAAAGAGCCTCAGATCATTGTTTATGGATGATGCTGGGTCGGAGTATTTCTGTGCTCGGCCTTCAGAATGTGAAGCTACTGTGTTGCACTGTTGGTAGCGTGACTCACAGTCTGTTTCTTAGCTTATTGCATTTCACTTCAATGCTCCTGACCAACTCAGGTTGGATTCAGTGTGAGGATGCTGCACTTCAGATGCAAGGAAGGAGAAAGGAAGCGTTGTCCCGATAGCACATTGAGCACGGACACAGACATGCCAAAGCCTGTGTCTTGGTGGTTGTTTTGTGTTTGTTTTCGTGGTCATTTAGCATCTTTTTGAAGTCATTTTGTGTCTCTTTGTATTATTCTCTTTGTCTCTCTGTACACATTTTGCATCACATTGTGGCTGTTTTGTGTCTCCTGGTTGTTGTGCATCTCTTCGTTGCGTAAATTTGCATCTCCTTGTAGTCATTTAGCATGTTCTTGCAGTCATTTTGTGAATCTTTGTAGTTGTTTTGTGTCATTTATCTCTCTTTGTAGTTGTTTTGTGTTTCTTTCTGTGGGGTTTGTCTGTTTGTGGTCATTTTTGTTGTAATTTTGGGTTGTTTCTCATCTCTTTTTGGACTTTTGAATGAGCAATAGGCACATTCTGAAAGTAAAGCAACATGCATACCAAAACTGCGGCTGAGCTTCACTATATCTCTACGTACTTCAGCCTCAGCTGAAGCACTCTCTGACCTCTTGGCCCCCAGTCATGTGCCCCGTAGGCCTGTTCAGTGATCCATCCAAAACAAACGTGTTTGTGAAACTCCAAAAACAGATGTTTTGCATTCTGAAATAAATCTATTTGATGTATTTAGTAACATGGATGGATTTCATACGCATTCAAGTTTAATGTTTTCACAACATGGATGTGAGTGTTTTAGTGCAGACAGAATTGAAGAGACGTGTGCTGTCAAGGCTTTATTAAACCATCACTACTGATCATTTATACTGAGGCAAGTGTTGCTTTTAGGAGAAAAAACAAGGGGGAAAAAAGCCAATACTCAAAACTAGTTAGCTTTCCTAACAAAGCACCATATCAAAATGTCCATTTTATTATGTGTAGCGGCTATTCAAAGCTAAGGTAGGGCTTGGGAATCCTCTGGGATTGTGGGTTGTATTTACCCACCCTGAGTTTCCTTAGCAGCTCAGCTTGAATGCTGCTGACATCCCAGCTACAGAAACACACTGTAGTATTTACCTCATTACAGTCTGCACCCTCTGAGGAGCAGAGTCATTTGCATGGCTGCTTGTCAAACCGTGTTAATATTGACAAAGATTTGCACCTATTTTAATCATGGTATACATGGTAAAAGGTATACAAAGTTGTTTATGACTGCTCCACCACTGAGCAATAGGCACATACCGTACTGCAGTGCACATTAAAAAAGATTGCACTTTGTTCCGAGCAGCGATTGCAAATCATAGACATCAGAGAGGCAGAGGGAAAATAGATGACTGTGATGGCAGTTTGAGTCTAACAAAAATGCATTTACATATTAAACCACACAGCAGCGTGTGGAGCGAGGCGCTGTTTGAATTGCACGCTCCAGCCTGCCTTCCCTTAGTGCAAGGAGTAGCAGGGGCCTCGCTGCTGTGACTGCAGTACCGTAAATTTGAAGTTGTTTACGGATGCTGCCATCTTGGTGCACTCCGGGAGGGAAACTTGGAGCAGGGCCATTTACCGGCAGCTTGATGAGAGTGCAGTGAGGCGAGTTAATTAATACAACATCCCTGGGCCCACAGGCTAGGCTGCAAAGCCAACCCAGGAGGGAGGAAGAGATGGAGAGAGGAACGTGGAGAAAAGGGACAGAAGGAATTATGGCTATATACACAGAGAGAATCAAACTGCAAATAATAAAGCTACAGTAAAACACAATGGAGGGACACAGCTTTGCCAGATACATGATGTTTTGGTCACTCTGTCATCACAACTGAAATGACAGAAGAAATGACAGAAAACACATTGGACTTTGAGCAGTCATAACTAGCTGTCTTTCAAGAACACACAGGCGACTCCAGCACCAACAACGTACACGTTTGTATGAATGAGCGAACCATCATGGTGGTATCTGTCTTTTACCATCCCAGTAGGAAGAAAAATGGTACTAACACTCCTGATCTGAGGGCCATGGTCAATTTGTCACAGGTCAGTTTTTACCATTTGTTTTCCCTACAACATACTGCAACACACCTCTATATTTTCTTCTATATTTTACAGGACAGCCCTGGCACTGACTCACCCATGCTGCAGGATAGTGTGTAGAATATTTCAGATTTTGATGCTTTACGCCTCCTTAAATTTGCATCTGCTACAATCCCACTCTAGTTTTCTCCTACTGGAATAACTGGAGCTGGAGCGAGAGCCAGACTTGCAGCAGACGTGTGCTCCAGTGAGAGAAAAACTAAAGAGCATCGAGGTCCAGCCCACTCCAACATAAACTTGAAACAAATGGATCCATTGGCCTCTGTGACCTCTTAAACAACGCGGAAAAGCAGCAACTTTGGTTTCCCTTCCCCTGCAACCGATTTTTGGTAAACTGTAAGATGTTTTCACCCGTAGCACCGCAGTTGCTGCCTCCCCTTAACTTTGCCTCAGTGAGAAAACTCTTGTCTGTTGCGCTCCATCAAACAAGAGAAAAACTTGCCTGGAGATAGAGGAGTCCGTAGGGAGGTCCTCGCCTCCTCCTCTCACTCTTTCTCTCTCCGTCTGTATCCATTTATTTTAGCTGGCAAAAAAAAAAAAAAAACAACTTTGGGACCGAGGTTGTCAAACAACACTTTTTTTGTTCCCCAGCTGAGGTGCAGTACATGGGAGGAAAAAACCATATAACAATCTGCAAACTCAGCTTTCCAAGACTGTTCTTTTTTGTAATCTATAACATAACGCATGTAGACCGACTGCTGCTCGTCTGCACTACATAATGATATCATTTTTTTAATAATAAGCTCACTCATTCATTGACTAAGTTTATCACATTTGCAAATCAGCCAAATGACGGCAGCAAAATACTGTAAATAGCAGGCCTGCCAGAAGACACAAAAGAGATAGGGGCTATAAATACCCTGAATAAATCCTCCTAATCAGGAAGCGAGAGAAGCATGAGTTGTGTTGATATAGGAAACTGGTGGCTGAATCCCATTTTAAATGCTTTCGCCAGCTTTTCCTTTTGGTTAGTGTTTAGAATTCGCTGGATAATTACCATATTAAAATGCATGTAGGAGTCTGTGCAGTTGTGGTGGGAAAAGATAAGGCTGCGCAAGTAGGGAGGGAAAAAAAAAAAAAAGTCCACTGGAGGCCTATCAGTCAGTTCTGAATTGCTTTATAATTACTGAGATGCACAGACATAATTTCCTTCTAAAAATAATGCAAAGTTTCATTTCCCTCCCCTGCTTTAATACTGTTGTGTGTGTGTGTGTGTGTGTGTGTGTGTGTGTGTGGGGGGGGGGGGGGAGACTCTGCCCCACTCCCTCTCCCGAATACATTAACTTAACCTCTTCCTGTATTAGTCGGTGTGGTGCCATGTTAAGCACAGTGTAGCCTAGTTTCTGCACAGCGTGAGTGTTGCTGCCTCCCTGTTTTGGGATCGGAGAAGAATCCAAATTCTGACACATTGGGGTTGTATTCATGAATATGACAGAGTCTCTAGCTAAAGTTCCTGTGACTTGTTGGAGTTTTATTTGCATAGATTTCTCGTAAGTTTTAATCTTTAGTGTATGTCGACACAAAATGATATTATTTGCACACAAATTTTCCCATATTGAACAGTTGGATCTGTTGGTATCGCTTGGCCTTAATTAGACTAACCCTGTTGACAGTTTAATGGGCTTTATGATGGAGGTTTAGGCCAAAGGAGAGCTGGATGTGTCTGCTAAAGTAGATCAAGTATGGGCGGGTCTGTCCTGTTTACACCTACAGTCACTGTCAACTGGAACAGAAGCCATATAACATAACATACATACATACATTTGAGCTTACACAAAACCCTCAGTACTCGCACTCCAATTTAGTTTCTTCTGGGATGTTTCCAGTGTATGTTTTAAAGGGGCAGAGCACCTATTTTACACAGGATGTGATGTCATAGTGACATCATCAGGAGACTACTTTTTCTTTTTTTTGCACTTCTTTTAATCATGCTAGCGGCGTAAATTGTTAGCAGCTGTTAGACTACTGGACGGACTTTCATGAAATTTTGTACAGATATTCATGGTCAACAGAGGATGTATCCTCGTGACTTTCATGATCCCTGACTTACCCTCTAGCTTGAGCATTTTTAGTTCTCCTGTGATATATCCCACACCATCTCCCTCATGGTTTTAAGGCTCAAAGTTAAGAATAGAGGATGAATGAAAAGATCACTGAAAGATTAACATGATTTGATACATGTCGTCATTACTCAGACAAAAGGGCCCCTGTGTGTGATATTTATGAACACCAGAGTTTCTTTTTAGGCCTCTAGCCCACAAAAATAGTAGCCGAGGAAAGGAGAGGACAGAAAAGGAAAGAACTGGAAACGAAAGGTTGCGGGGGGGGGGGGGTGCGCGTGACGACCGGCTCATAGGAGACTATGATGAAATATTGATGGCGCTGACTTTGATTCTGCAATGGGTACTTTTGATCCAGATCTGTCGCGGCAGAAGAGACACCCTCCCCCTCTATTCTTCCTCAGGTGTATCGCTGGTCTTTTCGCTTTCGAAAAATGCCATCTACCCTCCACTACCTTTGATCAAATGTGCAGACTTTGAACAGGAACTTATAGAGATCAATGATGTGTGTATACAGGCAGGCCGATACTCTGGGTCTATAACTCAATATGTTGCAGTGGGTGCTGGATGAGTGCCAGTGACGGGGCTTTGCTGTTCATCAGTTGTTGACTTTTATTTATCGCGGCTGCTGCTGCTGTAATTGATGACTGAATCAACACAGTCTGGAAAAGTAACCGCTGACTTCTTTGCTTTTTCAGCTGAGCAGAGGCTGTGTCTCACTCTCACCCTCACATGGATGATCTGAAATTTAAATCCAGTTCTTCTAAAGTAGAGGAAAAAAGCAAAACTCTCTATTATTTAAAGAGACAGATTTCATTCACAAAATCTCAGGGCATTGTTCTAGCTGCAGATCCTGCGGCTACTCTGTCAGTGTGTTCATATCTCTTGTTCAGCTCTTTGCAGATTTGTAGATCACCCCAATGCATCTCTACATGCTTTTCCACCTCTTTTATTCTCTTAAAAGAGTCAAGTGCTCTCTTCTTTTGTCTGCCTGCCTGGATTCTGTGTGTGTGTGTGTGTGTGTGTGTGTGTGTGTGTGTGTGTGTGTGTGTGTGTGGAGTGGAGAGTATGATGTGTCCAGCGCAGCGCTGTGTCCCTGGATAATGGAGCAGAGAGCCATCTGTCTGTCTGGCCGGCCATCCGTCCACATCCTCAAATCCTATCAGTGTGTCTCACCTGCTAATGAAAAGCTAGCAGGTACTCCGCTGCAGCCCTTAAAATGGATGACTTCCCTGCACAGCGGAGGCTGCCGTGCACACATGGCTCCCCATCATCACTCTTCTTCTTTGTCTCTTTTCCTCTCTAACTCTTCCTGCTGCATGCTAACACTCAATTTTTTCTATTTTGTTTTTTTTTTTTTGCAAGGGTCCACTTGTTTGATCTAAATTTGGGTGCGTTGCGCGACGGGCAAATATCAGCTGCAGCAAAAGCAGCCAAGGTTGTGATTCACAGTCTCTGTTTGCCTCCTTTTCTAAATGAAATTCGCATATTTGTTTTGAAAACTACATTTGCTCCTCATTGTTTACCCTATCGCTTAGAAGAATCCAGCACTTACTTCTTCTTCCCCCTCCTCAGTAACCAGGATTATGTAACACAAAATTAATGGCCCAGCCTGGCCACGCTATATGTTTGAAATGCAGCTTCATTAATAATTGCCATAATTGTATAAGTATGTGGAAACTGCTACACAAAATGGAGCAATGACTATTATCAGGTTGATAACCAATAATTACTAACAAACTCTGTGCTCATTAAGCAGCTCCTGTGGAGAAACTGAGCTCAATATAGCCCTCCAGAATCCCCTCCCCTCGCCCACCAGGATCCCGCTGCTCTCCCTCTCCCTCTTGTTATATCCCACTCTTTCTTCATCCAGACTCTGCTTTTCATTCCATCTGTTATCCATGTTGTTCTGTTTCAATCACTTCCGATCCCCTCACTCAGGCTTGCTTTTCTTTGTCCCCCTCTCCTTCTCCATCCTCGGCCTTCCGTCCTCTATCACTGATCACCGTAATCTTTCTCCCCTCCACGCATTTTCCTGCTAAATCCCAACATCCTGTTTATTTATGTACAGGGCATGCTGCTCTCCACCTCCCCTCCTCTCTCTGGTCTTTCTCTCTCTGAAAGATTAACCATCCCCTCTGCATCTCTTCTCATCTATCATCCTAATGGGGGCTACAAGAGGGAAAAAACAACAATTTGCTGAGGGAGAAACAGCCACAAAAGGGCAAGAAAAGTGTTTGGATTGCCACTGTCGATCAAGTTCCAGTCTGTCAGCGCAGCGCTGGTGGCACAGGACCAGAGCTCATCTTAACAGCGGAAATTGTCATCTGCAAAGGTACAAATCCACAAACTCTCCTCTTGCAAACACCTAAATGATGATTGTGCTTGTGTTAAAGTGGAAAGCTCCTGCACTTTGCCATGTTGCGATTTTGGTAATATTTTGATTAATTGTTCAGCCCTAGTTGGATTCAAAACTCAATAATTATAATAATAATGATAATAAAAAGATTTACAGCACAAACAATCCATACTTTTAGGGCCCATAATGCACAGTCAGCCGCTCATTTGCATTTTCATCTGTATTTTTCTCAACTTTCTACCACTGGAAACATTAGGTGACCTCCCCTCATCGCTAGAGTAAACAGTGGTTAATTGATTACTTTTCGTCTTTGAACGAACTAAAGCCCCACTGCAAACACTGCTACAAAGGTATGACATTATTAGGTTTTATGTAAATTAGCAGCAGCTCCCAACACTGCTGATTTGCGTCATATCCCCTGTTGGTTAATTTCAATTTGTAACCAGTGTTCCTTTCTGTCAGTGCACTTTGTCTTTGTTTGATATACGCTGTCACAACTGGGATTGTTCCCCTTGACATTTGAAGGCATTTCACAGCCTTTTCAAACAGTGCACCTGCACTTTGGGCCACAAGTTGACATTAAAAATAATACGACTTTTGTGACAGTGTTATAATCAAATAAGCCCTGTATATTATGTATATTTTTCTATCTAATTTGTGGGAAATGTAAAAAAAAAACTCAGGCCCTGAACCTCCTCTCTACCAGCCTCCTGTACTGTTAGTGGGAGAAGCCAACTGCAGGAGGCCCCTGGTAACCACATGCTATCACAGCTCGGCCTCCCAGCCTCCAACCGCGACACGCTTACACTCATCCACTCCACAGGGGAAGTGTTGAGCCTCGCTTGCCGACGTGAGAGCACAAACACAGAAACATTCATCCTCCACTAGGATAGGCAGTGCTGCTTCTACCAAGCCTCCCTCCCTCCCTCTCCCGGCTTCACATTTCTCTCTCTCTCTGCTCCCTCCCTTACTGTTTTCTACTCAGTTTGTCTCTCTCCTCCTCTCAAAGCATAGTTTTCCCTCCAGCATCGTCCTGGTCTCTGTCATTTGTGTTTATTCCTTCTTCTCTCCCTTCTCTTTCCCATCCTCCTGTCAATATTAGTCTTTGTTCATCTGCATCTCTAATTCTTTTTCTCCTCTTCATTCCTGTACAGTGCAGCGAAAAGTGTGTTTATATCTATCAGTGCACATCTACATACTGTAGACTTTTAGTTAATACATCATACTGTTATTAGACTGTTTGCTGTTATTGAGACAGAAATATTTTCGGTGTGTTTGGGTTCTGTTTTGGTATTTAACCAATATTCATCTGTGGCTATAATTGTTGCTGTTTAGCAAAAGTTACACAGGCTCTCTTTAAAGCTGCTATAATCAATATTTTAACATCAATAATGGATTAATAATAATGTACATACTCTTAGCAACAAACACAAAGAATTATCACCTAAGCTTAAGCTTTTTGTTTTTATTTATTTTTTTATTGTTTTGTTTCATTAACTTCAGCCCAAAAGCAACACAAACCCCCAGTATGCTCCCTTCCCAGCACCAAACAGCAGACAGACAATGCTGTTGACTAACTGATGAACATACTGGAGCAGAAAGTCAGATATTTCTCTCCAGAGTTGGTGGAGACCAAAACAGAGCCAAAAGAAGAGTGAATTCATCAGGTGGCCAGACACACAGCACCAATGTTACGTCATATCAGCTGAATGTGAAAATAGTTCAAGGAAAAAAGTTACTTTTTTTAAAATGAAATTTTCAATTTATTAAAGGAACAAAGTTATTTTGAATTATTTGACCAAGAATGGTAACTACATTGTATCATCAAGCTTTTTAAAGTAAATAAAAAGATTCACTTAAACCCATGTGAATCTTCACAAATAGAAAAAAAAAGCTTTTAGTTGGCATCCACTGTGCCTACACCTACAAGTGTAGGTCTGAAACTGTACATCAAATGGGGAAAAAGTATCAAAAAAGTATCAAATGCCTTTAAAGTGTGTTGTCTGCAAAAAATGAAATATGTAGGCTAGAGGCTGGGAAGCGTCAGTATCGTGACTGAATAGATTGGAGTAAGTGTGGGGAGTAAGGGAGATGGATGTGACTGTCGCACGCCGACTCAACGCGAGCGCCCTTTTTTTCCCTCTAAGCCCTGAGGGTATAATTGGCCTTCCTTAAAAGGAGAAAGCTTAAAAACAATCTCCAAAAGAGTGAAAGCGGCGCTGGGATGTGGTGGGCGTCAGTCAACCAGTCAGTCAGTCGTCCGGGGCTCCACTGTCTCCCACTCCATAGACCAGGTAGCCTGAACTAGTTTCTACAAAGCTGAGTCGGAGATTTAATGCAATAAAAAGCCTCTGGGCCCTTTTAGCAATTTGGAGTCAACACACAAATACACCCACGCTCAACTGGAAAGACTTTCCATCCCTGCCCCTTCATGTGCGAATGTGCTGAATGGAGGTGTGTGTGTGTGTGTGTGTGTGTGTGTGTGTTTGTGAGTGCGTGCGTGTGTGTCTGTGTGTGCTGAACATGTGCTCAGTTTCCCCACTGAATCCTTCCCACAACTCCCTCCTTCCCTTTTCTGATCTGTAGCAACACATCAGCGGTCAGTCAGTTCAAAAACCCAGAACATAAACTCGCAGCCCCCCAAATAACTGTCCATTTAAACTGCAGCCTTCCAGTGTAGCTCCCACCCACGCGGCGCAGGGTGAATCACGCAAGTAATTTTACACATTACGATCAATGAGTGAAGTGAGGAGTTATTGATACCCTGCAGGTTGTCAAATCTCTTTCTTTGTGAGAGCAGTTCTTTAGAAGACACTGTTACATGGCCACCATATGGCAATGATGATAAAGTTTTATCCAGATGCCAGAAATGCAATGTTGCCTTCTGTGATATTACAGAGTGCTGCTCTTCACACTGTCTGTGTGATTGGCAGCATTTCCAGCTGCTGGTAGAGTGTTTTTTTTTTTATGCTTCGGCTTTGGCATCTGTTGCACATTTGAAAAGTTGAATGAGGGCGAGATTAAAATGTACAGTGATCTTGTGTTGGTTGCTTGAGATGGTGGGCAATCAAAATGTTTTTGTCTCGCCAGTTTAGCTGATCGATTCGAGTGTTTGCCTTTACAGAAGCAGGATAAACATGATAACAATGGTGTGAGTTGTAAGGTTTTGCTGTGTTACATCAGAAGTTGAATCAACACTTGAGCAAAAAGAACAACACCTTGTGTTGACTAAGTTGTTTATAAGTTTAGTTTTGAGGAAGTTTTCATAGACATGCCTTTTTGTCTGACTTGGTTTACACCTTCAGCAAACTTCACCATTATTCAGAAAACTGAAGGTGAAAGCAAATAGTTAGATTCGCCATCAGAGAGAGTGTGTGGATGGGAGCTGACGCCAGATAAATAAAAAGCAGCGGTCCCTGGGCTACACGCCCTGAGGCTATTGCATTGCTAGCAGGCAAACAGCCACCCAGCTGCCCCAGCAGGGTAGGAATATATCAGGGAGCCTATTGGATACCTGACAGCTGATTTAGCTCCCCCTTAATGAGCAGAGGGTCTGCTGCACAAACCCCACAATCTATTACATAACAACATCATAGATAGCATGCACAGTAAGAAGCCGCCTGCTAACGCTGGCAGAATCTTGTGAAATCAAGAGAGGTAATATTCAGTAAACAATGCCTCAATAAAAATAGTTGAAAGTATGTAAATATTGTGAAACTGTTGTGTGCTGTTAATAAAGCTGTAAATTAGTATGATAAGGTCAGATGCATGTACAGAAACATGATCACATGATTACAGTAGACCAAACTATCAATCTTACTATTTCATATTTCATATTTAAAACATTTGATCTCAAGCTGTTGAGGTAGAGAGACAGTAATTTGATACAAGAGTTACATTTGTAGTCATGTCACTTTATTTCTTTGACTATCTACATAGTAATATTTTAAATATACTGCAGTAAAAACAGTACTTTAAGGATGAGGCTGACTTTATTTTACATTGTCAACAAATCTGATAAAAAGTCAGTCAGTGCTTCCTAACTCAGTCTGTAGCACTGAGTCCCAGGCTGAAGATGTAAACCTGCAAAAACAGGTCACCAATTTACACAGGTTACATTTTTAAAAGAAACTAAATAATTTCCTAAACCAGCTGCGTACTCGAACAGGAGTAAGTAGGGCATTTGTTGGGGACTATTTTCAGCTGCGGATTTATACACATTTGGTAAGATAGTCAGTACTTACAGCAGCATGAAGGCTACAGTGCCCATTTCACTATATACTTATAATGAAGTGACAACTTTGTGGTGCATTGATGTGTTTTAAATACATGCTGGTGTTCGGATAGCAATGGAGCTCTACACTAAGCTTCATCAGGCTTTGGCTAAGTAGGCAGCCCACGTTAGGAGACTCAAATTGTGGTTGGTTTTAGTCTGGATTTATTGGCAATAAGAAAAAAACTGAATATCACCAGACTTATCCTTTCAGAGTTATGTAAGGCTATAATAAAGTAGCCACTGTAATGAAGTTAAAGGATGCAGTCCTTTCATTTGTGCTTATGAATAAGCAGCAACTTGACACAGCAGTTATAGTGGTAGCAATGTCATTACACACTGCAACTGTTCTACTGTAGGTGCACTTTATTTATTCAGTTATTTACACAGTAATCTTATGAGGAATATACTGCAATGTTATTAATACTTGTAGATGCTGCATTCCAATACTATCACATGACAGAAATACAGCAGCAACAATCAATGAAAACTAAAGTGGTCTAAGAACAGTGTTACTAAACTCAGATTTTGACCTTAGCAAGACTTGCTTGGAAGTATATATGTTCTGACAACACAGATGTCAGAGGGGACCCTCAGGACCCCAGCCTGTCACCGCGGGCTAGCCATCGAGGGGGGGGCTAAGTTAATCTAGGCTAGGCCAGTAAGGGAAGGGGTCACAGTTCGCTGTGTATGCCCCGCTGCCTTAGCACCGGCTGACAGGCCACAGGAGTCTGAAAGTCCATGATGTACTGGCATTTGCTGGGCTCCTTCACCGATCGCAAGGCTGTCTCTGTTCCGCATGTCAGTGTGACCTAGAAAAGCACAAAGAGAGAAAAGTTGAGGTGGTGTGGGGAGAAGTGCTGTTGTTAGCCTGAGTCAAGAGCATTGCCAGCTTTATCTCACAAGGGGGGGGGGGGGGGGGGGTGAGGATTGAAGCTGCTGTTCTTAGTGTTTTAGTGATTTTCGAACCTTTTTAAACTTTTGTGAAGAACTGCGAATCACTACAAATGACAGGATTATGCAAAGTATTCAGGCCCCTCCTCAAATGAACGGATTGTTCTGTGCATGCAGAGTTCCATCACTACCTGCTCTGCAATCAAGACAATACAAGAACCAAAGTGTTGCTGCGACTGCGGGACGCTGGCAGTATGGGGCATCACCGCTGTCGTCACCATGTGTGAACAGGACAGGGGAGGATGTGATTACTACTGTCATGTCATTTAATCGCTAACTTTGACGCCATCTGCAAGAGAGTGGAGAGGGAAAAACAACTTATTTTACTTCTAGGGGGTTTCCATAGCAACCTCTCACATCATACTGCACCCTGAACAGACAATCCCTCTTGCGAACAAAGGCACCTGCAGGGGGAGAGAGATAGAAACTTGACAGGTATTATTGTGCTGAAGTTTGAGTCTGGTACAACTGGTGATTTGAATTTGTCCCGTACTTGGATTAAAAATAGAGGCTTTTGTTATGTCACTTAGCATCTTATTGTACAGGTACACGAGTGGGTTGGTGCCACTTGGTGAAACAAAGTGTGTGTGTGTGTGTGTGTTGGGGGCAATGCTTTAGATTCATCAGATCGATTTTGTTTTCCGGACAAGTATATTATGTTTTCTGTGGCATCTTCGTCACACCTGAGAAAATAACCCACGTGGCGTTATCGTGATGTCATCTTCGAAAGTTTTGAGTTGCATCATGGGAAATGTAGGATATAGGGTTTTTAGCATTTAACCTATATCAGGGACGAAAAAAAATATCATCATCGCCAGTAGAAATGTAGTACTCTCTGATTATACTTGCATTATTTTTCCCAACAAATATTTCTTCAGCTGGCTTCACAGTTAGCTGCAGCAAAACTCACTGCTCACATGTAACAGTCACAGTCCAACACCTTGAATTTAATCATTAACTGAAACAGCTGAGTTCACCCTTCCCCGTGAACTCTTAAGATACACTGCACACTGCTTGAATTTGGATTACCTCCATATCCACCAGTGAAACAATACATCACTGGTCCCACTACTCAAGTACAGAGGGAAGTGTGTTTCAGAGCAGAAAGAGAAAGCACTACCCAAAGACGAGGTTCAGCATTTCAAAAATAATGAGCGTCGACTTCTGACGAGACTTCATTTATGCCGACTGCACACGGTTAGGAGGTCGTATCAAAGGAATTCAGTTTAGTCTTTTCAAAGGGGGCCCCTGGATGGCATGAGTACATACATTCACAAACGGCATTTATTGGACTCTGATTTGAAGAGGGGGCCTGGCAAAGAAAATGAGATGATTAAATGTGCTGCATTTTTAATTGAGCAAATTCTTACACAGAAATGTAAATGAATGTCATTAAAGTGACTGAAACAGGAAGGAATCTTGGGAAAACGGAGGGTAGAACAGGACAGAGCAGCAAGAGAATGCAACATAAAAACCAATGGAGACTGACAGAGAGAGGAAAGCAAGTCAGTTTCCATCACTTGGCTTTAGACAGAACATTTTTTGCTAGACTGCTGAGCAGGCCGTGAGAACTGAACGTCTTTTACTGATTGACTTACTCTCCACTGCTGAAATGCACAGGTGCAGGATGAAGTGTGTAAAGAGCAGACTGGGCGAGAATGCTTCAAACTGTCCCTGATGAATGTGGGGAGAGGAGCTTTGTTTGGCTGTTGTCTTTGGAAACTGGTGGTCTGTGGCCTCTTTTTATGATCAACTTAGGTGATATTTATTTGTAAAGTAGATTGTGAAAGTCATTCTCTACAGCAACTTTACTTTTTTGTGGAGGAGTGTTTTTATGCCTCTGTGCCAGCAAAAACCTGGGCCAGAGGCATTAAGTTTCCATCCCTCATCAACACCATGTCTCAGTAACGCCTTGATGAAAATATTTGAAATTTGGTACAAATGTTCACTTGGAACAGTATGAACTGATTTGATTTTGGTGATTTGATTTTGGTGGTCAAAGATCATTGACATTAAGCATCAAACAAACTTTCCCATTAAGTATTTCAGACAGGTACATACATGTGTATATATATATACACACACGTATAATATAATATATTCATGTTTACCACAAATCTCAAAATAGTACTTATCAAAGCTATTAAAGTGTGTATAAGACCAACAAGAGCTTTATTGCACCTTTGGCATTGATTCTACAAGTCTCTGAACTGTACTGGAGGGATGAACAACATTTTTCCCAAAGTTATTCCATCATTTGGTGTTTTGATGATGGTGGTTTAATTGGGTTGAGATCTGGTGACTGCGAAGGCCAACTCATTTTCATACTCATCAAACCATTCAGTGACCCTTTAAGCCCTATGGATGGGGGCACTGTCATCTAGTTTCTACACTAATTTTTCAGGTTTTTCGCTTTAATTTGTCAACTGTGTGTCAATAGAAAATAAAAACACAAAAAAAGGGAAAGAACTATGTACAAGTAGAGAGTGATATAATTACAATATAATTGATTTTGAAAAAATAATCAGGCCTCTGGGCCCTTATGTAGTTCACCCATTCTTCTCAGTGTGAAGCAAATTGTTCCAATTTACAAAATGGATCTTCTCTGTTTTGTAAATCTAACCACTGGAACTTCCATGCATTTGAAGTTGGGCTCCCTGTGATAACCATTTCACAGGCCTGTTTACCAGCCACCAGTATATTCATGAAATATTTATCTCTTTTCAACCATTCTTGAGGTATACACCCAAAATATTTCTTAATATGTCTTATTTTCTAGGGCTATTTCACCTTTAAAAATGCCTTCCTCTCCAATAGTCTTTGATGACAGGGCAATCCCAGGAAATATGGCAGTGGTTTGCATTTTGGTTTCCACAGTTTCACAGTGAGGTTGCTATCATAGTGAGATGTCTGAGAGCCTTATCAGGGTTTTCCAACTAAACTCCCTCCTTTTCTGTGAGCTGGTACACTTCCATTGTTTCCTCCATATTGCCATCTATTCTTCCTCAGATATAATTATCCTTCCTTCCTTCTCCATTTTGTTTTAATATATGAAGACGCATATGTTTTAAGATTTGACAGACCCTTATATATACATGAAATGATTCTACTACCACTATCTGAACTTTCACCTTCATATGTTGCATCTGTCTAGTTTTTCCAGTAAGTGTTTCTCTTTACGTGTTTCAGAACTGAGCAGTGTTCCTTCTTTAATTAGATTGCATGTTATTCCTTTCGCTGTCCAGTCTTTAAATTCAGTATCCAATTTATTCGGTGTAAAGTCTGAGTCATATGCACACCATTTCAGAATTGCAATATCTCCCCCTAGTTTGTACTCTTAGTGGTTTCAGACTTTTGGACTCAATTATTAATATTATTTTAATAGATTCAATCCAAACAGTATAGTCATTCAGTATAAAGGTAAATGGGTTCTACCTGCGTTGATGTTGTTTCCTGATAATTGACCTTATTGTTCAAATGATAGCCTCGATTTAGCTAAAGAGTATGTTGGTTGCCCTAGATATATCAAATTTTCTTAATAGTTGACTGCTCCCCAAACAATGCTGAACTGCCATGAATAAAATTCAATACCTACAGAATTTTCACACAGGCTTTCCTTAAATGGTGGCTTTTAATGTGAAAATCAAGAAGTGATGAATTTTCTCAACCGTGTCTACAACAAGGAAAACGACTGGAATTAATTGGACTGTGAAAACATTATTTCTGTTAAAAAAAAAAGATGATTGTAATGTACATTATATTAAATTTACATTATAAACTTATCATGTGAGCTGGTTCATGCAGGCAAATTTTTTTCACTTTCTGCAAAATATAAAATGTACACAGAGCTGAATAACATTCCTCAGCCGATCTGTTTTGAGTTGTCTTGCATCATTACACATTGCTCATGTGTTAAAATATATACTCACATTGGTTTGTGAGAAAATGTAGATTACACTCAATTTATCAAGACAGGAGGTAAACATGGAGGAAGAGTTGAGTTTGCATTAACTGCAAATGAAGACAGATCAGACCAGGGAGGCTTCTTTTTAAAATGTGATATAAAACAGGGAAAATTAGTAATAACAACCTCACTGCAGGGAATTTACTGTGTGTATTGTGTGTATATGAAGGTATCTTATTTGCCCACATTTGTGTTGTCTAACAAAGGAAAATACATAAATTACAAGGATAAAAATGATTAGTGTCTATTAACCTTTTAAGTCTAAAATGTCCACATTTGCCATCATGAATTCTGTGTCACATCTTTGATTTAGGATGGAACTCTCTCTTCTTTTTGTTCCCTCCATACTGTGTCATCTATCCATCTGTTTATTTGACATCCTGTCAGTGTGTACTTCCCATTTGTTCATATGTGTATCTGTTAGTTTATTCATGCCTGTCTCTTTGTGCTCTCATGCGCTCTGTGAGTGTGAGTGTGAGTGTTTGTATGTATGGTTTTGTGTGAAGCGTGCAGGACTCACTGTAGCACTGCGTGAACCTCCTTGCCAGCAGGGCTCTCCATTCTCGTACACCATCTGACTGTACTGGTTCTTTGGTGTTCCTACCCACATCCCCCACTTCCTGAAATTAAAAACAGAGACAAGAAAAAATATGGTGACTTTTGATACTTTGATAAAGTTCCAAATTTTCTGAACAGTTGGGACAAATTGAACATAGACACGTATCATTTTTTTTTTTTTTAACACTACGAGATTGGTTTATTGAAAAATACTTTCTCCCAGTAAAAATAAAAAGCTGGCAAGATGGCCGGTCTGGCACTACCCTTCTTTGGTTCCTGGCACCAGCGCTCTCGCGTCCCTTCTCCTCTTCAACAATGGAGGGGAAATATTAATTACCATTTTGTCAGAGTTAATTCTGTGTGCAATAACACACAAGGGAAGGAGAAGAGAAAAACACAACGCCAGTGGAGCTCATCTCAAATGAGGCTGTGCCTGCCCAGTGCTGGCTAATTACATTCTCACCAAACATTTCAAGGGGAGTTAGGAAAAACCAAAGCAAACCAGGGTGCCAGTGGACACTGTCCAACACAGTACCGACAGATGCCATTTGATTACGTTTTCTCCAGTTTAACTTCCTCTGATCTTTTGTTGAACTTAAGCAGCTTCTTTGAGGTGCCGATGGCTGCTGGTAAGTGTTGATTTTTGTAAAACATTGTAATCCTGTTAGACAGGAAAATCTTTTCTGCATTTGATGCATGGTTGACTGAAGATTTTAGTGAAATGTGTCTCGCCCCACATAGGCAAGCAACTGTTTTCTGTCTGCAACAGAAAAGAGGACAGAGGAAATCAAGCTTTTCACTTTCAGGTAAATGGAATAAGAAACCTGATGATCTGCAGGCTTCTTTTTTTAACCGACCGCTTGTCAATGATCTGTTAATCATTCTGGATAAAGAAATACTAAAGGCTATAAATTCAGTGTAACTTTTAATACGTCTAAGTGCTTTTTTCTCCAGTGCCAACCCTGTCACAAGTGCACAACCCTTGATAAATGTGCCTGCATTGACCTTTCCACAGCAGCAAGATCGCCTCTGCTACTTGCTTTTAGTATTATAGAAGCTAATCTGCTGTAATTCATGTCATGTTGGTAGATTTGTATTAGTCCTATTAATTGATCTCTATAGGATATTATACCAACGACCTGACACTGAATCCTTGCGTCAAAATAATTGACTTTTTGCAGTTTTTCCCTAATGTCACACATGGGGACAAGTCATAAAGTAATGAAGAAGAAGAAAAGAAGAAAGAAAATGAAAAAAAATGGGAGGTTGTTAAAATATACATTGAATTCTAGTTGGTTGTATTAAGTTATGTCCAACAAACACAGAATTTATTTCCACATTTCTTTAAATGCCACTTTATTCTCATTTGACCTTGAAAAGGGCAAACATGGAGACCTCTTTGATTTTGAAAAGCACTCTCTAACGTCTACGGACATGGCTGTCTTCAGGTCCCTGAGTGTGGCTTTTCTGCATCCATGACGTGCATGGCTTATTTAAGATGCCTGAATGGGTTAGTCAGAGGTGAATTGCTCACACAAGTGGAAGCCGGCTGGGCCCGAGCATCTCGCCTTTTTCCTTCCAGCCTGTTTGATTGGGTTTTAGCACTCTGTTAGCACCAGGAGACCCTCAAATGGATTGCTGTCAGGGCCAGCAGACATGGCAAGCGGAGAAAGTGACAGTGCTCCGGCTCTCGCTGCTAGTTGACCAGTGATCCCTTGCGCGTCACCTAAATCAGCTCCTCGTCCGTCGCGGCCCTCGTCCGCTAACACACCTCATTCCCTCACCTTCGTTCACTTCCTTCCTTAATCTCCATTCTCACTCTGTCAGCCCTCCTGTGCCCCAGGAGGCAGCGTAGGCCCTGTCAATTAGGCTTGAGTTATCACTGAGATGTGGCCAACACACTACAGTCATTTGGACTCACAGGAGTCACGAGATGGAATCCTATTGACAGATCATTCCCCGTAATAATACCTACTTGCACTTGATATTGGCAGGCCATTTTCCACAGTCATTCTACACTTACCACCAGAACAGTGCACAGCTTCTTATTTACACCCATGAAAAGAATAACACATTGGACCTTATTGCTTAATTCCGTGGCATTAACATTACTATATGTTACTCTGACCCTGAGACAGGCAATATAGCACAACCCAAATGTACAAAATGGACCCCCTGGCTCAATGACAACTTCATTTTCTCATCCAATTTATCACAGTTTGGCTTTAAGCTGTAGCCATGCTACGGATGATGCTCACTTGCACATGCAGCAGCAGGGCCAGTCTCCTTAAATTATCTGGGTTACTGTATGTATTTTCTTCCTTCATAACATGTTGGCTGATCTGCTGCACCTGTTTTCTGCAGCCAAGCTGGAAACCCTGTTTGCCTGCCCAACAAAACAGCTCACACCCAACATTACTATTCAGATCACTGACTCAAATTTCCAGGGAGCAGAATAAAGAAAACAGACACATTTCTGTTTTCAGTCCAATAAAATAACACAAAGTTAAAATATGTAAACAGATTAATGGAGAGCAATGGAGAGTAAATCTCATCTTAGCTTTCGTGGAAATCCATTTCCAACGAAAGGGAGACAACAGAGGGGCCACAAATGCAGACTTCCTTTTAATGATTAATGATGGAAGATATTGAACACATGCTACTTTTAAGACTTAAAACGTAGAGAATCTTATTTACAGATATCTGGGTTATGACTCATTCTTTGTCTGGCCTCCTCTAATGCCATAAAATGCACCTTCCATCACAGATAAACCCTTAATAGCAGCATATCTAGCCAGCTAAACCCATTATCCATACATTTAGTTTGCATTGTGAGATAGTGGGCTGAGGAGAACTCGGACCTGTTCTAACTGCTCACTTTCATTTAATATCCTCTCTGAATCACTAAGGTGTGATTTCTATTGACACAAAGAAAGAACAGAAGAATCATAGAAAAACAATATAACATGTTGTTAATCATGTCCAAACTTGCAATTTTGGAAGAACATGTAAAATACTTTTGTAACTGCGATAAGAAAACTGGTATTCCAAGTATTCATATTGTTTTACAGATTATTTTTTTTATAATCTTATCCTCATTAGGAATAATTAGCATTAAAAAAGCTGATTAGCTTCCTTTTCTTCTTCTGATAATGGCTTGAGCTGATATAAGCTCCTCTTATTTCTTTAAAACGATGCGGTCGCCAGTGATTCTGTTTTAAACTTCACCGCGGCGCTAATCCTTACGCCTCGAGTGATAAATCCCGAAGATCCACAGCTAATCTTGCTCAACACTGAGTGGAGAGTTACCCCCTCTGATAAAGCCACAAATCAACCTTTCAGAAGCAATTATCATTCAGACAACTCTACTCTGGTGTTTAAACACCCCGCAGATACTGAGGGGGGGGGCAAAAAAATCTGGGCCAAAAGTGTGTATTTGTGCATGCATTGATGTGTGTCTGTGTAAGCTTGTGTGTGTGTGTGTGTGTGTGTGTGTGTTTTGGGACCCTGGGCCTTCACTGGATGAACAAAACCACAGGGAGAAAAGAACACAGTGGTGGCCCCGTTTGGTATGTCTATGGTTTCCTCAAGTAAACTGAATATAAATTTGCTCATTTGCCTTCAGTGCTTTCTGTGTATGTTTGTAGACATTAGAAAGCTGACGGAAACTCCACTGAAGCATCTTCATACATGCATCATGCACTGGAGCTGCCTGCATATATTCACGTATGAAACATGCTTGCATGCATGTTTATTGTATGGAAAGGAATTATATTAGCACAACAATGTGCAAAGAAAGACACTCGTACACATAAACAACTAAGTATTTAACTTCAGTACTTCATGATGTAATGACCATTTTGTGCAAAATTGAAATAGAGAAAAAGGAAAAAAAAAAATCTTCAATATTTCTCAATGTAAAGTATCAAAAACTGAAATACTGTCCTGACACTAGTGTTGAAACATTTCAAAAGATACCCAGCCCTAAAGGCAGCTCCCACCTCTTTCTATTAGAGAGCATCAGCACTCAAATACACTCAGCTCATTTGCAGTAACTGATGTGCCAGCTCAGCATCAGATTACTTCCGTAAATACTTCTCTAACCACCACATCCTCATACTGAATCCTAACCTTGTGCATTGCTAATGACACACAGTACCTGTGTTAAGATGGTGTAACGTCTGTGCTTATTACCGTCACCTTCCCACTGTAGCATCCACTCATTAGCTGCCACTGCAATGAATTATACCTCACAGCTATGCTTTTCACTGCTTTAACAAGGGGTCTGGAGCAGCAAGTTAGTCCCCTCACTATGCTGTTAATGTGCTAATCATTTACAGCATGAGACGTGGCGCTGCACTGGCAGGTAGAGAGAGCAATTTGGGAGCTGCTGGTTAATTTAGATCCGGTGAAGCAGTGCTGCCAAAGGAAAAAAAGGCTGGCCCTGCTCTCATAGCCAAGCAGTGCCAAGCATCGCTAACCTCTGCCACTCATTGAAGGTCACCAATCAGTGAGCAGTGTTCTGAGATGAGCCCAGCCACTGTTATTACTGTGCCAGTCACTGATGCTCCTCTCACCCTACTACCACCCATTGTGCCCAGCACCGTACTAAATAATTCATAGGCATTGGAACATGTGAAGGGCACATGCTCGGTCAGGGCTTTGCTCTCACTTCATTTCATATTACTGATATACAGAGAAGGCATTTATACCTTATTTTTCTTTGCTTGTAGGTATTTCTAAATAATGGAGTGCAAGATTGGATTAAATATATTATGACATAATACATACTAATGAATGTGGGGATATAAATAAATCTTCCACAGGTCAGATGTTTCTGTTCTGTGCAACTATTTTGTTTGCCAGGTTTCTTATGTATAGTTTGTTGACCTAAATAATTCCCCTACAACAGTGAGTAAAATCCATGGCACATTTTGTGTTGCATTCGCTGCGCATAAATAACACCAAGGCCATTTTATGTGCAGTTATAAAATAAATTCAGGGTGCATATTTCATTAACAGCTCCTGACAGATATGAATCAGGGCTGATGTCAAACCCAAATCAGTATTCTGTTAACAGCTCACTTGTGCCTCATTAACGACTGGGCTAGATGTTGCCATGGCTACCCAGCAGAAAGGCCATCAGGGGTTCACAGTGTCAACTCCTCCCACCCTCCACTGCCTACCACTTTAACCCTCTCCTCAGACACACAAGAGTCATTACCCCCTTCACCTTGATTGCCAGCTAGAGTGTGGGCTGCTAGGTTCAGGGACAATGTAGCATAAACACATTAAGAACACAAATATACAGGCGTAACATTTCCTATCTTAGTGAGTGAGTTATATGATTTTCTGCAACTGCCTGGCTGTCAGTAGCTGCACTAGTGTACTGTGGCCTGCTCTTCTTGAGTGTTGGGCATTAAGCGGCTGCCATGTTCCCAGGTAAAGAGGGCCCCTCTCTTTGCTAATGGCACTCCAGCGAATGACCTTGACAGCTTGAAAATGAGCGCATTAAGTAGAACACTTAAATGTATAATTATGCACTTGTTCCAGTAGAACTGTCACTGCTCTGTAGGTTAAATCATTACAGCTTAGATAAAATGAAAAAAAAAAATTAATAATACAGTAGATCCTTTTTTTAAAAAAATGCCTATCAAAACAATTAAGGAAAAAGACTGGCTTTGATATGAACACATGAGAGGGAGCATCACTCCACTCATTAAGTGAATGCATTCATAAAAGCAAATCAGCGGAGAGTAAAGCAACAAACAGCCATTAGTCAATTTACTGAAAAGAAATGTGCATGGAAATGAAATGTGCTTGTTTTCAACGTGACAGTTTGATAAAAAATTTAATCAGAGGCGACAAGATAATGAAGATTATGTATGTATTACTATGTTTAACTCATATAGGCTGCTTGTATGATGAAACTACATGAATATTAAAATGTAAAACATGTATAGATTAGAAAAAGTAGAACAAAAAGAGTAAAAAACATACACTTTGAAAAATTCCACATCTTCATACCTTCAAAGCCATAGTGAAACTGGAATGTCCAGATACAGTTGAAGAGGTTAGAAAACCATATTCAGATCAATGCAAATTACTGAAAGTTTAGCCTTGAAACCAAACCTCACCTCATCATTTAGTTCTCTCATTTCGTTTAGACTGTTTTTTTTCCAGCAAAGTAACATTAATATAATATTCAAAATTTCAGTTTTCAGTGGTACAAAACAAACATCATTTCCCATGAGCCCTAGACCATGGAGGGTTAAAGAGGTCACCGGTCCAACAGAATGAGGTGAGTCAACGGGTGGGTCGAGGGCCCATGGCAGCAGGACAGTAAAGACGGAAATGTTTTTTTGGACAGCAGAGATTACAGCTAAAAAGCATGGGTAAATATGAAGGGTATTGAAAAAAAGTAATTATGACGATGCAAGTTCTAGCTATTCCTTGCAGGTAAATTTAATAGGAGCAATATACTTTTTAAGATGATGACGATTTCAACTGTCAATATAAAGTAAGTTGATACTAATTTATCTTTAGCTCCATATAACTGTATGCACGCAGAAATTAACAGGTTACCTGCTAAGATTCTTTGTGATTCAGTTATTAAAAATACCCATTAATTATGTCCTGTTACTGACATGGTGTCAATGAATGTCAGCCTGACACTATTACACTATAGTTAATTATCATAGCTGCGGTTCACCATCGAGCAAAAATGCTGGCATTTCAACTTGTGTTGCTGCTACATTCCTTCATCTAACACGGTTTCCTGTCCCACACACCACACAGAGTTGGTGAAAGCTGAAAACAATTGTCAAATCGCAACATTGTCAAAATGCCAGAAAATATTCTGATTGTATTTTTAGCCCCGCTAAGTCAGTCTGTTTTGTCAAGAGCTGTTCGAGTGTGTCATTCCCTGATTCAGGCTCAGGTTGATGTTCAGTTTCTTTGTGCTCATTTGCAACCTGCTTGTGTTTGAGCAGTTTTACAGTAATAATCTTACAGCTCCCTCGCGATTGCTGTGCAATAAAATGGCCACCTATCGAGATAATTAGCTACAGTAATTTTCTCCTGTTTATACATACGCAGCCACTGCAGAAAACTGCAAGTGAACAGTAATTAATCTTAGAAGGAGAAGACGTGATATATTCTCTATCACAATTTCATTCCTCTTTATACTTTTAAAAGACGTTGGGCTTTTTATCTGCCCTCAAGACAAATTGACTCTTGTTGATCAAATGAACATATTTCCATATTACCCATGTTCACAGGGTAGGGTCTCCTTTCATGCCAATAAATTTTCTCAGCTGGATCATTCAAGCCAAGGCCTCTCAAAGGGGTTTGACAGCCAGGAGCCATTCACATCGCTGCACTTCTTCCTCTCAGCACCTGGAGATTTTCTCTGTTACATTCTGGGGATCCTTTATTTAGAGCGCTACAAGAACTGCATAGTGGCAAAACAATATAGGGTCACTAGCCTGGCAGTCAGTGTGAGAAACTGTTATGCTAAAGCTCAAAGAAAGTAGCTCAAAAAAAGGCAGATCTGTAAAAAACCTGCGTATGTCTACAGTAAACCGCTACAAACAGCCAACCTATTTGTATTTTTCACGGTGGCCAGAACATCCCACTCTCTCTGGGGTTGCTCTGTGCTGTCATTTCAACTGCCTGGCTCCTTCGCAGTGGGCATACACAGTCATTCACTGTGGTTTCAATGTTGCTAGGCTACCTCACTTCTCCACTGTTTGCTGTTTGAAAATCTACTGTTCAATAAAGCAGTTCTAGGGAGACCTGTGGGTTTGAATACTGAGCGATATGAACCTGCAGGAGTAACTGACAACACTAATAGCCTTTTTTTTTTTTTTTTTTTTTTGGTTTAACAATGTACTTTTTGTGCCTACCTACCACTATAGCCCATGTATCTCCTTCAGTCACAATATCCATATATCAGAACATCTATAACCTTCCCTGGTTATATTTTCTTGTTTTAAAAGTGTACAATATGAGTCATAACCGAAGTGGTGAAAATCTTCCCTTTGTAGTCTTCCACTGTTCTTTTAAGGTCTTTATACTCATATCTGTCTAGGAGTTATTATTATTCCTGTTTTGTCTATCCAGTTTTCAGCTATGGGTGTTGGGCGTATTCCAAGCTTGGACTGTCAAACACTATGCGTTTCCAAGGTTGAAGGGTGAACAAGCAAGCTGCTCGCCGGGCCCTGCACAATTTCAGCACTGCCTTTTTCTCTCTCCTTGCGTGCCCTCGATGATGACGAGTGCAGCGCAGTTTGACCCCAGCACAATAGAAGGCCTAGCTCCTTGAACTTTGCAGGGCGACACACGCCAACCCCCCGTGACCCCAACTGCGTGGCCACCTGATTTCCCTGGAGTCCCAAACAAAAACTCATTGGATGACCCCTCAACCAATCCCTTCCTCCTCCACAGCTACATTTAAATCATCCCACACTGCTCTGTCTAGAGGAAAATGCATCTTAGAAAAAAAGAGGCTATTCTTACAATGCATGTTTTCTATTTTTGTTTTGTCTGACCACATATTTCTATGGGTGTATAGATTCATGTTCTCGAGTTTTCTCGATCTGTCTACATTTTTCCTGCACCTTTTGTCTTTATTGACCTTTAGAAAAGCATAAAATAAAATACTGCTGTCACATATTTAGCTCAATATACAGAATGAAGGTTTCTGAGTTCAAACCTCTCTGTCTGTCCCATATCATTACAGCTGGAGCCATTTCCATGTGTTTATCCTAAGCTAACTCTGAAAGGGGCCACATAAATATTTCAAATGCACTTCTGCTCATGGTGAAAGGTTATTATGGCCAGACACTGTTGTGAGGGCATACTTTAAAGAGTTGTTTTTTGTAGTTGTTGTGATTGTTAGCAGCAAATGGCTTGAATACTGAGCTAATTACTGGGTGTTGACAATGTACTTCCTGGGGACTCGTGTTTTAAAACTTAAATGGATCAGACTGATAGTGAGCTGTGGTGCTGCATGTGTTTAAGCTATTAGAGTAATTTGAAAGAAATTAAAATGAGGTTATATATTGGGGGCTTGGTGCTAACTGGAAGGTACTTTTTCTGGTGCCCTGTGTTATATATTCAGTAAGAACCCGGTTCTTGTTTAAAGTCAGATGTACACTCTGTGTTTCCGCCTATGAGAATCTGAAACTACATTTTACTTTGCGATTTGTCATCATTTTTGTAAAAGTGGTGTAATTTCACTGCACTGAGTTATGTTCCTGTGGTTTACCATAATAGTGTTGCTTCACTTTAAATTATGAAACCCCCAAACAAAGGCTGTTACACTTTGCCTTTTCTTTTTTCCTTTTTCAGGTTTTTCCCAAGTTTAATGCAATTTTAAATTAAGACCTACGAGCATCCAAATTTACTAAAACTAGCATCTCTACCAATCAGCTGCAACTTGCATGGTTTAATATTAAGACCCTTGTCACAGATTAATGGATTAATGTCACATTGTGATAAATAGCGGTAGAGTTTTTTCCCTTCTTGGGTTTGACTCCTTTGGGAAGGCACAGACGACCAGGTGCCTCTTCTTATACTCATGGAGGCAACAGTTCCTTGTTTTCATCTGACTGTGAGATGCTAAACTGCTAATGCATTAGTTGTAAATTACAATAATGTGTTTATACTGAAAAACAACAAACATTACAACCTTCAATACATCATTATTGATGAAACATATCAATACCATGGAGGCTGGTGGGAAATGAGTGTGACATGCTGGTGACAAAGGGTGATCAATGCTCTGTTTGTGTGTACAGTATGCACTCTGTGTGTGTGTTGTTTCCTCCTCGAACAAACAAAGTGTTGTGCCTCTGTATAAGCTCATATCAGCACAAGATGGTAAAGCAGCACCAGCCCTGTTTGCCACTGCACATTACTAATATATGTATATGTGTATTTGTTTGTCTTTTGAGATGGACTGCACTCAGTAAACCCCGTGTTTGCTGTCCTGTCATTGTACCCAGCGTGTCTGGTGTGGGTGGGGGTGTGGACATTATGAAGATGGATGACACTGTCACAGTGGGATGGTGTTTGTCGCAATGCAAGCATTTTCTTCTACTCTATTATCATTATCGTTGCTGATGTTATTGTTACAATAGCCATTTCAGGAAGCGGTTGAGCTGCTGAGACCGAAAGGCAGAAAAGCGAAATGGAAAACGGAGACATTGGAATTCAAGAGGTGAATATGAGTTGTATAATATCTACATTTACAGATAATTGGGAGCATACAGTATGACTGCTGTGCCTTATGAAATCTTTATGGCAATGTGTGTGGCCACAATATAAGAACAAGCTGCTACAAAAGAAAGTGTTCCCAGGCTGATTTATTGTTCCTTGAGAACATTTGTATAGTTAATGGTCTAATGCAAACTATTCTGCAAAACCAAGCATGAAGGAAGGTTAGGACTAAGGGAACAATTTTAACATTTATGAGCCTTGACGCACTTCACAAACTGAGCGCTAGCTATGAGCCATAATCAGAATTCAGCAGCAACACCCTCCATTTAATACAGCAGAAACGCGACATAGCTAATACAAATTAGTCGAACTGGTACAAGCCAGTATTAGCAATGTCACTGCCACAGTAGTCACAGTTCCAGCTTCACACTTTCATTGACAGGCCACACATGTTAATGCTGTTTCTCCCACCCGCCCCCCCTTTTCTCTTTTTCACATGGCTGTCCTTTAGGATGCTGGAGCAGGTGTGATAAATGCTGCCGTTTAAATCAAAGCACTCCCCTCTCCCCCCTCACCCCCTCTGGGGAGAAGGAGGATGCCTCCATGCAGATTGATATCAGGAGGCCCAGCCATATCCTGCAAGGGCTGACTGATGGTCTGTCTGGATAAAAAATGAACTTTATTCCCAGCATGCAAGCTATGATTCATGTACTGCCCCTCCCCCTCCTTCCTTCCCCAAAACCATTCCACATAGACTTTCTGGAAACAGTATAGTACATCATATAGTGCTGCACTGCCTGTTTACACCCACAAAACACCAATGAATGTGTGTTTGCATGTGATAAAACGAGGGAACTATCAAACTGGTACTACCTTGACATTGACATGCTGAGGTAAATGAAAAATCAAACATCCTTCTAATCTTTCTGAGGGAGGGATCGGGATCATGTCTTTCTGTCGTATTCAGTAACATCAGTCTTACAGCATTTCATGTGGAATATATATTTGCAATCTTTCCCCCGAGTGCTGTTTGGCAGCGATTTTGTTCCAAACAGAGTGACCAACTCGAATGAGTCGGAGATGTGTTTGACCACTGGTTCTGTTTGGTCCTTCTGCCCTTCCATACCATCATGAGTGACAGGCAGGCAGAAGCTCTGGGGTCACATTACTCACAGTTAGCATTCTGTTCTTCCTTTTTCCTGCGCTAAAAACATGGTGAAGCATTGCACTTTCCGCTCCAAAAGTGAGTGGGTAGTGTGGGAGGTGGCGGTGCAAAAAAGAACACAGCCCTGCTTTAGATTCCAATTAATTTGCCATCTGAAAGCAAAACTATATGTGCAGAGAAGGATAATTGCTAATAAATTATGTCCAACATCTCAGTTCAGCCGCCAAAAGACGACAAGCCAAGCCTAATGGCATCACATCTCAAAGGAGTCAAACTGTTTTGACACTGTGTTGCAAAATTTCCATGGTCATTTAGGCCTTTATATTGTCTGTTCGCAAAACAAGTTGTTAGCCTATGTGACCGCTGCAACCAAAACAGCACTTCAATTGAGTCCTCCTCTTTGGGGAGGAGTTGCAGCAAATCATAAAAGCTTTTTTTTTTTTTTTTTTTCCCCCGGTGAGGTGTCAATGTCAATGGAATAGCTTTTCCATAATTGCACCCTATAAAAGTGTCGGATGGCTGACGGTTAAGGCTAATGAGAGAGTGGAACAGGACAGTGAGGTGACATCCAATAATTATCACCTCAAATCTAAGATTCAAAGAGGAGAAAAAGTAGAAAACAGGGAAACGATCAGGTTGATGTATAGTTTTTTTTTCCGTTATCTGTTTGGCAAAGAAGTAATAATGATGAGAAGGTGGGAAAAGGTGGTGTGATGTGATTATAGAAGCAAAGCTTGGCAGCTAAGTGACAGCGGTTGTCTCGAAGTCACTAAATCAAGACATATTTGACCAAGAAAGTTACTGTTACAGTTTCGGTAGTGTTTTGACTGGTCCTTTTGAGCAATTTCACTTCCAATCAGTGCACCAATACTCCTGGGGAACAAAGAATGAATGAAAAGACTAAGGATCACATATACAGGTGCCTTTCTATGGGTACTGAGTGGCATTTTTCATAGCACATAGACATTTTGATACACATCAATGTTCAACAGTCGACACTGTCAATCCCAAGGGGACTGTAAAAGGCCAGAGCATAATCCTTTAGATGAAATTGAAACCCTTTGAGACTGAGGAAATATAACCTCAGCAGTATATGAAACTCACCCCCTGTTTGTCATTGATCAAAAGGTATTAAACCTATAATAGAGATCTGTTAGCGATTGATTAAAGGTCATATGAAGCCTAACAGGGGTTGAATAACAATAAAAAAATCAATAGCAAAAATATTGGTTTTAGGGTAACTTTTCATGAGCACTGTAACAATGATTAAAGAGCTTTCACAGGAGTGCAGTGGTGCGATTAGTTTCAGGTTCGTTCATGAAATGAAGACTGCTGTCATGTGAGTTCTAATTTTATCTAATTGGTATAAAAAAGAATGAAGTCATGGTTGTGATTTTCAGTCTGCTTATTCATATTAAGTCCAGTTGTTTGTGCATACATGTTGTAATTATGCTGTCATTTCAGACCCTGCCACTCCCACCTGTCTGCCTTTACCGCCAGTAGAATCACCTGACCTGTTCCTCCTCCTGACACACCTGCTCACCCATTCTCCATTCCCTCATCAGCTCCCTAGCATATGAACTGATTCGTTTCCATTTGCTCTCTGCCAAATTGTTTGTGCCATGCGCCTTTGCTTTCCCTGGCTCTGTTCTTTGCCTGCCTGCTTTGATTCGATCGTGTTGTTGACCTTGCCTGGGTTTTTTTTTTTTTTTTGCCTCAGCCCAAACCTTTGTACTTTGCCTATTTGGATTTTTGTATCATTTTTTTTCTTATGCAAAGACTGTTTACTTTTAAATCTGCCTGCTGAGTGCTCTTGGGTTCCTTGTGGAAAATCGTGACACTTTCTGGTTTTATTGGGTGATGAAGACCAAGGACAACACAATGTATTCTGGAATCCAAAAAGCTGCCTTAGAAAAAAAATAAACAGTTTTTGTGGCTTTATATTAGAAGTGTGAATATGCTCTGCAACACACTCTAAATGTCACAGCACACAATGTATTCACAATGCTGTGAAGCTTGAAGTGTCGAACTGCGTTAAATTGTTAACATCTAGTCCTGGGCACTGCAGATGGTACTGTAAGATGGCTGCACTGACGAAAGCTCTGAGTCAACTCAGCAAACTTGTGTGGATTTCCTTTTTATTACTGGCTTTTTTTTAGCTCATGCAGTGCTATCCTACATTCAGTATGACTGACAAACACTTTTGGAGATATGATCATCAGCCAGTTTGGACCTTTTGACACTGCAGACGGCGTACTCCCCTTTTGTTTACTTACACGTCAGAGGAGGAAAACAGAGAGAAGGAAGCATGCCAGGGCCCTGTGCAGAAACCGACTGAAAAACAACAAACCTCCTCTGCCCAGTATTCTGCTAGCTAATGTTCAGTTCCTGAACAACAACCGAGATGAGCTACCAAAGGGACACAAGGAACTGCTGTGTTGTGGCGTTCACTGAGACATGGCTGGGGCCCAGTATGCCCGACTATGCCGTCACTCCGCAGGGTTTCTCTGTCTACCAACAAGACAGAACAACAAACTCAGGCAACTCGAGGGGAGGGGGTGTGTGCTCTATAGTTAACTCTTCGAGGGCTGTCATGGATGACTGTCTGGAGCTACACACCATCACCAAGTTAGACCTTTCTACCTCCCCAGAGAGTTCAGCTCAGTGCTCCTCACAGCTGTTTACATCCCCACACAGGCTAATAAATCTTTAGCCCAAGACAAGCTAAAATGGATTAGAGAACTCACACCCATATGCTGCATTCAATATTTTGGGAAAATGAGACTTTAACAGAACCAGTATGAAGAAGGTTCTCCCAAAATACTATCAACATATCACAATTGTTACAACCCATTCAGAGACAACTCTAAACTCCTCCCCCATTCTGCTTTTTGAGGGGCAGATAACAGCTTCATCCTATTGCTGCCTACATATAGGCAGAAACTAAAACAGGAAAACTAGTTTCCAAAGTCATTTGCCAATGGAACAAAGAGGCTGAGGGGGACTGCTTACACAACAACTGACTGGCAGATGTATGAGGATGCAGCCCATGGCAAAATCAGTGAATACACACACTCTGTCATAGACTGCATACGCAAATGCATCTGCAATGTTCCAAAAGCCTCTGTTTACGGACCCTGATACCTATAAAGCAGCCGGATACGACCTCCGGAAGTTCACCAGGGGTGCCAAGGGGGGCCTACAGGGCCATGTTGCCACGCTGACATGAGATTGTTCTTCAAAATGGTCAAACCCCACAAAGCTCAATGGCCAGTTGCAGTCCTGAAAAACCTGTAGTCACCTGTTTAAACGATGACCACCCTGTCACACTGACATCAGTCATCCTCAAGTGCTACAAGTGCCAAATGAAAATCCACATCTGCTCCTCCATGCTGCTCCCATGATGCCATTGCCTTGGCAACATACAATGCGCTTACCCACCTGGACATCATTCCATCAAAACTCGTCTCTAAGCTCCCTGATCTTGGATTGGAGACCTCCGTCTGCAGCTGGATATTCGCCTTCCTGATGGGCAGGCCCCAGGTGCTGAGAATCGGCAGCCACACCTGCTCCTCGCTGATCCTCAACGTGAGTGTACGACAGGGCTGTATGCTCCCTGTTCAGACTGTGTCTGCTAGTCACAGCTCCAATGTCATCATTAAGTTTGCTGACGGCACAACCATCCTGTACCTCATTACGGACAATGACAGGATAGCCTACAGAGATGAGGTGAAAACAACCTCAGGAACATCAACCTCTCTCAACGTCAGTAAAACTAAAGAGATGATCGTGGACTGCAGGAGACAGCAGGGGGACACTGGCTCTATCTCCTGAAGGGACCGGGGAACGAGCACGAGCTTCTGCAGATGCACCATTGAGAGCTTGCTGACAGGCAGGACAGCATCTGACCTGTTGTTCCCATCCAGCATATTTCATTGTACCATTGACCATGTATTAATCTACGTATGACTAATACAACTGAACTGACTGACTGATTGCATTTAGTGTATTTCCATTATCCCTAACATACCCTGGCTGGTCATATTTAGAGATTTTAAAAGAGGAGATGATTGAGGTACTTACCCTAATGAGACCTCTGTTCCTGCAGTGTTCTTTTGTGTGACTTGATTGAATGGGCACAGGGTATAAGTATACCTGCAGAGGGAAAAAGAAAACATAATGCCAACAATGAGAGTGAAAATGAGAGCAGAGTTTAGTCTATGGTTCTTTTACTATACCTCATAATAGTTTTTTTTTCATGTTGGACTGTGCTTTCTTGCTCTTTTGCCCAGGCTTTGATTAAAAACTAAAGCTTAAGCAACATACAGCAGGGCCAAAATTATTGGTTGATTTTAGTTTATCACAGAATTGTTTTTATGAGTGTATTTTTCAACTGGAATAAAGAACCAAAAAAAATATTAGAAATACCAAAGGGTTTTGAGGTAATTTAAAAAATAGATGCATAGTTCACCGACCAGGGAACACTGTCTGGTTCATTACAAAATGTCGAGCTCAGTACATAACTTGGTCTTAATTCTTAGTAACCAAATGTAAGGGATCCTTATCATAAATGTTAAGTTATGTATTTATATTACATATATATGACATAGGCTAGGTGTTATGTGAAATGCGCCACAGAATAAACAGCACCCCTCAGCTCTGCTGAACTCTTCAGCATCTTTGAGCTCATTGTTTTGGTTTTACCGTCTGCACTTTAAAAAATGTAAGTGACTAGCTGGTTAGACTAGTAGATCATTAAGCTGCTAAAGCGGTATTTCAGAGTTGGTGGAAACGATACCAGAGCCCAAAAAGAGAGTGAGTTGTGGACTTAGATTCAAAATGAATGCTAATGTCAATGTGTATCTGCTGGATGTGTAAATACTGTTTGCTATTACATTAGCCCTAACAATTTATAAGGTAATGATATTTCAGTGTTGTTTTTATAGGTTGTTTCTGCTTCCCCAAGTGGCCAACAAAAAATAAATAAAAAAAAATCAGTCAATGTAACTGTCAGTCAGGGTCTACGAAAAAAATAATACTTAAATGCAGACAAGCAAAGTACAGTGAATACAGAAAGTCAAGTACCAAAGCAGTGTTTTACTAAGCAGAATTATTGAACAGTGAGACACCGTCTAGGCTCAGTGGCTACCTACTGGGACGGAAGATTGACAAGGAGCTACCAGTTACCCTGCCACCCACAGCTCCTCCACCAAGGCAAAGAGCAGTATAGAAGCATTAGCAATTAGCAGAGACCATCACAAACGTACTTTCTGGGTTTAGTGCTGGAGTAGAAGCACGATCACTAGCTCCAGTAACAAACTGATCAAAGACCTTGATGGTGAAACCGACAGGGGCAAAAAGACAGCTAAGCTTTTTTCCTTGACATTTGAGCCATTACAGTGACTGTTATAAAGGAGCAGGGGATGTCCAGACAACCACAACGAGAGAGATAGAGAGAGTGCGAAAATGCAGGGTGGAGGGGGAAAAAAAATGACTGTAGTTTAAGTAGATGTGGGTTGGGAAGTGCGGGGGGGATCAAAAGCTGTACGCGAGAAAAGCAAGATGAAAGACAAGAAAATGATGAACATCACAGAAAGGGGGGTAGCAGGAGAGAGGTAAGTGATTGGCTGACAAGATCTTTTGCTCATGCGCTTGTTTGCGAATTGTATTAAATGCCTCTCATCTCAGAGACTTTCATTTATCGGTGCATGTCTAGTGTATGTTTTGATGGGGATGCCTTACCCCCATCCGCAGGATATAAGGGCACAGAAAAAAAACATAACAGAAGCATCTTTTTTGACTGCAGAGTAAGCAGCACAGCTCAGAGTAGAATTAAATGTGTCTCACCATGACTAAGCCTATTGAGAATCCATTGCCCCTCCAAGGAATTTGACACTCTGCAGCAAGGTTCCCACTGGGCTGTTTTCTTCTTTATTTGTACTCTACTACTTTAGTCTCAAACTATATATTTTTTAGATATTCTGCCAGCAGTGTTTGTTCTGCTGGTTGGTTGGGCCACCACTTTGGTCCAGACTAAAATATCTCAGTAACTACTGGATGGATTGCCATGAAATTTAGTGCAGGCATTCATGTCTCCCTCAGGATGAATGAAAATTTTTGTGGTCCCCTGGCCTCTCATCTATCACCATCATCAAACCAACACTGTGCCTGAGTACAGCCTCACAGAGCCGCTAGCATGTGGACTCTTAGTCTTGTTCCACTCTTCAGAATACAAGAGGAGCTAAGAATTGGTTAAAGGTTTCTTCACAGCTGGCTTTGACCTCATCAAGGACACTCAACACCCTCAGTCAGTTTCAACATCGCATTACAAGTTAGCACGACACCCACACCTGAAGTACCTGAGAGAACTTACATAACTGCTGCATGGTGTTTGAAATAGAAACTGAAACTCATCAGTGCTTTGGTCTAAATTTTTAACACATACAATGATTTTTCAACTAGAAGCCTTAAAAGCACAATCAAATACCATATATAACAATGTCATATTAGCCAAATAACCTCCCATACTAAATAAATGAATAATAAAATAAATAAATCAGAATTCTCTCTCGACACTTGCTTCATTGTTCCTTATACAAGCCACTAGATTCATTAAGTTTGTAAAGCAGGTGTTTCAGCAACAACAAACATCCTCATCTGAGCCCAGAAACAGATGGCACCTGATAGACAGAGGGATCCTGAGGAGAGGAAGGGGGGACGGAAAAGGGGTAACGCAGTGAAAAAGCAATCAACTGAGTCCCATAAGGGAGTACCCCTGTATGTCTGCACCTTTCTCCCCCTCTCTATAACCCTCTCTCTTACCCTCAAGGCAAAGCCATTCATCCCTGCCCACTTTTGCTGACACGCCAGCACTGTACACACACACACACACACGCTGAAAAAAAAAAAAAAAGCTAGGCTATTTGTGTGCGGGGGCACTGTGCTCTGACCTTGGATGCTCGCCTCCATGTGGCAGCTTGTGAGAAAACAAAAGCAGGCAAGGCTGCATAGAAAATGTGTTGATGGTAAAAAAAAAAAAGAGAAAAAGTTAGGACAGATTAGAAATGCCAAGCCCAACATGCGGATGGAGGTGCAGGTTGATTAGCTGTCTGTCTCTGAGACAGACACTTCACATTCTGTCGCCTGCATTACATAAATGGGACACTGCAGAAAGGTCAAACTAGTACATTGACACAAACTGTCCCCAGCTATCCTTTGCAAGTGAGCATAGTGTGACACGAAGGAGGAAATATCCTCTGAGATGGACGGGCGATGACAAAGGCTTTGAGGAGAAGAGACTGACAGCCATGGAAAAACAAGGCTAAGAAACAGCCAGGAGAACACTGACAAAGTCAGAGGAAAGGAAACGACTGAAGGATAAAAAGCAATAAAAGTGCGCAAAGGAGAGTGGGAGGGAATCAGAGTGCGCTGGTAGTGACGCTGTACATATGAATCACCAACTGAACAGGCCGCAAATATGACAGACGATGACGTGCGGCGAGGGGGACACTAGGCGGAGGATACAAAGGATAAGAAAGAAAGAGACAAGAAGATAAATCCTGCTGGGTCACTGATTAAACCTTTGACAATAATTAGAAGGCTATGATGAGCAGCAGATCTAAAATGACTACAGTGGTCCTCCCATTCGGGCCCTGAACTGCACGCTGGGTCTCTTTCTGTTCCCCATGTTCAGTCTGTCACTATCTGACAATATGATGCTGACACTAGCCATAATAAGTTGGTACAGCTGTGCCAGTCTTTGGCAGGTGTTCTGAAGCCGGAAGGTACACAGTTAGAGAATAAATATCTTAGATGCAGCCACTTAGCCCCTCAGGCAGTATTTCATACTTTACTGGTTCGTACTGCTGGCTTTGATCACTCATAAAGCTGCTGATTTCTGAAGCTAAACTAGAACTTTAGTACATTTTTTGGAATTTAAGATAATGAAATTAAGCATAATACACAAACACATACCTAATCCCAGTCTTCATGTCAGATATTACACAGACTGGGGACAATTAACTACCCCATTTTTAGCATCTATACCCGGTGTATCTTTTTAAAATACAAACATAATGTTACTATGTAGCTGAAAATAGAAAGGATCTCTAAGTGATCATTAATGTATCTCACGAGCAACTATAACTCCTTCTGTGACACATCAGTAACTAGAGTTCATGAATTATTAATAACACAATATAGCATAGTTAGAATATCTGAAACTTAGACCAGACATCACATCAGAGTCAATTTTTGTGTATAAAATCATGAGTCATGATTCAGTCAAATCTGACCACACAGACATGACAACACCACTGCAAATAAATGTCCTCAAATCTGCTTAGAAATTAGAGAAAAACATTAATTAGAAGTAGAAGCTAATTCAGTACACTTAATTTTCCAAAATGTAAACAAACATGGGCAAAGAAAATCTGGGTTCAAGTTGAAGCCCACAGGTTAACTCACTTAATCCATGGCAACATATTTCCCGTGTGTTGAAAAAGTGTAGTTCTGCTGTGTTATCCAGAGGAGTTGCTAATACTGCATTTCACCTATGGCATATCTGATGTAAACAAATTGGACAATGTAACTCATTTGACTGACAACAGAGAAATAATTATTTGGTTTGTACAGACTATGTTCACAGAACCTCTAGGTGAGCTACTCTAAAACAGGGTGTGTGAGCCACCAGTAGGAAACCCCGGAACTACAGTTCTGACACAGTCACACGACTAGTGTTTGCTAAGGCTACACAGGTTAAAAAAAAAAAAAAAGATAAGGATATTTCTTCCTAAATCCACTGAGATTGAGTCAAGAGAGGAAGAAGGAGAGTGAGAGAGCAATTGAGCCCTTCTCCCACTAGACTGCTCTGTGACAGCGTGGGTGGAGTTCACTGAGGGTGACACTGCAAACTGCAGCAACGTCAACACTAGCTAATTGGTTTATAGGTAACATTGTGTACACTCAGCTGGCATGCCAGAGGTCAAAGGTGGCTCTGCAATATGCAGTGATATGGTTAATTGTTTAGTAGCAGACATTATGGAAAACCAACACCTTAGCTTTATAGCGTAGAGCAACCTTGGGTAACACATTTATCAGCAGAACGGCTCTCAATAAATAGTGTCAACACTGCATAACAGGGGCGCTTTAAATATGTTGTTCTGTATGTTGATACTTTAAGAATTAGTAATTTTCCATCTTTATACAAGAAAGGAAAATCCTGCCCTACATTTGCATTCATGTATTAAGTTCATATTTAGGTTGAAAATACTGCAGGTCAGACAAGGTAATGACTTGTATTATTCTAGTTTAAAAAAGCATAAAGACGTTGCTGAAATACACCATAGAAACAAAGTGTTACACACTCTAAAATAAATAAGCCTCGCATTTCTGCTGAGCTATCAGTAATTGTAAGAGATAATAATTAATTGCTTTAGCACCTTTTTCAAGCAGTGCACAAGGTGTTTACAATTAAATGCTAATAACAGTCACATTTACAGGAAAACAAAGGAACTTTTACCAGCTGCAGCAATATGTGCAAATAACATCTGCTTAATTTGAATGGAAAAATAAATTAACTTCATGTACTGACCATTTGGGGAGGACAATCTGTCTGGCTCTTTTGTCTCTGTTCCTGTGATACAACTAGTAAAAAGTAGCACAGTGGATGTACTGATGAGAGTGACTGTTATTTCTATGATATTTACAACTATTAGTTGTCGTGATCATCGTGTACAATAAGGAAACCAAACAAATCTCCAGTCAAATTACTTGCACGGAAATTTCAGGAGTCATGACATGCAGATGAACTTCAAAAAGTTTTTGCTAAGAAGACTGATTCCACTCACCTCATAGATGACTATGAAGCTACAGCCAGCAGCTTAGCAGCTTAGCTTGGCACAAGGACATGAAGCAGAGGAAATAGTCCTGAACATACCACAGCAGTCGTTTTCACACCTCAGCTTTTTTAAAGTTTAAACAAATGAAACCAAATGCATTAACCAGTGGAGTTTAAGAGGTTTGGAAAGGTGGACTTTGTTATCTTCAGCTAGCTGTTTCTAGTTGTTTCCAGTACATGTGCTAAGCTAAGCTAACCAGGTGTTGGCTGCAGCTTCATATTTAAGAGATATTAAAGTGATATCAATCAAGTGTATTTCCCAAAATGTTGGCAATCACAAAAATTTGCGGGGGCAGGTAATTTTAGGTATTCTTTTCCAATACTAAATCAATCAATCAATAATCATCATTCATTAACAGAATAGCTCATTTACATCAGTAACTAGAGTTCATGAATTATTAATAACACAATATAGCATAGTTAGAATATACAGTTTCTTTTTCTTTTCTTGTTTTTGGCAAAAAGCAAACGGGCTCTGTATTAGATGCAAACTGTGATAACTGTTAAATGGCATAGCTAAAGATACTGGATCACTAAACACGATGCCCACAGATTGAGAACAAGATGTATGTCCAAGCAATGACTGGATGACCGAAATTTTTTTTCTAGTTGTTGTGTACTCTTAGTTCAAAAATCTGCTGCTGATTTTATTCTTTTATTTGTTATATCATCCTATAGATGATGTATTTATTTTAATTGAAGTGGTTAATGTATATTTTAGATGGATCTACTTTAAGTTTAAGTTATTGTTGAGAACATTTTCTAGTCATGAAAGGGTTAGCATGGCCTGTGGTTGTGGGATGGTGGGGTCCAATGTGACATCTTCTCATTGGACCCAAAATCCCTGTTGGTGTCCCTGCCTGTCTGTCCTTTAACCAGCAGATCCAGTTCAGCACTGGTGTAAACAAGTCTACACCTTGCCAAGTGTAGTCTATAGCTGCAACTACCTTATTACAGGTTACAGCTGACCATACTACAATACCAATACCTACTCTGTAAGTGTTTCAATCATATGTCTAGTAAAAGTACATACTGACCAATCAAACAGAAAACAAACACCTATTATGGATTATAGTCATTGTAGTGGAACCTGCATTGCACATTGTGTACCTTCTTTTAACACACTGGACAAGAATGAAATGGGCACCTGGAAAAGGGCATTCCCTGGACTAAACTCAGATAAGTGCTGATGAGGTGAGTTTTTTTTTTCTGTTTGAATCTAACTTACAAAAATGCAGAGCTAGTAATGCCAGAAGATATTTTATTGTGCTTGTTTGTGGCTTTTTCTCTTCTGATTTTGCTGCCGTCTCACTAGTTTACCTTGCAACAATTTTATTTTATTTTACAGAGAATCAATGTGACATCTGAACATTAGGAGAGCATTTATGTGTGTGCTTACAATATGTTTTTGAGCAGAAATATGGATGACTCAGTATTCATACATTTTAAATGCCTTCAATCAAAATGTTGCAGTATAAAGTATAGTCTTTTGTTCAGATAACAGTATAACAAGGTAGGTAGTGTCTTCAATACAGATCTATAAGGCCAGTACTTACAGTATAGACCTCAATTATTGAATAATTGTTTTTTTTCTTTCATTATGTAATAAGATGAAGCCTATTTATATTTTACGAACAACTGCTTCGCCTTAATGCAGAGGACATTGTTCCAGGAGTGTGTCTAATATAAGAGCAACCTACTGTGGGAGATGAAGGTGGGAGGCTCGGCACTTTGATTTATGTCTTTATGGTGAAAAGTTCTGCAGCATTTGGATCTCTCTCCAACTGTGAAGGTATGAAAGTACAGCTGTGATGTCAGCGTTACTTTTAGTGCTCATAAAACTGGAATAAGCAGCGCATCAGGCCTCAAGTGCAATTATGGAATCAAATTTCAGCAGTATAACTAATATTTAAAATACTATTTCAGATGCCATCATATCACTGTGAGGTTGAGTCTGTGCAATTCCTTTCACTTGGCACTCGAGTTGAGGGTTTGGTGGCAGCTCAAAGACCCAGTCACTGTTCATCCTTCTAGAGCCAGTTAAAAAGAAGACATACTCAAAGTAGGCCATTTTTCAGTTTACCTTCATTTTCCACATGGTGAACCACAAATTCAAGTCTGAATAAAATGCTGTACAGTGTTTTTACTATGAGTCTGATTGAAGTTCACTTTCCTGACAGCTCTTCATATTTTGGCCTTCAAATCCTTTATGCAAAGCTGAGAGTCAATGCACAAGGTTGATATATAGGATATTTTTTTCTTTTTTTCTTTTTTTTTTTTTTTACTTATTATGCCTTCTCTGAAGCAACAAGAAGAGGGGAGATGAATGCACAGCAGAGACCTCTTTCCCACACAAATTACCCAGAAAAAAAAATAAGAGAGTGAAAGGGCCTCTCTCCCTGAAAAGATGCCTCCATTTATATGCGAAAAATTGGAAACAAAACAAGCCAAACTTGAAGCCAATTTAGTTTTTAAAGCCATCACTAAGGACAATGAGGCAAATAGCCTCTGGCAGATCATTTAAAGCTGCATTCTCCCTGCCATCTCTCAAGATGTTACATTATTATTGCTGCTATTTTCTGCTCAGAATAGGTGAAGGTTGAGGCATGTGGAGGATATGATAGGAACTAAAGGAAAATAGCTGGTCTGTATGGGTCTTTAAAATCTCTAGAAATACATTGAACTGAACTGTGGAATCATGGCACTTTAAAAATAAACTCCAATGCACATAAATATCTATGTTTGTTCTATGTTTTTTATATTATTATAAACAATACAGTGAAACTAGAGACCATCTTGTGATTGGATCACACCAGCGGCAACACCCATCAACATGTTGATGCTCCAACCCACAAGTACTCATTACATTGTTACATGAATACCCAGTATTCATGGATCAAGTGACGGGTATCACAGCTGATGTGATTTCAATGCAAGATGACCTCTAGTTTTACCTAGTGTCTTAGAGTGGATAGGAATGATTGAAATTGGGATGCAATGATCTGAGGCTCAAAACGTACGTGGACCAGTGACTTCCTACCCCGTACTTTGGGTGTTCATTAGTTTTATGAGTAGCAGCTAAATAACTGTGAGGATGCCATAAGTTTTTTTTTTTAATTTCACTGTGAGGGACCTTAAAGAAAAAAAATCAGTGGGCTTTATTCTTAAAGGGACCTTTCCATAAATCGATGAACAATAATATATAACAAAATGTAAAGGATGCTACGTAGGTGTGGAGCAAGTTGGCTGAAAATAATATTTTACACTTTTCCTCCTCAAAGGTGTAAAAAAATGGCTCATAACACTAAAACGTGTTAGGAAATCTACTTCAGCATAACTTCAGGTGATAATTAGAGTTCCCACATTAAAAGTGAACTAGCCTCATGGTTGTATGGCTCCACCAACCAGTGAAATTACAGTTTACATCCATGCCTGTCCAGGCTCATATGATATTTTAGTGAAGACTATGGAGGCATTAAAAAGGTATGAAGGGATTTCGTCATAGTTAGCATATAAATTCTTCAGTTATGTCCAAAAACGTGTTCGGTCACAGTGGTAAAGCTCTGGATACTCATGTCCCAATACTTTTGGTTATGTAGTGTAAATAAACATTGAGGCTATATCTTGAGATGAGCATGAAGGTTCATTTTTGACCTTGGAAAAAGTGGTTTGACACAATAATCGGAACATAAGGTCCTCCCACAAGCTTTTTCTGGAGTCGTCAACCACATCTTCAGATCATCAGGAGCTGGAGTTTTGTTAGTTGTCATGGAGATAACTGATTCGATATACAGAGGTTACATGCTGGCAATGGAGGATGGATCAAAAGATGTGACTGAAAGGTCTGGAACTAGTACACAGACCTTAAGTTAATAGCATTTTGTCAAATGATGTGGAAATGTTTATATACCAATATTACTTTATGCTCAGACAGATGTAACTACAGTATATTGTTTGAGTTGTCAACAGTACACAAACCAGTGTAGATTAGTCACATACGGCCAATACCCAGTCCCTGTAATAAGATCATTATCAATACCAATGTAAAATCCAGCATCTGGGAACAGAACATAATTAGTAAATGTGTATTCTTTCAGTGGCAAACATGTATTGCAAGTTCTTTTAACAATGGGTAGATTTGACAGAAGACAGTGAATTTGTTGAGCCAGACTGTGGTAAATCGAGGGTTTATAAGGGTTTTGTCAATTCATATATGTGTCCTCCCACCTAGTCTAAAGGTGGTGAGATAACACCATAATGACTACCATTTTTATTCCTAAGTATGACTTTGTAATAGGATGTAAGTGTTTCATTTGAAGATTACCCCCTCTCAAATGCCAGACAGTGGGATGAAGTTATGGGAACCAGTCTTATTTTCTGTCCTCATGTGTTGAACATTTGAACAACATAGCAGACATGTCTCTCTCAGGGTGAGAAGCTAAGATGTGCTTCATCTGGCTTTTAAATATCACTCTCAATTATAGGTGTTTTGCTGCAGTAAATTGATGGGAGTGATCTATTTCAATAATTTGCTCCAATTTGCACCACACAATTGCCACTCCACTAAGAGTCTCAACCCCATTTCAATGCAGAAAATGCTCAGGGTGAGAGGTTGGTAGATCAAAACCATCATAGCAATGATAAAATAACCACAAACTCTGCAAATACCTATTGTAGCATAACAGGGTGCAGAATAACATGTGTTCTACTGTATGTTTCCACTGACTTAAGGTTGTAGGTTACTCATGTCAAACATTGCAGAGGTACATGAATTATGTAAAAAGACTCATTATAATGGATCCTCTAGAAGAAGAAAAAACAATTGTATGTGCTGGATAGTAATTACACTTTCACTGAAGTTTTTACAGTGGCTGAATTAGATCATATTAGTTTTGATTAAATACGATCAATTCTGATGAGCTCCCTAAGAGGTTCAGGTTGTCACAGCAGGAATTGTAAGTGAGACACAGCAGGAAAAGAAATGTAATATAAACATTGCATAACACTGTGATACTAATTTTTAAACACCAAGACACTTTGCTGTCTCTCTTTTGGAGTTTATTGATTTTTACTTTAGGCTTTATTCTCCTCTGGCTCTCTGTTAAACCTATGGATAGTTTTCATTGTCTGTTTTAGGTGAAACCAATTTAAACCAACAAACAGCATTTCTTGGCCCCATACACTGTACAAAGCTAAAGGGAAGAGTTGCGGCTTAGCAACCCCAACTCCCAATAATTATGTTTCTATACAACTAAACTACAACAGCAAATATGTTTTGTAGGAAGTATAATTGTGGTTGGATTATGTTTTTTACGAGCATAAGATACGGGTTAGGGTAAGGGTTAGAGTTGAACATAAATACATTGTCTGTTCACAGACAGTGTATCTGTTTTCTGTCAAAATATCCAATCTTGCAGAATGATATCAACTTCAGCTACAAGGTACTTGCTCTTATCTGCGAACCACTTGTATTCAAGGTAATCCCAAAGGGACTCTGGTAAAGACGTGTTCTTATTTTTAGTTTTAGTTTTTATTTAGTAGTAGGGGTTTCATTATTTCTTTAGTTTTGTCAAACTAATGTTTCTCTGATTCATTCATGTCATTCTCTCATATATTAGATATATCTAATATAACTCTTTTTCTTGCACTGAACAACAAATTTGTTATTTTTTAAAGTTCTCCAAATCAAGGGAAATAGTGGTTATGTTTTGCATGGCTCTCATAAGTGTCAACGTTTAATGACAGCTGGACAGGCACACTACTACCACACATGGTGACAGTAGGATATTTACAAGTCTTAGGGCTCATTGGATATTTGTTTGTCGCAACATGAACCTCACAGGAAGCACTGCCCGCTCGGCCAAGCTGACCCAGGGACTCAAAACACAGACAGGCTTCATTGTTGGTTCATGGTTACCTCCATGCAGAGGAAATTAAGCATGTTTGTAGCCCATGTTTGGTTTGGGGTTTTGTAAGGTTATGTACTCTCTGTCTAAAGTGCAATTTAACTAGAGCTGCTATAGTACTAAAAAGTAGGACAACAATGATAATGAAAATCAACTTGGCTCTAAATCACCTCATTCTGACTTAGACACAGGAAGTCTCGGTCTGCTGCGACAAGCTGTGATAAACAAGATATGAAAAGTTGACCTGGACTGTTTCAGCACAGTCAACCCACAGATACTCTGCTCACTGCCCAGTTCTCTGGCCATGAAGTTGCCATGATAACAAAGACTGATGAGATATTATTATATGACCCCACCAAACACACATACACTCACTTCCAGCCCACTGGTCTACTGGACCAACGGAAAACTCCTGCTACTTCAGATGGCCACCCCTGCTGAGGACTGGGCAGAATCTCCACTAGTTCAGCTGCTTACAGGAAGGGACCAGCATCTTGACAGCCAAAGGCTTTGTTGAATCATAATTGGGTGAGGGAGGCAGTGATTCAACAGGAAGATTAACTGACTGTGCTTTTCAACATGGCTTCAAGGAAACTCAAGTCAAGGGAGCAAGTCTTTTCCTAACTTAATGCAAATACAACTAATTTTACAAATAAATACAGTATGTCACACCAGAGATGCTGCACCAGCTCACCATATGAAATTAAATGGAAACTTGCGAGCGTGCATAACAAACTGTTGGATGTGGAGTGTATCGGGTAGACACTCTACCTACCTACCTCTATGGTTGCATTATAGGAAATGTAGGAGGAAGCATTTTAGAGCTTGACCAACACCAGGAACAGACAGTCTGGATATTTGGCCTTTGCTGCTTCAATTTTGGTAACAGTGATGAAAGTTTTTAAGAAAATAATTTCAAATCATTATTCTTTCTTCCATATGTAAAATATTTATTAATGATTAGCTTTAAAAGGACCTTAAAGGGGAATTTTACTAGACTTTTAACAGAATAAGTCTAATAATATTCTGTCCTCCAATTAAAAGAACAAAACCAACAACTGAGTGATTCCACTAACAAGAATGATCTGTGTAGCCAAAGCCTGATATAGCTTCTTCCTCTGTGCCATAGATTGCAATTGTTGTCATGTTTATTTTGAGTCCTGCTGCCGCAAATATTCGCTAGCACACCAAATCCCTGGCTGAAAACAGTCCCCAACAAATGCTCTATTTACACCTGTTTCAGTAAATAACAGTGTGTGGCTGTTTTAAAATCGTTTTTTAAATGAAAGCATGCATACATGGTCAGCTTTTGAAGATTAATGTCTGCATTTGGAAGCACTGAGCTTGGGGCAGAGAGCTACAAATGGGTCAAACAGGCTAAGACATTGTTGTTTTGGGTCACTGGTTGACAATAAAAAAAATTTGCCAGCTCTATTTTTTTTTTAACATAGATAGATTTTCCTTGACACTAGATAATGCACGCTTTAAAGCAGATTAATGCAATCTCTCTGCCCCCTCTGGTATTGACAAATGACCAAACGTGACCTTTTGAAGTTAATTAATTGCATGAGCAGCTGATTAAGAGTAATGTTAAATTTCATGGTTTAATTTAACAACAGTGTCTGTGCCACATCGATCATAATTTGAAACCTACTGGGTGTGAAAAAGTACTCATGCTCTAAGGCATGGACTTGCATAAGCAGCTACTGCAGCACAACCACTTATTTTAACAGCATTCCAATTACGGTTATCGAGGGCTTCTGCCCTTCTGTCCCTTTGATAAACCAGGGCAAACAAGGTTCTCATTTCATTTGTGCATATGCATGCATTCATCTGTTGTCAGCTGTTCGTCTCATTTGCTTTTTGACATTAATTTCTAATAGCAAAAGGCCCTCTTGTTGAAACTGGGCATAGTGAATTACCTTAAATTACCTTAACATTGAAAGCTAATTTCTTCTTTTAGCAACTTTTTTTTAAATTTTCCGGAAAAACTGACATGGCAGATGCTCTTAATAACGTCATTACCAATTTTCAATTTCTGACAGATACTTGCCATCCACAGGCAGAATGCAAATAACTTACACTCTAAATATCCCAATGGTCCCGTCAACCCCTATTTGCAACTAGACATTATTCATGGCACAGCTGTTATGAAATCTACCACATATATGGGTCTTTATTTCTATGATATTCTCACAGCAGTCAGCAGACACATCTAGGGCTCCACACCACCCGCCTTGCCGTGGTTTATATCCAATTTGAAACAGCTCCCTCTAGGCTAGCCTGATGGAGTCTCTTTCTTCCCTAGAAGAACCCAGTGCACTGTTAAGGCCATGTGATGTTCTACAGACAGTTGGAAGTGTCACTGGTGCTGCGTTATCCTTCTCTCTTCTCTGTCAAAGCTGAACCACAGTGGCGGGCATGACTCACTGAAGTGCTGTACTTTCTAATGACACGAGAGCGGAGGCTGAGTCAATCTGACCTGACAGTCTTGCATAAATCACGGCCCTTCGATTTAAGTTGCTTTGAGGAGTGTCAACAAATCCACAGCAGGAATATTAGACTCTGCTGTAGGTAGGGACTCCGCCTCTGAGAACTCATTATAGGGTGTCTTCCTTCATGCTGTGCCAGGCTGTGTTGACTGAATTGCCAAGCTTATTTCTGATTCACTGGCAGGAGCCCGCGTTTTAAATTCCCGACTCATGATAAGAGCCCACCAGCACCCTAAAGACCATTTCAGGAGAAATACATGGATTTTTAATGGGTGCATTTTTGGAGGTGAACTGCAATTGCTGCACTGTGATGTACAGTAATGTAAAAAAAAACTTAACTGTGGGCTGGAAAGAGGTCCATGAAAATATAGCAATAAATGCCATTAAATGATAATGCACCAAAAACAAGCCTCCTCTCTTAGCTTTTATTCATGTTGTTTACGGTCTTTAGAGAAACTGATGAGAAGGCAATGTGCAGAGTGCTACAACGCAGCGTTTAGCTTCTCATCTTGCCGTTAATCATTCTACTTGAAAGTGTTCAACAACAAAAGGCTGTTTCCCCCCCTTTGAAATCAAAGTAATTATATTTTTCCCTGGACAAACAACAGAAAGCTTGAAGCCTTGGTTTGCACACGAATATAAGGCAAGGCACAAGCAAGGCTGAGGAAATAACCCAACAAAGACGTGCGGAAAAGCGAATCCTCCTTCACAAAGACAAAAGGAGAAATCTCAGCTGACACCTCCAGATAGAAAAGAAACACACTCTCAAGATTAACAAGTTTGGCCTTTTGTATCTAAGAGTAAACAGGACCAAATCCAGTTCCTGTGCATCCTCATAAAAGCAATCAGGTATTTCTATCTCCTTGCTCCATTAGGGCTGTCTAATCTGCTCCACATGTCAGTCCCACCAAACAATTCTCCACTGGTTCAATTCAAATCCTTTTCCTGCCACACCCCGCACCCGCACCAGTTGAATTCCATTCATTTAAATAATGCACAGCTATTAGTTATATTAAAGACAGGCAGCGTTTCAGCTCAGGAAACTTTTATGACTCCAGGCATTTCTTCCGATATTGGCTGCCACTCAAGGAAAAAAATCAGAGGGAGCAATTTAATCAAACGTGAGAGATCTAAACACCAGGGAGGGCGGATGTAAGATGGTTTCAACCGATGATGAAGAAGCTGGAGAGAGAAGTGTGCAATTCTGTTCCATTACTGGAGAGGAAGTGCAGCTCTGCTAGTTCGCTACTCCAGGGCATGGGAGGGAGTGCTATAGAAAGCCGTTGGTTTATGTGTCTGTCAATGTCATGTCTTTTCAGGATCACGGTTCAAGGCGAATGGCAAGAATAAAGGGGGCCAGGGAGGGGAACTGGTACATTGCTGAGAGGGTGCTGGTAGGTCAAAGGACCTTCAACTGAGTTGACACTAGTGGATATTGTGCTCTTCAGTGATTTGAAGGATGAAAAATAACATGGAGTGTATGATGCCAATAGGCCAGGGAAAGAAAGGTAACAGAGCACAGTACGTGTTTCTTTGCAAAAGGCTGAGGGTGTGAGATTGAGAGAAATACCCTAACTTGATACAGCTTGTAAGAGTGGGATTAAACCAACAAGAATTTTATTTATTACAGCCAGTGCTACAGCCATTTATGGCTGAAACATTTTGGTTTGGCAAGGTACACAAAGTACACACTGTAGTTAACACCATACCCTTTTAGTAAATGTTTCATCACCTGTCAAGATGCAACTCTGCTAGCATCCAGAAGCAGCTTCCTTACTGGAGGGAAATACTACCGAGTGGATGTTCTACTGTGAACAGCGCTTTTTGAACTTGTAAACTCTACAATTTATTTAGCTAATGATAAGCTGCTTGGCCTTGAAAGTAATGATCCAGTAAGCTAGTTAGTGCTAATGTTTTGCAGATATGCAATGTTTAATCCATTCCTTAAAAATCTTGTTCTTGTGCTTTTGGTTTTATAAGGACACAAATCACAGATGACATTCCCTGCCTTGTTATATTTGTTCAGTTATGATTGGCCAATCAGTGTTTGGGGGCGGAGTTTAATTGTATATTCTTATCTGCTGATGTAATATTCTTCTATTATTGCAGTTTGGTGGCTCTGACTGAATTTTTCATTGAAGTCTTGCTTTTCTATCACAGAAGCCCTACATCACGACATGAAAGCTTCTCATAACCCAAGCGCAGCGTTGTTATCTAATACTGTCTACACTAGACGGATAGATTTTTCTGGTTTAAGTTTCTGGACTCAGTACAAGAACTGCATCTTTCCCTTCCTCCAGATTTTGCCTCCTAAATGGCAAACTAAGCAAACAAATCACACTGGTGTACAAGGGCATGGGAAAACCACTGATTCCAAGGATATCTGAAAAAATGTATTTGCAGTGCAGATCTCAGATAATTTTCTTTCAAAACTGCAACCACCCACAGGCTTCTAAAGCTCCAGCTGGCAAGCAATCCTGAGGAGAACAGATTCTACCCCAGCAGGGGCCATAGGGATGCAGCGGGAGAGAGTAAAAGAAGCTCATTCTGTTGATTAAATTTAGTTGATTTAGCTGCTTGGCTTCTCCAGGGTGACTTGGAGCTCACAAATTATCAACTTTAAATGGTGGATCTTAACTGAGATGGTTCACATTTTTTTGCTACAGATAGAATTTGTTTTAGTACAGTTGCACAAAATAAGATGGATTCCAGCTTCTAGTTAACATATTGATTTTGTGATCTTTAAACTGTTTTACTTTTCTACCCATTGAGTTTTATGGCTTCCTGCAGAGCACGGCTGTTGCACAAGTAATTGCTTTCCATGATTTCCATTACTGAGAGTGCAAATAACTATAAAAAGCTTTAACAATTCATCGTCAGAACTATGAAAATGCATTTTTCCGTCAGTGTGTATTTTTCATTATTATGATGAAAGTGTATTTCAGTATGCAACCACACATTTCAGGACTGGATTCCATATTAATGCCAGATAAAAATAAGCATATAAATCAAAATGTAATGAAAATTCTGTCAGTACTTACTCATACACTTTCAGCTTGTAACACTGGCTATTCAAAAACAGAAACTCCCAATCTGGTCCATAGTCTATGGCCAGCTTCTTCCGTAGATCACTGAGGAAAAAGAAATAAATATATTAGATCAGGAGCAGTTTTTTAAATTATTATATAATTAAGTAATTACTGAGTTGTGACACCATGCAAGATTTTAGATTTCAGTTACAGCTGAAAGTATGACACTCACTGTACAACCGTGGTACAGTTTTAAGTATATAATATCAGGTACTACAAAGGTAAAGGCCCGTCCACACCAACAACATTTAACAGAGTTTTATCGTTTTAAAAATCTTTCTAACTCAAGTGGATGGTGATCCTTAATAATCATGTTACTGGATCAATACACCAAGCCCCACTGCTGTCTGCCAGCCTGCTGCACCCACCAGAGCCACCTCAGTCTGTCACCCAGACCTGCAGTCCGACAAGGTGAACATGCCACCTGGCTGACAGTTCAACACGTCACATTCAACACTGGAGAGAGTCATATTGAGGTCATATTGAGGCTCTTATAAATACTGTGTGATAAATCACACAGTATTTATAAGGGACATCTAGGATGCAATCACTGGGCTCAGTGTCAGAACCAGTGGCGGGTGTTTTGTGGTTTACTAGAGCGTGCAGTGCATGTTTGGCACGACTGCAGAACGTTATCATTCATTATTATGGATGCTAATTTCTTTATTGTTATTGTTGTTAAAGTTATTGTTCTTGGTGTGGACGGCCATTACATGTTTTGAAGTAAGCCTAAACGGTTTCAGTAAAAAAATCTGCAGAACAACACGAATGCTCCTTTTCACATAAAAAGACAGTTGTTTTTGAATGTACTGGATGCGAACCATTTATTGGAAGTGACATGCAGCTCTAATAACTTCTGGATGACTCCTAACTGTGCTGACAATGTAGCTTTATTTTCCTTTCTACTTTCAGTGACTGACTTCTTGGATAGTGTGTTGATGAGGTGGCCCTTTAAAGCCCATTTCTATGCAGTGTGTCCAATTATCTGAGCTGGTGAGGGCTGCTTTTCTTCACTAATCGCAAATAAGGAAACTGAGCCCTATCTCTAACGGTGCATGGGCCCTTATTATCATATTCATAACCCTGAATTGCTAATGGGGTTAACAAATGTTTAGGGAGGGTGATTGTTTCGCTTGAGGATGATAAGGTAGTGTAGCGCAGGGGGATGATTCGGGGTCAGAAAAGTAATGCAGGTTGCGTAACTGTGTGTGCATGTTATTCTCAGTAGGGCAGGGGTCATAACACTCATGCAAGGAGTCCATTTTTCCAGAAATTGCCCTTTACAGCACGCTAAAGGAATAAAAGGTATGGACTAATACGGGAGCGACTTTAATTTCTTTCTAGTTTCAAAAGCTATGAAAACAAAGGCACTAGCAAACTACTGTCTATATACTGATAAAGGACATGGCCTGAAGAGAGCATGGGGAGAGACAAAAACATATCTAGTGCTCCAACACGCATAAATGATGGTGAGTAATTTGACCAGGAGCCATCTGAGCAAGGTGGACAATGAAGAAATAGAGCAACTGAAGTCATGCCAGATCTCTTTCACCCTCATGCTGGCATTTGTTTAGGGGGGGAAATCTTGACCTTTTTGTAACTGCCATCTCTGTGGTTGGCTCTCATCTCTCCCTACTGTAATGAACAGTTTGCGGGCCTAAGGGCCCCAGTAGCTACTTATCAGCTATTGCTGGCTGGCTCAGAGCTCTGTGAAAACATTTGAGAGGGAGCAAAAGCATGTAACAGGAATTCTCATCCAACCTCGCTCAGGCCGTTTTTTTTCTCCCCTCTCAGCTGTTGTAAGCATGTTGGAGTGTGACTGTAATGTTAGGAGGTAGTTAGAGGTTGAACAGAACGCTATAGAATCAATTGAATGTCTTAATACTGTATTGGAGGATGAAATATTTTCTGGATGGAAATATAAGTACGCAGCTAATTTGTTGTGACAAGAGGTTATTTTTTTTCTAAATACAAAATAATTACAGGGTTTACCACACTAACCACACATTTTTAAAAAGCCATGTCTGTCTTTTTAAAAATGCCATAAAAAAGTTTGCATTATTCATATCAATGCAGTGAATCTTCTGCTCAAACTAAGTTTACAGGCCTACCCACCAGAACACAGTAGGCAACCAATAGCGTTTGTTTTTCTTCATTAAAATTAGCCTTAGGTATCACACAGTGCAAATTCATTACTGTGCAGCTTTCCTCACTACTGATGGAGTCTATTTTAAGGCCTGGTTACATACCATGCCCGCCTGCTTACAGCAGCAATGTGAGACGCAAATGCATAGTCCACACAGAGTGACAAATGTTGAGGATTTAGCCACAGATGCGTGACAGTGGAAGCTAACCTCTGCTGCTGTGTCTTTGTTATCTTTCCCTTACCTTATTTCCATGTTGACTGTATCATAGGCTTCTTCTACCTTCTTCAGATTGGTAGCCTCCCACTTTGCAGCTAGACAAAACAAAAGGTCAGACAATTTAACAATGCGGAGTTGTTGCATCTCAACAGCTGCGTGTTGCCAAACAGTGGGCTCTTAATATAGGCTGTTATATCTAGGACTGGGAGAGGAGCAAGGCTGCATATAAACAGAAAAATGGTATTTCCAGGTGTGGTAACTGCTGAAAGGTTCCCAGGCTTGTTAGACTCTTCACAATGACAATTCTGTTAACCAAGACTGGGAGAGAAGTCAGAGGGAGTGAGAGAGCAGCAGAGGTGACCACAGCGATGATATGTTTGTCTCTCTTTGTCATACTAGTATGTTCCTGGTATGACAAGATGACAGACTCTGGTAGAAAACTAGAAAGCTTCAAAATTCTTCTAGTAATTGTGACAGGTAAGAAGAACTACAGATAAAAGGCAAATTGTAACTGTAAAGGAACAGTGAGTATCAGTGTATATGTACAGTACCATGCTGTTGTTTGAATATTGTGTCATTGTGTGCGGTGAATTGTAATAGCTAACTAATAGCAACAGAGCTTACGCATCTGTTGCTATTAGTTTTTAAATCAGTGGCTGATTAATCACTGATCAACAGAAAATTAATCAACAAATAATCCACATTTGATTATGATGGTTTAAAGTAGCAGTAATTTTGTCTTGAACATTTTTAGGCAGAGGAACAGGACGCTGTAAATACATGTATAATAGTGACATACTATTTATAAACTTATAAACTGTTGCTTATTTACATTGAGCAGATATGAAGCAACATTAGCATTCATTTGGAGCTCTACTCCTAGCCACTTGATGAGTGTATTCCAAATATCCACTCCTCTTTTAGCTCCATTTTGGTTTCCACCTCTGAGGGGAATATCATATTACAGTACTGTCATTTTATCCATTGTTATTATGAAAATATTGATCGGTGCAGCTTTAAGACCTTAAGCACCACAGAGGCAGAATGTCTGACACCAGTTTAGTCATTTTTCTGTTAATATGTCATCATAAACTGAAACTCTTTAGGTGTTGCATTATTAGTCAAACAAAATAGTTTGAAGATGTGACCATGGGCTCTCTGAAAGTACAGTGGGCATTTTTTTTAAATTTTAGAGACTAACAATTCATCATCAAAATAACAACAGACATTGGACAAATTAACTGATAAGTGAAAAAAAAACCCTCTAGTTCTAGCTCTAGTTATTATAAGCTACCAAATCCATACTGCGCCACATTTGGCTTAATGTGAATTAATAGTGTTGTGGGTAATGCCTGCATGCAGACTCAAAGCCACACATTTACTCAAAAGGACAATGTTGCAATCGCATTTGTCACATCAATGTTTTAAAAATAGGCACCATGCCCATAGAGACAATAACACATCCAACATATGCAGTGCATCAAAAACATGTCAACTATATAAAAAATATGCAAAAAACATGTCAATTCTTATTAAGGGTGACATCCCATTAAGTCATTGATTATCTGTTTTGGATCACATTTTAAAAGTGGCTGACACCACAGTAAAAGCAGAGGAGAATCATTTAGTAAGTGAACCATGTCGACCACAGTGTCTCTCACTGCAGAATTACACACAAACAAAAGGGGCCGGACACCTGAAGACACAGACGATGACAGAAGGCTGAACAGACTCCGGTTTAATTGTCTGGTGCTGATGGACCTGGGGATTTACTGGGGTTTCTGGAAGTGGACAGGTTTGTCTCTGTCGTCGAGGAAACTCTCGCCGGGGCCTGGCGCCGTGGCAACAGAAAGGAATGTGTATGTGGTAAGGACTGTGTGGGAAGCTGTCACAGCCCTGGCCTGAATACCAATTAGCATGTTCCTTGCATGTGGTCTCAGCTGGTTGCCCATAAAGATACCCCCCACACAATTCCCCCAGCACCTATTTCTTGCCGAACCTCGTACAGATGTGGTGTGTCCAAGAGGCAAGCTGTGATTTTCCATGCTGTAATGGCTATTTTTATAGCACCAAGAAGGGGAGATCTGTCCCTAACCCACCCCCGATCCCTTCAAACTCCTTCAGAAAATCACAGTCATACACACAAGAATGTTCTTACCAGCCCTCTCTTGCATACTCTCTGATTCCGTCTCTTGCCCTATTTCTCTCTCTCTCTTTCTCTCTCTCACACCACAGACACACCAATCATCAGGCTCAGCAATGACAAAAGGAGACGCAGAATCCCAAGTGGGTGACATTTGACCCCTTGCAGCAGCCCAGTCATATATGGAGAGAGTGGTGACGGTGAGAGGGGGAGGGGGGGGCAGAGGCGGGAGAAGAGAGACTCAGGGAGAGCAGCCAGGCGTACAGAAGTACCCAGAGCAGGGAACACAGGGCGAGTAAAGCCTCTCGAGTGGTCTCTGCACCAGTCAGGCCGACGTAACCTGAGGCCGATGTACAATGTACCAAAAAGACCTCATGCTTATGGTCTAATGACTTCAAGGATTAGGTTATCGGTCATACGGTCAATGGATGTCATGGCTTCACGATCAGAGCAAGCACAAATTAACTGTGTGAGCCTGTTTTCTGTGTGCTCATGCTACATCTTTTGTTAGTTTGCAAATTAAACCTATTTAGCACAATGGCTCACTTCAATAATCAGATCCCAACATTCATTTACTATCATGCAAAGGATGAAAAAAACAGCTTTCTCTGTATTTTGGGGGTATTCATATGGAAAATGTAGAACAAATGATTTCACACTAAAGTAAAACTGACCAGCGGATGACATTTCCCTCTTCAGGAAGTGTACTGTACTTTGTTTTTAGCACTAGCCGCTATCAAGAAGGTTGTTAAATCAGAGAGGCTATGTACAAAAATAGAAAGAGGAGGAATACACTTTGTAGTATATGCCATCTTCTGTCGGAAATCTCCTGTGCATACATACCTTGAGCCGGAGACCGGAGATGCTCTGTTTACATGCGAATGGATCAATAGGCAAGGCAATTTCTCTGCAGCTCTAAGAAAAGAAGCCTGGGAGTCAGTGCAGTGTGCGTCGCGGCCGTGCTTAACAAAACAAAGGCAATGCAGTGAGGCCACCCTTGAACTTCACACTCACACAAGCAAAAGACACCTATAGCAAGATTATGTCAACTAACAGGCACATGTAGGAGTTTGCTTTGTTGTCTGCAAAAGGCTGCACTTTAAAATAAAGACTGGCAGCACGCTCATGCTTCCACGCTGCTTGCTATTCACTTTCCTTCATAACATCTTTTATTCACCGCCATCTATCATCCCCTTTTTTTCTTTGCATTTTGACTTTTAACATTCTCCTCGCCTTCAATATTTTCAGCATGAGCTCCTCAGAGTCTCCCTGTCACCATGTCCTCCCTCTCTTCAGCTCCATTTTCTCCATTTTCCTCAGTTTTTCTCCTGAACTGACGGACTTGTTCTGACTGCAGAGAGTGGGGGAGTGGGGAGGGCTAAAATATAGGTTGAGGATTCCTGTAATGAAATGTTTATTGCAGACTGTAACAATTAACAAGAGGCCTTTCACATACTGTCAACAGGGTTGGCAAGAGCATTAACAGCCACCTGCTGGCATCAAACACGAACGTCCCAAGGTGCAAATTATTTTCTTTTCTTAAAAGAAGCTACGTTATCAAAAATAAACTCAACAAAGGTAATAAAAGAGGCGTTACATGATAGAAAAAAATCAGCATTTTCATCCTATATAGAGCATTTTCAAATACAAAGAATAAACATCAAACACACATTTAACTGGAACACAAGGTTATGTTTCCATTTCCTGATATTTCTCTTTTGATCGGTCCAAATCTCATAAATGATTCTGAAACTGAAGCACAGGCTGCTGGGAGTTGAGAAGAGGTCAATCTCGCCCCCTGCATAATCGTTGTGTTGGAGTGTCTGATTGTATTAGAGGTGAGTGAATAACAGTAGCTGGCAGAAATAGCATCATGTTTTGAACTATCAGTGCAATTCATAGCCCTGTGACTGACTCAGTTTGTATTCATTCTCCCACACTCTCCTGCAACTCTCTTTTTTATCTACAGTGGTTGAAGGACAAGCGCAGCGCCACGGCTAGGACGCACTGAAATTAAGAATGGGTCCATTCACTGTATAACTGCTTTTATATCAAATTATATTAGCCAATACTGAAAATGGTGAGCAACAGTGACCGCACATAATATCATATAATCATTAGAATACAGTCAGATGTTTCAACTGTAATGTTTTCATATATATATATATATATATATATATATATATATATATATATATATATATATATATACTATAATCCCCTTGCACTGGTTTTGACTGACAAGGTCAATCACACAGGTCTTGGTGGGTACATGTAACAGTAAACATCATGCATGAAGGCTAGAATTAGTCCTGGAACAAGTAGTTGATTTGTCAAGAAGAAGAATGTTTTCAGCTTAACAAATCTTTAAATTTGCCAATTTTCTCTTTTTTATACATTTTCAAATAGTACCAAATTCACCTATGTACATTTTTGGGTTGTGGACTCTTCATCTGGGAAAACTGTGATGGGCATTTATCACTATTTCATAGCCTAAATAATTATTTATTATTATTATTATATATTATTTATTCAATATCAGGAATAATTGTTAGCTGCAACTCCGCTAGAATCATTAATGCATCTAATTTGGTTGTAAAATTTAAGAGAAATGAAGGAACTCAGCTGGTTAGCTTAGCTTAGGCTCAAGACTACAAACAGTGAAAGAGCTAGCCTGGCTCTGTCTGAAACTTTGTTTATACTAATACATCAGCACTTACACCTGGTGTAAGGAACTTCTATCTATACATGTGATATAGAGAAGGCCTGACCCCAGTCACATGCTGAACATAAACTGATGAAGACGATTTAAAATCAATAACTCTCTTTTCTTGGGAGCATTTATTCAATTGTTCTTTGGTCGTGAGCCTGTCTGAAAGTAACAAGTCCGCCTACCGATATCTCTGAAGCTTGTTTAATTTATACCAAATCTAAGTGTAGTTTTAGAGGGTGTCATGTGCTGAGCAATTTCTTGGCCGGGAGCAGTGACTTCCTGGAGTCTCTTTTGTCACCTTGAAGTTGCCTGGCAACCAGCAGAGTCACTGCTCTCGGCTAAGAAACAGTCTAGCACATAACACCCTGACCTTCATGTACAGCCAGCGTTTTCACTTTTTTATGTTTCAGTTAAATGTGGGATTGCAGATGTTTTAAACCCAAATAAATGCATGACTTATTGAGATGCTAAGGTGTTAATATGTGGTAATAATTGTAAACTATTCATGTAACAGCACTAAAATACATGTAAATGCAGCAGTCACAGTCAACTGCTTGTATTACCATGATGATGCGTAATCACTATTTAACATTTAAACGGAGAAGGGGCCCCAGTGAGCAGAATAAACAGTCTGTGTGGTGTGAGTTCACTCTGCAACAACTGGGTGCTGTTTATGAATATGTATGATGTAACAAACGCCTAGGAGCTGACCTACTTCTGTGTCTCCTCTGCTCATGACTTGGTCCCCTTCCGGGGTAATTCTGTCATCTTGCAACATACTGTAATAGCAGGAAGCATGCGACTCTCATGTACAAATCAACATGCTCCCTTTTGATGGTTTTGCAAGTGATGATCTCTGTCTGCAGAGGGAAAGTGCTTAGTAGGAGGTTGTGCAGCCGTAGGAACAGTCAGGGTCTGGTAATGACAGGTTATTCATTCCCTGCATACATTTTGACAAGTTTATCATTTTGGTTTGCCTAAATGTAGATGTTGAGATCAAAAATGTTGATTTTTCTAAGGGAGTCACTTAAAAAAAAAACACAGATTTTTGAATGTGTTCTCGAGTAGTCATGTGACACGAATACAAGGAACGGCAGGAAATGGAGTAAATGTGTGATGGACATGTGCGCACAGACAAAAGCGAGCTCTCGACATAACTGGGGCTGCACACTGGAGAGTCTCGTCTGCACCATCTCATAAAATATCTTTATCTGGGATCATCTTGGTATGGTGCCAAACGCTGTTAGCTTCAGGAGCTGGGAAAGAAAAAAAAATCTATTTCAGACAACATAAGAGACGGAAAGCTGGCAGCTGCTCAAATCAGACTTCCAACATTTGATAAGTGAAAATGGGCTGATTTGGTGTATCCCTCGAATGGTTGCAATCCAATACATTCCTCCTGTGGCTATCAAACACAAGAACAAGGGTGAGAGAGGGTGAGAGGCAAATCGTTTCAACCTCTCAACAGCTTAATGGAAGAAGACGGAAAATGTACTAGTAGCTCATTCTATAGTAAAAGGAAGCTCTGTACACTTTTTCACCCTTCTCCTCTCTTGACTCTCCCTTTGCTCCTTCTGTCGTAGCAGCACTCAAGGTGAGCACAATTATGTCTCAAGGACGCTTTGCCCTCAGCCTGGGTCAGAGGTCTCGCCGAGCACCACGTTAATGGCAAACCCCTACTGCTTAACATTTCACATCTAATTTGGAAAGTGCTGAACAGAGCCTTTAATTAACATCAGCCCTAGCCAAGGTTTGTAACCTGCCAGAACGCCAGTCCCCATGCTCTCTTACACACTGAAGCTCCACTGCCTTCACATGCCAATTCATTTGTTGAGTGCTGAGATGCATTGGCTTAGAAAAGCTCCCTGGTCACCCCAATGTGAACTGAGGGACATGTTGAAGCATTTGTATGTGGGAGACAGAGGTGTGGGAGTGCAATTTATGTGGAGAGCTGTCATGCCAGCATTTCTAAGACAAGATGCTTCTTAAATAGGCAGCTAATTTAAGTTTAGCAGCAGTATGGTGATAGAGAGCGTCATACTAGAATATTATTACTGTTTAAGAAAAGTGCATGCACTGATGCAATTACATATGAGGCATGAAATGAAAAATAAATAAATAAATAAATAAATAAATAAATAAATAAAGGTCTTCTGCTAAACATCCCCATATGTGGTCTTTAACTCCTGTCTGGAGTTATGGCTCACATGGCTACCAAGTCCATGCAAGTTTACTATTTTTAGAGATGCCCTCATTTCATTAGCTGGAACCTCATTAAATTAGATCTGAATGAACCCAGCTTCACAGTACCCATATATGCAAAGCTAATTTGTTTATACTACTTAAAGCAGCAACAACAAGTAGAATGACAAAAATAACACCCTGAACTGCACAACTGGAACTATGCTTGCACCACAAATGACACAAGAGCCTAATAGTTTGAATCATATCACTGTGTGTAAATACTTGCAGGTGGATAGAGAAAGTTTTCTCCAAGCTTATGGCTTTTGGTTTTGTATGTTAGGGTTTCCTGCAGTGTTTTAAAACAGTGGTGGACCTCACCACCACCACTATTAATATTGCAAGTTAATAAAATAAAACATTCATATTCAGGACACGAGAGCAGATGTCAGAGCAAATTCTAGATATTTACCTAAGGTGTCATCCACAGAATAAGATCATCATGAGATCATCCTAAGGATTTTGGGGGCTAACCACCTCAGATTAAAGGTGCATCCCAGGTACATCCCAGACTTTCATGAGGTGTTTGTGAGCAACACAGCAACATTTTTATTCATGAAAATGCTAAAAGTCTGATTTTAATCTTAACTCAGCCTTCCTGGCATTTTACCATTAATGAAATCATACATGCAATCTTTTTTTTTTCTGTGAGATTAGAAATTAGAAATGTCACCTGGTTAGAGATTGATAATGAAAGTAATGAAATATGAATTAAAGAAGTTTGTGTGATGTTGGAAAAAGCCTTAGACTGGGCCTCAACCAATTACAGTGAATAAAAAAAGCACAGAACCTTGGTGCTCCATGGCATCCTACTGAGAGCAGACAGGTAGCAGACAGCGCAAAATGTGGTCAACCAAAATTGCAGCACGCCACTAGATTGCCAGTGACACTCCCCTTGCTGCAGCACACACTGAGTCACCAAAATACTGAACAGGGAAAATCCTCACTGCACCTCAGGAAAATGCCACTGCGCCTGCACAGAGCTAGATCCCATAAGCTAGAGCAATGACAAATCTGCTTCCTGATACACATTTAACTGGCAGGATGTGAGCTGAGTATAAAAAAGGTTGCTCCTGAGGATTCAGAAAATGGATCCAGAGTAGCAGTTAGCAGTTTATAATCTGTGGCAGACATTGGCTCTGTTTGCACTAAGTGGTTACTGGGCAGCTAAAAACTGCATCATGGCCCAAACCAGCAGCGTTAGCACTGTGGATGACACGTGCTCTGCTAGAAACAGATGAGAAAGCACAAAGGACAGTGCCGGCGAAAGTGAATACAGTCAGATGTAGCTCAGCAAGGACCAACTGAAATAGGACCAGTGATGATAGCACCATGGACAGCACCGGTTTGCACCATCTAAGTCAGCACCATGGAGAGCGCTTGCTGAACAGGCACCAAGGAAAATAGACCGCTCGCAAAAGGCTGGGCTAATAGCTGACTGAGCTGCAACTACCCTATCACTATAATGGCAGTTTAGACACAGATTCAAGGCAGTTCTCTTCATGGTGTTTTCTTATTTTACTTTATTTTATTTTGCCTGTCTTCATTTGCACCACATCTGACCAAAGGACCTAAAAATGTAGTCCCATCGGTTGTTCAGAGGTTTTCAGGGGCCGCTGTGAGAACAGAGCCCCACAGACGAAGCTATCCATGTCTGTACAGGAAGTGATTTCTGTAGACACAACTGCACTCTAAGCGGTGCTATGCTAATGTGTCCCCAAATGGGGGCTTTTGAGGACATGTCAGACAAATTAGAGAACTAAAAGGCGAGAGAGGAGGACAAGCATGCGCACACACAAACACAGGCAGACATGCTGACACAAACACACACACACAACTGTGCAGTAAGATAACAACAAAGGAAGCCTGTGAGTGTGACAGAGGTAGCCTGTAGAACATCAGAGAATAAGGGGGAAGGGTGATATGGGGGAAGGGGAAGGCAGAGGGGGTGTGTGTGTGTGTGTGTGTGTGTCTGTGTGTGCTAGTGTGTGTTTTTGTGTGCACTGGGGGGCATTAAGAAGCCCGGGAGATGTTTTTCTGGAAAGTGGCTGGTTTAGAGAGGCAGCAGCTGTTGCTGGACTAAACTGAAAGTCATTGACTGGCTAATATAAGCAGTGCCGCTATCAGCACATTGAGGGCGCTGCTGAGCAGCAGTGACCGCCACCAGCTTCAGGCCCCTGGAGGAGGGGGGCTGGTGGATGCAAGCCTGTTGACCCTCAGTCTTCTAACAGGCAGCTCTTTGCGAATACGCTGTGCATATATATATAAATATGTGTGTGTGTGTGTGTGTGTGTGTGTGGTCCTGACATACATCTCCACCCTGCATCAGCCTAATCGGGGGGAAAGAGGGAGAGGGGAGAACGACAAGTGTGAGTCAAGTTGTCACGCTACGGCTGGCGATACAGTCCGGGATGGCTCTCACTGGCCCTGGAGCGTAGCTCTTTATAGCAGCAAGCTTGGTTCTGACACACAAACACACACAAAGAGAGGATGATGGCACTGCACCTGCATTTTACCCAACAGACAAGTCTCCAAACAGTAGATGCAGAACTGGATATTTTGCGTGATACACATGCTGCTGTGTGCTGCATTTCTTAAAGTTTCCATCACTCTCTACATCAATGATGCAGAACTTTAAGGTCATACTTTATTGATTTATAGGCCTTTCAGTGAAACTGTAGGTTGATGCAATTAAGTAGGATTGCATAATTACTATACTTTAACTTCATATTATTCATAATATAGTTGCGCTAGTACGGTCCTTTTCAAATTACACAAGTGCTTCAACTTAACTATGCTTTCTTTATTCCTCAAAGGAGCTTTTTTTTTTCTTTTTTCACACTTCATTTCAAGACAGACCCATCTGCCTCATTTACTTTTACAACCATCCTCAATCCCCACTGGGATGAGCGTGTTACCTCCTTCTCTCCTGGCAGTGTCACAGTTATGATCAAAGCTGCCTGAATGTGCGTGCATATGCGTGTTGGTGTGCGTGTCAGGAACAAGTGTGGACAAAACAAATGGCGAAGCCAACACCAAACCCTCTTGTGTCAGTTAATTATTTTCAGTGCTCCAGATGCTGTCGCTGACTGAAGACACAGCTTAAGACTTTGCTGAGGGCACAGCTTTGTGAAGGCGCGCCGGCCCTTTAAATAATACTAGAACTAAAGGCGAGGGATGGGGCTCTGGCTACCAACACTGATACAGCAGACGCAGCCTGATGGCAATTATTTAGACGTCCACTTGCTAATTATAATAGAGGATGACAGGTGCCCAAAACAATTTGAGCGCAAACTGCCTGTGAGCTTGTGCGTGTGGATGTCTCTGCTTATGGTTAGAGATAAAGATAGCCAAGCCAATGTCTCGTCAAACAAATGTCTCTTTCACTTCTCAGCTGGGCTCTGCTGCTTCTGATTCTTTCTGATGAGCGTGTTGTTACTGAGATGCTGCGTTGTTGGTGGTTTCACCGGTTACCTCATGCTAATTGAAACAGACCTCGGAGGTATGAACTAGATTACAAAGGTGATTCACTTCCCTACCCAAGATGATTTAGCAAGGCTCCAATTTCATACGCGCTTTGACCTTTCTGATGAGATTTTTATCAGATGATTTTCACCAAATCATGTGTAATCAAAGTTGGGACGTGGGGGTTGGGGCCAATTAGAAGTATTTAATTTTGTTAAATCACTGTTTTTGTGCATGATTAAAGGAATTGTACTTTATATTTCTGTATGCTGCATTTATTTGCATTTCAACTTACAATAGGGGTTCATGTGTGCCATCTGCATACGTGTATTGATTATTATTTATGTTTCTTGTTGGTTGAACAAACTCAATCTAAACTGATGCAACAGAACCACGCAGTTGTCAAAACCTGGCGACACACTGACACTGAGATTCAGTTGTGTTATGCTACTACCTGCTAATGTAGCCTCAAGCCACTGACCTCAACCAGAGATGAGGAGTGGGCTACAGAGATCTAGAGCGCTCGCTTCCTTCTGAGTCCACACCCCCAGATTTTCTTTTCTTTGTTAAACCGACTGAAGCTGACTCAGCTTCCTTTAGAGCCATAAAAGGCTTCATACTACTTTTTTTTTTCCATATGCAGGAGTGCTCCCCTAATTTGTGTATCAGTGTGAGTCTCAAATGTTGTGTAATAAAAACACTGAAACTTTTTCTGCACAATTTCTTTTCCTGCCTCTTTTCTTTTCCTTTTAAGTCCTCATCAAATCATCCATACTCATATCCCACAAGCCCTCTTAATGCCGCACACCAAGCACCATTTAACATACATAAAAGACACACAGCCACACACACGCGCGCACACACGCACACAGACACACATACAGCTATCCACTCTAGGAGCCGAGGGGAGACATTGAGCCTTCCCATGGGACCGAGGAAAGTGGGGGGAGGAGCCAGTAGGTGGTAGAGGGTATATCCAATCTCTGAAATCAAGGCAGTTGACTGGTGAATAATGAATATAAATTGAATGCTCTTCGCTGGCATCGCTGTGCGTGGCTGCGGTGAGTAGGAGAGCGAGCTGATGCGCAGCTGTTGACGAGATGGGGTGATTGTGGGGTGTGTTTATACACACTTAAGACAGGACTGTATTACTGTCTGTCTGTCATTTTGTCTGCCTCTCTCTCCTTATTGCTTTACTGTGTGTGTGTGTGTGTGTGTGTGTGTGTGTGTGTGTATGTGTGTGAGCTTCTGTGTCTGTGAATGAGGCCTATTGACATCCTCTACTGTGACCCTCTGACTCCTGACAACTCCAATCAGTAGGATGAGTGGGAGGCGAAGGGAGGGGGTGTGAGTCCACAGTGAACAGTTATGATGTGTGTGTGTGTGTGTGTGTGTGTGTGTGTGTGTGTGTGTGTGTGTGTGTGTGTCTATGAGAGGTCTTGTGTGTGTGTGTGTGTGTGTGTGTGTGTGTGAGGAAGTGATAGACACGAGAGCTCTGCATGCAAATTGTTGCAATCCACGAACAAAAGTTCACAAGAAGAAGCTTTTTTTCCCAGTTTTCGTATGATAAGAGGTTTGTATCTGTGCAGTGTAATGTAAATGAAGGCAATATGTTGTTGCAGTTGCAGTAATAGTAGTGCCAGGTCTAATGTAAATAGAAGTGTCATAAGATCTGTGTTCGTATTACCATAAGTAATTAAAAAATTGCAACACATGAGAAACATTTTATTAGACGAGCAGACTGTGAGGTAAAGAAATAAAAAACTAAATGAATAAATATTGTTCAAGGCCGCCACCTGAATCAAAAAAAAAAAGTCAGCGTTGTGTTTTCAATAAAAATTGCTATTTGGAGACAGAGTCACTGGCTCTGAGTGCATCATACAACATGTCACCTCCTATTAAGCTGGCAATTATCTATTAGCACCATTGCCTGCACTGGGGTTTGTGAGAGTCACATGCCTAACAGTGTGACCTGCCTTTTTCTATCGACAAGGTCCCGATTTAGATTCCACATTGGTCCCTACATGATGCCAGGCGCCTGTGTGAATGAGAGAGAGGAAAACCGTTGCACTTTGCTTAACACAAACACAATCCCAGATGGTTTTCTTCTCCGCTCAAGAGGAGAGCGAACCCGACGCCATTCGCGCACACGTATGTGTGATTTTTAACACACACCCCAAAAGGAAAAAAAATAAACAGTACACTGTCAGCCTCCTTCAGCCAGTTAAGCCACGTGGAGATTTCAGGCTCCCATTACTGTTATCCTGCCTAAGAGTTGTGTAAACAGCAGACATGGCTACAAAGAATGTGTAAACATTTTAATTCTCTTCACCTGTTTGGAGTGAAGTTGGTGGACAAGTCAGATAGTGTGATGGAAGTTAAGTGCTTTACATTGTCTTTTGATGGTGAAGAATCCCTGCCAAAACAAAACTAAGAGTCTACAGCCACAACAGCAGCTCTGTGAGGCCGTGCTTAGCCACAGCAGTGAGTTTATGCTAACATGCTTATAATGACAATTGCTAACATGCTGATGTTTAGCAGGTAGTTTAGTGTTTTAGCATGCTAACATTTTAGTTCAACCGAGGAAGAGCCAAGTATTCCATCCATCCATCCATACATTATCTATACCACTTATCCTTATAAGGTCCCATTCACGCCTACGGGCAATTCAGAATCACCCATTAACGTGATTAACCTAATGTGCATGTCTTTGGACTGTGGGAGGAAGTTGAGTGTCCGGAGGGAACCCACACAGGCACAGGGAGAACATGCAAACTCCACACAGAAAGGCCTGTGGCTCCGGGTTCCAACCCAGAACCTTCGGTGGCACAAGTCAAATTGGACACACTAAATTTTTCCACCGGATGGTAGCACTAGATGAAAAGTTCATGATAATTTTAGATATTACAATTCATCCTGACGGGAACATGCATGTCTGTTTCAGATTTATGGCAGTCCATCCAAAAATATGACTTCAACTTTCATGGTGGCTCTAGAGGTATAGTCATTAGGATTCATGCTCTGGAAACCATAAATGTATGTACAAAATGTTGTGCCCATCCATCTATCTAATGTTGAGATATTTCACTGGATAACTGAAAACTTTGACCTGCTGGTGGCACTAAATGAAAAGACAGGGGATCACCGAAGTCATCAAAATTCATCCTCTCGGCACCGTGGATACTTGTACCGAATTTGATAGCAATCCATTGTAAATGTCTGTATAAACCTTGATGGACTAACCCTGTAGCGCTGCCATCCCTTGATCCTCGTGGCTAAAAAGCAATTGGAAATACTACTTTTTTTGGCTGGTAACAGTAGACACACCTTTGCCTGACCCGCTAATGATAACCTGCAGCTGCAGTTACACTCTGATTTAATTCTGCTGATTCGCATTGAAGCAAAAGTCTGTGTAATGTGTTAATCACAGCCATGTGCAGGCACGAACTCCAATGAATCAAGTAGGTGACATGCTGAAAGGTATCCACACAAATAGACATGTTTCCAATTTATACAATTTAAAGGGCAATGAAAGGCTTCATGTTGCTTCATGTTCTCATATTTCTCTCACACAAAGAAAAAAAAAAACATGTTAGCACGCTTGCCAATCTGAGTGAAGATTGAGAGGGCAAAACATGGAGGAATGTGATTTATGCCTAATCTGGGCACTCGGTTTCATAAGGCTGTAACTGCACTTTCATTTCAGAGAGTAGTTTGTTACTCACCGAGAGCCCTGTAAAAATCTCTGCTTCATGCAGTGATATAGTAAGGGTCCATGGGACTCATGGTGCAACCCCCCGTCTGCAGGTAGACCCGTTTCGCATTTCTAGATGGGTGAAATTGAAGTGTGTTCCATTCCAGAGGTAGAGGTCCTTCATGGGAGGTTTAATATATGTGTCAGCCACATGACATATCAGCCAATAATAGGCTTTCCGTTGTTTACAACCAAACATGATTTTCTTTTTTTTTTTTTCTTCCAACACTCGCAGGCTTTCAGGCACTCTTTCATAGGCACGTAAAAAGCGTCACATTATAAATTCCCTGGTCTATTATTACCTTTCCTGTAATGACACATCCCACACAGCCTGTGCCAAAGAGCTCCGCTTGGGAACAGGCCCAAGGCACTATGTTACACCTTGCTAACTGCATTGTAGTGATTGAAATCTGAAAACTGAGTGCGCGACCTCGTTTTTCTTTTGCTCTGTCTGCCATACTCCTCTCTTTCTGGTTTCACTCACTTGCACGCTCTCTAACTTTTGCTCTTTTATGCTTTGGTATTCTAGGGCCACTGTGGGGTCGTCCTTGGCTTCAAGAGGCCACTAAATATCATGAATGACAGACTTAAGAATGTGATTCTCAAGTAGACAATTATTTTGAAGAATGGCACTTTATATAAGTTGTAGTCTTGGCCTTGAACAGTATGGTATTAGCACACGGCTATGGATAAAACTATGCAGCAAATTCAGGTGGTTATAAAGGAAAGTGAAATGTGCACTAGACATACTGGAATTATTATATAAAATAATAAAATGATCAGTTGTGCAGCACCATTTGTAAAATGCTACAATACCATATAATATATATATATATATATATATATATATATATATATATATATACACACACACACACACACATACATATACATACATATATACACACACACACACACACACACACACACACACATATATATATATATATATATATATATATATATATATACATATATACACACACACACACATACATATACATACATATATATACACACACACACACAGACACACACATATATATATATATATATATATATATATATATAAATACCATTACTATATAATACCATTACATCATTTGTAAATCCCCCACCTCTGCTACACCATCTAGTGCTTCCTGCATTAATTTCTCATTCCTATATGTATGTATGTATTATCATGTTTTGAAATCTAATATCAGTTTGCTACAGTATCCCCACAGCAGCCACTGTAACATGTGAAGTAATCAAGTCTCAGCTCTGTGCATGGGAGAATATTTAGCCCCACAATACACACTAGTCTACAAGACAACAGCATAAACTGCACAGATGTGATTGACTTGCCTAATCCAATTACATTAAGAAACCGTTGTTCATTTAAGATGTACATTAAACTCCAATTTGAAGAATATTTTCTGATTAGCAGACAGCAACAAACAGACTAATTGTTGTGTCTGGTGATTTGTGCTGCATAACATGATTCATGCACTGTCAATCAAGCTCGGCTCCTGGACGGAGGAATGCACCGTTGCTGTCAACTGCTACAACCCCGACATGCAAATCGCACGGAGGCACATCTTCATGTATAGTGTGCATATCGGTGCATTGAGCTCGTTTACATTTGTTCATCCATAGTTGTATTTAACAGCCCTGACATTTACCAAAATTGATTTCCTTCACAGCCTTGCATTTGTTTGAACATACAACGGCGATGACTCTGTAATCCCATTTTAATTAGAAAGATGTAGTGAGCACGCTAAGCTCACGCGCTCTATTCCCCACAGCGATGCCACACTGGCAAGGAATCAATCACCAAGGCACCGGTTGCCAGGGCAACGAACAGGGGGCTTCTGCACTACTGTCTAAGTGGTAAATGATTGCCGGTGTAACTCATTGGCGGATGTGAGGAGTTTTTATCTATCTCTCTGTCTCTTTCACCCCCCCCCCAACCCTCCTCTCGTCGCATATCGAGAGAGTTAATTAAAAGCAGGCAACATGAAATAAATCTAAATCTGAGTAGAAATGAAACATACAGTACAAATTGAATTCCCACGTCAAGGGGTTTGAGGTTGGGCGGATAGGTGGGGGGTGGCAGAAAGGCAATAGTAGTGAGAAATGAATATGCAGTGTGAGAGAGGTGTGAAATGAAGAAAAACATACACGTCTGTAGAGGCTGCTGAATGGAGAGAGAGAGGGAGGGAGGGAGGGAGGGAGGGCTGTGAGGAGGCAGGTGAATTCAGAGGAAGGCATTAGTTTACTCGTGTCAGATCTTAATTTGGAACCTCGCTCTGCATGGTCTGGAGTCAGGCACAATCTACTGTACATCACTCTTGTTCTACCTGCACAGCCCTCAGAATTTTTTTTTTTTTTTTTTTTTTTTTCCCCAGTGCTGGAGCGCTAGTGAGGCCGCAATCATGACAGGAGAGCAATCAGACACCAGTTTGCACAAACGTGATAAATGAGTTTGAAACACAAACAACACAGTTAAATGAAATGTGAGCAATGCTGCAAAAGTGCACATTAGAGTTACACATGCTGCATCTCTCTGCAGTCAGGCAGAAATGGAAATATAGCACAACCATACCTCCTATGAATTAAGCTCGTATGCAGCCATTTTAACAAAGCAAAATGCATTTGGTTCTCCCGAATAATGATTGTAGTGTAATATGAGTATGACAAAGGATGAGACTGATGTTACTCTGGATTGCCCAAAATCCATTAGTCTGTCTCTCAATATGTTTACTTCCCTCACTTGTACGTGGCACTCAGCTTCAAGCCCATTTGTTCCTACTGTAGGTTTACTTGTTTTAAAGTCAGTCACAAATGTAGAGTGTTCCTCAAGAGATTTCTGTCCTAAAACTATATAGTACAATAAATACTAAAGAATAAATTTGTTGGGGTCTATTTTCAGCTGGGGATTGATACACATCTGGGGACAATCAGTATTTAAGGACCAGAACACTGTATGTGATGAAGTGGTAATGAAGAAACATGTCACCCAGTGCAATGTTACCTATTGACATGTCTTTTATGGTTTTTGGACATAAATGGAGGTCTACGGCAGTGCCTGAGCATTCCTGTAATAGTCAGCAGCCAGTAGTCTGTACACATACAGTGCATGTAGCCAGGAAGTTGACCAGGCTGTGTACTGTTCCCAACAAGCAGCAAGTATTCTTTGAATGTACCCTTTTTGTGGACATTTCCTGAAAACTGAAAAAAGAAGATCACTCAACAAATACTGAGATTGTTGGAATTACAGTTATTCACAAAAATATCACAAAATCACTCTGCAAAACACAAAAACTAAATATCAACACTAGGATTTACAAATGTGGAACTACACACAGTCCGTGAAGATCTAATTCTGCCCGGCTCTTAAGACATTGCTTTTGAAGTACAGAGGGACAAAACTGCTAGGAAAGTTGATATGATACAACTCGGCACAGCACAGTGGCCCCGCACAGGATTTGTCATTTCAACATTTTGAGTTTTGTAGGGAGCTCATACTCAGCATGGATTTTTTGCATTGCAACTGAATAAAGGCAAAGACAGGAACTGCTGCACAACTGCTCGTTTATATTCAGCTTCACAATGAGGAGAGCTTTGTGGAGGAAATCTTCTACTGAGTGTATCAACAGATCAACAGTAAACCTGTCCACAGTTCTCTCTCTGTCTGTCTCTTATACACACAGTGCAACCACTGCAACATTTTGGAGACCTGAGAAACAATGTGTTTATACATAAACCTCTGCAGCTAGCTGATGCAGCCATAGGCATCGTTTAAATTTTGCCATAACATCTTACAATGACAAATGCTGATGTGGTCAGTGCATAGAAATATCCACAGTTATTCCCTAATGAGAGCTGCAGGATGGGCAAGCAATGTATGGTTAAGAAAAATGTATACACCACTGATGTGTAGCGCTGTCAAAACTGACCAAAAATGACATTTCATTATTCCTATGGCTTGAAAACGCAGATTCAAACCATTCAAATATCTATTTTTGTCCATTATGTCCTTAAAACAAACCAATACAACAAGAGACATAACTACTCGTACAGGTGCTCATTCTGGTGCTAGGTGCTAGTGCTCCCTGCCATCATTACCACATGGTTGCAGTTTAATTATTCACTTGTTTCAGCTTGACCCACATTTCATTTTCATTTTGTTTCCAGATATGATCTGTAAACACAGGTTTTAGACTATGCACAGGCACAGTGGTACCAAAACTTGCAACCTCACTGTCATTAATTAGTTTTAGAGGTGTTGGTTGAATCGAGTTTTGAATTTCAAGCTGAATTTCCGTGTGTGTGTGTGTGTGTGTGTGTGTGTGTGTGTGTGTGTGTGTGTGTGTGTGTGTGTGTGTGTGTGTGTGTGTGTGTGTGTGTGTGTGTGTGTGATCATCATCATGGCCAAATGTTGTCCTGGAGACACTTGTTAAAGCAAGAACTACCACAGATGCTGTTTTTTTTCTTTGGCAGGTGTCTGTCTGTGGGCAGGCTTTATTACCACAATAGTGTCACAACTGTGCAAAACACAGTCATGAATCTGTCAGTCTGTAATGAGATCAAGATGAAGGCCAAGTTCGAAGATGGGAGTGGTCCGATCCATGAGTTCTGAGTATTCCTGTAATAATGTAGCAATAATGTGAGGATGGTGACTAGTGAGCACATGTTGATGAGCATCACGGCTGGTATGATCCAGTGAATGCAGCATGATCTCCAGTCAGCAGCTACAATCAACTGACACTTAACTGTCAATACTGGGATCCACTGTAAGACATCTCATGTCATCTCATGAGTGAGAAGATTGACAAGATTTTCCAGAGAGGGAAAATGTCTGTTACCAACCCCCCAGCAGAAAGTCTAACCACTGCTCCTGTCTAATGCTGCCTCATGAAAATAGCACCATTTTGCAGCACTTGAGACGCCTTGAGCCAAACTACGACTCTCCAACAAGCGCTTTGTAAATAGAACACACATCACATTGGCCTGAGAATGAAATGGTGTGCACTCCAGCAAACTCAGGTTGTCCATCTGGCAGCAGGCACTGCCTGTCTATCCACTGGGATCATTCCTTCCTACTCGTCTGCCTCCCACCACTGTCTCTCCAATTAAAAGTTACACATCAGCCTCAAGTCTGAGCCAGACTTCCAGATGGTTGGAATGATAGAGCAAGCTTTTCTTCTGTTGCATTGTCAGTGGAGAAATCAGTTACCTGTGTGTCTATTTTCCAAAAGTGCTGTGCAGTTGGGTGGTTGGCGGATGCTTTGGGAATTGAGTTGAGTTCTTGTGCGTAGTCAAATCCCCAAACTCTACTCTGTACTTTTAGACACAGCAAGTCTGAAACTGAGCACGGACCGGCAGATTTCAAATGTTAATCCAGTGCTACATTTTTCTGCTTGTTAGGTTAGATGAGATTGTTCATTTTTCACTGTCCTTCAGCACTATGGAGAGACTTAACAGCAGATTCAGCAATTGCTCAGGTTGTCAGTGAAGCATACAGCTACATTTACTTTGATTTTAGTAAACATTTTCAGATTTCATCACGTTTCACACACAGACCTTTATTGAAACGTGAAAAAAATGTCAATTATAGGTCCACACTAATTTAATTTGCACTCCCACCATACCTTAAAGTAATCCATTAAACTCTGTAGCAAAGGAATGAATCAAATAAAGAAGTGAACACTTCATAAAATGTTGGCTTACATTTCAAATATTTGTCAGAGGTAAGCTGACATGAAAAAATGATTCTGAAGAGACTCTGGGGGGGTTTCAAAACACAGACATCCATCGAACCATCTTTTAATGCAAGTTTATTTTCTACTTAGCTCTGAGGCACTGACATACATGAAGCCGTCAGTGACCGAAGATCACAGGAAACGCATGTCAGCCTTTATTTTACCATCACAGCGTCTAGTGTATGTTATCCCACATGCTTAAGTGCAGTTGACAGGTAAATCCCATGGCTAAGAATTTCTGCTTCTCTGACGCTTCCTTGTGAAAGTCTTTCTGTGTATGAGCGACCATCACATCTCTTGAGACCAGAAGACTGCAGCTCCTGCAGAATATAGAATCCAATTTAAACAACCAGAACAACTGAGAACATAATCTTAGCAAACGCGGGTTGAGCAAAGACAGTACAACGTAGAGGGCATTGTGTTGGTAACGTCAGCATCTCCTCAATGCATCCATAGCCAGGCCATTAGAAAAGCATCAGCTACGAATTTACCCTGTAACTAACACCAATCCAATGTGGGAGACAACTTATGTTTTTTTATGTATCATTACAAGGCTGGCAACCACCTGTCTCCATGATGTGCTCTGCCTGAATTCTCGAATTTCTCAGTAAGCACAAGTTTTTGTTCCAATAAAATCTGACAGGCACATTTAATGATAAACGGATCTGCCAATAGCCCAATTTCTCAAGGCAACACGGGACTTATAATTTCAGAATTTCATCCAACGGTTTCTTGAACTGCCTTTCAGTCAGCTGCTGCCAGGATAGACTATAACAGAACTTGCAAGCCTTGGATGGTCAAGCTGAATATCACTGTGGTAGATATCACAAGGAAGCCAAGAGAGGATGCTCATGGACATAGCAAACAGAAGATTTATCAAACAGAGGCTTTAAATTTCATCAAGGTCTGAACAGAAGCGTGTTTCAATAATCAATTCTGGTATATTTCCATGCAAAATTTAAAAAAAAAACTAGTTTGTCTTAGTCACACTGTTATCCAACCGAATGAATGAACAATAATAATAAGGGTGTGCAATCTGGCAAAAAGATCATATGGAAATGCACAATCTTAATCACGATCTGAATCCTGTTTTTGCTCTGATTTTATTGTGAAAGTCCTGACTGGAAGTTGGGATTCGTAGCTTCCTGCCGCTTTGACCCTTCTTTCAGATTTTTGTTCATTTGCCGCTATTCTTCGCCCACAATGCTGTTCTCTTTTTACAAACTGTATCACAACCAATCACACTTTTTGCCCAGTTCATATGGTATATTTGTTTGGACAGTGCTGTTTATTTATGAGGCGATATATGGAAGTGTTCTGATTTGAAAGTTGAGTTTCTTCTAACCCGTAAGCCCCTGTTCGTCTCGCCTCGAGTTGCCCTGCATTCAGGGAGGTCTCTCGTCCTACAAAAAGACTCCACCATCATGGATGGCGGGGACTGAACTTTTAAAGTTAACTATCTTAATATAGCATCTTTTACTGATCCAATCTGTATGATTCATCTGAATAGTAGATCATATGCCAAAGTTAAGATTGTCCACAATATAAGATCGTCCAATCACCCACCTCTAAGTAACAAAAATAATATTAGCACTGAAACGATGAGTCGATTAATTGATTAGTTGATTGATAGAAAAATTATGCCACAACTCCCAAATATTATTCCGCTTCCATTTTTTTATACAGTTGTAGGGAATAATAACCTGAATATCTTTAATATCTATGTGTTGGTCAGACTCTAAGTCTTAGAGAATTGTAATGAAGCATCTTTCACTTTCTTATATTTTATGAACCAAACAATTTATCGATTAAACGAGAAAATAATTAGTAGATTAATCGTTAATGAAAATAATTGTTAGTTGCAGCTCTAATTAACATGACAATAGAATAGAAAACCTTGTAGGTAGGTGACAGGTGTTGATTCAAGTTTAGTAACTTTTGAGGAATAAAATAAAACCTTCAAATTACCGCACAGGTGAATCAACAACTCTCTGGCACACCGTCAACAACAATTACAAAAGAAGTAACACGTTTAGAGAAGATTGAAGCTTCACTAATCTATTACATTACTGTTGTATTAGATTGATTTTCTGGTCAGTCTGTTTATACGTGCCTGTAAACACTCTCTTTACTCTGTCCAGTTATGAGCTGTTTCTGACAATAGTTGGTAGTTACAAGAGAAACTTGATTAAAAAGATTTTGGTTATAGATTTGACTGAGACATGTCTACCAAATTCAGTTTACAGCTTTGAAAACCTTTGAAGTCCCCACCTTCTGAGAGCGTAGGAACAAAATCCCACAATGTGGCTGCTGCTATATCCCACACTCACTAACCAACCAATCAGACCATGACATGAAATGAGGCATAGACCCATCTCACACAGTGCGACATGCAGTGAATTTGAGGCACTTTATAGACACTTTGATGCTGTCAGCTCTCAACCTGCAATACTAATGCTAACTGAGCTCAACATCTCTAAGAAACAAGAGACCAGACATCTGTCATACAACATGGTGACATACTCAAGAGCCCCCAAGGAATGAGGTCAATTAGTACTTTGAATAATGTTGATCTTTTGCTACCATTTTAGAGTTACATATCAATACAAACCGCCACACTGACATACACCAGGGTCAGTGATATCTGACAGGAAATGTGTCTATTGCTGTCTGTTCCGTCAAGCTCATTACCTGCCAAATGTGGGCTGAAGGTGAACTGTGTGGGTGAGCCTCAAGTATGTCCCCCTAATAAGTGCTAAGGCAGCATGGGAGGGGGGAATACACGGTGATAACTGAGAGAATAATGGTCACTTACAGCATGTACACCCTCTGTGTTAAATATAGCCAGACACATCCAAGAGTCCACAGTGCGCCGCATATCAGATGACAGGCTTTTGCAGTATCCTCTATGAGGGTATGGTTGTAGGTGGTAATTCTACTGAAGATGTGAAAATGGAAATTTCCTGCAGGATAACAATCTTGTATTTACTGCTTTAAATGTTGTTTCCACCACAAACAGTACATCATGTTTACACTTGCAACCTGCAAGGCTGGCTTACCAACCAGGAAAAGTAAGTAACTGTCCCTGCAACTAGACCCCTAAGGGGCCCCTAAAGCCACTGGTTTACTATGTGTCATTCGGCTTGTGGTCATTTGATTCATTGCAATGCATATTTGTTTTGGAACCATGCATTGCAGCAAAATATGAGCTGAAATTTTAAGAGCCTGCTGTGTTGTATTATTACCTAATCTCAAGAGTTACCTTGTGTCCACATACTGCACTTAGACCTATGTGGTGCACACTGAGATTGAGTTTAATCACATTATTAAAACTGAAGTAATTGACGAATACCAAACCTGGGACAATCAGGTATTCCACTATATGAGACTTGGTTGGTTTCTGGAGCTCTTGGCAAACTATAATGAACCTGCCACGTGTCCTCTGTGTGCACTGTAATGGAAGGTCAGGCACACACAATGAAAGCAGAATGGAAAAAACAGGGGGGGGTCAATAATTCTGGCTGTGTGAGGCGCCTTTTCAGGTTGGTTTGACCATGGCTATCCTTGCAAATATCAACATCAGTGACTGGGATTGCTTCTGAAGTACAAAGAATCCAAAGCAACCCCTGCAATTAAACTCCCACTAAGAAAATTTATACAATGGACAAAAAGTGTGTTCATTTTATAATTAGTGCACCATTTTTTAGTTATCAGCTGCCAAGAAATATTTCAGTGCAGCTGCAGAATGTGTGTCTGAAGACTTAGTAAAACTGGGCCTGACTTTCTAAAAATATTAGAAAATGGCTGTGACATTGAAAAATGGATGCTAAATGTAGGTGTAATAGGACTTGAAGGAAATGGAATTCAGTCTGTAGTTTTCGATCGTTCAATGTTCTATTATGTTCTGCCAGAATGCAGATTTCTTATCTATGAAGAAATCTTCCAAATAATATGATGTGAATTTGCATATTGCAATACAAATACAAACCAACAGCTTGTAGCTGCAAATTACTCTATAGCAAAGTTATGCACATACCTGCTGTGCACATTATAATAAAATTGGGGATAACTTGGGGAAAAGAAAGAAGTTTATCTGAAATATTTAAAAAGAATCGTTAAATAGATGACAGTGAATCCCTGCTCATACAGCTACAGACTGAGCAATAACTCCAAGCTGTAATCACTGTACCGTAAGTGACAGTGGTGTCAATTAAACTCTGTATGAACATCTACACTCTAGGTATCTAAACATGTTAGTGTGCTGAGCAGAAATGCTGACAGCTGATGTGAAGGAAAAAAAAACTTATGAATACCAAATTATGTTGAAAACCTCAGATACAAAGGCCCTGGGAACCCATCTCAGCTGAATGATCAATGTAACAGTGTAACAGGCTTATTAATGAGTGACACACGAGGAGCTGAGACCATCTTGGATGAACAAATCAGAGAGAAGGGAGCAAATTCAGTGTTTGTCAATGGGTTTGTTTGCACAGCATTACCTAAATTTTTGTAAGATATAAAACTCATCATTCGCTAAACCTTTCCTGCTCTAAATAACAATTGCCTAATCATAGCTGAGCAAATGTAACTGTAGTAGGCACAGCAGACTTGCTGAGCTCTGCATTTCTGTATATGTGTGACTGAATATTTAAATAATTTGGTGGTCAGTGTCTTTTGTTGATAGCCTTTTCAAAATCAAAAACACAAGCTCCGAGTAAAATGCAATCACCAGCATGTTTGGCTTAGCTTAATTAGCTAAGCAGCTACAGCTAATAAAGAGAGTAATTGTCAGAAAAATGAAGCGTCACCTTTTGTCAGACCGAAATGAAGGACTCACTGTTACAAATATGGTAAATATGAATATGCATGGTATATCTGCCACTGTTATCACTGTGAACTGCACATGTGTCACATCCGAACAGAAATCTAGATCGGCATAGCAACAGTAACTAAGGAGGGCGGCGCTTAAGGCTGGATCAGTTCAAGCAGAATTTAATAATTTTATCCCCAATTATGAGTTTTAACTGAAGTGTCATAGCGTTTACCTGAATATGATTAACAACGCGATGATCTTACGTATTAATGTGCATGTTAATTGACTTCTTAATACCACGGTTCTCAGCAAACAAAACAAACAAACAAAAAAAAAACACAACCAAAATGCAGCTAACGAATCAAATTCAATTCAAACAACAAATAAAGAACAACCACTTTTAAATTAAAGATGTTTACTGTGTCTTCTAGAAAAGCACAATGTCTTTGTTGTGCCAGTGAGCAAGGGAGGTCAAAGCAAAGTCATTTATCTCTGTTGAGTTGGAAATTAACTTCTGCCTCCAAGCAGTTCGACCTAGTAAGAACCCTGCGATGCTGCTGACCTCTAAGGCAACATGTGTGTTGCAAAAATAGCATAGTAGGGGGTGTATGACTCCAACAGATTAGCATCACATTGTTGATATGACATATATTCCCAGGAAAAATGAGAGAACCTTTCAGCCATTTAAATAGCAGAATAAAAGATTGGAACGGAGAAAAACTCGGGTTATTCACATGACAAACGAGTGCAAGAACTTGTAAAAATTGCTTGTGTAGGAACCCCCGAGGGTATAAATCAGTAAATGTGATTCATTTTACAAGTAATAATGATTTCTGTCTGCTTACAATTCAGCACAGGGAATTATGTTGCAGTGATTCGCATATATAGAAATAATTTGGGCAGCCTGTCTAAATATATTTTCCCCGACCACATTTTTCTTTAAAAAGTCTGTGGAATTACTGCTAAAAGCACAGATTGATGCGTGGTTATTAGCTGACTTGCGATTTCAATACTTTAAAGTAAAATCAGGAAGTGTGGGAAACTGTACACTCAAATCTGTATACATGCATACTGTAAGTAAAAAAGCAATAAAGCTTCTGTCATAATAAATGGAATACCTACATGGAAAAAGCTGAAATGTGACAGTCCCTACAAAAACAGTTGCCACCGTTAGGTGTATATCTGTCAAATATGTAGTAAAGATGGAGGCCATTGGGCTCCCACACAGAAGAACAAGTCAAAACAAATAGATTTGAAGTTTTTCTACCTGCATTTGTGTTTAATATTTGTAATTAAAATCTAATCCCTGCAAACATTGGGCGAGAGGCCACAGCAAATGGTGTATGCCTAGAAAACACCAAACACCACTGAAGAGCCCATTTCAGGTAATTTCATACCAATAATATGCACATGGACCCAAGAACCCAGCTTAAAGTGGAATGATATAAGCCATTTATTATGTTCTCTTCACAGGGCAGGTCTCATCTCTCACTATTTCAGTTAAAATAACCTGAAAAAAAAAGTTTTAGAATATAATTACCATGTTTTGACATCCAGAAGTTGCATACTGTAGCATTTAGTCTTGTGGTTGTGGTTGCTTTTGTCTGCTCATCCACACAAAGGCTCAAAAGCCTTAAGAGATCAATTTTCTGAGCTCTGCTCGCTTTTGTGCGGCCTCAGAGATTCTGTTAGAGGGGATAATTGTTGTCTTCCATACACTGGTCCTAGCTGCAGGGACTCACCTGGAAAAGCACATGCAATGCAGTGAAGAGAAATCAATACAACAGGGCTAATTGGGCTCTAAGCAGGGAGTCAGGAAATGGCTGCAACTCATGCCCATTTCGACAACCCTAAGACAATGAAGAGCAAAAATTAAATATGACATGGAACACTGTGCACCTGGGGAAAAAGAGCAGATCTGCAAATACAACAAAGTTGAGATTTATCTGCTTCTCATCTCAGCTTCAGATCAGATTCAAGTGTGTCCAAATCATTTCTAACAGTGGATAATTGTACTGTGGTATATTAAAGTAGATTCACTGTTAATAACCATCTTTTTAAACACCTGTTCTAGGATCTCAGGTTTCCTGAGTTCACCGAAAATATATACTCACTTTTCTTTTTCAGTAGCTTATCTGCTAGAGCTGAAAACCGCTTCAAAGCTACTGATTCAGATGTGTCAGTCAAACATCATTAGATATCCCTGTAGCCCTTTACAGCATAGTAAAAACTCTTATCAGCTTACAACACCTTGGATTTTTTAATTTTTTTTAAACACACCATCCACTGCTATAATGTCAAACAAATATCCACAGGTTCAGCACATTTTAATGCCTTGCAAAACAATGGCTTCAGAAACATGAATCCTATAACCATATAAAGAGAGAAAAAGATTTATAATATACTTTAAAATAATAGTGGGACATGGGGATTTTCAAATTTCCACATATTTGAGGTACGTGTTTATAATATTTATTTGTCCGTGTGGGAATGTTTGATCATATAAAGCTACAGGTGATATGATTAGTAAACAAGATTACTTCTATGCTACAATACTTTTCTCAGTGCTAGACACACGTCTTGATGTTTCAAAAAGAGTAGTTATAGTGCAAGCATTTTATGCTTTGTAGGCATTGAACAGTAAGTACATATATGACATGCACTGCACAGAACCAGTCGCTCTTTATGTCAACAATCCAGACTCACCAGAGTAAATTCAAAGGTTTTTGAAGCTGTGAAACAACCAAGAAATTGCTCGTTTCCTGATTCTAAGGAAAACCACTGATTTGGTTGCTGGTGGCTGCCTTTGTGCATACACTGTACGTCTCTCCCTCTCTATGGCTGGGATTGTTTCTCTCTCTCTCTCTTTCAGACTCTGAATCAGCAGGTCCCTTCGGTAAACAAGGCAGAGTGATTGTTGGATTTGCATATTCCTGAATAAATTATATTGCATTTCTCCGATAAGCAGTGCACTACTGTTTGGTAGCTTTTCCTCCTCCTTCTCTGCCTCCGCTCTTCTTTTCTACACCATTCACACACGCTGCCACGAATTAACCCTGATCATGAGGGACCACTGCAAGTGAGAAAGTGCTGCTCAAAATTCATGTTTTCAGCAGTAGGAAAACCATGCCATTGGCCCCTGGTGGGGCCCAGACTGCCAACTACGTGGATGGTTAATCAGGCCTGATAATGATGCATGTCCATGTCCGCCACCGAGGACAAGGATGGCAGCCACGCTCAACAGTGGGAGATGGGGGTAGAAAGACTGGGAGGAGAGGAGGTGGAGATTAAAGAGACTGAAGCTACAGAGAATCTAGATAGTTAAAGAGATGGAGGTGGAGAGGAGAAATGAGAGGATAAGTAGGAGAGGAGAGGAGAGGAGAGGACTTCCAAAGATGAGTCTATGCAGAAATGCAGAAGAAGCTCAATCCATTGGAAGAGGTTATTTAATGTGGGTGCAAATTACTATTTTGTGTGTGTTTGTGTGCAGCCACACAGGCATATGGACATGTGTGCATATTCACATCACTGTCTCGAATGGGGCTGGGGGATGGGGTTCTTAATATGAACACAACTACATCTACAGACTGTAGCCGCTTTTTAATTACAGCTCTGGCGTGCTTAAAAAAAGCAGCCAGGAGAGGAAAAAAATAAAACTCCTCCATTAAAGCCGCGTGTAGGCCTCAGCCTTTTCCCCCACCAGTTCAGCTGATGACTGCTTTTTCCCTTCTCCCTCTTATTCCCCTCACTTCCTTAGGAGAATTGGGCTGGTGGTATTTTGGCTGTGAAAAGGAAACCATCGGACGGCAGGGGCATGAATATTCCAAATGACTAATGTTGCACATGCTTATTTTTGACATATCTGGCTTCCGCAGGGAAATAAAACACTTCTAATGCAGGGGGACCATCTGTTATCTGTTGCTGGTGTTTCAGAGCAGGCGGGCTCAGTGTGCACACACTCACTCGCACACACGCAAAAACACACACACACACGCACGTAGTCACAACACGCGCACACAGGCAGACAGATCGACACATTCTCACACAGTGGGAGTGGGGGGGGGGGGTACATAGACAGCAAGACACATGCGCACACACATGTACTAACAGCAGAATCTGCTGGGAGCATGCACAACAGACAGGCTCTAAACTCCTATACAAATCGAACACTCCTTTTTTTTTTTTTTTTTTTATTTCAGTGTGTTTGTCAAACGTGCTGTAAATCTAGAGCTGGAAGGTGACAGGGAATGCACACACTTTTTTATGCTAGCCATAAATACCTGGGCCTGTCTCCCCACAGCAGCTGGAGCGCGATAATATGCTGGTGGTGTGAAGGGGGAATAAACTAGCTGCATCACCTTGAAAACAAAACATGAAGCGCACAAACGCTCTTCTGCATCAGCCACACATCTACGCTGAGTGCATTCTCACTTCCATTTGTTTGGAACTGTGGCCAAAGGAATAGGTGCAGGAGGTATGGTAAACAAAGCTCTCTTATGCATGGATAATCTGTTTGTTATTTTCACACAATAGCCAAGCTTCTAGGTACGCCAGAGCACTTCTATTCAATAGAATATTTTGGGTAGCTAAATTTGCTGTTGAATTCCCTCTCAGCTCCTGTGCCCGTACATTTCCAAGGCACAAATTATGTTTTAGAAAACCTTCCAGGGGATATCAAATATCCAAAAAAAATGCTATATAATACATCCATCCATATGAATCAGTAGCACCAAACAAAGCTATTTTTAGACTCATGCTTTCTCACCAAAATACATTGTGTGTATCCTTGAAGCGTAATAGATACGTTCAATGCACTTCCATCCTTATAAATCATTTTCTAAGCTAATTTTTGGAGGACATTTCGGCTCATTACTATTATGCATTATTTACGGTACATCCATGTTTAGTAGCTGGCAGTCACAGTCGGCGTCTTCCTTGCATTTTTTGGCGCATTGCTACATTCTTGGCATGCTACCGCTACAGAGAGTGTTTTATGTATCTGCTCAAATATTGATATTTTTATTGTCAATTAGTTCAATAACTAACTCAGTTAAAGCCACTACTTGTACATTTTTGACTTTGGAGCTCTGCCTAGCACTAGCTTAAAACAACAAGGCATTTCTACTTGATAAATCTCAATCTCCTAATAAATTATCACAATTCTTATTGATTCATTTTCAAATACTAATCACAGGCAGCCTTCTACGTCAGACTTACGCATATTTTGAGCATTGGGAGAATTTTGACTGAAAAACAGCACCAAGCCATTACTACAAAAACATTTCTGCTTGTGTGAGTTAGTGATATGGGATGGGGATTTTTGCCATGAACGAGCATGTGTGTTCTCTCCATGAGCGAAACAGTGCAAAACACATAGCGCAGGTACACACACACACACATTGTAGTTAATCCATTGTGGGTTGTGTTTTAGGGTATAAACATCCTTTGAACCCAGTCAAAATTCCACCAATTAAAAGTTCTGCATCCATGCAGGCAGACAATGTAAATGGATCTTATGTCTATAGGGTGACAGGGATTTTAAGTAGTTTCACAAGAGCAGTGTAGGTAGAGGTGATGGCAGTAAGGTTTAATAACTTACCTCTGTCAGCTGCCATTAAATGAGGATCTTCACCGACAAGACTGTCTGGTGCGCCATGTGTATCTTTGATCTACAAGCACATAATGGAGGCAGAGACAGAGAGAAAACAAGGTCAAAGATCTATACACTTATAAGACCTTGGGTATCACCTGCATTAATGTATACAGCGACAGCAAAAGTGTGTGTGTGTGTGTGAGTGAGAGAGAGAGTGAGAGAGACAGAGAGAGTGATTTTAAAAAGATCCTTTCAGCTCAAGTCCATGACTCTAATATGCGCCTCCCAGCAGACACTGTGTGCTTGATGTTGCAAAATACAAGGTTCCTTTCTGTGCTCTAGGAGGCTCCCTGGAGCCTTTGAAAGACAGTTTAATGATGAAAGACAACATGCCTGGATGCTAGTGTTCTGTTTTAGGTCACAAGGGAAAAACAGGCAGAGCCAAAACAATTTTAGGTCTTTAATTTTCCTTTCAAGACACCACGTCCATTTAGTAAGATCCAAGTCACATTGTATCCTCACCTTGTGGAAGGTTTTAGAGGGAAATAATCACTAAATCCCTCCAAGTGTAAATACTGCTGATTGCTAAGCCGCAGTGGTAAAATATTGATACACCACATATCAAAATATTGAAATTTATCTGTAGCTGGAAATCTACCTGAGGTTAGAAAAATGTGTGTTCTTAAAGTTGTGCTATATTTTGTTGTTGATGCTTGTAGGGATTCTCTTTTTAAAGAGAACAGTAAAAACATTGTGCAAAACATTCATTCTTTCTGTAGCATCCATGATGCTGAGGAGGACTGAATACAACATTCCTACATACGGGGCAGAGGAAATATAGGTCTGATTTGATGACTTGTCGCATGCTACATGCTGTCATTTTTATTTATTTTTTCCTTTTTTGGAAACCAGACTGTAAACTCAACTGTGCAAGTGAGAGGCGTAGCCAAATGCAATGTGACTCACCACCTCTGAAGAGAACAAAAACCTGCTTAAGATCAATGTGACATTGCATGCAGTATTTGCAGTTCAGAATATTTGGAAAGACTGGACTGAATATAAATGTGAAAACTGGTCGCAAGAAGGAAAACCCTTAAAGCCACAGAATGTAACTTTTTTCCTAACATTCTTAGTTGAAATATGCTCCAAAACATATCTTAATGTGGAGAAGAGGGGGAAGGGGTATTCCTTTCTATTTGATTTCTTCTAATCAGTCAGAGATGGACAAACTCTGGGGTGGGAGCTCATTGCTGTCAATCAATTCGTGACCGTCCTTCTGGCTCACCACTCCTCTTTCACCGAGGCTTCGAGCTAGTATGAGCCGCTGGAAGACGTCACTGTGGCTGACGCACAGGCTAGCAAGCTCGGAGCAGGGAGAGACAGGGGTGGGAGCAGCGGAGTGCTTTGCATGCCAGTCTCATGTTAGCACTAGCTTGGCTTCCAGAACTTGCATATCGTAGCTTTAAGTCAACATGTAACTGAGTTACTCCGCTAGACAAGTCTTATAAAATAATAATTTAGAAGTTTAGTGAGTTTAGGAAGGGAATTTCTGCTGATCCCAGAACTGGTCTATTGATTCCAGATCTGTGCTCTTGATAGTTTGAAACATGGTGGAAACAGCTAGTCTGGCTCTGTGCAGCGGTAACAAAATCTCCCTACCAGCACCTCTAAAGCTCACTAATGAACATGTTATTATCTTGTTTGTTTAATCTGTAAAAAACCAAAGTGTAAAGGTGAAACATAGTCATTTCTTGCCAGCAATAAATAGTCAAAACACATTTTTTTTTTAAACTTCAAGTGAAAACTACTTTATCTTCAGTTAGTCTTAGTCTCTAAGTAAAACATGCTTAACTATCTCCAACTGCCAAAGTGCAAATGATTTTACTAATAAATACTCTCTACAAAGAAGTAACATTTGCTAATCGATGTGAAATTGGCAGGGCAGGAAGCTCGGTGGTGGAATGTAAGGTACAGGGCTATAGCTGGTGAACTGCTGCGGCTGGAGAGCTAATCGCTAATTCTAGGCAGTCACAGTGGTCCCCAGAGATTCCATCAATTTTCTTCCTACAGTTCTGTTTTCTTTCCAGTGGTTTTTTTTTTTAATCACCATTGGACACCATTTCATTCAATAAATGCTCAAATAAAGACGGAAAAATAAAGCTCCCTGAGCTAACAAGCTTGCTAATTACCAGTTAGCAAACTCATTAGCTTGTTAGCTTAGGTCGGTTGCGAACAAGAAACTTTTTATTCAAAACACGTACTTATATGAACTATATGTATAATATAAATACATATATATCTTTATGTGAAATAAACAGTCAATATTTGGGTAAATACTGGTCTTGGTTCACCATAAAAATCTAAATATTAATGTATAACAGTAGGTACAAATAACTGAAGTATCCTCATGATAATAGTCAGTGCTAACCTAGCCAGAGTGGCCTCAACAAGATAAGTCTCCTGCACATACTGCTGCACTGTGAGAGGCAGAAATAATGGAGGCATCACTTCAAGCTCAGTCCTCACAGTCTACCTATCTTTTCATGTCCACATCCTTCTCCAGTTCTTGTTTGCGTCTGAGAGCATGACGCCAGAAGAGTAAAGCCTTCAAGCAGCCTCATACGCCGCTCCCAGAAATCAGCCGGCACAGAAAAACAGAGGCTTGCTCTTGAAAACTGTCTGCCTTTGAAGGATCTTTATTCTCCGTTCCCCAGCTGCCGGAGATGTGTGTAACGGCTTAGACATACAATGGGTGCACCGCGGGTATTTGTCCACCGAGAGCCGGAGCCCAGTAAATGAAAAGAGGGGCACACATGCCCAGGAAGCACCTAATTAATTGACAAGCAGATATTTCTGAATTTATAATCATCAAACAGACTTCATTTTGTTCTCCCACCACCATCCTCGCCAACCCATCTTCCCAGGCGACTTACTTAAGAGACTTATCTTATAAATACAGCCCTAATCAAAATAAATGACTAAAAGCTCCAAGGGAGTTGAAGGCTATACACATTTACATCAGAGGAACTGATGCTGCCTGTGCACCAACTTAAGGTTCAAATCACAGAGAATCCTAACTTATGTAATACTTTCTGTGTTTTTTTTTTTTTTTTTGTTTTGTTTTTTTTGGCTGCTCAGTTTGGCAGACCTATATTCATAACAGCCAAGTAGGAGACACACGGCCTCCTTCTATGTGTGTTATGTTGAATTCCCTCAGCAGCATGCTCAGTTGGTGAGCGTGTCATATTTTACAGAATTATTACTTTTTTAATATTTAATGTGTCTGTTTGAATGCGTGTGTGTTCTCTTAGTTTATGTGCTATACATATCATTCTATACATGTTTACTGCTCAATATTCTTCCTTCTGTTTTGTACTGGGTAGACATATCTCATAAAATGTAGCAATGACTGATATTTCTACAGCCAGTGGCTTAGCCAGTCAGTGATGTCTGGCTAAGGTGAAGTGTGGTGATGGATTGGTCGTCAAAGTTTCACCTGAGTCCAAGTTTTGATGGATATGTTACTGCCACAAAGCCAATACAACAGATGGCACAGACCATGAAGCCACAACTCTCAGTGTATAAAAGTCCAACAGCTCTCTATTAATTTTGAGAGAGGCCAGGGCGGCAATTTAACACCCAGGATTCAGCTGTTCTAAAGTCAAATTTAGGGCTTATGTGGAGACTGCAGTGTTCATAGCACGACTGCTATCTCTGCAGAGGCATAGAGTTTGATGGTAAAGGTGGCAGGAGCACAGTGTTTGCAGAGCCTCCAGAATCTCATCTGCTTCGTGACACTGTTGCTAATGCAAACTGAACTTGACTGTGACATTTGTGGAAGCCTTTGCAGAGTTTAACTTTTGGACAGGGGTGCAGTGTGGAGGTTATATATGGACCCTGAGTAGACCCTTCAGTGGGCCTCAACATTCAGCACACCAAGTTCTCACACTTACTGGTAAAATGCTAGAAAATTGTTTTTTGGTGCCTTCTGAAGCCTGAAGTCTGAAGATTCTCTGATCTGCCAACTCAACTTGGCAATACAGTTATACTTGGTTAAGGTTAAAGACAGACCACAGTAATTCTTAAAAGAAATAAAGATTCACATTTGTGAGTTCACCAAAGTTGAACTCACAGCTAGATATCACAGCACAAATCTACTTCAGCTCAACACTGCCGTTATAAATGCTGGTGACCAATCAGTAATGATTAAGGTTGACTGGAAGTGAGCAATTTGCACAAAAACCACACTGGCAAACTAGCAAGCAGCTCATTCATTAGCAAGCAAATACGTAACTAACACTCTTCATTAAGAAGTTAAGGGAAAATGTGCCAAGTAGCATTTGTCCCAGTATTGCAGTTTTCACCATTGCAAATTTTCTTCTTTCTCATTTCTTCCTACAGAGTTTCCAAACAAATGGCGCTCTCATTTGAATAAAGTAAAAAGTAATTCATTTTGAAACCCTCCTTTTTTCATGTTACGTCATCCCTGCGGCACCCTATTCATCTCCCATACAAGATGAACAAGGCTGTCAGGCTCCGCTCTTCTGTGGCAGTATAACCCTCATTCCTTGGTTACGGATAAGTCAGTTATATACACACTATAGGGTCAAAATTTCACACATCCAAACAACCAATGCTATTGATACACTAGTGAGTAGAGTCTTGCCTTACAGACTATAGACACTGTGAACACACCATAGAACCATAAATTAATGCTGACAACTGGTTTATTTGTTTGGGTAGAATGAACATTAACACCAATAAGAGCACATCACAACCAAGACCAGTTCAGCTCACACTCTTGGATTTGTCAGTATATTGATACCATTGCTAAAGATGGTTTAAGAGCACTTAACCATAACTGGGTACAATTGATTTATTAATGTTTCCACTGCAATGCTTTCCATTCTTCTAATATAATAGACTAATCATGCAGTGTAACAGTATAATCAAGAGTGCATTCTGTTTAAGTTGGCTGTATTTAAGGATCTGATGCTGCTGGCAGCATTTAAGACTAGATGAAGGCAGCACAAGGAGTGTGTGCGGTGGTGTAAGTGTGCATATGTGTGCCTGAGAGACGGCATGTGTGCTCTGTGAGAGGTAAAATAATGACAGGCGAGAATGGATGGCTGGTGACGCGGTGACGAGGAAAAGCGCCACATTTTTTGGGCCCCAGGCTGGGCAGCTGTGAGAAACTTCTTCTCTCTTATCCCCTTCCTCCCCTGCCCCCCCTTCTGCAGCACTGTTCAAACAGAGGACAAAGACGCCCTGAGTGATTTTCCTTTTCCGATCCCATACATGGCTGCTGGCACTTTCCTCTTCTGTATCTCCAGCTTGCAGCGAGAAGAGTGACAGAGTGAGTCACGGTGGTTTTAACGAGTGGATCTTTTGATTAATTTTAATGGCACTTCCGAACAAAATCCTCTTCCAGTAGGAGAAGATGTTCCTCCCTATTATTACATGTTATCATGTTTTACTTCCACGCATGAGTTGAGATTATGTTTGATACTGTAAAAGATTAAAATGGTAACTGCATCTGCACACTTTTGCACCTTTTACTGTGTGAGTCATGTCGTCTGGAAAACCATGTTTAGACTAAATGGTACTGATAGAGTCAAAAGGCTTCCTGAGATTAATTTGCTGCATGATGATGAAGATGCTGCATTTTTCAAAGTTGGTGGGTTTGAGTGTGCGTGTTAATGTCTGTGAATCTTTTTTTTGTTTTGTTTTGTTTTAGCAGCGTACTTGACTGTGAAACCTGCAGTCAGCGGTAAATTCATGGACATATGGCAGATTTATGTATATGTGCCTTAGCTTGATGAAAACACACAATCTTATGGAAATGAAGGACACACACATGCACAAACACATAGCATCTTTTATACATCACTAACACCCGCTGCCGCATCCCGGGACACCAGTTCAGACAAGAGCGAGAGCCAATTAAAGTTGTTTAATCTAGAAAAATGAATGCATTTCTCCATATGCGTGTGTGTGTACTGGTTGGAGAGAAAGATGGCAGCTTGCGCGTTGCCGTCACACTTTCAGGTCATGCCAGTTGGCTTCCCCAATGTGTGACAGCGGTGAGATCCAGACAGAGCAGGAACAAGAAAGCAAAAGAGCAGAAGGGGAGAACATGGCAGCCGAGGACTACCACTTCTACATCAAACGAATGTTGTCACAACAGAGCAACAGAGCCGCCCCTGTTAACTGTGACACCATTCAGCTGCTCGTCACACTGAGCAAGGCGAGGCGGAAACCTACTGTAAGTCAAGCAAGTGCGCTGTTTATTAAATAAGAGAGCGGGAGAGAAGGGAGAGAGCGGTGATGCAGCGGCGGCAGCAAAGCGAGCATACTGTAGTGGTGTCAAATCTTCATAAGTAGCATGGAAAGGCAGTATTTTCTCATCCCTCCATGAAATTGAATGTTGGGGAGGGAAATGAAGCGAGCTTTCCAATAACAGTAAAGGCAATCTTTGAGGCTTGCACTTGAGAAATATGATACTGGGAGGTTGCCACTGGTGTTTGAGTAGCGCTGAAAGAAACAACAAAAGTGATTATTTAGTGGTATTATTTTATGGTTGATACAGCACATTTTTGTAATGTGCAGCTGAATGAAAGGGAAGGCTGAGGTAAGCTAAAAAGGTAATGGCAGATGGAATCGTTCTGTAACAACAAAGTGAATGATTTTTTTTCAAAGGTATTGCCTTACCCATGAAAAAATTGCCATCTTTCTCCAAAGGGAACACTTCTTCATTTTGTTAATGAAATAATTAACTCGTTAATAAAAATATCAAAGTTGGCAAAAGAAGCACAGTTAAAGTTTCTGCATGATCTTAAAAGCCTGTAATCAAATCATTAAGTGTTATAAATGTTGCAGTCTGTGATAAAACAGATTTTTATCCATATGTTGGCATTTTAGCTAAGAGGATCAGATGGATCGGCAGAAGTTCTGTAGTCATACTCAAATTTAAAGACACAGCTAAGTGATCAGCAGCCAGACTCTCAGCTGCAAGGACTGTTGTCTGTGACAGAAGGAAAACGGGAGGGGAAAAGGAGTAGGAGTGTCAGGACAACAGACCAAAAAGAAAGGCTGTCTCCTAGCGGACGCTGGCGTATGGGCCTGTCAGTCGTCATCGCGTGACACTCTCCCTGCTCGACACAGTGAAACTGAGGCAATGTACCCCATGAAATATTCACCAAAGTTGTCTTTGCTTAAAAAGGATTGCGGAGAGGTGGGAGGGAAAAAAAAAATGCTGCGATGGACAGACGGAGAGTCCCCCAAATGCTCTTGATGTCAGGTTTGCTTAGGCTTCTTTACATGTGGGGTAGGGGATGGGAGGGGTGGGGGTGACAGGGAGACCAGCAGGGGGTCCATTAAATGTTCACACAAATGTACCCCTAACAGCATGTCAGTCTCCACAGCAAGAAACCTCAATCCCCAAAAATACTCCACTAATTCTGCTGCACTCTCTAAATACCCACAGCTTGCTTTTGCTCATGCTGACACATTTGGTTCTTGCATTTCCAAGAAATTTGAAGTTTAAAAAAAATGCCTTCATTTACATTATTGACACTTGATTCAACTGTAGCATACTATCGTAACACAGTGGTTAGCGCTGTTAATGTGGGTAAATTACAGACCGATAAATCACAGCTTTTAACCAGGACACACACTTATATTTGAAACCAAACTAATATATATTTACTGCCATTTTAGCCGCTGATATCTATTTGCAAGTCTACACTAACTTTGAACACTGAGGCCAAGTGTGAAAGTCTACTATCTATTGTGCTGATAGGAAAGTGGAAGCAAAAATGCATCTGTTTTTTTCAAAGAATGGTAAAAATCAAGGTAGAAGAAATTTGATATATGGGGTTGGGGTGGGTAACACAAATCCCCATCTGTTCAAATGTTTTTTTACTTTAACCCAGGCCAGCAGTGATCTGCAAAGCCTTTGACAATGAAAGGGAGGGCAGGATAATGTCATATTAAAATTAGCTCCTAATTAGGCTTATGAGAGACGCTGTGATTCATTAGTGATGTTTGCTTCTGAGACAGAGAGCACTGTATGGCCATTGTATTTGTGACGCCCTCCGTTGCCAGGATATATGTTATGTAAGGAACGTAAGCGTGGTGTGGAGTGTGGAATGCAAACCACCATTAGCCGCTGCAGCTACTGTGTAAGGCTTCAAAATAACACAATTAGACCCAGTCCTTTTGTATCTGTGTGAAAAGGTCAAATCTGTCACCAGTTTTAATGTAACACTTTCTATAATACACTCTTCTCCTCATCAGGAGCTTTAATTTAGGCAACTCAAGAAAATGAAAGAACTGTGTTACATTAAAATGAATCGTGCACATGGATCGACCATAACGGACGTGACAGAGATACTTGATACGCAGTGAAGAGCAGGAAACAAAGAGCTATGGAAACTCAAGCTTACAAGTGTCTTGTGACTCCTTGAGAATCAAAGTGCCATACACAAGCTGAAAATAACAGAAGCAAATCTTAAGATCACTTGATAAAACCTGGCATATGGCTGGATTGTGTTGAAGGCCAGTAATAGTATGACATATTTGACTGTTGACTGAAAAATGGTCCATTAGGACTACATGTTAACCAGCATTCACAGAAGTTCAATCACATCAGCTGCCGTGTGGTCAGCATAGAGAGGTGTGACTGCAGGAAAGCCCAACCTTGTACTCGACGGGCAACACTGGCAACCCTTCTCTGGAAAGAAACTAAAGTTTGTCCAAAAAGTCACCAGATTTGTCGTGAGATACTTTTATGACAAAAAAAAAAAAAAAAAAGACCAATCGGGTAAATTTCAACACTCAGCCAGCCGTCCAATGGTGTAACCTCATCACTCAATCACGTGGCATTCGGCTGACCAATGATGTAACTTTTTTTTTTTTTTTTGGGCTTTTGTGTCTTTCTTATAGATCAGTGGAGACTAACAGGAAAGGGGCTAGAGAGAGGGGAATGACATGCAGGAAAGAGTCGGGCCGGTCAGGAGTCGAACCAGCGACTGCCTGCTAAGAGCATCTTGCGATCATGTGGTACGCGCCCCAACCACTCGGCTACCGGGCCACCCTGACCAATGATGTCACTTGACCAGTCAGTCAGTCAGTCAGTGACATTCACGTTTATGGAGCTGGCCCAGCCAAAAATGGTTCACTTATAGACACTTTTCACAAGCTGCTTTGTAGGTATTTTGAATATAATGATGAATAAATCAACCCTACCACACCACAATGCCATAAAGTTAACAGAAATGATAAAACATCAAAAGAAGACAGAAAAATCAAGATGTGCACAACAAACAATAGTAAAAGCAACAACATGCCATATCACACACTGTAGTGCATCAAAGTTTTACAACTCTGAACGCACAGAACAATGACCAGCCCGTTGCCAAACACAGGAATGACTTTTTGTGAGTCACAAATATATAGTCTTACTTAAAGGTGCAATGCTGGTGTGAAGAAAGACATCCTCAAACACACAAGCCTTTTTGCACTTATTTGCTCCATAGAGATGGACACAAAAAATATAATGATAACCAGTAAAGGGCTAAAACTCTTTATCCTTACAGCCCTTGTGTTGAGAGGCAAGAAAATCTTTCGTATGTACAGTTATTTAACTTGTTTTCTGATCTTGGGTTATATTGCCTTTTCTTGTGTTATTAATACTGCGTGGATTCAAACTGTTGTTTGTTTTTGTTGCTGTTTTTTTTTACCCCAGGAAGACTAGCCACTTCTTTGTGGATGTTAATGGGGATCCAAATAAAGAATAAATTAACATACATTAAAACCAGCTTTACCATTAATCCTCATTTCACACATTTTTGGAAGCATTTTTGACATCCATCACATTTCTATTATACAGAGCAGAAACTACAAATATACTTATCACTTTTTTGGTGTGAATTTCAGGTTAGTCCTGGCCTGAAGAACAACCGAAAGAAGGCTAATTTGATTTTAAATAATTTGTATTTCCTCATCAAAACTGGCCTTTTACATTTTATTAACACTTAAGGTCCTTATTTGACATTCAAGCACTGAGCAGTTTAGTTTATTTTGTTAAATGAAACAGAGGGTTAAATAATTTTTATAGTTTCAAGATAGGGTATAAACGTGTTGTTTTGCTTTGGTTTTCTTAGACTTCCACAGCTAGGTCAGAAAAATGTTTATGAGCATCTACCTGTATAAGAACAGGTTTTACTCCTGCAATAACACTAATATTGGAAATATAAGGCAGTTTTTTGATACTAGTGGGCATCACAATTCAGACCGGTGCTTCTACTGCTAACACTGATAGTGCAAATAAAATCATTCCATTTTAAATCCTATGTATTTCAATGGTGTTTTCATGAAAAGATGGGGAACAGGAGTTTGTCTTATAAAATTCACATTCTATGATGGAGCAACACCAAGATAAGCCAGGCGAATGGTGAAATCTAATCTGAACCCCAATGTTTTTTTGTCTATGGAAATGACTAGCTTCTTATCGGAAGAGTGGGTTATTTGAGCAGATTCTCGCTGTGGCTTAGCGAAGGGACTCAATCACTGCTGCCCAGCGATAGGCCTCACTTTCGTCCTCTCCCTCTCTCATCTTTTTATCTGGAGGAGCGGAAATGAAAGGATGGTATCTCACACTTTCTACGTCCTCGGTTCAGGAGATGGAGAGAGGCACAGACATTTTCTTTTAGGCCTTAGCTGTCAAATGAAAACGTGGTTTGTAAACCTGTGCTCAGAAAGAAATATGCCGGCAGTTTAGGCACTCTAAATTCGCACTGACTCAAGTAAGGTATTATGCGGTCATTTGTGTTGTGGTTGTCATGAACAGATACAACCATGAGAAAAATCTAATCACACTTTAGTAACTAGAGGAACACCACTGCATCAAATCAACAGCAGCTGTATCTACAGCTTCGGAGTAATCAAGCTTTTGCACATTTCGGTTAAAGGGATACAATTTTTCTTCATTTTGTGCTTATCGTCTTGGTTTTTCTTGCCCCTACATTGTTCCCAGAGGATACTGCAGAGTGGAGATACCAATGCTTTACTTTCCTTCTTCCTACATCTATATCATAAACACAGCCAGTGGTTTTAGGTATGGATTACAGCAAAATGACAGACAGGGATGGGTACAGGAGAATTTGTGTCTACTATAAGAGGATGAAGGAAGGGATCAGTGATAAATGTAAGGGCTTGGTCGCTCATCATTTATGTAGTCAATTAATTTGACTATAATTTAATAGAATCACCACAATAATTGGATTCACTCACAGAGGCAAAGTAATTTTGCATGGTGGTGCTACTTTGGTGAACTTTGGCATGAAAATTCATACAGTTACTACAGAAGGAAACTATTGTGGTAGCCATGTCAAGCTGGAACTATATTTTTGCAACAATACATGAAAACACCTCACCCTTCACTAATCTACACAGACAGGGCCATTGGTTGCAGAGAAGCCAACACATACATTTCACAAACCCTGCTGATGTGTCATCTGGCTCAGCATCTCAAACAGGTCAAATGGTAAAGAAGGCGGTTTTGAAACAGACAGAAAAACTAGACTAAGAGCATGCAGCTGTGCTAGCAGCTCTCTAAAACTCAAACAGTGGTGCTTTGAACTAAATGGCATAAGGCTCCATGTTCAGCAAAACTTACTTTAATATGTCCAATGTCAACTTTGGCGCTAGCTATAAAATGCTACGGGATCACCAGATCAATTAGATTTCATCATCTGGGGACCATGGATACCAAATGTATTCATTCAAATTCATCCAAAAGTTGTTGAGATATTTCAGACTGGACCAAAGTGGTGGACCAATACCTACCGACCTACTAGCATGGCCAAAAATACAAAATACATTCACATTAGTACAATTATAAAAGAAACAGCAACAAATGATACCTGTGCCCGTTCCTGGAGAGGCACGTTACACCACTCATAAGAATCACAAATAGTCGCTACTGTATGTCAACAAGGTTCCAGCATTGAGAAAACATTTCACGCAGACGAGTCAATGAATTTTGCTGTGCCAACTTCTAGTGTAACTGGGATATAAACCAAAGAAGGAGGGAATGGAGCTGAATGGGAAAAAGCAAAGACAGAGAGAAGTAGCTGGTGGAAATGAAGAATGAGGGAGCTCACCTTGACATTGTCTCCTTTGGTCAGGATGTCCCAGAGTGTGTGCTGAAACTTGGTGAGATCCATCTGATGGTCTCCACCCAACAAAGCCTGGGAAAAAGAAGTTAGAGTCATCTTAAAATAGTTTTTAGTCAAAGTACAATAAACATTGTAAATGAGCAGCTGAAAACTATTTGTTTCGTTGTCAAATGGCATATGAGCACATTCAATCTGCAAATGCAGTCTAAAACCTCCCTATCTCTGCAGGCACTCAACACATAATGCTCTTTCGTCTCTTGTAAATTCCTATTACATGACCTGTACCATAAGTGTACAAAAAAAGGTATACATTCTGACACATATCTCAGGATGCACACAAGCCCACAATCTCACATCTATTGCAGAGTGCCTGCTCTCCCCATAGGTATTGGCTTATAAAACGTGCATTACATAACTGATAATAAACTGCACATCACCCATCTCCCATTCAGCTCACCTCCCAATAATCGCTGCTGCCATATCTGCTTATCTATTCAAGTCACTCTCTCATTAAATCAGCTTTTACAGCCAAACGGAAGAAGTTTACTGCTTATAGAAGTCAAATACCATTCATCATGGAGAGGGATGTAGTTATACAGATATACTGCATGTTTTAATTCACTAGGGAACAAACACATCATTCCTCCTATCTGAATAAACATAGGCTCCTGCAGAAAAAAAAGGGGGGTGGAGGCCTGACAACCGCATTAATCTGCTGCCTTTTGCCAGCTGAAATTGAAGTCAGTGAGGCGGTGCGTACCAGTGGATGCCCATCAGTCACAAGACCTTGTGCAAGGCCGGAAAAAGCCGAATGTGATGCTGCTGCACATTGGGAGGTAAAGGATGAGGACGGACGGGTGGAAGGTGGTGCAGCTTTCAGTGTTTATTCATCTGAAACAGTGTCCCCTGGAAGCCATTTTGGCAGCGATGTATCACAGCAGGCACTGACCTTTAGATACTATGCACAATTAAGCTAAGCTAATAAACACAACTGTGGACCTGGACATTGGGACTGGAAGGCAGGTGCTGTGAATCACCTTGGACGTGAGTTCTTTTGTGCTTAGGTAGTCTTTTCAAAGCCAAATTGAAATGTGTTTGTTTGAAACACATACAAAATATGCCGTGTGGAAATGAGCTGAGTGGGAGTTTTGTTTGAGGCTGAAGTTCAGTGTTTGTAATCCAACATACAGTTTTCACCTTATTCACTGGAGAAATGCCTTTTGCGCAGTACCTTGAACTTGACCTTTGTTTAAGGAGTCAGCAAAAGTACTGTCAGATAGATGGTGTGGTAGAGCTGAAACATTTGAAGAATCCATTAGCTGATCAAACATTTTCTGGATCCAGTTTCCATGTTTTTATCTATTTTAGATTTCAAGTTAAGTTTTGGACCGTTGGTTGCACACAATAAGGCATTTAAAGATGTTAACTTGAGCTTTCAGAGCTGGTGATGGGTATTTTTTATAATCTTTTGAGATTTTATGTGCTAATTGATTAATCAATCATGAAAAGACTCCTTAGTTGCAGCCATGTATTGTAGTTTGTTAGATTCTGTTTGGTTTTGTACCTGCCACATATTCAAGCAATAGACTCATGATTGCAGCTCCACATATTTCTACTATCTGCTTTAAAACCATGGAAACAAATCATCATCTTGTTTTGCCAACAATTTAAATGTTGGAGGACAACAAGGGAACTACATTTTCCACTACCTATGTTAATTATGTTTTTTTTTTATTGAAAAAGAAAAAAATAAAAGTAAAGGCTATCCTAAATCAGGCTAGTAAAAAGGGAATGGGCTGTTGTTTGGAGACCAAAAACATAATATCACTAAGTTGATTGTTGCTCATATGGATTTTTCTTTCTTACATCATATGACTGAGTGTAACCTGATAGGATAGAGGTTTGATCAAATGCATTTATGCTTGATTGCTTGAAGTTTGAACTTTTAATCTTGAAATTCTGTGTCTGAATTTCACGGATCCATACCAAGAATTATTTTACTATTCTATTACTACGATTTACTAGATCTGGAAATGACCAACTGAAATTGAACAAGTGGAACAACTTAAGCAACTTAAGGTCCACTTATTCACTTGTTCTGGAGTTTCTGACTGTATCAAGGTCAGAAAATGTTCTCACTTGTCACATGGTCACTCTTCCATTTCTCACAACATTCATAAAGCGTTGCAGGAATGAATCTGAGAATCTGGAAATGGGTCAGCATTTCTGCACTTCATGTGCCCTCGTTTTTGGTTTAATACCAAAAGCAAACAAAAAGTGGCTAAAAGAGACTAAGGTGACCTTCTGGTGTGCCTTAAGAAAAGAGAAGCGATTAAATTTAACTCTTATACATTCTGTTGCTTGTAAGAATCAAACTCTAATGGCCTTTCTTCCACAGAAGCTGTGTTATAGAAATTAAACATGTATTACTTTTATATACTCTGTGTTGCAGAACAGTTCTACCGTACACTGTGTCTGAACTGCAGTTACTGAGAGATCCGACTCCTGTTATGGAAAAATTCACCAACAGTTCTGACAAATAAGCTCTACACTTGATTTAGTCAAACTAACACGAGGGCTGATAAAACAGTATGCAAAGATATTGCCTTACAGAGAGAAGAGAGGAAAGATCAAATAACATGGTTACATACTGTGCTATGTTATTTGATAGATCCAGCTAGTCCCAGAAGCACAGTTCTACAAATATCACTTATATCCACCTGGCAAGAGAATATTGGGTTTCTAGTCGGAGTTATGAAATGTATCACCTTGCAAATATGTGGAAACAGCACAAACAAAAAGATGAGACATCTATTACCATGAACCCACACAACTGAAAATATTACCACTCCTACACAGTATTAAAGCACATACGGTGTGTGTGCATACTGAATGCACACATGCATGAGCAGAAAGTTACATATGTAATAAAGCTGTCAGCTAGTTATGTCAGTTTGCCCCATTTAAGCATCTGTGTCATTCAATATGGGCTTTTATCCTTCGCTCAGTCAAGTACCCGGCGACAAATACAGCAGCACAGCGTGTTGTTCAGAGAGAAAAGTACTCGCTGGTGATCCTCTTTCAGGCCCTTTGACAGACAACCACGGGAACATCGACCAAAATAATAGAAGTCAGAGGGAGATTTCCCAAGATGGCAAGAACACTGGTCGTCTTTGCTGATACTGAATGGTACATACAATCCCCTCGTGTCCAAAGGTCCAATTTGAAGCACAGATGGTTTTCACTGAAATGTTCCCCGGTAATTTCAGCTAAAACCATTGTGGAACAAGAGGGACTCAAATCTCAAGTTTAATTTGATGATCAGAGATTATTCAGGCGAACCTGGAGTGATTGTCCCACACTGCTCTGTGGAATTATCAGGTTCTTCTGGCAGTGATTGTACCACCTTTAGAGAAATAACATTGATAAAGTGAAAGACAAAGGCAAAATGTGCTGCAACTATGAATATTAACATTTTGTCATTACTACAAGAACAGAGAGGTACTTGTTTATTTTCCCTCTATGTTCATGAAAGAAGGCGGCGAATCAGGGGAGAATGATACCAGATTACTGAGGGAAGAGATGGCAGGCTATTTGCTGACATCTTATTAAAATGTAGCTGGTGCAAGGGAGCTTTTTACAAACTAAATGCGTGTTTACAGTAATTGTGACTTAAGCATCAATTGATATATCCCTGAAGCTGATAAGCCACATAATAATCTTACAATGTACCAGGCTGATTAGACCACCTGAAGCAAAGTAATTAACTAAAGCAGAATCAAACTTAATTCTCTAAAGCTTTTGGCCTAACTTCACATGAATCTGCTGAGGCATAATCGTAAAGGGAAATACTCAAGCAGCGGAATTTTCAGCTTTGCCATTTCTTTGTTTAGTCAAACTGATGCTTGTGTCTTAGGTACCGTACGTCACTGGAAGTCACATTCAGTGGTATTAGACTCAGATTCATGCATTTCCAACAGAGTGAATTGTTTACATGTTCGCAAACATTTTAAAACATCTTAACTTCTCTTTTCAGGTAACTTTGGCAAAAAATGCAAGTGCTGAAACGATTACGTTTGCTCTAAATTACCAAACAAAGATGCCACATACTCCATGGTTACAGCTTCTCAAATGTGCTGGCTTTCCCTGTTTTAGGTCCCTGTGAACGGAAATGCATTGAGTTTGGAGGAAAGTCATCGTCAAACATGTCGTCTTCACAGCGTATTAGCAGTGAATCTGTCAGAGCTGCGACAATTGGCAACAATTTAATAATCAAATAATAATGCAAGTGATTGAAATTTCAGCTTCATTAATGTGAATGTTTCCTGGTTTCTGGCTCTTCTGTGACAGTAAAGCAAATATATTTTGTGTTTTGTGTATGTTTTTCACTATCATTTGGACAAAGCATGACATAGGCTGCTTGAAATTGTGTTGGGCACCTTCCACTGTTTACTGAGACAATAATGAAAATAATTATGACTTGCAACCCTAAAGTCTGCAGTGTATCATAAAAAACCATATAAATGTAAGGGTACAGATTAGTATGCTTCATAATTCAAAATGGTGCCTGTGGCTTATGGCATTTATTTACCTCAAACCACCTCATTAGCTTTGCGTTCATTTACAAAGCCCTCCTTTAATGGTGTAAAAATCTGGTGGTGTTGTTGTAACATTCATTAACCATGCTGAAGAACAGTGCCCCTTTTCTTAAGATAAAACCAAGAAGACAGGCAGATGGATCAATATATAGTATCACATCAGTCTATATTTTGCTCAGTATCCGGGCCGAGGGAACATTTCATAAAGGCCATAGGGTCGGCTTATCACGGAGCTAAATGCCAATGTAATTATTAGTGTCTGAAGATAGTGGAAAGGGAAGCACATCCTGCGGCAGTACACCATATTTAATTAATAAATGTCACTCTGTAGAAGGAGAGAGGGGAGTGCGTGAGAAAAGAGAAAGAAGCAGGGAGGGAGGCGGTGAGAGTGACAACAATACTGATCCTGACTTAAGTGCATTGACACACAACCACACCTGGTACATATAGAAATGCACTCTATAGCAAACACAGGAGACACAGATTATACAAGCGTGAGAACATGAGTACAATCAGGTCCTTAGTTTAACCACCTTGTTATAAATAATGCAACAACAGGGACACAGGGATGATTCTGTCTTGCACTACATTACATTTTAGTTCCAAGGAAATAGTGTGATGTTCTTATAGCACAGGGTAAATAAGGGGGTGGAAGCTGGGTCGTCGCTTGAGAATAAAGTATCTGACTTTGACACTTGAGGCCAGAGTTCATTACTATAACATTAATACTAAGTGGTGGTATCTGTAATATGTAACTATGACCACAATCTTTGCCTCACCTGAGCCTTGTCATTTTATTTCTGTGAACCCCATTTGTTAATCACCTTGAGGTTGTCACAACTGGATATTTAAGAATAGAAAATAAAAGACATTTAGCTGATCTGTTGAGCATTTAGCAGATTTGTTTGATTGCAAACATAACATTATGGTTATGTACTACTAACGTGCAACATTTGGGAGAAAATGTAATTAACATAATGGTAACCAGTAAAATCTTCACTATGTTTTTTTTTTGTTTTTTTTTTTACAATATTCACTCATATCAACTAAAGTATGACAGAACTCTTTTATAGTTGCACTGAGGCAAGTGACAGTACTTGGTTACAGTCAGGGGAAGATTGTTTTCTTTGTCTGCAGAAAAAGTCCACAATGACTGGAAGGACAAGAGGCGATGGGTTTTACGAGTTCACTGTATTAACATTTAACCAACTCTACAATCTTTTCCTAACCTTAACCAGTGTGCTTTTGTTGTCTAAGCCTAATCCATGTCTCCGGTGTCAAAGTCCCTCTATTCCCCCCAACAACAGCCTGACCATTAGCGTGTGGTATGTTTGCGTGGTACCTCCCACTGTAGAAGGAAACATTACCAGGGAAAACAATTCAGGCAGCAATTTTGTTTCTCATCGCAACATAATTGGGGAAACAAATTAGTCTTATATAAATGTAATTTATAGGAGACAGGGTTGAAATACTTTTATTGAAGCATAATTCATGGGACAAAAAGGAAAGTTTCCAATTATGGAATGCTGCTCTTCCCTGAGTGCCGCCTTTGATCAGTGATTGACAGCTTCATTACTTGGCTAGTTAGACTTAAAAGAATAGCGAAATAATAACGATGAGCTGTGCGTGGAATATTACAGAAGAAGACGGCCATTTAGCTCGATTTTTCATTAAAGAAAGCGACTAATTCCAGCTGACAACGAAGAAGGGATAATTGTATGCAGCGCTCATTACAGCCTGGCGTCAAAACCAATTGGGTCTGGTAAACAAAAATGCATACAGGACTGTGGACTTTTCTTAAGGATGATTTTTGAGCCATTCTTTACCATTTGCACCATTTACTCATCCTTAGGGTCTGTAAAGCGAACAAAGCCTTCCGAATCTGAATCAAGATAATGAACTCTGTGCTCTGCTAATACCTTTCCCTGTCTAATGACTAGCACTAGCATTACTAATATTGAATTCTACTAGCAAGCTCAATGCAATTAGTTTCAGCTTTACACTGCATGTAGGTATTCCATAATCAGTGCAGTAGATCTACAAGCCCAAACTATAGCCGGTCTCGTCGCTGCAGTGGGCATTCTGCAGATGAACCTGATTTTTTTTTGTGTGTAACAGGGCAAGGCAGATCTAAAAAGACTGAACAGTATGTGAAAAAAAAACTGCATACACAAATGTCTTCTCATAACATTTTGGCCTCTCGAGTCAGCAAAAATGTCTTGTATCTGAACGCCAGTGAAGTCTAACAGTTCGACCCAACTTTACTAAAATAAATGCAGAGACAAGAGAGGTGCACACTCATGCCACTGCTGTTCAGTAGCAGACGTCTGAGTCTCGTCTTACTTTGGTGGAGGTCAAAGGGGTCAGGTGTCCTGTCTCTTTGCTTTTCCTGCTGTCAGGGAGTATGAACACAACAGGCAGCTTGTCACACAGGACGCAAGCTCCCATGATGCCCCCCATGCTTCTTTTTCGCTCCTTGCCCCCCTCAATCACAACCCCCTATCTTGGAGTGCTACTTGAGTCATGACTACACCTGGGACCCTCACGCCTCGGTGCCATTTCTGTCATTGGATCAGCTGCTGACTCCAGCCCTATATCTCCTGTCTTTTGTTCTCTGCCCACGTATTAACTCCCAACTGCCTGGAGAACAGAAAAGCAGTTGAGGCAGCTATGAAAAAAGAAAATAGATCAAGGTCCTGGAAAGCTGAAAAAAAAAAAAAAAGATGTTTCTAAATGTTTCTTATGCAACAATTTCTATCCCTCTCACACATTTCTTCTGAAGGCGACACTCCTCGGCACACAGAAGTGGGTATTCTTGTTTGGAAACAATAGCAGGCGTGCTTCTGAGGCAACTGTTAAGCTATTGCAAAGCAGATGCTTTTTTCTCTCGCCAATCAATTTAACACCTACACCTCCCCTCTCCTCCTTCATGCTGGCTTTGGCTCATCAGTTTTAAATGGCACAAGACATTCTTGCATTGTTCTTTTGACTTACTCAGAGGACAAGAAATGTGTCTGCTGAAGTAACAGCACCATCAAGCCTTAATCACCAATAGGTTGGGTCAGCACAGACAAAAAATATAAAGCACTGCATGACGGCATATTACAAAAAACGACACAAAACACTGGTGCAGTATGGCAAGACTCTCTGGTTTCTTATACTTTTGTAGACGCAATTATATTTCAGAGAGTCTGTAAAAACAGGATGAAGATTTAGAAACAATTTTTTCCCCCCCTTCTGAATCTTGCACTAGACAGAATTGCAAGGGAAAAAGCCATCTGTGTCTGACTCTTATCCCTGGCTTCTCCAGAGCCTGGATGAGCCTGAGCCAGCAAATGTCAGTCGGATAAAGACCAAGCCTGACAGACAGACACAGGAGTTTTGTCATTCCGTGTGTCATCCCTTTGCTAGCAAGCCCAATCTTTGCCGGTCTCAAAAGCCCCGAGATGATGGGGGAAAGAAACATTCTCAGGGTGAACGTCAGGTTGTGTAACTCCTCCAAGTGCCACAATAGCTAAAACGTTGAGGACATGCACTATTGTGGTGCCCCTGCGGCCTTTGAGAGCTTTCATTATTGTCTTATGTGCTGTGCGGCAGGGTCACCATGGAAACACAAAACACATCAAGCGTTTGCCCACAAAGGATATGAGGTTGTTCAACAAGGTGTTCTTCCAGAAGCCAGTGGTCTGTGTGGGGGTCAGAGGATATGTGATGTGGCATGACATTTAAAAAAAAAAAAAAAAACCCTGAACTCTGCAGTTTATCTGCAGACAAATGCAGTTCAAATTGTATTATCTACGAGATGTGTGATGAGCTGGTAACTATCCTGTAGGGCTGGGCAGTAATTCAGTATTACTCTTTATGTACATGTTCGAAGGATTCTGTTTGATGTAATGCATAAGAGTGAAACACAGTTCAATGTATTGAATATCGGTTTGAAGATTTTATATGTGATTTTGTATACATTTGCAATCATAATATTCATCAAATTTGGAAAAAGCCTTTTACTAAAAGGGAAATTCCAATGTTTTGCAGCCTGGGTCTCTCGTTCTCATAAATGTGGGCGATCTGATTATATGTCAAGAATGCCTTTGCAGTTAGCTACAATGGGTCATCCAGAAGACTACATGTACGTTTACTTTTGTGTGGAATCAAGCAAGAGACAAGCATTTCAAATGATTTATGTAAATGTATTTAGCTTGAGCTGCTTGAGTACAAATTCAGCATGAGCTCTACATCCACAATTATGACAAGACTTAAATTAATAAAAATACTATAGCAAAAGCCATTAAATGTATTTTCATTCTGGAATTACTTCTTTATGTATTATTTTCTATTGTTAGCAGCAGAGTCAGCCATCCCTGCACTGAAATGAAATGGTCTTCCATTGTATGAGGGATTCACAGGAAAAAAGTTGTGCAAGTCTTCCAGCGTTAGTGTTTGCAAATTTATATCAATTTTATAGTTTACTATTCAGACTCCTAATGCTGCATCAGAGCTGTATAAAGTCCTCTACACTGGTAAGTTAACAGCTGCTAATGCTAACACTGGCTATGTAGCAATGGCAAAACTTAGAAATAGCTCCTTTAATGTTGCAATACTGACTTTAACTATATCACCAACCCCAACTATAATGTAAAAATAAATGTACAGAAAATCAGCAGGTCATATAATTTCCGTCATGATCTGACTCCTGGACCGTTTATTATTTCCTCCCCTACAATGCCTTTGTGTTGGACTCTTATTTCCTGTTTTATTTTGAAATAACTTACCTTGTGTCTGACTTACTTCCTATCTTTGTCTAATTTCCTGCTTCTGTGAATGTCTGCCCCCGTTTCACCTATGTTCAGTTACTCTTGCCTCTCTTGTGTATCTAAGTCTGTGTCTTTCCCTCAGTCTCTCTCAGTTCATCTGCTGCATTTCCCCGGTGTCTCCTCATGCCTCCGTTTCCCTTATTACTCCTCATGTTTTGGCCTTAGTTTATGGACTTTGGATTCCCTGCCACTGACTGGATTTTTGGAAGACTTCTGTGTTTTTCTTTGTTAATAAATTTCTGATCTGCACCTACTGGTTTTGTGGTCTGCATTTGGGTTCTCCATCCTATTTCCCTACAATCTTGACACTTTCTGACATAAGAATAATCCCTCTAAAATGTTCCTGAAATATTACGGGGATATTCAGAGACAGCTTCCACTGCTATAACATGCTTTCTGTTCCTCTGATACAGTACAAGATCACTGATCAATGGATTCACTTGGGAAGCACTTGCATAGATCGTCCCATTGTGTAGCGTGTACCATGTTCTCAGGAGCTGCAGTTACAGCGGTGCAACATCAATAGTATTTGTCAAGTGGTTAAAGCTGATAAGAATACAAATGATTGCCCTAAGCTTGCTTTAAGGCTTTTTTGTCAGTACAGCTTGTAAGACAGAATTTTCAGCGATGGAGTCAAAGCGATACAAACACAGCTGTGTGAGTCAACTTTATCAAGTCTGACAATGGGTTGTTTTTTTTTTTTTTTATACACAGCACATCTTTTTTTGTTTCCTTTATTTTTCATATTTATAAATTATTTTTATTGTCAAACTCTCTATAAATAAAAAGTAAGTAAAGAAAAATACTGTATATACTGTATATAAGCAGAAAGCCATACCAACAGATCAATAGGACGGCTCTTGATATAAGACACCTCTGTCAGGACTTGTTGGAGCAGCACAAAATGATGCCTCTTTACTTTGCTCCTTCCCTGTCTTGCCTTTGACCTCCCACTGGTTCCATTACCTGTGCCACCCGCACGACCTCGAGCGCATCCAATCTCGACAGTTACATAACAAAAGACGAGTGCGGAGAATATCAGAGGTGCAGAGGGAGAGGGCAAGGCAGAGAGATCGAGGAGTGTCAGGTGTGCAGCCTGAAACAAATAAAAAAGTCTTTCACAGTTACCACCCAAATCATCCGTTGTGCCCCTCCTCCTCTTCCTCCACCTCCCCTCAACGTCCTCTTATCTCAAAAGAACATGACACATTACCGCATTTTTTAGCAGGTCAGTTTTCTGTAGCTCGGCTCTACAAACCGCATATCACTCCACCTCTGGTTTCAGCCTGTCATTTTGCATTATATAACTTGAAAGCACTCCAGCTGGGAAGCAAAAACATGACGCGTGTGATGGGAGGTGATGAATGGTACTGGGGGGGGGGGGGGGGGGGGCACAGGCAAGCCCCTTTTTTCCAGCAGCCCAGCGAGCCTCATATACCCAGCAGGCTTTTAACACAAGAGTATAATCTCATTGGAAATACAGAAACAGATATGCAAAACCTCTACACGGCTGGTAGTGTTTACTACCACGATTCTACTCGCCTGCTCATAACTCATTCCACCATCTAAGTTAGTGAGGTGTAAGCTGCGTATGGTTCACCTTAACTACTGTGTAATCCACAAGCAAACATAGCGTGGAATGGCAAGCCTGTGCATAAGCTATAAAGAAACATCATGGCCTACATCCATACAGTCAGTTAAGTAAGACTGGAATCCTAAGTACAGCTTAGGTCTGAAGATATTAAACTTCTAGGTTACTCTGTGACATTGTTCCAAAGTAAGACATTTCAGAAAGTTAAATACAGTTTTTTTTTTTTAAACTGCTCTTATAGTAACACACAGACCTCCAAAATCTCCTCAGAACACACACATTAAATCCTAGAATAACTGAAAGCTTACGAAATCTCCCTACAAATGCATGAAAAAGGAAATTCTTGGCAGCAGATGAGAACTGTTCATTTCTGAGCAGGAGGGATCTCGCTCTTTTTTTGAGAGAGCGAGGCAGGAAAACAGCACCAGAGGCCCAGCCCATGACAAAACAAAGAGATTAAATGACCTGTGAATGTGACTTTCCCTTTTTCCATTAGCTGGCATTCAACTTAGAGGCCTGCTGCCCCCTTCTGGAGGCTGGTGAGACATCATCAGACAAGGACGTACATGAAATGCCTGCCTTCCTATTGACGTGGCAGCGATTCGAACTATAACCTTGCCGTCTTTTGAGTTGTTTAAATGCGCAACAATTACAGTCAGTGTGATATCTGGACGTAATGCAGCACTGTATAAAAAGTGAAAAGCCATTATACTGTATATAACACAACATTTTAAAAGCCGACACACTGATTCAATATGTACTGCTCCATGTCCTTTTTCACTAATATCTTGCACACTCAGTCAACATCTTATTTCTCGGCTTTGAGATGAAAAATAGCTGAAATCCAACCTCTTGACATACATTCAAAAACAGAATGCAAATATGCCACGGCCCCCTCTGTAGTGAGATTTCAGCGTTGGCTAGGGCCAAATGTCGACCAGCTCAAACAGATGGTGTGAAGAGCCCAGCCGAGTAGGTGACCTTAGTCAGTAGTGACTATGGGTGGAAGGGCAGCACCGGGCACCGGGTGTTTGTTTTTTGTGTATCGGTGGATGTTGTGAACATCAAGAGAGCTCAGTGAAGTTGAAAAGATAGAAAGATGAAGTCTTGTCACGCCTTGCTGTAAAAGGTGCTTTTAGGCTCTATAGGATGGTCTCAATCTGTCACCATGATAGAAAATGTCAGAAATGGATAAGTGGCATAAGAAAGGGTTTATACCCGTTTGATAAATACAACTGCAAACTATTTTAGTGATTCATCTTTTTCTAATTAGTCGTACATATAAAATGTTAAATTTTTCTGGAGTTCCTTTAATGTAAAAAAAAAAAAAAAAGAAGTTTGGATGTGACAAATGGGAAATAAGTATTTGGACATAACTTTGTACAGAGTTGCAGCTCATGATAAATTTTCATTATCAGCTTATCCTATTTTTTTTTATTTTATTTTTTTTTATTTTACTACAAAATGTCAGAAAATCTTTAAATTACTTGTTTAGTCCTCCCAGCAACCAAAGCTCAAAGGTATTGAACTTACAGAGACATAAAACACAGAGAGAGCAAATCCTCACATTAGGGAAGTCCAAACCTGTCAATGTTTCGTGTTTTTGCTCGGTAAAAGACATAAAATTCTTATTCAATTCTCAAAATTGTTGTTGTAACATTTTGTCAAATCACAATAAAATCAACCAAATGCTTCAGCACTAATGACTGTATTCTATCTGTATTAACAACATTCCTTTTTGGGACAAATTAGTAAACAATATTGAGTATCAAAAACTCATTACTGACTTTAGAGACAGCAGGTGACAAAAAATCTCGATCTCTAAACTAAAACAATTGAAATTTTAAACCTCTTCAATTCCATGACAACTGGGCAGAACTTCTACAGATGAAGATCATGCAATATGGTCAACAGCTCCAGAACAGCTACTACATATAGGTAGTACTCAATGATAAACTTAACCTGTAAAATGGGGTTTTCAATCAAACTATGAAAAATAATATTTAGCTTGATACAGGAATCTACCGGTGGTGTGACATTACAGGATTTCCTGAAGACAGTTATAGGATGCTAAAGAGTTCATTATAATGAGATCCTTAAGGTTCTATTTTTCCCTTTGTCCATGCACCACTACCTCCCAACTACACTAGAGTAGCTACACTGTCTTTATTTCTGCCTTGTTACCAACTAATGTCAGCTCTTCTACTGTATATAGGAACCCCTAGGGTATAGCCAATATTATTAAACTGTGAAACAAGCAAGATTTCCATACCCGCTAGCAAGCTGTTATTGGGAATTCCCAACCTTTCATGCACCTACAGGAATATTTTTCATCTTCACACTTTAAAAAAAGTGAAAATTCCCCCACTTTGCGCTCTTCTTATTGACACCAAGATGTGCTTGAACAGCAATGGCGGCCTTTGTTTAATTAAGGGATTTTCTCGCAATCTTCGTTCTTTCATTCTTTTTTGCATTCTGTTATTGAAAAGAAGAAGAAAAACATATCCTATGCTCAGTCTCTCTCCGTTTCTGGTAGACTGAGTAAGGGGCTTTGAAGGAAGATGGGTGGGTTGTAGATGGATAAGTGAAATTCACCTCTGCAGAAATGCCTATTTCTTGAGAGAAGGCAATTTCCTGCAGCTCTGTTCATAGCGACAGTCCAAGTTTGGTCACACATCAGTGCCTCTGAGAATGTACTGTCCTATGGCTAATGCCAAGAGAGAGGACAGACAGCTCTTTGCAGGATGCTGATTAAATGCAAATGTTTCGGTTTGGGTATTGAAATGATATGTGTTCAGGTCAATGCTGCGTTTAACGTACTGAAAAAGGAGACAGCTCGACAGCAATGTTTTTCATCCACACACTTTTCAAAAATGGAATTCCTCCAACTTTGCTCTCTTCTTATCAACGCCAAGAGGTGCTTGAACACCAGAGGTGGCCTTTTTTTAATCAGGGGATTTCTTGCATTCTGTTGTTGAAAAGAAATAGAAAAACATATTCTATGCTCAGTCACTCCGTTTCTGGTAGACTGAGTAAGGGGCTTTGAGGGGAGGCGGGTGGATAGTAGATGGATAAGTGAAATTCACCTCTGCACTAATGCATATTTCTTGAGAAAAGGCAATTTCCTCTGTTCATAGCTACAGCCTGAGCTTGGTCACACATCGGTGCTTCTGAGAATGTATTTTCCTATGGTTAATGCCAAAAGGGAGGACAGTCCGTTCATTGCAGGATGCTGATTTAGTGCAAATGTTTCACTTTGGGTATTGAAATGATATGTGTTCAGGTCAATGCTGCGATTAACGTACTGAAAAAGGAGACAGCTCGACGAGCATGGTGCTATTTTTTTGACAGTGACGACATTCTTCTTGGACGCCTATGATTACCTTCTAAATGTGAGTGAACTTGACTCTACATTAACAGCAGTTTCTACAGGAATGGAGGGCTATAACATAATGATAGAATACTGAGTTAGCTCCACTTCAGAATATCCCTTTTCCCTCCCGAGTGGAGTGCCTCCTTTGATCATCAAATTGTTCTCCTGAAAATCCTCTCTGTTCTTGAATTATCTGGGCCGCTGAAGTGGAAACTGAATTTTCTGTGGAGGCCAAAGCTTCTTAAGAGAAAGGAAAAAGAAGGGGAATCTAATAAAAAAGGTGTGAAAATGACAAATATTGAATAAGCGTGCAAAAAAAAAAAAATATATATATATATATATACACACACACACACACACACATACACACATACATACATACATACATATATATACATATATACACATATACATATATATATATATGGTTCTTTTCATGGGACAGAGTAAAAGTAATCAAGGTCTTTGGATATTACAACTGACCACAGATGAGAAAATAACTCTTTTCCTTTCATGTCCACATATATACAAAAGAAAACAGCATGAAGACCCAGTGTTATAAAGCACTTTCAACAACTGTGGTATTTATTCATCAACCTGAAAGGATCTATACATATTTAGGGCATGTACTGGCTTTACAGCAACATAAATGCAATGATGAAGTTGCCAGATAATATATTTGCATGATAGAAATGCTTAGGAGGTGATAACAAAGAATTAATAGACTGTTAGAAAGCAAAATGACTTATCCAAATCCCTCCCAATACACAGAATTATATGGTACAACTGTTGCTGCCCTTGGACCTTGATTAAGGTGCTAACATGGGGCCGCTTGTCAGTTCTAATGTAAATTGCCTGTTAACTACTGTCAATGGCACCCTGTTTAATTTGCCCAGCTTGATCACCGTTTGTTGTGGTTGCAGTTAAGTACAAATTTTCATATTCATGCATATTCATACTGATTCATCCTCTTCAGATGCAGTTGAATTCATTAGGAATGCCTCCCCGTTCGACAGCAGAAATAACAAATGAGCGCTGATTTTTCTCTTCCCTTTCATGTTGGTTACAGCTTCGGTGCTGCTTGGGTGTTTTCTGTTTTATACCAACCAGCAGCACAACCTCCAAACATTTTCTCAAGTTGGACGTTTTACAGGAGCTGAAATTTGGGAGTCAATGCAAAAAACTCACACTGTCACCCCTAAAAGAGTGGAGGACATTTCTACTCTCCTCCACCCATAAATACAGCAAACTTAATTTGAACATCTCTGAACTTTTCATGACCTGCAGTAGGAGAACCCAGCAGCTGTTTTTTTTTGTTTTGTTTTTTTTGGTGTGAGTGTGTATGATTGCGAATAAGAATTGCCGTTTATAGTAGAAAAAGAAACAGAGAGAGAGAGAGCGAGAGAGAGAAGAGAAAAATTGAGCTCTAGCCATTTTGTTTACAGCCAGTGATTTTGATATCTGCTGCCTGGTTAGAGGGAGGCTCAACAAGTCTAAAGTGGAACAGACAGCCACGTTCTCACACATTGCAGCTTGAGGGTAAATCACTGTTGGGAAACTGTGCTCGTCCTGTTCAGAATTCAAATGAAAATGGAAGGGACCCTGTTGTATGAGTGGAGAAAACAGCAAACCCAGGCAGATAGACACTCAATCCAAGAAAGATGCAAAATTGCAAAAAACAGAGCAGGCAAGGTGGATGTAGGCGTAGTATATCAGCTTGAAAAGAACAAAAATGCAAAATTCAACTATGCAGCTAATATTACGTAGATTCTATGAAGTATTTACATTATGCGCAGAAGTATATGGTGTATGCATGGATCATGGTGGCAACACGCAATAGGCAGCTTGTGATTTTGAGTTACACCTGGATGCTTTAAATACTCACTAGTGCACCAAATATGTATTAATCCACAGCTGAAAATAGTCCCCAATATAAGTGCTTCTTACCCCTGTTTGTTTGACATCTGACATCTGCCTTTAACTACAGTGCCAAGGTGATTTGGAAAATTACTTAACCACTTTAAAAATGAAACAGTATATTTGGGACCCGTTTTAATTTTAAAATTCATGTCTTTTGTAAGAATGAATGAGCTTGGGGCTGAGTGTCACACACAGGTAGCTGTAAAAGGATCAAGAGATGGACTAATGGAGGTTGCTTTAAGTCTTTCAATGGGAATAATTGGCGTGAGAGAAATATATAAAAAAATAGCAGCTTTACCTTAGGGGAAAACATTAAGGGGACACATTTCAGGAGAACTGCATGGGAGCTATTCTATTTTGTCACAACATTAATCATATCACTCAGTATAAAGCACTTCACTGTGAGAGCATTTGCATTTAACTGATCTAATGACGGCATCAAAGAGGTGTTAATTTAGGTCACAGTCGTTTCTATAATCTGGGATAGAACACAGGTCCCAAAATTTGTCACCACGTTGTTAGGAATCCTCACTACCCTTTCACTACACCTGCCAGCGCTGCCGTAGAAAGCGTATGAATAAAAGACAACTTACCACGGCTTCATCCTCAGAGAGAACGCGCTCCTCATCATGGATGAGTGCCACTTTAGCCTGGAGTTCATCCACTGTTAAACTGTTGCGTTGGAAAAGAACACAAAAAAAAAAAAACAGATGCAGATGACAATAGTGTGAGTTAGTCTTAGTAATTTGGTGGTTTGTCAGGTTTGTTTTTTCTTCCTCCTACATCCAAATGATTTTCACACTATGATTCACATGATTTATTATTGACGTCATTAGATAAGGTGAAATGTATTATTCAGTCATTTCAGGTTTTTTTTCCCTTTGTTGTCTTCAAATATAACATATACACATTGAGGCCTTAGCACAAGAAACTGTGGTATGTATGTACTTCAGAGCACCTGAGGGCTCACAAGACCTTTCAAGCTCACTTGCTGTTGAGGGACTTACATTTTTGGAGTTTGAAAAACCAAAGCATGATCTGGCTTCACAAAACTTAGATTTTGGGGCACAAGCTGTTTGGCATCATCTCATTTATCAATGAACCTGTCTGTTTTTCTATGCAAACAAACATTACTGGTATTTCACCTGATATGAGGGTAAGTTGAACACTTTTGGGGTTAGCTCATTCTTGAGATTGGGTTTATTCACCACTGCACTGACTCAGATTCTCTAACCCCTTTTATACCAATATCCAGCTTTTGCTGTTATGAAGACCTCTTGTTATGGCGCCTTTTCTTGTTTACACTAAACCAAACAATGCCGACATATTGTGTGTGATTTAATGTCGGTGTCCTGGAATCTGAGGCATGACGTGTAACACAGCAGTGTCAATCTGGCATAAAGGCGGAACAACAATGTCCCCCATTCCATGTTCATATCTTTTCCAATGAACGACGAGGAGATGGAATACAGGCTCAACATTCCCGCCTTGAACAGGCTGTGTAAAAGAGGCTTCTGTCCTTTTAGCCTATCTTATTCTGACTGCCACACAACACAACGCTACACACAGCACAATCAAAATCACACACACCACCTCTTATCCTTGAACACTTAAAGCTTTTCTTCAGCCATCCTTCCCCGCTGGTGTCTTTCTTCCGGAGGTTCCACCTAAACTAACACTACAGAGCTGAAATAATGACTGCATAGCCAAGATCAATCCCGGGAGTCCATCAAAAGTGGAAGTGCAGGCAAACATACAAAGCGAATAGCTTGTTCCACGAAAGAGGATCAATGCTTGGGGTAAGCGCGGGAGAAAAACAATGGCAGCACAGAGCAGCAGCACTGAAAAACTTGTGCAAAGTGGCTTTGGCCTCAATCACAGAGGGCATTTATACACAAATACACCATGGCATCATGAGAGCAGGTGCTTTGCAATGCACACCTACAGTAGGTTTCACTGACAGAGACAGTGATAAACATTAGGGAACTCACATACACTGATAAATCTGGACAGAGGGGAGGGGATAAAAAGCACAACCTGTTCATGGGCCTTTGGGAGGCTCCATCATGGTTCATTTCCTGAAGCAGTTGGTAGACTCTATTTATAGGCCAGCATACTGGTACCAGTTAATCCTGCACTGGGCTGCCAACTTCCTGCCAGCTGGCACAGTGGGCTGCACTTGTGTGTGGTGCTAGGGAAGGTTGAGGATGAAATAATGGCGAGAAAGTCCACAAGCTACCTTAATGACCAATGTGTGAGGGAGAAGTTTTTTTTTTTTCCCGTAGTACAAACCGATAGGAAGAAACTTTCAGACTGAATCTTTCCAAGAAAATGAACCCACTAACTCACAAATCGCAGCAACAACATTTCTGCAGAGTTGAAATACAATTATGCAGCTTTTGACATTGTTTTGTGTTTTACAGAGAGGATTCAAAACTTCCTGAAAAAACTGTTGCCATTTTTTTTTTCCATGAAGCAATTATTGGTGGCTAAATGGACACAAAAATGAGATTAGTTCACAGTATAAATGAGAGAACAATTATCTGTGAATCTGCATTAAAGATAATTAGCAATTCCAATTGCGTGGATTAAGGACGGGGTAGTGTTTTGCTAAGTGTCATTAGGGACAAAGCCAGGAGCTTTTTTTTCTACAAGATAAAGAGTGTGCAATGTGCATGCTAATCCGGTTCAAAGTCAGCAAATTGCCTGGCAGTGTGTGAGCAGCAGGTATACTGGTGACTTTCGACTTTGCATTTATCATAACAGCAGCTAAATCAAGCTCGACACTTGGGTGTGTGAGCTGCAGAGCCTTACAGGAAAAAATGGTGATGTAGCATACATATACAAAGCCTCCACCTCCTGCTTTATTCAAAAGGGCATCAATACATGTCCTGCCTCGAGATCGCCAGCTCACCGAATCCCATTGACTGACAGACTGAAACAATGGCTGTATAGAAATAAGCGGCACTTGCAGATATTTCAGCTTAGTAATGTGTTTGTTTAAGCGCAGCCCGTGGAGAGACACCACCTGGGATGGAGGGGATACAGTGGATGGATGGAGGCAGGGCTGGGCTGGGCAGGGAAGGGGAAGGGATTGGGGGGGCAGAAGGGCTGAATAATGGTACACATCCAGGCGCAGGAGTGCATAAGTGGGCACATAGCGCTCCCCGGAAAATCGCTGCACAAGCACTTCATTCTCGATGCAGCCATATGTTTTATAGCGCTTTCAGTTTACTATGCCCAGCCCCACTTCGTTTCCGGGAGAACTTGCCCAGTTAGCTTAAGCAGTATTGATTTTTTTTTTTTTTTTTTTCCTGGCATGGTGTGGGAAGGTGAGGAACGGGTGGGTGGGGAAGCAGTGGAGAAAAAGGGGGGACGTGAAGGGGGACAGGCTTATTGGGTATCGCACGCTCTGTATTTCTGCAAGTCAACAGCAAATTTACGCATCTTGCTGGAGAGCAAAATGGATGCCGTTCCCTTTAAAGCTGGCAGTGGTTAAACGCTGCTCACGACAGCAAGTTATGGAACTTTGGGTGGCTGAGGGGAAGCTGGGAGGTTGGGGAGTGGGGGAGCGACAAGTGGGTCTGTCGGGACATGAAGATTAAACAATACAAATAAAGCAATGAATTACTTTTTGAAGTTTGCCGAACAAGAACAAATAGGTGCTTGGAGTTTCAGGGAAAGAGATGTGTGCACTCAAGTCAGACTGATGAGACTTCGCTGCATCAGAAGTTAAGGTGGAACTAATGACTGTTGTACATACACATATTGATGTGAATTGGGTACTCATGAAAAACCCATTTATCTTATAGCGCAGAATAAATGTAAAAGCAAAAATATGAGTTACCATTTTAACCCAGTGTTGTGGACCTTCTTTATCTTATTCATCTTTTATGTTGTTTTTGCTCCATTAGCAGGTTTTCTCTTGAAGACTTTGCGAATTACGAAGTCAGTGAACATGAGTTCTGTGAATTTGTGGCTCCATCTGACATGGTAATATTCCCTAAATCACCCCTCATCCACACTGGCAGACAGTACAGTGATTCCTTAAGGTGCTGCATAAAGCTGTCCTTGTTTTCATGCACAGTGTGGTCTGTAAAACTGAATACCTGCTCTATAGCACGGTTGTTTTCCAGTTATTAACCCATTTTATGTAATTTGCTGCTATTAATTAATAAGTATTTAAAAAAACACCTAAACTTACCAGAAATCTTAGAGACTCTGAGGTCCTACTTTCTGAGTTAACTTGTATTTTGTAGTTTGTTCTTAAAATAAGATTTGAAATGGCATTGTCAGTCATAATGTCAACATTCGAGCACAAAAAGTGTCTGTGCTACATACACCTCACTAAAGCTTGCTCATTTTAGCATCCAGTAGTACAGCTGGAGACTCACAATGCTCAGTGGATCTGGTTTGGTAGAAACAAGGTAAAGCTAGATTTGAAACCTTCAACCTTGTTGCTCTTTTCACACTCCCCAGTCCTCCTGCCCACTGTGCTACATTTTTAAAACTGCAAAGAAGGAGGAGGAAAGCCCAAACTGAGAGCAAATACGCTTTAAAATTTTCTTTAGCATCGGATTTCATAGCAATCTAAATACTGTGACAGAAGCATTTCCACCCTGGCAAGAGTAAAATCCCAGGGGAGAAACTGTTTCAGTATAAAAATATCAGTGGTGGCCTTCAAAAAAAAAACAAAACAAAAAAAAACTCAGTGTATCCCTATCATCTAAAAACCATTGCCAGCACTGTTTTATTCAAATCTAGCCAAACTATTATTACAGCATATTTCTATTTTTACTAACACTTTAAGAATGACACATCAGAGTGTCATAGTTTGTAAAGTCATTAAAAATGGTTTAGCACAGGAAAAAACACAACATGAAAACTGGGTCAATCGTGAACAATGAAATGGTCAGCATGTTATTTACCTGCCATCTTTATTGCTGTCCAATAACTGGAAAATGCTGGTTACTGTGCTGTTCTGATGTCTGATACCTAAAAAAAAAAAAAAAAAATCATTTCTGGGTTAATGCAAAAATACCTGATAGTTTAAAGAGACAATATTCTATCAGTTCATGTTATGAGCACAATGAGCTGTGATAACAAAGAGGCAATATTTTTTATTACAAAATTATGTAGGATGTTCTCTTTTAATCACCAATCAACGCAATAAACACTAATCCATCTGAATGCAAACTGAGAGGCAGGGATATGAGAAAAGAACAGAGCTGGAGTTGGATTTAAAATATGGGGAACGGGGGGAGAGGATGGAGGTTCTTGGGCAATCAGGCAATGAGTCAGTCACGCTGTGCAAGAACATTTGGTTTCCCTGTAGGAAAAAAAAAGCATGTCAGAGTCCAGAATGCAATCAGGAGGCTTTGTGCTGGAACGGCTGGTATGACAGTGATTTCCCTCTTCTCCATTCATATTCGCAGTGCAGATGAAAAGGAGACGCAAAAACTTCCTCAACCCCCTTTTCCAGTGAGCATGTGACCCCAACTGATTCATTTTGTGAATCGCATTCATTGGAGTGGGAGGGAGAGGAAGTTCTCTTATGTTCGACACTAAGCATCTCCCACATCATCAGCAGAACGGAGAATGTAAAGGGGCAAACTGATTGGCCCCTAAGTCTGGGGAAAAGCACTTTACATAATGCTAATTGCACATCCGCCGCAATTACCTTTCCGTACTAATTACAGAAAAGCTAATTGTGAAATTAGCACCCCCCCCCCTCCAATGTACAGTAGAGAGTCTGTGTGGAGTGTGTGCAGTGGGGGTGTAAAAAGGGGTGAACTAAACCCCACTTCATGAGCTCAGCCTCGCCAAAATGAACCTTAAATCCATATTTATAAAGTCATGCTGTTTTTCTGGATTTAAGTTTAAAAGATGCAAGATTATACACCACATCTCATCACCCACAACATGACTGGAAGCAGTAAATGTCTATAGAGAAGCCAGAGTCCTCACCCCCGTTGTTGACTCTACTCAGCCAAGGGGAAAAAACAAGATTTGCTAATATTCTTCTGCAATACACACAGCATCTGTCATATTAGTGGCCTATTCTTTTGTTTGAACAGCACTCTATTCCCAACCTAATGCTTGACATTCTCAACCCATCCTCTAGTCGCTGTGTCTCTCTCAAAAAAAAAAAAAATGAGTGCACGAAGGAGGAAGAGAAATGGTCTCATCCCTCCCTCCACTGCAGAGCTGTAGCTATGAAAAACAACCATAAGGAGGATAGATGGAGAGGGGAGGAGAGGAAGGCAGAGAATGACAAAGATGGGGAGGAGGGTGGGGGGGGGGGCTGCAATGTGGTAAAAGGTAAGAGAAAGAGTGGGGAAGAATGTGGAAAATAAGTGAGGTAAGAGGGTGAAGAAAAGGGAGAAAAGGAGGTTCTAGACATCGGCTCTTTAGGCCAATGGCACATATAGGGGGCTATGTTTACTAATGGACACCATCACTCATCCGCCCATGTTGCCCTGGCGATAGCACAGCACACTCGTAAAATAAAGACGGGCACAAAGAGAACAGAGAAAATGGAACATATCAGCAGGAGACTGCAGATCTTTGCCTGGGCTGCAGACCATGTTATCCACATAAAGCTTTCTTTGTTATTGCAGCCTTTGCACTCCAAGGCTAACATAACACACAATTTGTATTCTTTTATACACTGTAAGCAATATTTCCAGGCAGGAAATTACCTCATTCTGTTAGAAAAAAAAAAAACCTTGAGATGGAAATTGATCAAAGGGCTACAGGTGTTGTATTGAACCTTTATTTTAGTGAGAGGAGGAGACACTGTAAATACAAAGACAGAACCTGTAAATGAATGTTTTAACCTAAATGGTGCTTTCAATCTCTGACTTACTAAATTAAATTTCCTTCGGTGACTGAACCAAATGCTTTATTTTCAAGGTCTCTACTAATTTTTCAGGTCATTTTAAACAACCTACAGCTGATATGACAGAAGCTTTTCATGTTTGCAGTTCCTTCTTTTTAATCCTACTGGTCTGCTTGTTTTGGGGTTTTATAGAAAACACAGTTCATGAACTCAAACATGTTTAGCAGTTGACTTTTAACGTGCCTTAAGGGTTTAGGCACTGACCATAAATCAAAATGTCCCCAGTCTGACTGTGGCCAGGGACCTTTGTAGACCTTTGTCTCTTCTATCTGTTCTCTAATCAAGTCTTGAAATACGGAAAAAAATATTCAAAAAATAAAAGGTTATGTAAGATGGATCAACTGTCTTAGGTTTTAAGGCACTAAAAGCTCATTTTCATAATGTATTAAAAGAAAGAGAAATCAATGTACATGTTAGACAGTAAGAAAAATAAGTATTGTTGTGCACCAATATGTGTGCCCATCTTTGTGTTGAATTTTATAGAAAAATATTAAAATATCAATTTTTGAGCAGAGGAGATGGTCCCTGATCATCGATTATCATAGGGAGAAATACGAGTATATCAAGGCTGCAGGAACATAAAATGTTTGGCACAGGATCTGCTGCATCCAGATTATCCTCTGGGGAATTTCTATTGAAATCCTCTGAGGCAGTCTGGAAGACAAATACTGTGCTTTTTCACTGCATATTACTTGTTCTTTAATATCCATACAGCCTTATGCGAAATCCGGCACATGTAGGGCTACACAGAAATATACAAAGACATCCTCGATGATGAAATATATTTCCCACAGATGCTAAAACTAACTGCATTGGTGTTAATTTCAATTTTATCCTTTTTAGAGTAACTGGCCTTGTGTATGGTATGAAAGAAGTTGGCTCCGGTGCTAAAGTCAACTACAACACTCACTGACACTCACCAGGACATAATATGCACATCACAATGATCCCAATGCAGGAAAAAAATCAAGGCTTCATTTTCAAGATAACTATTAAGATCACATGTAAATGGCAGGTGTAACTGGGGTCTCTGCATCAACAGGTCTTATTTTTCCATAATTCTTTTGACAGCTTATCAAATCAAAAGACTCCTTTAATGTGTTAAAAACAGTAATCATCTTCCTTACAAACAATAATGATCTTGTTTAGGCTGAGGCGTGGCAGGGGAACACAGAAGCTTTTGTTATTGTGTGATAATTAACTCCAAGTTCCACACCCCCTTATATTAAATTCATGTGGTTTTCTTATTTATGAGTCCAAAATTTTAGGTCAGTCTAATAACACTGTCTGACTAGTGGTTCACAACAAAGTGGTTTTATGGATTCTTCATAACACATATCAAACAAGGAGTGGTTGTTGGGGTTGTTGGAAAGAACACTTTACTGTTCATTCAATAGTGGATTAATCAGTTACTCAATCAAAAAAGTTAACTAATAAATCGTTATTTTTCTAGCAAACATAAATGAAACCTCAATAATAACTAGTTCTCAAATGTGAGGATTTGATCCCTTTCAGTTTGTCATATATAATGACAATCTAAATATATCTGGATTTCAGACCATTGGCTGCTAAAAAAAAAAAAAGCAATTTGTAGACATCACATTAAGATATCAGACATGATAAAACACTGACACAATATGGAGCAAACCATCAAGAAGAAATTAATCAACAGATTAGTTGCAGCCCTAATATAATATAATTATGTCCAAAAATGGATGCAATAAGAGCAGAAATTGCATGACTTTCAAATCTGAGTTGACAAACCATGAATCATATAGACCATAACCATACAGACATAACTGTATAATGATGGAGTTGGCTTAAGCCATATTCTGGTTATACAAAAATGTATACTTAAAAGAGCTAAGAAAAATGAAAACTATTTATGCAATCTTAGCCTTGACAACAAACTAAGCTGGTTTGACGGCTGAGGCATCTTGTCCTCTCCTTACACTCCATTCATCCTATAGGCTGTCTATCAGTGCACTCATGTACCTTTGGAAAACATGAGGAGCAGGGAGATGGTTTGCAAGACGGTCTGCTGGAGAAATCAGGTCAACCAGTGGATTAGCGATGAACTTGAGGAAATCCCCTCAAACTGTGGGTGAACTCCGAGACTGCGTAGCTTTGCATATCAGGGCGAACCATTAAAGACAGTGCCAGACGTAAAACACAGTATGACTTTATATGAAGAGATCATATCAAATAAACATCGTTAGGAAAGGGAGAAACCTCTATGTGAACCCGAAGCTCATCAAGGATGGCATTAATAGGATATTTTTCAAAAACAAGCACACATGATCAGTGTCTTCTCTGACTAGACGGGAACAGCAAAGTCTTTGTTATTCAATGAGGATTTACTCCTGATTTCCCAGCATGCTTAACAAAATGTACAAAACCATGAATACCAAGTGCACCGCTTGGCTAATGGAAGGACAGGCTATATCTCAATTCTCCAAGTCCTGCAATATTTTCCCCACTGTGACACACACACATTGTGCCACAAGAGCTCTTTTTTTTTTGAGGGTACAAATAACCTGGCCCTTTAAAACTTCTCAATAACTGTGCACAAACCCCTGGAGACATGTTTGAGTGACAGCCGCAGTAAAGGGAAAGTTCTTCTTTGCAGGCTCAGCTGCTTGTTCTTCTGGCCTTTCATTCCTATTTTGACACTGTGGCTATTGACATGTCATAAAGGGAAAGACATGAACAACTGTGTGTTTTTTTTGTCGTGCTGTTCCTATATTTAATTAAGGTAACTCAGTGTTTGTCCTCATGGGTCCTCTGGAGTTAAGCTGTCTGTTAAGGAAACTTTTATAGGTTCATCTTATATAAAATAATGTGCTTTGCAACCAAAATGTAGGAGACATATATACAACATGCACATGTATTAGTCCGGGGTGAAAAGAGGTCTAAGGGAAGATAAGTCAGATTTTTGCGAGTTTTGACGAGCATTGTGGAGATTCAAGAAATGTTTAAGAGATGAAAATTAAACCTGATTTCAGGGATGCAGGTTGCTTTGAGTATGGGTGTGATTTTAATGCATGGGAAGTAAATGTGAAATGCAATGTTATGAAATGATGTTGGTAAGAAACTACATCATTTTAAATGCTACTGTAAGTGATCCCAAATTGTTGCCCAGCACTTTATCTGAAAAAAAGCAATTAAAAAAAGGTAATAAATTCAAAACTGCTGAGGTCGATCTTCTGAAAAAAAAAAAAAAAAACAAGCTCAGGGCTATGCCTTAGCTAGATCACATTAAAAATTCCATCAAATATAGAAGTTGGAAAAAATACTGCCTTGATTACTTCACCTATACAATCTCTGCTTTATTTTTTAGTTTTAGTTTTTTCACCCAGGGAATGAAATCAAAATGTGCATGAAAGCATTATCAGCTTGCCACCCCAAATAACAGTCGGGCCCATTGGGGAGCCATAAAGTGTTTGCTGAGTTATACTGTTGGCAGATTAATGGTGCTTATTCACTAAGATTCAAGTATTAATCAACATGTAATGTCATAGACTGCAGGAAGGGAAAAAAAGGCTGGATAAGTAGCCTTAAAGTCTCTGAAACTTCCCTTCAAACTTCAACACACACACACACACTCACACACACACACACACTAACTGTCATTAGAAGTGCATAATAAAAGCTTAGATGGATAGCCAACATGGACAAGACATGCCAACGCGACAACCGAAATGAAAATTGATGGTTGTTACGCTGTGAAGATGAGCAGTAATGGAAGAAAAGGATGACAGGCTCAGGAACGTGGGGGGCCAGTGAAGTCTAGCAAAGATCGGCTCGCACAGTTGGAAGAATGATGGATGCATGTTTGGAGCAAGCGCCAAAGCCAAATGACCTTTATTACAATCAAAACCTCTCATTGAGGGGAAGTTTAACCCAAGACAACTGCCAACGTTTCAAGACTACAGAGATGGACACAAAAAACCAAACTTGAAAAGAAGAAAACTGCCATTACAAATGTGTTGACAAGCAAACAGCAGAATGTCATCAGAAGAGACAGATGAAATTACCCTTGTGAAAATACAAAAACAAAGATTGTGCATCATTTTCCCATGTGTGTTAAATATGTGTGTACTTTATAGATTATTACAAATAGGAATGTTTAAATATTTATATTCATATTTATATTAATAAAAATATCAAAGCTTGAGCTCATTCAAATCCAACAATCTCTATCCTCTGCTTTCCCGACACATATGTAATGATTATAATCCTCATAGACTTCAGTGCTAAAACTGATTGAGCCCATTTCCCATCCAGCCACACCAGCTTTCTGTACATTCATATATGCAAGTCTGAGCGTCACTTAAATGCAGAGGCAGCTTGTGCTCGGAGCGATAAGGGAATTTTCCTGTGAGTCACAAGCAACTTCTCTCTGAAGGTTTGAGGAACGTAAAAGGAGAGCTGTGGGACTGCAATATGCTGTTGCTCAGCACTCCTCTCCCTGCCCATTTATTTCAATGGCACAGGTATCTGTATTTAACCCTTCCAGCTGTTTGTCATCCTCTACCATATGTCATCCTGACCGTCCAAGCCTGAGGCGCTGAGGTCAATTTACTTTTGTTCAATGTACGGAGCTGAAATGAAATGGAAGCGGCCCTGTGGTAGCCGTAACAGTCACCTAATGTCTGCAAACTGGCAGCTATTCTGTGGATTGAGCAAATTGCTCAGAATGGACTCAAACCAAATCAAGGCAGGGTAAAGGTTGGAGGACACTTACCGCCGTCACCTCCTTCCAGTGCCTTTGATGTTTGCTCTTTGAGTCGCTCGGCCTCGTGCTTCTTCCTTCTGTGTTCCTCTAGTTTGATCTGCAGGTCCTCAGCTACCTGCTGAAGCTCTCTGAGCTGCGCCTGCACAGAGACGATGTAAACACAAACAACATCTACAATCAGCATTACATGGCAAACATTCCAGCTGCCAGACACTTTCAGACCTATCAAGCACAGCTGGAGTCATAGTTGGCTACTTCAATGCTCTTCTAGTTTACAGTAGGTCTGCAACTAAGTGATATAATCATACTTCTTCCCTAATACTATCCTTAATTTGTGGCACATACAGTATCTAAACAGAAAGCACAATTTTAAATTCTGGTTTGGGACATTTTTATATAAAAATGTTTAAAAGCAAAAAAGGAAAGAAGCTATATATATATATACATATATATTTTTATATATTAGCATTTGCATCTTCTTCAAACGACTGTACAGCCTCAGAGAGCCAATAGCAAGGCTGTAGACTCTACAGTCGTTGGCACAGAGACAACAGACTTATAGCCCCCATAGTACTTACAGAAAGCAGCGCCTGAATTGACACTGACAGGTTTCCAAGATTGAACCTGCCTCTCTTCCTATCTCCCTCTCTTTGCCTATCTTTCTTTATGCATCAATATATCTACCTATCTACCTCCAAACCAGAACCAGCCCGTGTGTTTACAAAAACTTGTTCGACAACACCCGGCTCTGCACAATGGACTATTTAAATCACTTGCGTCAGGAGGTGTTGCTGTCACACCAAATATGACAGCTTTTGACAACCAAGCATAACCTATCATCACTCTCTGTAATGGACCAATTAATATGAAAGAGCAGCAGCTCCTTGTTCGTGTGTGTGTGTGTGTGCGTGCGTGTGTGTCAATACCGCCTTCCAATCTCTCCTCAGAGACTCTCATAATGCAGTGATGGATTCTGCTTGGTTCGGATAGGGATGACTACCTTTCTAGGCCACGCTGCTTGCTTAGCCACCTTCAGTTTGCTGCAGTGATTTATGGGCTCCATTTTGAGTGAACAAGAACACATTTACTTCTGAGTAACACTCAGAACATATAAAAAGTTCCTCCACAGTGTTTAAATACTTTATAAAACCACCAGAATTAATTCCTGGCACATATTTGTGTTTCCATAAACAAAAAGACAATTTTTCATCAAACCACATTAAAATATCTGAGCTCTATAAAAAAACTGGTTAGTCATATATTCATCCTCCCGGAAAGCTGTAGTACAGTTTAGACAAAAATAAAAATTTAAAAAAGCACTAAACATTCCTCTGAAATCCTGACAAAAAAAAATACACAAAGCTATGTTAAATAGAGAAAATCACTTTAAAAAAGACTGAGGACTAGCAAATGCTGCACCCCATTTCCTGCTTTAAAATAAACACTTAGAGTGGGCCAATCAAAAGAAAGATAATCACAAACCTCCACAAAGAGGATTTTATTGAATACCAATTTGTATTCAATTAACAGCAGCGTTCCCATCTCTGCTGGTTCCAGGGCACACAGTGCTGACATGCCACACTCAGCATTCATTGTGTAAAGTATAATTTGATTAAAAAGTTTTCTAGTGTGCCGTTTCTTTAACAGCAGATTCTTCTCTAACCCGAGGACCATGGGAGGAGTTCACTTTTGAGTCATTGTGTAAGGCTTCCGAGACGAGGCCCCTGAAGTAACCCCGCCATATCAACAGAGACACACTGAGCGAAGAGGATCACAATGTGCGGCGGGGCTCGGAGAGCTGGGTGACACTTCAGCCTCGATCTGCCAATCAGCCGCCGCAGAGAAAAAAACATGGGAAAAAAAAAAAAAGAGAACAGAACAGAAAAGAAGGGTGCAGGGTACACACTCAGAGACTATCAGCTGGCAAATCAGACATTTGTGAGCGTGTGTGTGTGTCTGGCAAAATGTGGCCTTTAGTCAAAATGTCTGTTGTCAAATAAGTGGCATCTTTTCAACTGTACCTTTCAGGACAAGCAGTACATGTTTTAAACAACTTTTTTTTTTTTTAACAAATGCTGCTGTAAAATGCTTCGAAGTACTTGAAATAAAATGATTTCTCACATAATCAATGCACAAAATAACACAAGGATTCAGGGCAGTCCCTGTGAAGGTCAAAACTGTGAAATGTGCAGCAGAAACATTTTCCACATGCCAGTGAGTCCCTCACAATCCCAACTGAATATTGTTTTAAAAATGGCCTTAACTACATGTTAGCCAATACTCTGGTTGTACAAAATTCAGTTTTCTATTACTAATACACTAAAAAGGGAAAATTAACTTGCAAGTCGCAGTACGTGAGCCAGACTTGACCATCAAACATTGGTGGGAGGGTAACTTGTATTTCCTAAAGCACAATAATGCATTAAGTAATGGGACCGCTGAAGCAGTAAATATAACTTACAAACATCTAAAGACATCCTCAGCTGCCAAATTTACCAATTTAATTTGCACCGAACTCCAGGGCTCCAGTTTCTAATTTGGCCTAGTGCTTGTTGAACTGAATGTGAAAATGCAGAGTAGGGGAAAAACTGTGAAGCAGTTTCTGCTTCTATTAAAGCTCTGTAAAAGAACATGTTTATTCCAAATGGCCTTGATCACGCAGGTATTTGTTTACTTGTGCAGATAAACATTTACTCCTTATTGATTTAAAGTGGGTGCAAATGAAGCACAGCCAAACCCGAAATACTTAAGAATATATATTAAATGCAAAGCTTATGGCAGAAGATGAATATGATGATGTTGACTGGATAAAGATGACAGTACAAACTAGCACTGTTAGGACAGGAGCTGTACTATATTCTGAATACAATCATAATATACCGATATGTTTGTTATGCTAAAATGGCAACAAATTGACCAATTAAAACACAGTGATACTGTGAGCTAATAGCTGGGAAAAGGCTTTTCAACAGTCCTGAACATATCACATTGAACGCATCACGTTGACAGGGCAGAAACTCACTGCACAGCAGGCTAAGGTTGGTGCTGAAAACTGCACAGCAGATGCCCATAGCAGCAGGTGCCATGAACATGTTTGGTCACAAAAATATCATAAAGCACAAGCTGCTCATTTAGACCAAGAATTCTCGGAGCGCAACACATATAAAAGCAAATTAACCTCAATGTCCCTATCAATCAAGTGTGTTAGCTAGCAAGCCAGGTAATAACACAACAGTTACTCACTGGCAGGTAGCCAAGGTGAAAAATTAATTAAATCTATTGAGGATAACTGAAACAATATCTACTCACAATAGCTACAAAGTAAAAGCACATTGGTACATTTTATGATAATTTTAGGGGCAGTCTTCTGTAATTTGTTTACTGACCACAATGAAAAGACAGGGGAGAAAGAGGAGGAAAACATCATGCAGCAAAGTGCCCTGGCTGGGACATTGCAATGACAGGTGCTGAAAACCAAATATTAGACTCCAAAACAATGGTATTTCAGGGCAAACAACCCACGATGCAGTGCATCCAGAAAGCAGCTTTATCAATTTGTGCAACAGTTCATAGTACATGGGTTCACCAGTACATGGGTACATGGGTTGACTGAAATGGGCTTCGATTACAGCCAGGCATCTATTATGCAGGCTACAGGACACGATATTCACCCTAATGTATAAACTAATATGTTACAGATGCAGCATTTTACTCAAGCTAGCGGCGTGACTGTGAATTCAAACTGAAGTTTACTGTTTCCCCAGATAATATATCCTAATGACTTTAGTGAGCCCCTGGCATTTTCTCTAGCACCACCATGAGGATGACATTTGTGCTTTTGAACATGTTTACCATGTTCAGAAATCGCCACTGTGCCTAAGTACAGCTTCACGCTGCAGCTAATGTGGCTGCACACTCTCAGGCTTGTTGTTCCACAAACCAGAGCAAACAAAACTGAAGATGATCACATCAAACCAAAAAGGTCTGAGAAAACGATGTCAAAGAAAATTTGTAAAATACTGTCACAAGGACATTTAAGAGACATTTAGACATTTTGATCATTTAAGGTAAATCCAGGGTCAGCTTCCAGAAACATTTTACTGATGCAGTTAACATAACACAACCATTGAGGGTGGTACCAAATCTTTTCACTATAATGGAAAAAACTGAAACTATGAAAGCTCAGAATTATTGTACATTTCAGGACTTTAGAGTTACTGATCATACACATGTACAACAAAGGAATATGCCTTGAGTGGTGCTCCAAGAGCGTTTTATTTTATCATGTGAAAACCTGCCACTGTATTGTTACAAAGCAAATTTATTGTGTGGCACTTAGGAGCTCCTCTTGTCTCCTCACTGTTTCCAAAAATGCAAATCAGTTCTTCTATATTATTGCTTTGGTATTTTTTGGTTCTTTATTATTAAACCTCTCCACTTAGGGTGTCTCCCTTTCCCAGCAATTTAAGGTTACCTGTTTTCTCCTAATCAGGGGATTCAGTTTAAATATATAGGCTGCCTTAGACTATATATAGACCACTTAATGAATGTAGTGTATATTTTGTGCAGGTCAAACTCAACACAGTTTGAACTACACACAAAAAAGTTACTAGTGTTCTCACAGCAGGAACAGGATAAAGCTTTTCTGCGGGAAACCCCTGATGACTTGATTTTAAAACTACATGCTCTATGGTAGTATTTACTTTAGCAGAATACAGTGTACCTGCTTCTCCCTCCAGAGCAGCACTCCCTCCTCAATCAGTTGCTGCTTGAGTCGCAAACCCTCGTCCAAGGTCCTCATCTGGCCCTCCACGTATGCTCGCTCTCTCTGTCCCAGATTCCTGGAGGAGAGCGAGTGAGATAGAGAGAGAGAGAGAGAGAGAGGAAGAGGATGCACACTCCCATCATTACTGAGAAAACATCGACCACCCCTGCTACGGTCATTGAGATGGCACAATCCAATTTTTTAAGGGCCCACAATACAGCAGGAATCCAAATGGGAAAATAGAAAAGTAAATAAGATGGGGGCTGATGCTCTGTGGCTGAACTAAATTGTTTTTGAAGTCTAGCAAACACAATATGAGTGTGGACCTTGTGAAAACATAATGAGATATACTCTGCTTGTATATGGTTTTGGGGCGAATGGCAGTGGATTAAATAATAGAGAACTGTCAACAAAAGAAGTGGGATACAGCATTAGAAGTTACATTTACACAGCGAGCTTCATGTCAGCATCAGAGTATGGTCAATCTTTGTAGAACAGTGGAGAAAAGATGATAAATATGACCCGGCAGGAGTCTGCAGTCTTATAAATATTCTTATTCACGGCTCACGATCTCTGTTGCACATCATTTATATCCTAAAGAAACTAAATTATCTGCATGAGAAACACCTCCGGATGAGAGTACAATTTACAGTAGGGAAAGGAATGTGTAATGCGGTGGTGAGTCAGATGTGTCTTTGTCATGGATGAACTCTTTATATATGTGATGCATTTACAGTACATTACAATAGACAGTCTGAACCACATCAGGTTTTTAAATCAGTGACACCATGCCCCCTGGTGGCACAATGAATGAGTCACTCTAACATGGGTGCAGCACAAGAACACCCTATCACACTGATGCTATGATAAACAGCCTTATTTTAAAGTCAAATTGGATTTTTAAATAACCTGCATTTTTTATCAAATGGCCCAGAAATGCACAGTTTTTAATATTTCCATAACAGAATGGACTAGGTGAATATTTCTATAGCTATGCATGGGCCTCTAATAACATATTGTGAGTCAAAATCTGCATGTGTTATTTCATAAATATTGAATCTCAGTTTTCAACTGACCAGCAAGTGTTCTGGCAGTGAGCGTGGCTGTTGTATTCATCTGAAGCATCGCAGCAATCTGGCGAGAGACACAGGAGAAACCAATCCAATGCACATACACGAGAACAGAAGAGCATACAACACATTAACAAGGAGAGGTTAGCAATGTGTGTTTATAAAATTTGACAATAGAAAAAAAATAACAAACCTAAAAACACTTCAAGAGGAAGTCAGGATAATTTATTTTCAGGTACTTTTTGGAGCAAAGTATCACTCTAATTTGCTCCTAAAAAATGACCAATTTGACCACTACACTCTTTTATTTTCCAACATGAAAATGATGTTTCACTATTATCACTATTGTACAGATAAAGTGATTAATTGAGAAAATAATAAGCAGGTCAAGACAATTTGACATTTTGGGAAATATGCTTATTCACTTTCTTGCCGTCAATTAGACAAAAGGATTTTTCACCATTAAATATAAAGTTATCCCCGAATGCAAGTTAGCTTAGCATAGCACAAAGACTGGACACATGAAAAAGGTAACTAAATCTGCCTTCTAGCGTCTGCATAGCTCACAAATTTACATATTATGTTGTTTGTTAATTCATACAAAAACATAAGAGTAAAAACCAGAGCCAGGCTAACTGTTTCCCTGTGTTTCCAGTGTTTGTGCTAAGCTAAGCTAATGAGATACGAGGGTGGTGTCAATTTTCTCATCAAACTCCCAGAAAGAAAGTAAACAGTTCTTTTAATCATAGCTCCAGCGGTCAATAACAGTATCCTCAAAATTATCACGAACTGGATTGTGTAGAATTTGTGTTAAATTTTGATATCAGCCAATATCAACCAATAACAGTAATTAAATTGCACATGTACGGGCCTCACACCAATTGTCTAAACTAACTAGTAAAACTGACAAATGAGTACTCTCTTTAGTGCAGACAACGTTGATCTAGCCAGTCACTTCTCATCCTCAAAGACGGAGATTAGATCTTTGTTTCTGCAAGATATCTCTCTCTGGTTCAGAGAGGGTCTCTTGAGATCAGCCACTTACAAGATCAGCTGTATGGTGTTTTGTAAGTGCTCAGATCAGGCTTTCGCTCAGATGTTTTAATCCAAAAGAGTGGGCACAGTGTGAAACTTCTCAATTATCCAGGACCCCACTGGTGACCAGTGGAACGAGAGCGTCGCAGCCCAGAAAAGGAAGCAAATGAAAACTTCTCAACAACCAGTCAAAGAGGAAAAGCGATGACTCGTTAGCTATTAAGTGGCTCCATTCAAGGCAGGGAAAGTATGAGAAGACAAGTGGGAGTAGAATAAAAGGAGAGAGGAAAGGGAGACGGCAGCTTTGAGAAATATTCCCCTACTGTTATTTCATTCTTCATTCCTTCAATTTTTTCACCCACTATGGTAGCATGCCATCTAATGCTGTCGAAAGAGAGATGTCGACAACGGAATGTATTGATTTTTATCCAAAGTGGAGAGCTACTGGAGAACAAAAGTAGATGAGAAGGGGGGCTGAAAACTATCTGATTAGACACATAGTGCGGCAGATTTTACAAGAAAGAACGGAGAAAAGCCTTGAGGAAGAGGATGGGATTTTTTTCAAGGAAAGCTGAGTGAGGAGAGCGAGTGTGTACACGCCTGTATGTGTGTGTGTGTTAGAGCTGAATGTTTTGTTTGCTGTTTCTACTTCATCTGTTTGTTCGTGCTACAAAAAGGAGTGACAGTGTGTACACGAAAATGTCAGCTCCTTGACATCATGTAGAATATGAATTCCCGCCCATGTCTGCAAAACACTCAGAAGGTGGAAAAACAAACAATACAGCACTTAAACTAAGAAAATGAGGACTTGAACTTACTTTGATTAAAACCTCACAACTGCATACATAAGAAAATTATTTCCAAGATATTTAGAGTATACTCTACATTATACCTTTCCACCGGATATTTTAATGAAATTAGACAGTGACTCATTTTCTCCAAGAATAAATCTGTCACTATGACTCTCTAAAGCCCTTGTTGTCCTTGAAAAATGCTGCGGCACATAAACACTTGTATCCATCGCCTCCTTCAAAAGTTTATTAAAGTCAACTCTCAGCAGAGTATTATCTCTTCTGCTATAATGCAATATAAAAAGCCTTACCACAGATGCCATCATTGACTCGCGATGATGGGATGTAGTGTGGGCGGAAACCCAGATTGGTGCAGTAGAATCGACCACGAGGACAGGCTGACGTTCCTACACGGGTCCAGGAGCAGAGGTCAGCTTTACACAATAAAGTAACTTCCAGCAGCAAATTAATCTAATCAAAACTATTCATGATATCTGCACAGAAGCTACATCCTGTTGTTGCTGTTATTGTTGTTACAGCCGGTTGTGCAGATGATGCTGCAGTTTTGGTTTGGTTTCTTTGGTTTTATGATTTTCTTGTGCTTACTTTTTTTTTTTTACAATAACTGTCAAAGAAAAGTGTGTCTCACACCCTTGTTCAGTAGTGGCAGGAGTTTAAAGCTGTCGTCTAAAGGGGAGAGACATTCCCTTTGCCTTAACTGCAAACTATGAATGTATTCTATAATCTTGTTTTGAATATGTAATGAGGTATACTTTGACTAGAATCACCTACCTAATGGTTGTATGTCTCTGCCAACCAGTCCAGCTGCACCTTATTTATGTGTGAATTCTTGAATACCAGTCAAAAACATGTTTTGTATGGTCACAATGACCTTTGACCTTTCACAACCAAAATCTAATCAATTCATCCTGGAGTCCGAGTTAAGGTTTGTACCAAATTTGAAGGAACTCCCTCAAGGTGTTACTGAGATATGGCATTCACGAGAATGGGACAGACAGACAACCCGAAAACACACTGCCTGTGGCCACAGCAGTCACTGGCACGAAGGCATAAATAGGCCACTGTTTTGCAACTTTTGGGTGTAGTACAATGCATTTTGCGATTATTTTTAAGTGTTACATACACAAACATGGTTTGAATCACTACATGAAAATTGAACACCTCAAAATATATCAACTTGAGGCCCAGGAAATGTTCTCCTTCTTTTCCTCTTTCCACTGCACTGGACTGGCTCTATCAGCTATTAACATTTGTCTCTAAAATCTTACTGTAGATTATAATGTCAACATGCTAAATTTAGATTCAACCACATCTTAATATCTTCATCGCCTTACATCTGAGGCAAGCAGGGAAGTTCACAGTTGTTTACAGTGATGTTGCAGAGGTTAGAATTGCTCAAGTAGTATGTGACAGCATAACAGTAACATAGGCAGATCATGGGCTTTGGCTGAAAAGTACATACACCCAAACTCTTCAAAACGCACAGAAACATTTGCATTAAAAAGAGCATGCACAAGGGTATAGCAGAGACTATTAACATACACTGTTGTGCATAAACTGAATCATCCTCATTGATATTGATAATAAAGCATCTGCTGCTAAGGCTGGAACTCAAAAGTGGTGCTAATTTGACACACCTCATCTCTTTTAAAATAGGTGAGTGTGAGATTATTAAACAGAAAATTAAGATCATTATTCATCTCCAAATACCAACTTCAGCTGGGGAGCACTTTTAACAAAGGAAATGTACCACAAAGTACACTGATAAACATTTCTACTACGATGTCGCTTTAAGGTTGCTCACATTCTCAAACATTAATGTCCTACAAACAGCAATTGTGTGTGCAGTAATTATTAACAGTGTACTGTGACAGTGATGGACACACAGTTTCCTAACATTGGTAAACAGGCACCCACTCTCCCTTAGCTTAATGTTTTACCTGGTTCATCAGAGCCATCTTCACAGTCGCAATAGTCATCGTTCACCTGCTCAAAGGGGATGATCTTTGAGCCATCAATGCACAGAAAGGACTTCCTCTCTCTGTAGAACCGTTTGTCTGTTACACAATAAAAACATTGCACACTGATGCTTGTTGATGACCTTGAACTGCAGCTACATTGCAACCAAAGAAGTGGACTGAAAACAACGTGTTGCATCTATAACATTCATAAAAACACAGTGCTGAAGTGCTGAATCCGTGATAAAATACCACTGAAACTACCTTTATTAAACTACTCATTCTGGTATCATTGCTATTACTATGAACAAACTTTAAATGCTGTGTACAGCTGTTACAATACATCTGTAGTGATGACAACTTCATAATCACTTGCTACACCGTTACCTGCGTTGAAGCTGAGGAGCTGTTTAAGTTACAAACGCTACATATTGCAGCCTTTATATTTGCTGACAGCTACTTAGCTTTCAAGCTAGGTGGTAGGGGACAATGAACTTACAGGACGAAGATATTCCTCTTACTTTCCGCGACTCTACGTAACCACACCACAAGGCAGCTGCGATAATGATGTGGAAACGCATGACAGAGGGCAGAATTAAAGACTGTCTCCCTCCTGTCGCATAAAAAAAAAAAACCCCGCTCAAATGTGTTTAAAACTCATGATATGCACCCGACATTTAAACTGGACATGTCCACGACTTCCTGAAACAAGCGGTCACATGGCGCCACTGCGGCTTCCTATTGGTTTTTATTCGATTCCTTAAACCAATCACGAGTGAGATGTGCTTCTGAGGCGGAAAAGAGAAACACTTCGTCAATGACGTTTAGAAAACGGTGTTTGTGGGTTCTGTATTTCAGTAAATAAATAAATGACTCTCTCGTTTTATGGTTTATAAAAGAAGTCTGTGAAATGCATACTGGGATACATTGTGACCAACAGCAGGTAGTGAGGATACACAAACAAGAACAACAAGAAGCGGCGGGAATTTCTCTCCAGCAACCAAATACATTGTAAACATACATTGTGTCTATTCACTCACTACATTGTGATGAATGTACTGATTCCTTGATGTTTTAACTCTAACCCTAATATCCCTCCACACCTGGTACCCCTGCCTTGTTTGTGCACACAGATTTTACTTTATAAGACCATAGCTTATTGCGTGGAATCATATGCATTTTAATTTTCTCTTAAAAGATAAGTCAGAATACATATCAGGGGATAAATTAACTGAAAAAAAAAAACATGTGACACGTCCCATTTTAGAAAGGAACATTGCAAATAGTTATGTGACATGGTCAATTTCTCACTGGACATGTGAGCATGTTTTTGTATTAGGCAGCTTACACTGGTGTGTTTATAGCTACGGCGATACACCAGTCTGTAAATCATGAACACAAATAAGACAAGTACATCTTTTAACGACTTTATTAACAATAAAAAATCTTTACAAAATGTACACAAAAGAAACAAGTAAGTTGTCAGAATGCAGCGTGTTTAATCAGCACTGTGGCTGTGTTTGAGGCACTTGAAAAGCGATTTAAAGGTAAATCTGAAAGCCAATTTACAATATTATTAACAAAAGAAATAACATTTCGTATGGCTCGATTTATAATGTGTCATTTTTCATTGTTGAGCCGTGTGTAAAGGCCTGTATTGCACAGTGACTCCTTGTTCTGGAGGTAAGAAAGGTCACGGATCATGCCTGGAAAAGAATAGGAGTCCAAGGTCGGACGCAGTGGAAACACTGGCATTAGTCCGGATGTCATGTACGGTGACATAAAACCTGCCATACCACCGTTTGCAGAGGAATAGGCCAGCCTCAAAGGGCTGACGCCGAGGCGAGGGCTCAGCCCGTACAGGCTGTCTCCACCGGCGGCCGTCGGTGGTATGTGGAGCGGGGAGAAGGCTGATTTGTTCCCCAGGGCACCAAGAGCTCCAGGCAAAGAGGGCCGGAGCGCATTTGGGTGGTTAGATAGAGACAAGCCATCAGAGTCAGCGTTGTTCTCTTTAGCGCTCAACACCAGTTCGATGGATTTGACAATGTCACCTTTGCATGTTCTCACCATAGACTCCAGGGTGTCCCGTTTCTGGTGGGGGAAGATCTTGGCCATGATGTCGGTGGGGTCGCGGTCCGGGCTCGGGTAGTCCTTGGGTTTCTCCGTCTCGCTCCCTGACTCCTGATCCGAGGGGGAGAGCGACCTGTGTGGACTCTCTGTGTGGTCCGAGCGCTGATCAAACACCGGGGATGGACTGGTGCTGTCATCAGTGAAGGAGGTGGTGTTGTCTTTGCTTGGAGAAAGCTCCTTCTTGCCACTTGGGGAGGGCAGCCGTGTGGTGTGGGGCGCAAAGAGGGGTCGACCCATGAATCCGTTATAAAAGTTGTACTTGCTCAGTTTGTCATCTGAAATATGGATTCAAGAAAGACAGGTTATTTAAAATTGAAATAAAAAAAATTGCATGGAAAGATATTCCAATCTGTGTGAAAACAATGTAAACTGTAAAAACACTTAACTGAATTTATCTCAACTACAAGAAAACAAAATACCAACAGACGACTGTGAATATTAATTCAAAATATGATAATAAGATATGATGGGATTCCTCAACATTTTTCTTGACAAGAGTTGGTGAAATAATTTCAGAACATGTACTTTTCATTTCAGCTTACCGTCTTTTTGGTTCTCTGTTCCAAAAACGTCAAAACTGGGAGCTGTTGCGGTGTTGCTGGTGGTTGCTGGCACCCCGGGGCCTACAGGTGACCCCTGAGGGATCCCCGCTTCCCCTCCGATCCCTGAACCGGGGTACAGGAGCCGGAGCTCCCGGGCCTCGCTCTCCTCCTGAGCCTGCTGCCTCCTCAGTGCCACCTGAGCGGCCATCACCCGCTGCCTCTCCGCAATGAGGGTGCACTTTGCGCACACGCAGTCTCTCCAGCGACAGAAGCGCTTGTGGCCTTTCAGCGCGGAGACCACGCCGTGGTTCCTGCATCTGGCGCACTTCGGGGTGCGGGGGTATCCCCTCTCCAGCGCGGGATTACAAGCCCGGAGGAAGAGAGGTGGAGGGCGCAGGAGGGAAGGGGGCACCTGCAAGCCGCCGAGCGGGTTGGCGGTGTGCCCGGCGAGGCCAAGCGGTCGGATCCTGCTGTCCATTGCCGGAGAGAAAGTTAAAAAAAAAAAAAAAAAAGAAAAGTCTTCGGGCGGTCCAATACAGTTATTCAAGTGTAGTCATTCAAGTGGTGTGGCCTTCTCTCAGTGACTGGAGTCTCTCTACTGCCGCTGACACCCTGAACCAGCGCGCCTTAAGTGTCTCCTCTCCAGGTGGTTTGACATGAAATACAACACCCTCGTCACACCCCTTTCCGCTCCAGCTTCTTAACGCCCTATCATGTTTATTTGCATCCCGGATGAATAGTGGTCTAATCTGATGCAACTGAGCCTATATGCAGCTGCAGTGCAGGAAAAAAAAGCGAGGCCTACTAAGACCAGCCTCTGCATGATCTTTAATTCCACTTTTAAAATTGTGATCTGGGGGAAATTACATTCAAATTTGCATTGAGGTTTGGGTTGTTTTAAGATTTACAGGGATTTATTATGCACTACTACTATGCAGTAGCAGTAACATAGTAGTGACTGTGTGTAGCTGCTATGCAAAATGGTGGACTTTGTTGAATTAAAGGAAAGAAAACCATGTTGCCTCAGGTCAGCTACATACAAAGACCCCCTTTGGTTGCCCTACTGAACAATGAATATTCACTATTAGGATGTTTTTAACACAACAATGGCACTAATAGCCACAAAAGCAACAGGTAATTATCTACCTGGTTATTCTGTTGAACAAATTACCTTGACAAAAGGCCCATCTGTCAACAAACACCCAGTGAGATTGGTGGGTAACTAATCACACCTTGTCACATGTTTCATTCATTTCTCTGCGTTCAAACAGGATCCAGTTACAAGCAACAGATTGCCTTACTGTTATTACACGCAAAACAACTTCAGCATAATGTGACAAACACAGCGGCAGTAGCCAAGGGAAACACATCACTAATACATTGTCACCCATGCTTTTGCACAAATGCACACAGTCTTTCTCAATAATGCACACCCTGTAGTGTTGTTCGGTCTAACAGCCCGGCAATACACACTATTAATTCATTACAACTATAACAATACATTAAACTGAGATGTTCTATTTATTTTGTACATCTCAGTGTGTGTGTGTGTGTGTGTGTGCGTGTGTGTGTGTGTACTGCATTCACTTGCACTTTTCTGTGCTGTCATGTGACACCAAAATAATGAATAAAATGTTAATAATGATACTATCCACGGCTATTAGACTTCTCTTAATCATCTGTAGATGTAAGAGCGAGACTTCAGCGGCTTCTCTTGGTCTCCTTGTAGTTCTGTCTCCCCTAGACTCCCTCTGAATAATGGATGTGGGTTAAAGAAGCTGTGGATGGAAGCACTCATCCCCCTTGTGGCGTTTTACTGAGATAATGAATCCCTAAAGGGCATCTCTGAGGAGGTCTGCTACAGCACAGGCCAGAAGAAATTGCTTATTGTATAATACACAATGATTTAATGCAGATATAGCTGTTATTAGTCATTAATGTTACTACTTACCACACTGCTAGGTTTCAATTTGCTGATAAAAGAAGCTTGCTGTTCTGAGAAATAAAACTTTTGAGACTGATGCTACTTTTTACACCTCTCCCTCGCATGGACGCCTGCTCCATCAGTCCCCGAGTGATGGATCTTATCGGCAGCATACTGCACCTCCCTTCTTCACAGTGTGGGGAGATATGCACACCTGCACACATACAATCATGCATGTACCGATGCAAAGTGCAAACACATATTGTGCAAAAACACAATCTCTGGTCTTAGGTGTGTACAGGCATTTGTCGTAACAAAAGCTTCTTGATAATGACTTTTATGGAAAGAGGCTTTGAGAGGCGAGTCTGCTATTTGCAGAAAGATGTACCAGAAGTTATGAGGCTTAATAGATAGGGGTTGGTACAGACTCACTCCAGCTGTGCAGGACAAGAAGATAATCTGAAATGCATCCATCAGCAGAGAGTACGTCTGCTCCTGAAAACATAAATAAATGCCAGTGATGCAGATGCTGTGCGGACGCACATGCAGCCTTTATCATTTCATCCACTGTGAAGTGGAATTTGAGGTTTGGATTTGTGGCTGGGAAGTTTATCCAGGCACATTAAGCTGCTCTCACCTGGCTTTTTATACAGACCACTTAGGGTGTTTATATGGACCAGTTACAGCTTTTTCTTGCAAGGAGGGTGGCTGGAAACAGCATGGTATAAATGTGTTTTCCGCCATATATTGAGCTCTTGGAACAGCTCATATTGAGTCTTATTTTCTAATTCCCCAGAGGAGGAAAAGGGGACAAAAAGAGCCTTTTTGAGGGAAAGCCTCTATAAACTGACAAATGGATAAAAGCTGTAGTGTTATATTTACTCATTTACTGTCTCTTCTGTTTGTCTCTGGATCATAGGACTACAAGGCTGAGCCAGGCTGTTTAAAGTGCCTTCAATCCACATCAGTTTCACCTTGAAAATATTGTAATTTCTCGACTAGTTAGTGCCAGTCTACCATTTGATCACGTAGTACGCACTGCTGTTATCTGTGCATTTTAGCAAACCTTTAGTCCAGTTCATCTGTTTGCATGGATGATGTGTTTTTAGTCAGAATTTTTTTCAACCTCACCCCCAACACAGAACGAAGGGATTATCAGGGATAACTGCAGTTTGAGTAGATATGGCTAGACAGTGTCTTAATTGTGTTCTTAACAGATCTGCTCATGTCAGATATGGTGTTTCATCACAGCCATGTGCCTCCTAGGACAGGGCTTTATCAGTGCAGCTTCTTATCTGACACAAGGTGGCTGCTAATCTACTCACAAATCTCACAAAACCTGATTATGTCTCCCACTGTCAGAGAGATGGAGAGAGGGAGGGAGGGGGAGAGGTGAGAAGGTAAGGCTGAGAGGAAGAGAGGCTCATCATTTAACAGGAAATGATGGCATCTGGATTAATGGTCTTGTTATATAGTGTCCTATAAAGACAGTATACACTCATACTTCATATTATATGGTTTATCCAAATAGCTCCAAATCCTGCTTTGATTATTTGGATCTTCCCCAGCAGTTCCAAGTTTTCTGATGCATAAAGGATGAAAATCAGGTCATGTTATTGTTGCCAACTTTCAATCAGAAAAATATCCCAAATCCTCATGTGACACAACTCAGACATGGAAACATTTCAGCACCTTAAGTTTCAAGTCTGTCGCATTGTTTCTGAAGATAAAGCACTCACATTACAACAAAATTCCCCTTTCTTCCAGTATGTGAAGGGTCTTGACCTTTGTGTGTTTACTTTCTCATCTGTCACTTCACACCCTTGTCATTTAAGTGCCACACAGCAGCCTCCACTTCACTGCTGATGGTTGAATGGCCACCAATGATGGCCATCAGGTTGCTCAAGTTGGGTATAAAACACACATTTTTATTTGAATGTAACTTTCTCCCCACTGTTGCGCTTTTACGGCGCTGACGCTTTGAAAGCTCTGTGAAAAAAATCCCCCAAAAAACCAGAGTAAACTGATTTGTGTTCCATGTGATGTGTGTGGCCCCAGTGGAGTTCAACAAGCAACTTTGCTTTTAGTGGAGCTTTCAAGATTGTTTCCTCTGTTTTTATTTTTGTGCCAAGGGATGTTGACTGTTGCTGTGCTGTTGGACTTGGTTTCTCTGTTTACAACGCCTGGGGCATAAGTGACGCCTTTGCCAGCATCCTACAGAAAGATTCTCACACAGCTTTCTCTAGAGACCAGACTGGTAGCTTCCTTTGAGGTGCAAAGAATCACACTGAAATATGTAGCCTAAGTTTTATTCCAAAATAAAATCTTTGTGACATGTGACAAAAAATGTTGCATTTAATCTTAAAGAAAAATTGATTACACCAAAGTACAAGTAATAATGTTTTTTTTTTGTTTTTTTTTTAGCAGAGGATGCATTTATATTTATATATTTATATATTTATTTTTTCCATACTTGCACTATAATTTTTCTTTATACTTTGTACACTTTTCTTTTCATTTTGGGGGGAATATTGTAGCCTACTTTTTACTCCACTACATTTATTCGACAGCTATTGTTACTATTTAATTCACTTGAGTGTGTTTTCATATGCTAATCATATGGTAAATTCAGATGGTATAGGTCTAATTTAATGCTTTATATTAAACTACCTAAGAGTTTGTTCCAATGCAATAGTTTGTAGCAGTAACTAAGTAGCACCACGACAACAAGGAATGCCATTGAAATCCTGCTTAAATGTTCATTCATCTGTAATTCATAACAAAGTAACCTTAAGTATGTGTGCCTATGTGCATTTTGCTGATAGCACTTCCTTACTTATAAGGAATACTAACCCCGCTCTGTCCAAAGTTCAGAAATTCCCCTACAAGCGCTTCTACAGGACCATTTTCTCCAGTAGTTTCAGTAACACTTCATTTTTTCATTTCAGATTGTGTACAGATGAAACAAACCAGATACAGCTTGCTAATTGATGAGCTTTAGAGGTGCTAGAAGGTGAGTTTTGTTTCCGTTTGACAGAGCCAGGCTTGTTTAAAGTCTGTATCCTCAGCGAAGCTAAAGGCTCTAGCTTCATATTTAGCGTGTACACATGCGATTGGTCTCAATCTTCTCATTTAACTCCTGTGAAGAAAACAAATTAGCATATTTTACAAAATGTCCAATTATTGCTATGATCAAAAATTTTGAACTCAGTGCTTCTATCCTGCTGCGGGGTGTTTTCATGTTAAGGAAGTGCTAATTTTACTGAGTACTGAATCTTCCAGGATGATATTGCAACTATGGGTGGATGAAAATTCAGGCACTGACTGTGTGTTGCACCTAAAATTCATATAGTGGAGTTTGTTTTTTCTATTCAATAAAAAGATGACTGGCATCTTATTTCACAAGCCATGCAGAGAAAGGAAGCATCCATATTACACTTATACACACACCTGTGCATTTGAATACATGGGACAATAGATTTTTTTTTTTTCCAATTCCATGCCTTTCCCTTGGATTCTGTATTCTGCTATCTTCTGCCATCTTCTTGTCCCCTATTCAATATTCCTCCATTTACTCTCTTTCTCCTCCTCTCACACCTTTATTGGTGGTCTGAGTCTGGTAGGTATCCATCAGGGCCCCTCACTTAGCCTGGTAATGCCTCAGTGCCAGTGAACAATGGTGGGCCAAAGACAGCCAAGTTTGCTCATGAGGACTGTGTATGCATGTGTGTGGGGGAGTGGGTGGGTGGGTTGTGTGTGCACCCATGGGTGTACCTGTTTTAATCATGCATATTACATCTGCATCAACAAGGTGAATCTATAAGGAAATGCAGGTTCACTTTTACATACTGGTTCACTGTGTGAGTGTGTATGTTTGTGTATTTATTTAAGCGCTTTAAGTGCTAATGACGAGTGTGTGTGCGTGCGTGCGTGTGTGGGTAGGAAACATTAGTACCTTGAAAGGTTCTGGTCAGGTGCCAGTGAATGCAACCTTCACTGTCTAAACAGGTTAGGATTGAACCCTGAGAGTTCCTCATTCTGCACTTACCGTGGCTACACTCTCTATTTGTTTCCTGCCAAAGATGCTTCTTCTTTATTCAACAATACACTTACAAGGAGAGCTTTGCAGCTCAACAATGCATAACTTAGTGGCAGATGAGCACAACCCTCTGCGAAGGATTTGAAGAATCAGGTTTCTGAGTGTGTGTTTTTTTCAGTAAATTGTGACATTTGACAGAGAGCTAAGGAAGACATCAACAAAGGAATGGATGTGTTAATGATAGATACAACATGGGGGGGGGGCTCTCTTGGTACTATGCATACATGAACTTGAAAATCTCTCAATGCATTCTGGGAACACTGAGTCTTGAGTATGCCAGGTAATGGATAGATATTAAATATTTTATATATCTTATTTTGAGTTCTGAAGGTTTTGTTTAACCTTTAAAGGTGCATATTTCTACGTTCTACATTTACATAGCTTCTTTTGCTTCTGGCCAATGCACATGCATAAAAAAAACAGAAGCAACAGAGATTCTCCTGCCTCGTTCTCATACACAAATAGGCAAACAATCAGACCTCCAAAGTGTTGTTTACTCGGTCTCAAGGGAAGGGATCTGTCGTCATCCTAATGGGAAAGGACTCTGGTTAATTTCTGTTTGCTGAAGAGATTTCTGCCAGCTGTGAAGGTCTTCAGATGTCTCTACAATCAGATTAGAAGAAAATCCTTGCTGTAGGCCTGCACTAAATCTGATTGAGAAAGTTATGACAGCAGGGGAAAAATTCAACAATATATATGTCTTGATGAATTGCAACAATATCTGGCTTAAAGGGGCTAGCTCTGTCACCGAAACCGTTGTTTCTTGCCGGGAGTGGGTGGTGTTGATTGCCGCAACGAGTCGCTATTGTGAAGTCACGTTACACGCTGGGGCTAGCTGGTTAGCATGCTATCTTCAGTAGAAGAAAAGACGTGATAGAGACAAGAGTTAGCAATGCCAACGCTGGCTATGTAGCAATGGCTACACTTACAAATAGCTCCTTTAAAATGGCCATAAAAACAAAACGGCTTAAAGATCCTAAAATGCTCCAATAAAATGGAAGGAAATAGAGAACTAGTTGATCACTTTTGGCGTTCGTTACAAGAGGCAGCTATTCTCACATTCAAAAGCAGTGATGGTTATTCATTGTAAATACCAACATATTTATTATAGCAGCCTGAAGGAGAAACACTTTGTATGCAACCTCAAAAAAAGATATATGTGCTAAATGTGTGCTGTTGGTGCTGTCCTACACCTCCCACAGATCTAAGATACTTAACTGTTTCCTTCTTGCAATACCAGGACACAGTGTAACAATCTTAAACATGTCCAGATTGCAGTAACAGTATTAAAAGTGCAGAGGACCGTTGAGAACAAAACGACAAACACGGAAAGGGGGAGGTGAAGCATAAAGAAGGTGAGGTGAGTGTGCTATCAGATGAACACGGAGCACAGGGAGAGACATCAGCACTGTACATCTCTAACAGGGTGTTATGGGAAAATATTCCAGGCTTTCAGTTACAGACAATAACAGCTTAGAAATTGTTAAACATTGTCTCTGATAGCAACTGGCATCTGCAAACAGATCAGATGTGAGTTGCTACTGAGATCTGAGGGAAACATGAAACCGCCATAGAAGCGGAAGCATTTAGAGGACGGTTTGTGTGCGTGAAGTTTTTCTGAGAATATAGTATGTATATATTATTCCAGGTTATGATTCATGACATGTATGCTTTATGGGTTTAAATATGACTGCAAAGAACTCATGTTCTCAGTAGTTAACTGGAATATTCTTTCACAAAGAAATTAAAACATTTGTGAAGAGGTTTTGAAATACTGAGCAAGCCTGCTGTGCTTTGTCCCCAGCATACCTGTGACTCCATGTTTCACCTGAACTCTGTGCATTCCTCACAAAGGAAACCACTGAGACATGATAAACCTGTTACAGTTGAACAGAAAGATCACAGTACTTTCTTTATTTTTATCTGTATTCCCACAGTACACGACCCTCAGTCCAACGGATGCACAGACAAGCACATATGCAGGCATCTAAAATGTCACGCTTGGTTGTATTCGATTAAACAAATAAGCCACTGGAAATTGCAATAAGACACTCATTTCAAGATATGTATATTATGTCAACTTGTGGAAGAAATCCTTAAATGGTCTTTCATTATAAATATCACCTCCCAAAACTTGTAATTGCTCTTATTTTGGAACAAATAAATCACAATGAGCCCAAAAAGAGAATTCAACAAGACTTTACTGTCATATTTTATTCCATAAATTAAATACCTAACTGGATATTGTGTAGCATATGTCCTCAAACCTGTAGTGAGGTGTACTCTACTCCTGCACGAGTGGTCCTGATCATTAAGCAGCTAATAAGTACAATCATGTGAAAAAGAAGCAGGAGTCTATGCTGCATATCTGCCATTTCTTTTTCAAGTTATTACTATTATTTCCAAGATTACAGCTACCACTGAGAACACTGAGGTCATGTCCTCGGTGCCTTTGGTCTGGGAAAATAACCCAGCACCTTTAGCTGTTGGTAGGTAGCATTGTTAGAGCTGGAGATTTATTGCAAATGTGTGAGTACTGGCTCATTCCAGTATTCACACATTAGCACAGGTCGACGATTTACATTAGACTACTTTTAAGCCAAAAAAAGCTAACAAATAAATTCACAAGTTCACAATAGTTGAAATCTATAACTTAACAGGCAAATATGAAATATTCAAATATGATAATTTTTCAACAAACTTTCCTTTTGGTGTATGGGGGAGAGGCAGCACCTCAGTGGTTATTTCTAAAATTCTGGCTGGGACACTGGTTGTTAGCTGCCTGCTTGCAATTGGATATTGGATACAGCAAAGTCTTTTTCTTTATGCTTTAGAGTAAATTTATGTTATGCTTTCTACACACTCCACTTTTATACTTTTTTGTCATCACATTTCTGAATTGTCACGTAAAGTACCAGCCATTTTTGTTTCTGTTGTGCCCTGTCATGTTGGTCATGCAGGGAATTAGAAGAAGATTAAGATTTTCATTCATTTACCGTATTAATGAATAATAATAATCATAATAATGGCAGGAACAGGAAACAATTTGTACACATACTACAACTTCAAAACACTCACAGCACAACACAGCACAATGCATGTGAAAACTGCATTCAAAATATAAAAAGGCCTGGTGGGGATTTTGAAGTAAGATTTGTTTCCTTCACATTTAGTGCAGTTGGCACCAAACCATAGCAACATGCATCTACATGGACTGACACCTGGATATGGTTCAAAACCACTGGGGAACCACAGCCAGTCAGGTACAGAGACAGAGGAACAGATAACAATACACACTGCAGTCTATTCAGAAGTATAGACTGCAAAATGCTGGCTGCATGCAGATTAAACTCAGATAAAGGAAAAATACAAAATAAAGTGCTGACCACAGGTGTGAACAAAGCCCCATTTTCAAAAACATTTCCAAATGGGGGACTCGATGGATCTTTGGGGAACTTTTTGAAGATCTTACTCCTTCCCATCTACAAACTCAAAGATAAATGGGATCTTTTATCAGTTTAGAAGTATAATTGTACAACTGGAGTCCCAACATCAATGCGGGCTTTAGATTCTAAGAACTGCAACCTTAAGTTCACAGGCTTTAGGGAATTTATCTGATCATGACGCCCTGAATTGCAAACACAGCTTATCATTGCCATCGTTCACATTTTGGTTAAGATCCTCATGAAGCTTTAGAGAGTGTGAGAAAGTACTCCAGCGCAATTGAAGTTATAAAACTGTTTACAAACTTTGTAAAAGCTTGGATAAAAGACATTTTTATTGGATCATAAAGTCTGAAGTTTATCCTGGATCTCAGAATAAACTTCTCTTTTTTTTTTTTTTTTTTTGGAAAACAAATATATGAGTAGTCCTGTGTAAATCTACCACAGTGTAGCAATCAGAAGCCCTGGTACGTTGGAAATGTATTCATAAACAAATGAGTAACTACTGTTGCAGAAGGTTTGACAGTATCTTCAGCGTCTAATGGGAAGGATTAATCCATGAGGTATTTAACAGTCACCAGTGCTTCCTGTCAGACAAGCCTCTGGTATGTATCAGGGCTTTGTGTCCCAGCAACAAAACAGGTTAACATCATCATCATCATCACTTTGTTTTTGAATTGAAACTACAGGATCAGATGAGCAGCTGAAATCATTCTATGGATCATTAAAAGTGGGTGAGGGCTGGGTGTCAAGTGAATGAGTAAACCGATATTATCAGTAATTTGAGCGGAAGTGTCATCTGCAAATACTGGAACATTTGGCCCATAAAGCATCTTTTCCTGATGTGATCGTTATTTAGTTTAGTTGTTTTACGATAGTTAGCACAACTTAGCTCATAGCTGAAAGTCTGCCACTGACAAATACGGTGAAATCCTACAAATTTCTAACAGCAGATACATTCATGATTTTAAAGTCTCAAAATGTTCACACTGAACATTTATATTTAAATTGTTTTCGCTGTTGTGTTTAAGCACTTAGTGAAATCTATTCAGCAAAACAATTTAGTAGCATATGAACCGGCAGGCAGGTTTGCATACCTGTCACCAACTTCCCATGTGTCCCATCCCTGACACTCAGGGTCACAGCACAGTTAGATGTGGCATTTGGAGGAGCTTCTAATTTTGGGATCAGGGCTTAATGAGAGGACCAGAAAACAACCTGCTGGTGAGAACGAGGGGGCCGGCCCCAGAGATGAGGCGTACGGGGAAGGGATACAAAGGACGGCTTAGAGGACCTCTGATGTCACCCCAGCACCAACAGAGTGGCTCAGTGAGACTAAAGTGCCTCTGCTGTGTTGCTTTTGTCTGATTCTTGTCAAGTCCGCCCCTCTCCTATAATAATGAGCCCTTTGACATGAGATTAACTTCATTGTGGCGTTTATTTTTCATTTTCTTGCAAGTGTTTGTTTTAATGACAGGTCTCACTTCAGCTACGTCTTTTGTTTGAATACCTAAGCATGGATAGAAATTCATTTTGAGAAAAGTTGTTAAAACATGTCATTATGATTTTTGTTGAGTGTTAAATTCCATCCTTTGAAATACAAGTTTGACAACGAAAAAGATCTAAAACTCAAGGTCCACTTACTAGCAACTTTCGACCACACCTCAGCGTCTTCATCAGTGGATGGAGATTTGATCTGTGATAGATGAAAGAGCAGTGAAAAATCTGAGTTGACTGGGTGAACATCTGCCGATGAGGATAATGAGAAACGGTTGAAAGCTCTGGGGGAAAAAGCTAGTAAGTGGACCTTGAATTAAGTTTCTGTTTTGTTATACAACGTAATTCTATCAATATTTTCATCTATTTTACAGTTTGAATGATCAAATACCAGTTTATCGAAAACCACAGTGAAGAATTATTGTAATTAGCCTTTAGCCTATTAAGCTAATAAACTAATGCATGTTTCCTCTTTTCCCTCTGAATAGAAGGATTTAGTTTTCATCCTGAAATTTGACAGATTTGTCTTTCCCTCAAGACATGGCTTTGATCCTCTCAGGTAGGCAGGGGGTAGAGGAGTCCTCAAAGGGATGACCGCCCCCTGATGGGAGAATTGTTTTTACCCCAGCTGTGATTTGCTTGTGCTGCAACATCTAATTCCTAATACTATTTTGTCAAATCAATGCCTGGACTTTTTCTTATTAAGGCCAGCCTGGTTTCCAAAAGCAAGTAGGGTGCTTTAACCCCCCGATGAGGGCGGCAAGCTGAGGCTGCCCCTTACAACAAAACAACACACCACTCCACAGCAGCATGACACTTCCTCGACCAGCAAATGAGATGAAAGCTTTAAACCATGAAAATAGTGGTTCGAAAGGCTTCTGAAGCCCCGCTACCCTACTAGCACAGAATAAAGATGGGCTGTCTACCCGCAACAAAAGCTGAACACAACAGGGAAAAACATCAAAGTGTGATTTCATCAGGGAAAAAAAACACCTATTTGTTAGAAGGAGCCCACTGAGAAAAATGCAGGTGAATTTTCAGGTAATAACACATTGCTGTTAAGCGCTACAGTTTATTGTGTTTCGAACTTTTCCATGCTGTGATACCTTTAATTAGAGAGTGTGAAATAAACTTTCACCTCCTACAGCTTCTGCTTTTAGGAATGGCCCCAAAATGTGTGAATGCTTTGGATTTAGAATGTTTTTTAGATAAATGAGACTGAAAATGAATACATACTGCACATTTACAGGGCAAACTATTTTTGCGTTATATATTTTTATATATTCATTCAGGGTTAAATTTAATTGATTCGGTTAGGTTCAGCTTGATGTTGACATCTGGCGAGCTAATGTGTTTCAGCCTCAAATGTGCAGCTGGTAATGAGGTGATTTTTGACAACAGCAGAGGTTTTGTTCTCTGTCCACAGGTGGATTTACCTGACTATGTGCAATATGATCACTCTTTGATCTGGGTAAAACTACAAGGAACAAGCTTCGGTAATAAGGTGTGAAATTCCTTCGACAAGGACCTTTTTGTGGCACTTTGAATAAATGCTTCTCCTTATAGAAACTGTCGTGTCTTGGAAAGTCACTCGTTCAAGGTCAGTGCAATATCTATATAGATACATATAAAGTCAGGAATCCAGTTTCTAACTATGAAGAACTGCAGGAAAAACTTTTAAAATTATGACTGATGGTAAGTTCATTTTAAAATGCACAACTAAACAACGGCGACCACTTAACCTGAATTTTTGCATGAGAAATGACTTACACTTCAATATAATAAAATGTCTTCTACTTTATGCACAAACTACTCTCTTATCTTTAACTTTAATCCACTTAAGCTACAAGTTTAACTTCCGTGCACAGTAACCCCATCAATTACTAACCCCTATTATTGAACCAGCAACAAAAGAAATTCACAAATTCATATAACTCTGGACCAGTATGTGCATATAGGCTATATGCAGAGAATGAGAATCTCGACATCAGTGCAAAGTTTTCTGTTCTGGGCACATTAGCTAAAATTCCTAGCACAGGACAGCAGATATTTGTTGAGTGTTATAAGAAGGAATTCCAAAATGCCATGTTCATGATCTCACTGTGAAATTCCTATGGTTTAGGAATAAACTGCCTCAGGTAATCAGATTTTGCCATGCACACGAATGTTTATTAAATGGGCTGCAGTGAAGTGTGGGAGTCAGAATGCAGCACATTCCCCAGTTTAAGTAGTGTATAGGCGTGTCAGTGGAGGCATGCGATAACAACAATAAAACAATGATAATCTCAATTAGAAATCCACATTTACTTAAACATAACTCAACATATAAAGATGATAAGAGTTTACTGCTCAAAATGCAGCCCCATATTAAATATTCCATGTAGTTCAATGCAATGTTTAAGCGTTGGACTCTAAGCATTCATGTCCTCTGCCATTTTCTGAATAAATGCCACTGAACAGTAATTGCCATCTATCTCAATACATGCTGTGTCATGACTTGGCAGTAAGTGTACAAATGCGAAATGCGTTCTTGAGTTTGCAGGCGACACATGCTCAAGAGATCCCAATCTCATAAGTAATTTAAAGCTGCGAGAATAATGATGGCAGATAAAAACTTTGTGTGAGTAATTGCGAACGGAGACTCATCAGCATTAAGAAAGTGCATGGAGTAAATCTCATATTTTTCTACATTAAAATGTGGGGGGTAAAAAAGTATGCGGCCACACAATGGGAGAGTTAAAAACAAATCACTCACTACCACTTTTTTTTTTCTTTGCTCCTGCATATCCAAGCAACAGCTGACGTATGCCAGTTTGACAGCTATTGTGAACAGATCTGGAAACGTGAGAAAGGTTGTTCTGCATTTCTGTTTTTTTAAATCCGTGGGCGCGTTTTAATTCACATGCTCAACTCGCAGCATGCCTGTATTCCTTCCACCTGACTGTGCTCTTTGGGAACCCCCTTGAGCCTTAGTGACTGTATATTGGTTTGGGGCTTCCTTTCTGGGACTCTATTTTCTAGGTGATTGACTCTGAAAAACAAACATCGTAATCCCCAAATGTTTCCCCTGTGCTTGAGGAAGGGTTGTTGAGACCCAGGGAGTCCTGCCTGGTTGTATGCATGTCACGCTGGGCATTAAGAGCAGTGGGAGGAGAAGGATGTTAACAGGTGGAGCGATACTTCAGGATCTGGATGGACCAGATCTGCCAGAGCTGAGCCAGTCAAGGAGACAGAAGACTGTCTGTTTTATAATATTAAACATATTAAACAGCACTGAAGCTGACTGGGCTGTCATTAGTTATGCAAGTATCTGGGGTAACACTTTATAATACAGCCTTTGATTTACAGTGTAATTTTGTTGTGTGCATCATGTGCCAATTAAATACTTTTGGTTTCATACTGGTACTTTAAGGTTGGTACACTAGAAGAAAACAAGGACCAATACAATATACTCAATAACCCCTATGTTTTATTTGTTCTTCTATAACAAATCCATCTGAGGTTCAATAGATTTTCCCAAAGCGTCTTTCATTATGTAACTGTACCCTAATCAGTTTTGGTGGCATGCTGTATGTGTGATATATGTTATATCATAGTTATTTTATAGGTGATCATGGTATGGTTTATGGCAAAACATCCATTTTAACCAAGTGTTGCCTAAACTGAAAATTTGACCTGGATGATGATGATGATGACAGAAAAAAGTCAAGGGATCACCAAAGGTATGATTCATCCTGTGGGGGGCATAAATGTCAATTTCATGGCAATCCATGAAATTGAGATATATTTCTGAGGATAACTGAACATTTTGGCATGTTGGTGATGCTAGATGAAAAGTGAGGGGATCACCAGTCATTGGGATTCATTCTATGCTGATGATAGATGTCTGTAAAAGAAAAAAGAAAAAGAAAAAAAAGAGAATGGCAATCCATCAAATATTTGTTGAGATATTGTAGTTTGGACCAAAGTGGTGGGCCAACAGATCATAGACTGACCAACAAACCAACACTGCCTTCCACAGAGTCAAGTAGAAAATCAGTAGTTGCCAGTCAAAAGGACAGAGAAATTTACAGACCATTACTCACCACCACCTCTGTCCTGCCAACAAGCCTATAGTGACGGATGAATGCTACACTTTGCCCAACAAAACAAGCCAATTTGTCTCTGTCAGTCAGTAGCTTTGTTAATCTTCGAGATCTGTGACTAGTCAACTTGTCAAGTCAGGCCTGTGTAGTTTTTACAGGAAGATTTTATTTTAATCTCAATCAGTGGAACAAAAGATGTGCAAAAGTGAAATGATAGTCACATATACATAAATGCCTTATCATGACATTAAATACTGAGCATTTCTGTTAGTATTAGCAGTTTTAGCAATCAATTCAAATAAATTAATCTCCTTAATGAGCTCCCCTCTCCTCCTCATCTTGGAAGAAATGAGCAATGCTATGAGCAATGGCAGCGGCTCCATCATGCTTCATTGCGACTGGCTGCAGATACGGACCACCACCCACATTAGCACGCAGGTAATTATTTGGATTTCTGCGAGCAGGTGGTGATGGAGGCAGGAGAGTCCGTGATCAGACTCCAGAGTATCTCCAGATAAACATCAGCGGCTCAGAGACACACTGACACCAGCCCCTGCAACCCTCACCAGGAGCCCCCATATCTCTCCCCAGCCACACAGTCATTACACACTGCATGGCATATAGAAGATGTGGGATACCTATAGGCCAACAGGCTGGAGAAAATACTGTACTCTGCTCTGGGTTATGGCTTGTACCAGCATAGAGACAAAGTGGTTTCTGTCAAATGAAGCTAACAGCATTGTTGGAAAAGGGGAACGTAATGTGGTTTTTTTTGGGTAGAGTGTTCTTGACAACATGTTTACTGGTTAGTTTAGATGTGAAAGTACACATGCAAGTGCAATGGACTGTATGGGCAGTTTAGATTTTTTTTTTTGCTTTATGTTTTAAGATGACGAGTTTGTACATTTGTAAAATATATGTATATTTTATTTTGCTACTACTTTAATCATTTTTTTTATATTCCAACAATGGATTGAATGACTTCATGTAATGTGTAAGGAGATTCTCATACTGACAAACCCACAGAGAATTCCTCTCAGTTCTAAGAATTGTTTTAGTGTCTTTTAGCTCATTGTTTTGGTTTCACACCCTGCAATGATACGGTTTTGATTCAGTCTCGCCACCCTTATCAACCTTGGTCTCAGCTGCAGCAGGCAGCTGTTTTTGGCAACAAAAAAAAAAAAGCAATGATAAACCTAGTGTACACTGCCTGGCCCGCACCAAACAATGAAACAAAGTCAGAGACTAGCTAGCAAACACAGTTGAGCAATTAGCAGCCCCCTTTCCCTCAGGAGTCGAACAAAGCAGAGCTGATGTGCATTGGAGAGGCAATGCAATCACTTAGCTCAGAAAGAAGTAAGCAAGCTGCATAGTGATTACAAATCTTTGAAATCAACTCAGCAAAACAATCAGTGATCAGTAATTTTCACCTCTACTAGATAAGCCCCCATTAGCTAGCACGTTCGCCATATTGCCAAACAACTTTTTGCACTAACTGCCAAAAAAAAAAACAATGAAACAATAATGCAAGAGTAAGTTATGTTTACAGTAAGATTGTTTAATTAAGGTTACATTAAATTATTTCACTCAAGATTAGGGTAAAATGAGGCAGGGTTTCTCCCAGTTTAATGTCAGAAAACTCCTTTGTTAAGATCACGGCTTCAACTGTCAATATAGCAGAAATATCACCTCAAATGTTTCAGAATTATGTTGAAATCTATTTTACTTTTGTCAGAAAGTTCACATTTTCCTTTTTTTTTTTTTTTTTTTTTTGCATGATATATTAATTGTTTGATACAAAATTACATACACAATATATGTACACACTAGACTGTAGATATAATTTCGACTAGCAAAAGGCATGCACAAAAAGTCATTTTTATACCAGTTCATGATGAGCCCTGCAAGTGAAAGAGCTGAAACATTGTTGCTGTGGCTTTTTGGCAGATGTTGTACATACGTGACGAATCCATCTCCGCCTTAATCATCTCATCTCCTGTCTCTCTCTCTTTCTGGCTGTTGCTGCTTTTGTATGGAGGTTTCAAGTCATCACAGATAAGGAACGTTTTCACACTGTTAATCAGATCATCCTGACGATGTGCTCCCCTGAAACATGCATAGTTTGGCATGGTGTTTTCCTGTGAGACATTCACCTCAGATCTAATCCCCTTAAGCTCTCCACTCCACAGGACTGATGGGAGATGGCAAGCAGCTGTGGAAAGATTATGATTGTATGATGCAATGTTGGAGAAAATGATTTGGGGCAGGGCTGCTTACTGGCAAAATGTCCAAAGTAACTTCTGTTTTCTCACAAAGTCACATCCCAGCGTTATAATCTTGCACTCGCCGATTTCCATTTCCATTTAATCCAGAGAAAGTTTGCTTGTGTTTGCTTTTTCCAGTGCAGCCTGCTTCATATTCATGCATTTAAGTGAAGTCGGGGGGGATCAGCACTTTGCTCAAAGGCACAACTCAACTAGGGGGACATGACATCACATAAAATCAGTAGTCCTCTGCTGACATCATGAAGTGCTCAAAATTATGCTATAATGCTCGTACAACTGTGGACAGCTGACAGAATATTTATAAAAAAAAGTTTGAAACAATGATAACAAAAAAAAAAACAAACATAAAAAACGCACAAAACCAGTGAAGTAGAATTGTGCGTAGAATTGTTTTGTCTTTGCAGCAAAGAAGGACAGCTTCAATTATCCAGGGATGTATGAAAATGGCTCCTTCAGGGCACCAGTCCTCCATCTTGCCGGCAGTCATTAATTAGATCTAATCAACACCGCAGGGAAAAGTTACTGTCAAGACTAATTAGCCAAAATGGAGCTTCTGTAATGGGAAACAAATGAACAACAACAGTTAACTGTAGCAGCCTGCTCCATGCTTTATGACTCATTCAGTCTCAGCGGGAGGGATTTTTGGAGCAGCACCGTTCAGAATTATATTAGCACTTGATTACTGTTTTGAGGAAATGTCTGAACATTAGGCATGCTAATAGGTTTGGAAAGACAAAATGATATTGAATGGGTTTGTCTGTGAAGCGGAGGTTTAGATTCGCAGCTATGTATTTTGCCACTGTGCTGTAGTAAAAGTGAATTTTTGTTGAATTCTCACCAGCTGATACATTCACACACACACACACACACACACACACACACACACACACACACACACACACACATTCACACCTCTGCCAGGTTGCCTATTGTAAAGCACCACACAGGCTCCCCTCCAACCCCAGGCCTCAGAGGTCATGAGAAATGTTGACTTAATCTTTTCTTCGTCCCCACACTACTTCTGAGAGTCAAGGCAGGGAGTAAAAAAAAGGAACCTTTGTTTCGCTGTGAACAAAGGGGGTTAGGATTGGGAAAAGAGTACACACACACCACCTGCAATTAAGAGCTTAGAGTTCGTCCTCTCAGCACAAAACCCCTCCGCGACTGAGGAGAGGAGAGGAAATGTCAAGATTAGGTGGGAAGTACAACGAGGGTATTAGAAGACCTGTGAGAATAAAGACATTTGTCACAGAATATTACTTACAGGATGCTGGAGGACAGTCACCTTATACCCTGTCGAAGAGTAATTTTGGAGGATTTGATTTGAACTAGTGGCTATTGATGACAATTAAGCACTTTAACGACTTGGGTTGGAGGTTTGCACCCCGGTCACACACATCATGAACAAGCCTCTGTTTGGTTGCCCATATGTTGGATTGAGTAATTACTGCGTGGACATCTGCTGAGGAAGAGAAGTTGTTCGGTTGTCATGAGAAGCACAAAAGCAGTGATGACGTAAACAGTCCGTTTAATATACAGTACAATGTCTGACAGAACACTGGAAGTGTGAAACCAAAAAGTTGTCTCTGCTGAAACATTTCAGTCATCTGAACTTTACTGAAAATGCCAACTTCATTAAAAGAAAATTGGGTCAAATGCACTGAGTGCAAATTAAAATCAACCAAAGGAGATGAGATGATTGTAATTAACATCTCTTCAATCAAGCAGGAGTGAGGGAATTACAGCTTCGTGTTTTATATTTATTGCTGAACTCTGAGGACCTTCTCAGGTGATACTAAAAGACCATTTATATACAAAAATATACAGTAGACACACTTATGGAGAAAAAAAAGTTTTGTAACTTCACAACTTTTTAGTCAGACCACACTTGTCCGGGTGCTCAGTGTCACCACACGAGATTATGTTTAATTCATATCAATTCTCATCAAAAGTAATTTCTGTGATGAGTTCGTGTGTGCTCACATGCATTAAGCACACAAAGAAATAAGAGAATACGCGCAAATATGCATCGTAAAAATATGTTTCAAGACACAGTGACGGCATATCACCAAATTTCCTCATATTCAAATATGTGATAAATATAACATTATTAGCATGTTGTGCATTATATTAAAAAAAAAGTTTGGTGGCTATACTATACAATATCCTTTTTGTTTGTTTACTTGTTAGCAGAATATGGAAATTACTTTTAACAGATTTCAATTAAGTTTGGTGCAAAGTTGGTCACTTTAGCACATTTGCAGGTTTGTTGCGTTTCAAGATTTTGCTTTTTTTAAATGAACTATTCACCAATCTGTCTGAAAAAAAAAATATATCATTTATACTGCTGCATCCACACTTAGACCCACAGACTGCCTTAGCATCATTACTGGAGATAATTACAAAGCTCACCACTGCATCTTAAAAGATAAGGTCAGCTGGTCCTCCCCCAGTGAGAGATGTAATAACAGGTGGTATTTACTCTATCTGTCTACAAAGACCACGTTGGAGAATGACCGTCTCATCTCATCATCTCACAGTATATCACATTATTTTGTTAATTTTTTCAGTCTAACTGGAATACATACATAAATACACTTTTGGTGTCCAACTGACCCACTCTTCTCTAGCGCCACCATCAGGCCAAAATCTCCTCTGGTGGGCAATTGAAGATGAAAATTTCCTGAACCCTCACATGCTGATTCTGAAGTCAGATTTTTATGACCTGTTACTGTATTTTCTGCAAATACTGCCTACTACAGAAATAGTAGCGTGAAGGTTGCAGCTAATGTGTGTGTTTTAAGTGTCAACCAAACTCTATGAGTTCATGTGCTGTATATAGGCCTACCAGGGTTGTTGCAGGGGTGTGCTCAAGGGGTGACACTGCATGGCGCCTGGTCCCGGGTCATTTATAAACCCACACCCGGGACATGCTGGTAGCCCCGGAGCAGCCCAGGTCCTGTGGTGGGTGGCAGCACCAGTCCCAGCAGAGGCTGTAGGATGTAGGACAAGCCAGGCGTGTAATCCGTCTCTCAGAGTTGAAACGCACCGTCGATGCAGGAAAATAAATATGGAAGGGTGAACCACTGAAAGGGGGAGATAGGGGAGAAGCTATTACCAAGCAGAGCGCCAACAATTAAGACGGGGATTTGTTTTTAGCGCATTTCATGATTTTGAGGTCTACAACTTTCATTATGGATCGGGGAGCTTTTCTGTAAAACATTCGAACCATCAGACTGTGCAGAAAAAATAAAGTATCTTCTGCTGAATTTAAATCATTTCGCTCTTGCTATTATGGTGTTCTTCCAAAAGCCAGAGCTCTCTACCAAATGGACCTGCACAAATTCCTTTATTTGACTGCATAAATCATTGTATTTATACATGCAGGAGTGTAAGTTCCTACTTCATTTGAGAAGATGTATTAACACTACTCACATTCTGCCTCACATTGGTGCTCACAAAGTGCTCTACGTCACTCTTTCCTAATTTGGATCAATTATCCCATTTCCCCTCTGTGAAACACTGTTTCCCATTCAGCATAATGTCCCGGCTATTTGTCAGCGCTGTGTCATGTGCTCACCTCTTCACTATTCATGTACACTCTTGTCAGGGTGACTGAATGCGAGCTTTCTCTACTGTCTGAGGCTCATTTGAAATTCAAATATTGCCTCATTGCTGAGCTTCAATAATATTGACTTTCACTGACTCTCCAGAGGCACCAGGGATATATTTAGGGCAGGATTGTGTTTTTCTTACAGTACGTGTGCATCTGGGGCTTTTCTGGACTGCAGTCACATGCTGCAGGCAGTGGAAACCACTATCAAATGCCAGCCAAGCCTGACAGAAATTTCAGATTTAGTTGCTGTAATTAAAATCTCACGGGGCTGCATTTAAATATGCAAGCCGGTGACATTTGAGACTAAATTCTCCGAATACTTCAGAGCGGTTGTAAAATTTGTTAAGCATAATTGAGCAAAAGGGATGGTGCAACCGCCGGAAGGTTTAACCCAAATCTAAATATCCGTGGAGCCGCTTTGACAGAGTGAACGTGAGCGCGTCTCTGTCAGTTTGGCCGACAAGGAAGTGAATTGAGCGCAGCAGCTGCATCAGCGGTCCACAAGATGGCACACTACATCAGGGAAGCTTCTGGTCACAGCAGCATGCAGAGACATCCACAGCTCTGTTTGACTATTAATGACATTATGAGCTCAGGGAGGGGGGAAAAAAAAGTATAGTGTTTGCGTTCCTGCTGTGAAGTCAAGTGCCCCTGTTTGCCCCTGATAAGAGGACAATGTTTAGAAAAAAATCTTAATCTTTTGACTGGTATGACTTTTTTTTTCTCCCCTCTCATCCTGTATTTTTCTTCTCATTTTGTCTTTTTTTTTTTTTTTTTTTTACATACCTCTATGTCAGTCAATCAAAATGTATGTTTGCTTTTCTGTGTGGGAATCTGTGTGACAAATATTTATTTATAGCCATCCTGTTCATTCATGTGACTGGGTTACTATGTAAGATTTAAAGTGCAGCAACATATCGTGCTGGAAATGGTTTCTATTCATCTGTCACAATTTCCCAGAGCCCAAGTGAAACGTCTGTGGATGACAACCCTTGTCCAACCAAAAGTCCAAATTTATAGGTATGCAATTTATGTAAATACAAACTGATAAAGCAGGGAATCTTAATGTGAACGATGGGGGCCTGCGTTGTCATTGTCCTTACTTTTTTCACAGGTTTGAAGAAGGTGGGGCTCGTTTGGAAAAAAGTGATGTGCAGGAGGATTTAGCAGCACTGGAATCAAAAAGTGATGACAGTCAAGGGTTTGTTTTCTTATGTTTTCAGGCCTCTGTCAATCAAATCCGATCAAACCTCACATACACAGCCCTGATCAAGCAGATTTGCCAAGTTTATGGGTGTTACGGTATCTTTTCACGCCTTTGTGTGATGTAGTTCACTGGTTTTAAACTGTGCCCATTCATCAAGGTAATGAAAAAAACAGTAGAGTGCAAGAAAAAGCAGATAATTATCGATTAATACAATGAGTAGACAAAGTAACACAGTATATATATATATATATATATATGATGTTACCCCATGGGGATATTTGACTTTAGAATGGCATACAGAAGCGCCAGGTGTGGTGTTAACATTAATAAGAGTAATTGAGACCACCGGGGCACAGCAATATGGAAAAACGATCATTGGACTAATTATATGTTTGAAAAGGGAAGTCATTAGTGAGATTATATATCAGTCTGTGACATCAAAGTGTAACATCTGCCCCAGAGACACAGAGAGAAATCTCTACAGGCTGCATCGGCTACATACTCATCATCATAAACAACAGGGTGAGAGTGGTGGAGGACGGGCGTGGTTTTTGATAAAAATCAAACTCTAATAACATCTGTCTTTATTGCATTATGGTTGAGATTTACCATGTTAAACGCACATCATATCCTCAGTCTGTGGTACACAGTGTATCAGGTGAGCCAAATCAAGAGTCAAAGTACAAACTACGTTTATTGACAGCAGTAAAAGGGATTACAGGAGAGTACACACAGCTGTAATCGGACACTAACTCACAATAGGATCATCACTTTTTTTTACAATAATGATACTTATAAAAACATGTTTACATTATGCAACAAAGTGTAAGCTCATTTGAGGCTGTTATTCTAAATATATCTTTAATAAAGTTTTGCTGGTACTCAAGCTTTAATGATTTGATTTATTCATACACGTAATATTGTCAATTAAAATCCAAAACTACACAGAAAACACAAAAGATATCAGTTGCATTCCCACCCCTGTAGTCAAATTCAAAGTAAACTCTGAACTATTTCAGCGTTTACTCATCTGTATTGCAGTGACACTGGAAAGATGACAGCCATTATTTTTTATGTTTGTGCGTCTGAGCAATGGAAGCTCATTAATCCGATAAACTGCACCCAGGAATTAAGTTTCCCCCACGGATTTATCCTCCAACTTTTATAAACAACATGCATCATGCAGTGTTAGAAAAGCTACACTCAATCATCTGTGAATCCTATAGCTTTGATCCCAAATGCATTTTTAACCAAGCAGCATGTAATGAATATGACAATGCCAGCACAGGAGAACTGTGATGACTATGTAAGCTATGATCTGTGTTATTGTCATCCATAGGTGCCTTTCTCTTGCTCTAACATATTAGATTTACCTGTCCCATTCCCCCAACCGCTCCCCAGCTAATGCTGTTATATTGAATAGAAGTGGTATCTCATGCTGACTGAGAGGACTCCTTGAGGTGTGAACAATGCTTTCAGTATTCGTCACAATGTCTATTAGTATTCGTCAGAATGCAGCTTCCATCCAACTGTCCAAGAACAGAGGTTGAATCATAGCTACTGGTACTACACACATTTTTTTTTTATTTTTTTATTTTACAACAAATGAACTGTACCTTACATCGCAGCTACCATTTTGCAGACAATGCTACTTGGATTTAAGAAGTTTGGATGTATTGTCTGCCAATCCAGACATCCATTCTTCCATTCTTTGCCGTTCATTTGCGTGTGATGTAAAAATCTAAACAGTAAGTGCAGCTGAGCGGGAAAGTTCAGTCTTGATCTTGGAAATGACAATTAGACAAAACAAACCTGACTCAGCCTTTTCCGGCGCTTTCGACCATATCACATTTACCAGTGGATTAAATGCGGTGATTTCGAGAATGAGCTTTCATGCTTAAAGGAATTGATTCTTCACTCTTATTTCTTTTCTTGCCGAAAGTTAGATGAGATGATCAATATTGTTCTCATGTCCGTATGGAAAACATAAAACAACAGCCTTCTCTGCTTATCTTATCTTAGCATAGCTTAGCAGCTCAGCATTGGGACTTGAAACAGCAGGAAACAGCCTGTCTGATTCTGTTAAAAGGTAACAAATTACACCTACAGACACCTCCAAAACTCATCATTATGCATTACATCTTGTTTTATCAGTACTAAAACCAAAGTGCAACTGCTCTTGTCCAAGCAGTAGTACAGCACACCTCCCCTTGTATGTGTTAAATAAACAAGATGTAACTGGTGAGCTTCAGAAGTGCTTGTAGGTGAAGTTTCTTGCCATTGGACAGGGCCTGGTTATAGCTGCATTTCTGCTAAGCTAAGCTAATCACCTGCTGAGTTCGGCTACATGTACAGTACATCACACATATGGGGGCGCTATCAATCTTGTTTCCAAAAATGTTAAACTATTCCTTTACAAAGCTCTAATGACCCTAAAGATAAAATCATAACAGCCACTGATCTTCCATAGTAACAAATCCATCACAATGACAACTGAGCAGCTTCCATTCAGCGATGAAGACTGTGTGATTCGGTTGAAAGCTCTAGAAAAAGCTAGTGAGCAGACATTTGGTTTGGACTGTTTTGTAGGAATGGATGCAGTCTTTTCAAATCAGTGTGCACTTGAACTGCATTTGTAACAGCAGATAACACTGACAAAAATGAATGTAACATAATCAAGGTTCAAGCGTCTAGAAATGAATGGAAGTGCTGCCTGGAAATGTAAAGTAAAATACAATAAAGAATTCTGAAGCTGTACCAAAACACACATAAGTTAGAAAGTATACATGGTTTGTAGTGCTAAAACTTTGCAAACACACTGGTCTGGTCCTGTAACTATGTACAAATAGAGCGTTTCCAGTCACAAGTATTCTCTCGTCTGGGTCACTACTCTTTGTAACCATGCCCGCTCAAGTTGTCACTGTCACATACAGAGTCCTTTACAACTTATTTTCATGCCAGGCACAAACAGGGGGACAAAGAAAAGACTGAGGAACAGAGAGGGGCTCAGTTGAGTGACTGCCATGGGTAGCCATGCAAACAGCCCACTCTTTTCTTTTTTTTCTGTCCTGCAGAACAGTGCGACAGTGTTTCACTGTGCCAGATTCACTGAGGGGAGTTGCCCTTCGGTTATTTATCAGTGTATCCTCGAGGTCGTACGGCCATCGCCCTACATTTGACACAGCTTTTAAATGGCCACATCAGCAGACAGATAATCAGTGAGATAAAGGAGAGCATCTTCCATGCCAGCTTGGCGGTGTGGGAGAGGGGAGGGGTGTGTATATAAACAGAGGCCACTGGGCATTCACAATCCCACGGTCTGCTAGTGCTTCATCACCAGCCGCCTTCAGCCCAACCAGCCTGCAGCCATGGCATTCAATGGAACCTGGAAAGTCGACCGCGGCGAGAACTATGACAAGTTTATGGAGCAAATGGGTGAGTGTGACTGTGTCATGTGTTTCCATAAAGTCTGACATTGCTGTGTGAATGTGAACACAGTGTTAATACTCTGTGAACACTCCAAAATCAAAGCCCTGAAGAAAGCTTGTCACTTAAAAATACACTTACAATACATATTTTGTGTTTCAACACATAATGGCAACCATCAATCTACATATTTCTTTTTTTTCCCCTTCTCAACAAGGTATTAATGTCATGAAGCGCAAGCTGGCAGAACATGACAACCTGAAGATCACCATCGAGCAGACCGGGGACAAGTTTCACATCAAAGAGTCCAGCACCTTCCGCACCAAGGACATCGACTTCACCCTGGGCGTCGCTTTCGACTACAGCCTGGCTGATGGCACTGAAGTCTCAGTGAGTGTCCTGATGTGGTGCAGATTCAGACATCATTAAACCAACAGCAGCCACTGCAGGTGCTGTTTTTTTTTATGATGTAAATGCAACCGGAAATAATGTGCTTTAGGAAAATATGGCTCATTTTTTAAGAGTGATGGATTCACCACTCATGAGGAAAGTGCAAATTAAGCCAGCTAATGCTAATGCTGAGAGCAGTGGAAAAGTTCCAGTGAATAATTACTCTGCAGTGGTTGTGAAGTAGCTGGCATGAGAGTGAACTGAATGTGGAAAAACTCATCAAAAACTAATATCGCCAATAAAAATACAGACAAACTGTAACATAATATAAGGAGAACATAAAGAACTTCTATCGCCAACTGTATATTTTTAACCAGGGTACGTGGGAGATGGAGGGTGACATGCTAAAGGGCAAATTCACCAGGAAAGACAACAACAAGGTCCTGACCACCACTAGAGCTCTGGTGGGAGGAGAGCTCGTACAGGTCAGTAGGTCCACATACGGCTCATCGATCTTAACTCGGTTCCAATGCAATATGTTAATTAGTGCAGTCTACTTTCAATAAATGTCTCCATAAAGTAACACACCTCTGTCTCTTCCTCACAGAGTTACAGCTACGAGGGAGTGGATGCTAAGAGGATTTTCAAGAAGCAGTAACCTGGAGGCTGAAGTTCATATTTTATTTTTATATAGAAGACATGATATAGATTTGTGTGTTTTTCTAAAAAAAAAAAAACAAGTTATGGCAAAGTCAAGTGTATTCTCATGGGATTCCACTGAATATACCTCAAAAGTTTGGCATTTTTTCAGAGTTTTGATGGGGGATCCATTGTCCACAGTCTTTTGCTGCTACAATATCAACACAACAATGTGTGGACCCAAACTCAGAAACAGCAAACAGGTCTAGTTAAAGAAGTTCATCTTGACTCAAAATGAGGACCAAACCAACAACTGCACAACTACCCTCATTAAATACTTGAGAACTAACAGCTAGATTAATAAATTCTGGTGATTAACTTGAGCAGAAAAACTCAGACATGGAAACTAAAGGGCAGAACAGTTAGAGTATGATAGCAGCTGTTAAGTAATATAAAGTACAAACAAACTGAGGAAGAACAGCAGTTATGATTCAGTCAAAGTGCCTTAAAATAATTTACAAAAAAAAAAAAAAAAAACAGAATCCCAGAAATGGCCAAACACTAATTAAAAGTTGATCCAAATTTCAAAGAACATATTTTTCTCACTTGCCTCTTGTGGTGGTTTGACATGCAAATAATTTTGGATTTATTTGCCCTGAGATTTTCTCAAACTACAATGGAAGAGAATGGGATTTCATTTGTGTTTCCTCCTGCACTGAAAAAAGTCATTTTACTAAATTCAACAGTTCCATGTCTCTCCAGAAGCAATGCCCACGTTGCTCAGGATAACCCACAGAACATGTGTTTGTGGATTATCCAAGGTGACGGTGCATTGTTTCTAGAAATATTTGGGGCTGTTTAATCTTTTAAATGTCATTTTCATTGCTGTGAGTGATGCCAATGGAAATTCTTCCACCTCCATTGTATTAGAAATGAATGAAAAACCCAAGACAATTCTCATGATGAGATGCAACCAGAGGTAAGTGGGACACGGAATTTTCTGTAATTTGGGTGAACTAGCCCTTTAAATGTCTTCAGCTGAAGAGAGGGACCACAGGTCACTTTAACTTGACTAAACTTAAACAGCATTTAGTCACACATTAGTCTTCATCGTTGTGGTGGGAAACAGCCTGAAGCAGCACAATAACAACCCCACACAACATGAAATATATAATGTGTTGTTTTGCGTCTTTAACCAGCTGGGAAACAATTTGCACTAATGCTTCTTAAATACATTGTTAAACTGTATGATCTGTAACAATAAAGCACTTGAGTCTAATACTTGTGTCATTTTAACACATCTGAGCAAAAGGAAAATTTGAGTGAAGCTTGATAAATGAATTATGGTCTCAAAGGCCAGTTTTATCAGCTGTTATCGAGTCATCATGACCCCACACAAAGATCACATCTCTGATTACATTTTATGAGCATACTAAGTTTGTAATCGCTGTCTTGATAAAGCACAAGATTCTGAGGGAACATCTCACTGCCACAGCATTTCAGACTTCAAGTCTCTCTTACACAGCTCTGGTGCGATCACATGACGACAGCTGGGGTCTTGTGCTGTCATGCGCTGGCCTTTGGGTGGTATACTCAGCAGTAGGTCTGAACAGCTAGACAGAAAAACATGTCAGGGAGATGAGGGTTTCTCACATGACGGGGTCGTAGAAAGACTGTGGATAATGGAATTCATTCAGTGGTAAAAACACTGATGAAGTTTCCTTCAAGAAAGGGAAAGCGATGATGAGCACATATGCACTGAGCCTCTCTGGCCACAAGAGGGCGACCTGTGCCTACCGGTTTCACTAGATACTTCAGTACAATCTGAAAGCTTCTACTCCTTTGACCACTGAAAATATTATTTACAATATTTTCAAAAACTATTTTGGATTAGCAACAAGAAATTTGAGGTTCAAGATACATAAAGATATAATTTGAAGGAGAGCCTTTGAATATCACGGTCTGCATATAACATTTGTAACTGGTTATGTGGATTTTTAGGTGGATTTCACCAGGGATGTGTTCGGATATCTGTCATGCTTTTTATTAGGGTTGGACAATAGTATGGAAGCCCATTGCTGCCAAAAAAGAGGAAAAACAAGATAAAATAAAAATGAATATAGATAAAATAAGTATAAGTATAAAAATAAATATAAATAAAATGTTGACTTTATAAGACAAAAATATGAGATAAAAACTCTTTTGACTGAATATAAAATATTTTGTTTTTATTATAGGGTTTTTAACTTCTTTCTTTTCCTGGCAGACATAGAGAGTAGAGAGAGAGTATTTTCCATCATGAATATACATCACACTACAGAAAGCCGGTTTTCAGCGCAGCAGTGTTTCAGCATTACGTATCCAGACCTTTTGTGTGCCTCTTTTTTTGGCTGGATTCACAAAAGCCATTGCAAATTTTAAAACAGACCAGGACATCTCATCCCAACTCAACACAACTGATAACTAATAAACAGTAAAGGTATTACAATCCCTACAGAGATGCATCCGGATCAGGCTAAGATGATGCCTGGCACCAACAGATCACAATCCCCCACTGAGCCCTGAGCGGCACCCTCTTTCATGGAGGTATAAGCCTGATGTGCACAAGGCTAATCTGGCTGAGGCAGGGCTGCTTTGAACACCAGTTTGCCCCTGAACCCACTGTGGGGAGTGAGGTCCTCTGAGACCCCTCAGATACTGTGAGGCTCGAGGACTGAGAGCCTGCTGCTTTCAGTGCAAGATAAAATGGGTTGGTGGGCCTCCTTTCTTTGTGATTGAATCAGCAGTCAAAGTGATTTTCATGCTTTCCATTTTCAAATTAGCAATACTTTTAATAAGACTGTGGTTGATGACCAGTACAGTTGGTACCAAACCTAGGCAACATGTTTTTTCACAATCCACATCCTTTACCTGGATTCTCCTTGTTAGTGTACTGAAAAAATATCATATTGTGTATAGTCAGTTTATGATGATGAACAGAATTTTCCAAGCACCACATTTAATTATAAATAATAATTTTTTTCCCCCTAACTTATCTATACAGAAATGAAATACATTTAGTCCTTTACTGTATTTACTGAAATGTAATTTTGATGTACTTTAATTGAGTATTTCCATTTTATACTAGTTTAAATTTCTGCACTACTTCATTTCAGAGCAACATTCCCATGCATTTATCTGACATATATATTAGCTGTTAATTTTCAGGCTAAGATTTTACACACAAAATATATGATCAGTTTAGAATATATGACGCCTTATTGTGTAGAATATTGTTAAAGTTTCCACCCAGACAAACTACACCAGTGAGTGCCGCTTATATATTGATGCACCAATAATAATGATCCAAAAATATAATGACACTGAAATCTGTATAATGAGTACTTTTACTTTTGATACTTTAAGTAAATTTGTTGCTCGTACTTGTACACTTTTGTTTTAAGTGAACTGTTTGAATACTTTTTCCACCAGTGCAAATTTAGATTTTACACTTAAAGCAGACGAAAGAGTTTTTGCCGTTTAAACAAACCAACAGTGTATACAGCAGTTAAAACTGAATGCAGGGCTCCTATTTGTAATCAATGAGTAGACATTTTAGTATTGCTTCTTTTACCAGAGTAATGGGTCTCTTTACTTCATCATGATTATGGGAGAGGTGTCACATACTGTACGTGGATGCTGTCATGTCTTTTCATGGCCACTGGGTCGCACTGTGGAGCTCTTCACTTTCTAGGAGAAAGGGCCTCGCTCATTCTATGATGTCATCCTCAGTAAAGTTATCATATGACACACACACCCAATTATTTCAGAAATACACACACACCTACACAATTATTGGATCTCAACTCAAATGTACTTATCTAGAATCAAAGAGTGGATTGTACAAACATGAAATCAGTGAGAAACAGGAAAGTAGTGGGGGAGTTAGCCCTCAGTGTTTTGATTGCTGTGAGGCCGAGGGCGCAGGGGCCCACCCAAGGGAGGTGGAAGCTGCGGATGAGAGAGGAGGAGGAGGAGGAGGAGGAGGAAAAATATTGAGAGGTGGACAGAGAAAAGACTGAGAGTGGGAAATGAAGGGAGCGCAGAAAGGACAGTGCAGGAAGAAAACGCCCCCCCCCCTGTTGTGAAATCAAATTCACTGACTCATTCTGAAGTCGTCAGCTTATCTGAAAGAATAACGATCACAAAAGACACCAGCAGCGCAGTGGGGAGTGTCAGGGCTTTTGGTTGGGTAATGTTTCCAAGAAGAAACAAGCCCCTTTTGGCCAATCACTGTTTAGACAATGACTGTGCAGACTTTCGCAGACACTATACAGGCTGCTAAATGATGAGTCACCAGTTAGTCAGTGCTGAATACTCTATCTGAGCCTAGAGAGTCGGGGATTATTCAGGACTCATGCCACTGTACATGCTAATCTACTGTAGCTCAACAACTGTTGGGTGGATTGCCATCATTTTGTACAATCAATAGTCCTCTTAGGATAAATCCTAATGGCTGTGATCATTTTTAACCACATTTGTGGTTAAAACTGAAATGCCTCCAACACTAATTACTTAGTAATTTGGTAAATCTTTTGTAATAACATCGGTATTGTCCTGACTTTTCATCTAGCAACATCATCAGTCAAAATGTCAGTTTATCCTACTTTGCTTTATGATCAAATACCTGCAAAATTACTGACATCCTCCATATGATTGACTGCGCTTTGTGTTTAGTGGTGGTTGGCAAAACAAAAGCATGCTAATCCACTAGAATAAGAAGTCAAAAGGTTTGTGAACTCGAGCTTTAAATGGATCAGGATCGACAGAGTGCTCAGGTAGCCGTGTATGATAACATATGGTTGCCTATTACAGTGAGCAGTGGTCAGTGTTTTGCCGCAGTGAGCCAAGCAACACAGCTGAGAGGAAATGAAAACAAAATACAGGCCGCGACTGCTACAGTAATGGATAAATCCAAAAACGAGAGGTAGAAAATTCGAACTCTAGATATGACTGTTTGGTTGCAGAGAAAATGCAGACTCTCCTCAGCAAGGACGTTTGGAAGAGCATAAGTGAAAGGGGACAGAAACACCTCCTTAATGGACTTGTCAAAGGGAATAACACCATTACAGAGTGTTGCAGGTTGGGCGTATGCATGCATACTCCCAGATGAATATGTCCCCGTGCCCACACATACGTACACACAAGCATTTTTATTCCCCACTTTGGTCTGCTCTGACACCCTGCGTGAACACCCCCCAGGCATGGACGAGTGTGTGTCATGTGAGAAGCTGGTGCGTGCCACCTGGTGTGACTGAGCAGACAGAAGAGAGTGGAGACAGGGAGGAGAGAAACTAAATTGGATGTGGCCTCTGTCTCAGGAGTTGCCAGCCCCTGGGTTAGGTGGGCTATTCTTATAGAGGGCAGAGAGAGGTCTCCAGCTCCCATGGTACACAAACCACTTTATAGGAACCCACATCATGTTTTGATGGCCTCCTGGGATTGTGGGGGAGGTGTTATCCAATGACAAGTGTGAGAGAGGAAGAGGAAATTGAGCCTTCACGCTGGTGGATTTCTACGGGTCTAAGTGCAGTGAAAATGTCAACATCTAGTCTTAATTCTCTTTGGATATGAAACCCCAAACCTGACAAAAAAAACCCCCTCCCCATCAGCAGGGAGAAAAAAAGAAATTCAATCTTTAAAATGAAGTTCTTTTGTTGTCTATTTTACCTTTGTTCGCATGTGTTTTTCTGTTGGGTGAGGGGTAGGGGTCATTTATCTAGCTATTCCCTATTTTCCAAAAGCAGCATTTGAATGTCCATAGTAACATCCGAGTGTGCATGTGTGTAATATGTGTTTGGCTAGCTACCTCAACTGAAAACAATAGCAACTAAACACACCAAGCATTAGCATTTCAGCATTCTCATTTTCTGGACACTTTTTAGGCACCATACTTCTATCTTCACACCATTTCTTCATCTTAAGTGACATTACAAGGCTTTTCTCCTGGTGAAGTAAATAAATGATGTAATCGTTCATGTTTTTGACTCATCTTCTTTCACTGCTTTTTGTTGGTTTTGATCCTCCACATTTCAAATGTGCCGGGTGTGTAAAAATATACGCACACAATCTTAATGCATGGTTCATGAGGCACGACCACGGTAAAATTCAGAAAGAAAAAACATGGAATCATGACAGCAAGGATGACGTCAGTCTTTAATGGCAGATGGCCTGAAATGTCTTCATTTAACATTTTCATAAAAACTCATTTTGTTCACTTTTTTTTTTTTTTTTGGTTTCAAACAAACACACCTCTGCAATTCACTGAAATACAGTTTCTCCTTACAGCGGCTAAAGTACATAAATATCAACAGTACTGTATGCATTAAGAAAAAGAAAAGAACACACACATGCCGTGAACATGCACAGAACACACAGGTACGCACACGGTATACTGAAACAAGAAAGGAGTATTTTTCATTGACAGAAGGAGGGACCATCATATTAATTTCAAGGGACTTCTGTACCGTACTGCTGACATTAGACAAAAAAGATTCATTCGTTCAAAGAGCATGTTTTTCTCTGGATTTCACAGTGAATTATGTAGATAAAACATTATTCATATATCACATACAGTATGTTTCAATCAGTCAGATACAAACACAAAAAGAAGCTCTAGAAAAATTACCAAATGAATATACAATTAAACTTACAATAATACTTACAATGAATTATATGCTGGGCATCTTCTATGAACTTTAAAAACATAATACCCATAAAAAAACACACACACACACACACACACACACACACACACACACACACCTTATAAATACTTGTTCTAATAAATTTGGTGCCACAGTTGGCTTAAAAAATGTCCGTAAAAGCAAAAACTGCTTCAGAAACTTCCGTTGATATTATGTGCGTGCATATTATTATTATTATTCATTACAAACACTGACTATATAATTCAATCAGTCCAACGTGATTGTACACATCTGGGCTAAAGATTACAGAGAAGATTGTTGTTTTCTTCAGTTTTTTGATTGTCACATCACTGCGAAATGTGACTTAGCCTCATCAGAGAAGTACAAGAATCATGGTTTGTCTTTGTACAGGTGTGACATGAATGAGAGTTTTGGCGTCAAAATGTCACAGAAACATTATCACTCAATGATATGTCATACAGCAAAGACGTTATTGCAGGCCCAGAATACACACGATTACAAAAGATTTGGGTTTTTTTTCCCACTCCAATCATTACTATGTAAATTCAAAATTTACAAAAGCAGGTTGAATCACATTGGCTCCCTAAAAATAGACAAAAGAGAGAAATTGCTTTAAGTGAATATCCTTTCAGATGCAGAGTGGCTCTTTGGAGTGACACCAAAAGAGACATGCAGCAAAAATAATATCATACTTCATAAGAAATCAGACTGAGGACTTCAAAGCAGTCAAAAACAGAATAACTCCACTAGCCTAGATAGCTCTCCAGTGTAAAAAAAAATGCCTTTGGTCTTTCATTTCTCTATACTGTGCTGCTGTCCTGCTACACAATGAAGGGGCAAATTCCTAATTATAGCAGGGCTCAGTTTGCCATGCATTGCAGTCTCTGGGGGTCACTCTACCTTCACCACCAATGGCTTATTCCTGTCAATGCCTCTTTGATTACCTCAAACTGCAAAATTACAAGCTGGATCACTGTTAACATTGGCTGCTCAGTTGAACCAAAGCACGTCAGACAAAGGACTAATATGTCTGCTTCAGGAGGTAAAGACGCCCACACAAAGACACACATGAGCAAACCTAATTCCACACGGTATGTAGAAAGACAAGGGCAAACCGACAGGACTGCTTTGGTATAGCAGGGTGACTTACCATTTTATAATGGCACAAAACAGGACGGGCAAAAAAAACAAAACAAAAAATAAAACATATGAAAGTTCCTCACACACTTTAGCACAACATAAATCAATCAAACAGAACCATTTCAAACATTGTCTTGATTACAAAAATACCTTTTTGTATTTCTTTAAAATATCTAAAAATGTACAGCATTGTTTTTTTTTCTTTTTTTTTTGCAAAGTCATGCTTCAACATGTATTCAATAATCATAATAACATTAATATGAATGATATACAGAATAGTAATAATTATAGTAATATAATAACATTATCCAGCAGTGCTTTAGCCACACTTCCATACATCTGGCCTTGCAAAGTGGCTGCATAAAATGTGTTTGCACTCCTTTGGTGGGCTGTCTTTACACTTGCATATACAGAATGCAAAGCAAGAGACCTGCTAACATTAGACAGGCGATGCAGTCGACTGGTGAACAAAGGTGGTGTGGTGCCTTTGCCATGCATGCCCGGTACCTTTCATGGAGGTGTCAGAGGAGGTGCAGCCAAAGCACTGCCAGTAAATCTTGAGTATGTAACAGTATAAAAAAGAGTTGGAGGGACTTTGGGGATGGTGTGGGGTGGGGTGGGGTGGGGTGGGGGGGGGGTGGCTCGATGTGTGATGGAGGCTGGGGTCTAGTATGTCCTGAGGCCCGTGAGGCTGCTGCTGCCTGAGAGAGAGAGGAAGAGGGACACAAAGGAAAGGGGTGAGGTTGTCATGGTCACCGCGCACGAACCTTGTACACTAATGAAAACACTGGGGATTATGTGGAAAGACACAAACACATTCACACACCCATAAAAACCACACGCACACACTCGCAAAGGTAAGGTATTGCAGTGTAGATACACAAACACTAACACACACACACAAAATAATTCTTGTTTTCTCCTCAATTTCTCATACACACACTCACACACAGACACACACAGACACACACACACACACTTTTATCCCACAAATATCTAATACTGCCATTCTGGATCTGTTTTCAAAACATTTCCTGTTGAGCAAAAGCTGAAACATACACAGATGAAAGTTGACACGCTGTCACTGTGGCTCGGTGTGGTTACGTTCATTCCAGCAGATGTCATTGGCGGTGTGATACTGCCCCCCGCCCCCTTCCCAAAAAATAAATAAAAAAATGAATAAATAAACTGGCCTTTCACAACTTTTTCCACAAGTCCACACTTTCAAAATCAGACTCTGTGCCAGGAGGGAGAGGCATGCTGCTGTGGCGCTGAGGTGAGATTTACACCTTTTGTCCCCGCCCGCTGGGATCGTGAAGTCCGAGGCATAAACTCACCGACGTTACGCTGCTCCAAGTGCTGGGGTCAGATCGGTCCTCCAGGTTTCTAATTGGACATGAGAGGCAATCAGCAACGCCCGTCACAGCCGGCCACGGCCACCATCACACATCAGGAACCTGAGGACACAAAGGAGACACAGTTTTACACAAGTGATCGAGCACCCTGACTGCCGGTGGAGTGTTTCTGTTACAGCAGTTTTTGTTGATTCAGGTTCACGGTAAATTTCAGCCTATAGTCTGTGGTCACTGTATCCAGCCACTGAATAATCATGATTGAGATTTTGAGTGATACTTTACACATGTTCGAGGTTATTTTTAAGGGTTAAAGATAGGAAGTACAGAACTGCATTCAGACTAGCTGGGATGTCATGATTTAAATCAATGTTATGACAAACATGATGGTAGCTGGGTATAGTATTGTTTGGATACTCCAGTGGTTTATGATCACAATTCCATTAAGAAGAAGGACTCAAAAGTCTAATTAAAACATGGATTTTCAAAATCATTAAAGCAGAGGCAAAGATATCCTGACTTTTACTCATCTAGTATTTATCAAGCTCCAAAAACACTGGATCCTACTCTTCCCATCATGTAACTTGATAGCATCCTTCATTAGATGCCCTCTTTCTGGAAAACGCCCACACCTTTCCAACTTCACACCACCAGTTTGTAAGGCAGACTCGCAGTTAAAACGTGTAGTCTCCAAGCCCACGCTGAGATTACTTAAAGTGATGTTATGTTCTCAGACCCCACAGAGCTCCTCCAGAGCCACACATGACATTATACAACTGCTCTCGCAGGATGTGCAGGCCTCCATGTGACTCGTAAACTGTGTTTGACATGTAAAATTAGTTGAATGAACTTTTGAAAAAAAGACCATTTCCATAAAATCTTTCAACCTCAAAGTCCAGCTGTGACAAACAGGATGTCAGCTGACAATAGTCTTGAATACTTATGTTGAACTTGTGCCTAACAACCATATCTCCCATGAACCCTCCCCACCACAGCTCTAGTACCACAACTCCCACCCATCCAGCGGACCGAAGAGAAAGGTCAACCCTTTCGAACGCCCCTCACCCACCCCCAGATGTATCACCAAAAATAGACATCTCTTGGAGACCGTGGTAACTCGGGTTCGGGGGAGGGGGAGAAACTCTTTGGAACAATAAACAATTAGTAAACCAAACATGACCTTAACAGAGAGAAAGAGACCAGCAGACTGTTGCAGGCAAAGAAGGGAGACGAGTTGGGAACTGTTCCCCGTCCAGGGAGTGGTGCGTTTTTTGAAGGGGCACGGCTGGCCTAGCTAATGCCCTGTTGCGCGTTCAATCAAGGATGAGGGAATCGATGCGTTATACAGCCGCTTGGCTAAGCTGATGCGACACATACTTCCAGACCACGCTATTTGCTCCGGCTGAGACACCAAGGTTAAAGATTGGGTTGATCATTGAACACGTCTGTGTGGATTAGGGAAGGGTTTAATGATTGGCGAGCTTAATGTGTTACATCCAATGACTCGGCCCTGGTGCATAACGTGAGATAGGTAAACAAGTAGTGTTTGAGAGAGTGGGAGGTGACTCGGTTACTCAGGAATGTGTGCGCTGTTTTCGTTTTTATTTCAGCTAGGCTTCCTGTAGCAAACGTCGCTGCCTGTGTTATCAGTGATCATTGATCTTGTGCTGGAAATGAAGAAGAGAAAAGAAGGCTTGGCAGTGCATTGCTCTTGTTCTCCACCCTTCCCTCTTAAACCATTTCCTATAAATCATTTATTACTTGTCTTTTAGAAATTTGAATGCATTTTTTTTACTAGGCATCACTGGTTTTCATCCATTTCTGTATGATTAGCAGACCACTGAACTGTGTAATCGATTACTGTGACGATCAAATTCTGCAGTCATTCTTGTCAAAATCAGAGCCTGACCGAGGTAATCGGCGTGGCAGATACTATCGGCTAATTTTAGCTCATCACCAGACACGCCAAATATTTTTCATCAGTTATACGTCATCCGATAATCCTTTCTATTTGGTAATAATGTAGTTATTAAAAATGCATATATAGAAAATTAAATGGTAACTACTTTGTTACCAATTACTGGTTCGCTTTAGTCCTCTATTAAAATGTTCTGAATACTTTTGGATTTTGAACTGTTGGTCAGAAAAGACACACAAAGATGTCAACTTCAGGTTTTGGGAGATTGTTATTAGTTGTTTTTTTTTTTGTTCTTTTTCTAAATTCTTACACTTTATAGAGTAAACAATTAATCAGGAAAGCAATCAGTCATGAAACTAAGTGTTCGCTGCAGCCTTACATATATTTTAACATAGAAACAGGATTTGACACACAGGATTTGTGTAAATGCAAAGAAATTTTATAAATATTGTCTTTTTTTTCTCTGAAACGCTGGCATCAAATCTAAACATGCAGTTTCAGGAGAGACATGGTCAAAATTACATTACTGCTGCAAGGTAGTGCAGTGCAGGTTGCTACACAAATCAAATCAATCTGCACTTTAAACTGCATTACCATGCAGCACTAATGCAAAGTTGACAAAAAAAAACGGCTTGATGCTCATGGTGATGGATTACACAGCACTAGCATTTAGAGTCTCCTAACTGATTTTCAGGTCATAAGGACAGAACCAATCACAGGTTATAGTTGTAGGAAGAGCATATGCACTAATGTAAAACTGTAGCTTGCCTTCAGCTAAAAGTCAGTATGGTCCTTTAAGAGCTATACCTGTGCAGCACGGCCATGAAAAGGAGCCCCGTCTGAAGCCCCTTTAATCCAGAGAAAAGCCTTTAGGCCCTGGCTGTGTTTCTCACATACCGGCAATAGCTGCTGGTGCTGGGTGGTGATGAATGCAGCTGCTGACATGTATCTAGCTCTCAAGACCCTGTGCAGGGACGAGGCCACAATGTAGCTATACTGTATGCCTGTGTGTGTGTGTGTGTGTGTGTGTGTATTATGTGTCAGTAGGGGGTGAGAGAATAAAGTCCCACTTCCTTATTAGAAGGGGCCCCAGCTGGCCCTCAGCTCTCCAGTGGGAGTTAGTCCAACATTGCACAGGAACCATTGGTTTTGTCGGGCTATTGGCCAAAAAGGTCCTTGGGGCAGGCAGCCAGACTACAGACACACACAAACACACACACACACACACACACACACAGAGAGAGAGAGAGAGAGAGAGAGAGAGAGAGAGAGACACAAGCACGCATGATAGGGGCACGCACACTACACTCCCACCATGTCTTGTCAGATGGAAAATCCAGATTACCTTTCCCTCCAGTTCACTAGGCATTAATGTCCACTATTAGGTTGTCTTTGGACCCAGCCCTGTGCCAGAGCATGAATGTCAAATATAATTCAGCTTCACAAACATCCAGATGAATGACTAGCTTGTAATGCAATAACCAAAGCTTGCAATACAGTATGTTTTAAAAAGTCAGCCCTGGGTAGCTACCTGTTCCGACGTGGCACCCGTGTAAATAAAGTTTTCAGAATGGTTCTTCCTTTGACAGGCAGGATGCCAGGTGATTAGGACAAGTCATTACCAGCCATGACTAGAGGACCCCCGAACACTACCTCACCTTCAGCTGTTCTCACACAGACACATTTAAGTCTCCCACGGTGACACTTCCTAATGCGAGCCGCATACTCTGACCGTGAGTGGTCCCCGTCCTTCAGATGCCAAGACAACCACTGACCGACCACAGGCCTCTCAGGACTGCGGAGCTGTAAGCCTCTCTGCGTTCCCACTCTGAGGGTTTACTGTCACCAGCCGCCTCTAGCATGAGTAACAATTCGCAAATGCTGACTTTTTGTCAGCGCACATGACACATCAATAGCAGGCAGATTGTACAATAGTAGTGCAACGCAGACAGCTTCTCTCTGTAATCTCAGTTCGAGTTTATTCTTGTTGTCTTGCTGCTAAAATTGCTTCAAAGTGTTTCACAAGCGCCTTGCTTCACAAACAAGCATTGCACAAATAAGTAACACAGCGCATATCAAGACGTGAAGTAATTGTGTTTCTGATTTGACTGCATGCAGTTGACAGAAAAGAGAGGCCAAATAACACAAGGTTTGGTACAGATGAAATGTTTGTTTGCAAAGCTGCACAATGTCAGGGACAAACAGAGCAGCAAAGTTAACTCAACACTGGCAGGCCTGTGGAGGGAATGACCAGCATTTCCTTTAAATCCTGATTACAGGAGAGACACAGTGAACCGTGAGTACCATTAGATTTTACTGTGTCAGCGTGCTTTCTGAGGAAACATGCTTCATAGAGTGATTAAGCTCAGTCCACCATTACATCGCAGACTTTAAAGTCATGCTCTTGTTGGTAAGTAATTCACATTAACTGAGCGTGTTGTCGGACACCGGATATTACACTTTCTTAAAGGGCCAGTCCTCCTAAATACTCACAAAAACACACACTTTGCAGCATATCTATATTTATTACTTTATTTTTCTACTACTGCTGTATTTATCATGGACACAACAAAGAGTGTTTAAGAGGCACACAGGTGAAAGGTAGAAAATGTTGAACTTTGGTTTATTTGGTGGAAAAAGTGAAACTTTTCCTTGTTAATTGTAAACTTCTTGCAAAACATGTATTTATGTTTCTTATATATCTTCCACCTTTATGTGTATTCTATGTGTCTTGTATTGCTTGTTTATAAATAAAGTGATGGTCATAAAGACAGACTTGATGAATTTGTTTTTAAATCTCTGAGATTTCGGCTTCCTTCCCAATACAACGTGGGTCAGTTTTGTTTGTTTGTGGCATTTGAACTATCCAACTGGAAAGTGTCTTTCATGAGGACTGTTACGTCCTGATAAAAGTGGTCACAGGACATGTCATTTTTCAGTGCTGTGAGCTGGCAGCTGAAGTCTCAGAGGAAACTATCAGCATGAAAAAGTATCAGTAGAAATGAGGGGGAAAAAAACAGTTTTGTGTAATTTGGATGAACTCGGCCTTTTTGTTTGTGTGTATACTGTTGTGTGTATTTGCCTTTGGACATGCACTTAGCTGTTCACTACATGCTGATTATGTGTCGTGTGTACGCATGTGTGTGTGCGTATGCTGCAGTTGCCTGTAATTATCACAATATTCTGACTGGCTGTCTCGACTTCACCTCACCCTCCACTGAGAGCCGGATGTTGGGATGTTGTTGTTTCATTGTGGGGCTAATATCCATTGGGGCAGCCTGACCGACCAAATGACTTCCTCCTGGTTTGATAGAGGAGTAATTATTTCCTCCAAGCCCCTCCCTTTTCCACTCCCTTCCTCTTTTACCCCCACCCCCCCCCCCCCCCCCCCCGACAGAGATGAAATCCCCAAAACATCAAATTACTCCAACAGCCATTTTTTCTCCTGCAGCATGTTTAAGTGTGTGGATATAGATGAGCGAGCTCTGATGCAGGGTTACAAGGAGACGCCGAGGACTAGCACCAATCAACAGCCTGATGAATCTTAGCCCCCATGTTTCCACCAGCACCCACCCACTCCCAACTGACTCCCTAAGGGGTCGGGAGAACATGTTTCTTCCTGTCCCGAGACGTTGAAGGGAGGGTGCCGGTGACAGTGTGACTGGCGCCGTGTGCAGACACACACACACACACATGCGCACAGTCAGTCGACACAGATACACAGACCAGCAGGGGATTTGCTGTGCTTTGTGGTTTTGTTTCTCTGCCAGCACAACAGCATTCAGTTTGTCTGAACCAGAGAGCGGGACACATGTGCTGCGCAGCTCACGAGCGGTTACGGTGGACTCGTGTACTTATCAAAGCACTTATTACAAACCAGCCGCTTTGTGTACTGTCTGCAGTTCCACTGAAATGAATTTGTCTGTAATTTCTTTTGAATAAAGCCCCATGCTAATCGTTTTTTAATAAAGATTCATAAAAATGGCCCTTCCGGCAGTACCCAGGTACCTCAGCAGTTCATGGTGCATATTCCACATTTACAACCTTATGGAGCATCACATCCTCCGTCTCTTTCTGTCCCATCCTCTTTAGAATTCTCCACTGTCTACTTTGTCATAATGCAGAAATGCCGAAACAGGTTTTTAAATTAAAACATGTATTTCATTCTGCCAGGGTTTGACAAAATGACAAACATGCAATAATATCTGCTACATAGTACCAACACTATAATAGGACAATATTCAGTGTTTATTATGGCAATTTTTAGAGCGTGTGCAAAATTATAAACTTTCCCTCACGTACAAGAACAATAAATATCAGGCGTCCTTCTGGTACGCACCAATAACTTCTGATCCTGCACAGTAACTACTCAGCCCGTGTAATTTTAAACCTGGATTTACTTCCATTAATTTGTTTTGGTGCTATAAGATTACATGAAAATTATAATCAATCACAATCAGTGGAGGGACAAGTACCAGGTCATTAAGATCCTTTGCTTAAAAGTTGCTTTTTATATTGACCATTGTGTGTATGATGAAATACTGAGAGGGGGTCGTTCTTATTTAGGAACCCACAGAATTATCACAAGGCTCTGCAGCTCCCCTCAGCTCTGCCCCTCTACATTTCAGCCTCTCAGTACTTGAGTATACGTACTGAGTGACTTTCACCGCTGGTTATAATCACTTTACCTATCAAAGCAACTTATATTAGCATTTCAGTCATATTTGCTGAGCTCTACCCCGTCTGCTTTATTAAAACATCGGCATCAGGGCTCGTTGTACATTCCGTTTGACTCGCTGCCTTTGATGCCTGAGATCAAGCATCACTTCAATGGGTAAAGTCGAGCCTCTGCACCCTGCGACCTGAGTAGGGAAAAATAATGGAGTTTCCCTTTAAATCGCACCTTTCATCTCTAATGATGACAAGCAAGGGGCGGCTGTGGTTTCATTGACCGACTGGGTTTAACACTTTTCCATCTAACAGGCTAATTTGTTTTGTGTTAGTGAGTGGGATGCACTGACTAATTAGCTGGTTAGTTTTGCAGTCTGCTAGATGGAGAATTTTCATGCGATGGCTGAGGGCAAACAGAGGGTGCTCACTTGATGCACACGCTATGAGCATGGAGTAACACCCTGTGATATTCCCGACACATGTTTGGGGAATATCTCTGCGCCTGTTTAAACAAAGTGTCATAACATTTACTAAAGTATTTCCACGGCACAGCGCTATGTACACTTCTTTGTCATGGCAGGGCAGAGGGCTGAGAGAGTGTGTGCGTTTGTGTAAGTTGTTACTCACACATACTTCAGCAGAACTGCCTGGACTTCCATCCCTGAGGAGTTCCATCTGCAGGTGGGAGCCAGCGAATCTAAACAAACATAATCATACATCAACACACATGAGGATACATACAAATGCTCTCGCTATTTAAACTCATACAAACTTTAATGTGATATTCAATTCATTGACCGATTTTGCTGGATTAAAACATTAATATCTCTCTGCATATGACCATTTTTTAAACCTTGTAATATCAAGGGGCCGTTTTGCTGCACATAAATGGAAACACATTTTCAGAAATACGCAAATTCACTCTGTTGTTGAGAGTTATATCTCATATCTTCACAGCAGATACAACTAGATACAACGTTAGCTTAGCTTAAACGCTTGGACGGAGGGAGAGAGGGAAGCAGCTAGCCTGGGTCCGTCCAAAAGTAACACAACCCACAAAATTCATTTGTTTAACTTGTACAAAAGCCAAAGTGTGAAGAAGATACATTGGGTTTTGCAGTTGCTTCTGCGCTGGACAATTTCTTGGCCAGAGTTACCGCGTAAATGACAGGACTCCTGCTTGCTGTTTTCTCCTTTCTCCAGTTTTTATGCTAAGCTAAGCTAACTGGCTTCCGACTGTAGCTTCACGGTTCATAGATAAACAAGAGAATGCTACTGGCAAGAAAGGGAATAAGCCAAAATGTCAAACTATTCCTCTAACTTCTACTTTTAATTTTACAGTCCACTAATAGTTGACACTGGATTGTCTATGAATACAAGAAATATAGCAGGACAATCTACACCTTGTTTGTTACAGACCCTCATAGCTTTACTAAGGTTACCTATTACTACCTGTCAAGTCTTGTAAATTTTCACATTGCACAATCATCTTTTTGAATTCAAATACAATCGATGTCACACAACAAAATAAGTGCAAGTAATTCTCAGATTTATTAATTTGCAAACAGCCCAGTTGCTAACATTTACTAGCAAATCAACTGTACTCTCATTAGAAAGGATGATGGCACCTTATTAGGGCTGAGCTAATATACAGAAACACATAAATGAAATCTGATCACTTAGTATTGTGTGTGTGCTGTAAGACCTGTTTATAGACACATTTTTATGTCTCACCTACACTAGGTCAAAAGAAGCTGTGAGATGCTAACACCCCCCCCCCACTGAAATCACAAGGCCAGATCCTCATTGTGTGTGTCAGTGTGTGCTCACATATCCGATGCATGTGGAAAAATGCCAGCTAGGCAGATTCAACTTGCGCTCATTTCGAATTCTGACATCATCTGAGCCCTCATGTCTTTGCTAGGGGCCTTTGTGTTTAAATAACCTTAGCATCTGCATTATATGGAAATATACTCTGGATACTCTCTAGCAGAGATTAAAGACATATACTAGAACATTTGAGCTTTAAATACTTCAAAGTACTGAGGGATCAATGCATGATTGAAAACCAATAAGCAAACAAAAATTCGAAAACAGTATATATCTAATACTGAGATCCTATCAGGGTCCGCCAGCACCAAACAGGCTTCATGAGAAGAATTTCAAGAGATCAATAAGGAATTCTTATGTGAACTCACAGTGGAGCTGTGCAGATTAGAAGACCTCAATAAACTGGATCATGGTTGGTGGAAAAAGGGGGATTTAATTACTAAAGTAGGTGATGATCAAATGATGATGCAAACCTTTTAAAGTGTTGAAGCTTTCAGTAGTGTGTGTGTGTGTGTGTGTGTGTGTGTGTGTGTGTGTGTGTGTGCGAGTAATTGGCATAAATAAAGTGACATGACATGAGCTGCTATTGATTCATGAAAACTGTAACCTGTGGTATGTGATGTTAGATCTTGACAGACTTTTTCATTCTAAACCCTTCTTGATCTTTAAATATGAACTTTATCAAAATATGCAGAGTGAGTAGGTGCTATGTCAATAAGGTGCCTTTGCTCTGTTGTTAAACAAGCTTTTTATAAAGTAAAAATTATGGCATTGATTACATATTTGTAGTGCTCAGGATTCCAAGACCCCAGTAAACTCAAAAAGATACTTTTTGGGGTAAGTTTTATTTCTCAGAAAAGAAGTGATTTGTTGTAACCAGCATTTAAATCGACAACTCAACTTCTACACTTAGATTATTATAGGATAGCAATTTTTCAGGGAATCTTATTATTTATATCTATTTTTCCTACTTAGAGGTCTTAAAAGTCAGTCAAACTCATTGACGCCTTTCTTATGTCTCCACAGGCATAAGAAAGGCAAGGGTTTGGTGAACAGTGCGATTAGTTTAGTTTAGTTCGATTCCTGGAAGTTAATGGGATCAGGTAGCAGGCCCTCTCAAGAGAAGGGTAAAACACCATTACACATCTGCAAAAATGGACTACACCCTGGAAATTAAATATTTATAAAGTCACTAATTCCACTATCAATAAACAAATTAAATTATATCAAATTCCTGTTTCATTTCCTGTTTTCATGGTGCACAGATGAACATGACTGGCCAGTATTTCAGAAATGGTGGTTTGAAGCTGTTACTGGCTTTTAATTGTAAAAATGTTTGTTCAAAAATGGTTTAAGAGTACAAAGTATGAAAAAGGAAAATATCTATTTAGCTTCTTTTGAAAGAACTGCAACTTGTTCCCATAGATCTTGCTTTATCAAGCTCACCATTCAACATAATGTGTGTATACATTTATCTGAGTCTAAAAAAAATTCCCCCAAAACAAATTTATCTCATTGAATTCAAAACTATACAAGTCTAACCACTAGATATTTGATTTAACCACGACTGCCAATCAGTTCTTCTGTAAATTTGCAAATGGCAGTGACTGGGTGGTGTGTGCTTTGAGGTGCATCTGTGGATGGAACAGACAAATGATTTCAGGGCTGACGGCAGCAGCTGTCTGTACAGTCGGCTCAGGAGGAGGTGGGGCGGGGCAGTGGTGGTGGTGGTGGTGGTGGTGGTAGTGAGGGGGGAAGGGGTGGGTTTGCAGGTTACCTGAGCGTGGAGCGAGGAGGGGTAGGTGAAAGCGGGTGGGAGGGCCGGCGACAGCTCCGCCGGGTACAGCGGGTATGACGCCCACACGTCTGGGCTGCTGGGATATAGAGCAGGCACTGTGAGCTCATCTGTGGAAAGAAGAAGAGGAGGAGTGGAGTGAGGAGAGTGGCCAGTGGATGGGTGGGTGGCTAGAGAGACAGGGTGGAGGTGGCGGCAGTGGTGGTGGTTGTGGAGGTGCACTACAGGTGAGTATCAGTTATCTGAAGTGGCTTCCTCTCATTTCATTTCTTTTAATTTAGGTGAGAGTTAACTAAACCCCTCCTTCATAAAATGACAAATCACAGCCTAGCGGTATCTCAGCGTGGCAAGTCTGTCACGCTCCGGATTCTGACACATGTTCAATAAAATATAGTAATAGCAATAATACAGATTATTATAGAATTTGAAGGATTGTGGGGTTGGTTTTTTTCCAATGCAAAAGTGTATGTAATGGATTGAATGTGGCTGCATTCGTTAGCATGTCTGTTTACTAGCTTATTACCTACAGCAGTAAATGAATAAATTTTATAACTTAAAGTGAAAACTTACAGGTCGAAATATGTATAACTATGTAAGGTGAGCAGCCAAACGGTGTTATGTTGCAATTAAACAGCCTGATCTACATGGATATCTTATCATTTTTAAAACTTCTTCCTATAGCTAGTAGTTTTAGCTAGGTTAGCTAGTTAGCTACAGCTGCAACAGTTGTCATTTCAGCCAACAAAATTACGCCAGCTGGCTAGAAACTAGCTCCTGTCTGAGAACCCATTGTTTTAAACATCACTAAGAGTTTTTAGAAAATCTTGCACCTTTATCATTGTACACTGCACATGTACTGTGCAAGAATTGAAAGCTTCACAAGCATTATTATTATTTATATTTTCATGATATAACCATAGCTGACTTATTTCAGGAGAAAATGAGGGGAAACCATCTCAGATATGTTGATTTACTCACTGAGTTGAGTGTAAAGTCGCTGTGGAAAAAAGAACATAGTGCATGAGTGAAGAGACAGATGACGGTGCAGAGCGGCACAGAGTGTGTGAACACTTAAAAACGCAGAATCAGAACAAAAAAAAAAAATAGCGACTTGATGGAGAGACATCAGATAGCTGTGTTTAAATTACACATCACAACAGGAACATTTTCCCCCCACGCTCTCTGTCTCCTGGTGACTGTTTATCAAGGCATCAGAAAAATGACTGATTTAAACATCTCTTATCAGAAAATGACAGCAATTTCTCTCCTGGTGATTACGTCATGGTTTCATTAATTGTTTCCTTCCATTTCCCACTGGGGCCTCAAGTACACACCCTTTCTCTGGCAAAAAAAAGATCCAAGATAAGAGCAGTGTGGTCATTCAGGAAGAATGTACAACCACAGCTGGCCTGTGTTCAACTCTCAATGACTGATTATTGCAAAACCCTTAACTCCTAGGAAAAATATTTAACAAAATAGAAAAAGAGTACAGAGCTACTTTAGCAAATTCCATAAACGCCTGATACTCAAAGTCCTTGAGTCCAAATTATTACAGCAAAAAATGAGCATGTACTGTTTATATAACAGGGGGCATGTGTTTAGGGGAGAGCCCTAATCAGGTTAACCCATCATACCAAAAGTGGACAGAACCTGATTTCAAAGAAACCGTTTTGGTAACAGATTACTAAGAGAAATGGCATTAACATGAGTTCATAGGCTGATAATGTTTCATCGAGGAGCAAACAACACCATCAAAAGAAACAATACTAGGTCAATACCTAGTATATGGCTGGGCTGCGTATTATTTGTACTCTGCCTAGAGTCATCTGGTTTCAGTCCTTTATTTGTTAGCTTCTCTCCTACTCTCTGTGCTCACATATACTGTGTTTACTGGTAATATTCTGTTATATTGTTCTCATTTACATATTTTTCTGTTCTTCTGGTCAGATAAAGGAACAAGTGTTAAATAGTGAGTGAAACAAGGCCCATTAAGACTACATGTAAGCCAGCAGTCACTTCCAAGTCATTTAATAGCCATATTCTAACCACAACTTTGTCTGACAGAATCACCAGACACATGAGTTAAAGACAATGGCTGTGTTGTATTTTCATAATATTTACATGTGAAATGATTACTGAGAATAAGACAGAAGCTGTCATGCAGTCTGCAGAGTGGGGTGTGCCTACAGAGGAAAAGCGCGACCTTAAGCTCACATTGCAATACTGGCGACTCTCCTCTACGGAAAGTTGCTAAGGTTTGTCCAAGAAGTTGCAAGATTTGTTCGTCTGTGCTTGTTGCTGAAGAGGTCTGAAAATAATTGGTTAATCTAGCAACAAAGACATGAAACTGGCAACACAGCTTGTTTGTGTAGAATCATTTTGAAAGAGCAACGACCACTGGGGAAACTCCAACTCGCAGCCAGTCGACCAATGATGTAACTTCATCACTCAGTCAGTCAGTCAGTCAGCAACATTCGCCTTTATAGGGCTGGTCCCACTGTTGCGATCCAACCACATATCAGTGATTAGAAGTGAAGTTAATCTCCAAGTCTATAGCTTGAGCACAAACACTCCTCTATTAATGACAAAAGAAATCCTAAAAAACAGCAAACAGCTGTCCGGCCACCACAAACAAGAGAAACTAATGGCCAAAAGAAGCAGCAGCAGAGACGGACAAAAAGTAAGACGAACTCAGGGAGAGACGGAGTACTCACATGGGTCTCTGCTAATGAACTGTGGCCCGGGGCTTTGCTGGGAGGGAGGGGGGTTGGGAGTGCCAACCAGCTTGTTCTTGGCCATCTTGGTGTTGGCCTTGGCGAACTCCAGCCGCAGGGTCTGGGGGATTTCTGGATCAAACCTGACTCCCTGAGAGACAACGGAAAGATGTGTCAGCAAAAGAAAAAAAAAAAACAGACAGACAAAAGACAGTTGTATCAACTAACCAGAAAGATGGTGCAAACAAATTTTGTAAAGTAAAGTCTCCATCCTCACCGTATAATGGTAATGCTTTTAATGATGCTTCTCAACTTAGACCTATGGATAACTCCCAGATTATTTTACAAAATTATAGTTTTATCTTATGTGCCATTTATTATTACTATTGCCCGTTTTAACTTTGTTTTAGAGAAATCGTGATTTTTTTGTTTAGTATGGCAAATCACCCTAAATACTGTGATACCCATGAGCTTCAACTTCTATTTCTATTGAAGAGAGCCTTTGAAGTGCTTCGACCACCAGTCAACTAACACCATCTCTGCAGAAAATGAACATCTGAAAGAACCCCTACCAATTTGTAGCTCTATATCACGCTTAATCATGGACAAATCAGTGTGGTTAGGACATGTGATGGCTTTTCTCTTGAGTTTCTTTGAATCTCAACACAGATTCAATGTATCTTTGTAAATATGCAGTATGTTTGGTGGCAAGAAGTCAGTTTGGCTCCTGCAAAAAAAACACTGTCTTGCAAATATCCATGCTAATGCGTACTTCAACATTGGGCATTCAAATACCATGTATTTTAAGATTTTAGCATGTTTCAGTTGTTTTTTATGCTGATTAAATTTGAGTACAAGCAGTAATAACGAATTTCGTTCACATCCCAGCCAATATTATGAATGCAGACAGGCTGTTTATATAGTTCTTAGATGGCCCTTGTTTTTCTGGAAGGTTGCTAAAATTCTTTGTTTAGCGAGATGTGGGTTCACCACAAAAGTACTTTTAATGATGTTACATATTAGGTCAGAAATACTTTGCTTTGGCAACCATACTTGGAACAGGTAAATGATTTTGTTCACCACTGACGTAGTGAGGAATTATGGCGTTGGCTAGTGGTGATGAAGCAAACTCATTTAGACCTTTAAGGAGTTAGCTTTTATGCACATCTTCCACGTTTGTATTCTCAGCCTTCTGCATTGTTTAAATGTCTAATGGGACCTGGCTAATATCTGGTATTGTCACTCTGTATACTTTTTATCATTGACTATTTCACAACACAATTTACTGCCAGTATCTTGGCGTTGAGAGGACATTCTCAGTTGCTTAGACTTTGAAGCCTGCTGTAAACAACTCACTGCAGATTACAGTGTTATTCTGGTTCAGTGCATGTGATGACCCACAACTGAAAATCATAACCTGATGACACGAACCTGGCTAGCGCACGATGTCATTTATGCAACAGGCAGGCAAGCCACAAGGACCTTGCTATGTTCCCTGTTGAACTGGGTAACTAATTTAATATCATGACATCAAATTCCCCATTCGCTGTGACACACAGAGAGCATCACTGCTTAAAGTGCGAGCCAGAAATTCAGGTAAATTCGTGAGATGCCAGTGCTAAAAGCCTTCTGACATACCATCGCTCATGACAAGCCAAGTAAAGGTTGCTTTTCTCTCAGATCTACATTAAATAACTCCACATGTGCACTAGTCCGAATAATTTTTCCTCTAAATTTCTTCCGCCTGAAGAAAAACAAGGAATGTGACATAAACAAAGGTCTTCTTTATCCAAAAACAAAGCTGCTATTTGTTTGGTTTGCTCAGAAGCAGCAGGGCAAAGAAGAATTTCACCATCGACTATAAACGCCTTCCAATTAACCTCATTTGATTGGCTGCGAGAGACCAGCAGAAAAACACGGAGGTCAGATCAATGGAGGAGAAAAGCAGCGAAGAGTAAAGTTCTCTGCAGCACAAGAGTGAGAAGCTGTGAGGATGGGTTTCTCGGCTCGTCCCCGCAGGCTCACGCAAAGCTGAGCTGAAACAAGCGAGGGATGACTCTTCTCATGAAGGAGAGGGAATTAACTAGGATTGCCTTGGCTCAGTGCACTCACAGCTTCTGCCAGTCGAGGCTGCAGGAGTATAATAAGGTACATGGATATAATGAGGCCTGAGCACATCTCAGTTTGAACTGTGTTGAATCTTTACCTTGAAATGTGTGTGGTTTTTTTTTAGCTTCTTAGCACTTTCTTTGCACTTCTGCATGTATTGTTTTGGTGATGATTGCCATTGATGTAATGGTGTTCTAGTAAGAATCTATTGTTCTCTTAGAGGCTATATCTGTTCATAGTTTAGAGGAGATACAGCAGAACTACCATAACAGGAAGCAAAGCCCATTTTTTCCCCTACAGTTTCTCTGTCTTTCCCATATTTCAATATGCAGATAGATGTTTGCAAAATCTGGCTTATCTCCATATGACCCCTGGGATGTTGCTTTCCCCCAAAAAACAAGAGCACTGTTCAATTCTCAGCCCGACTCGAGTAATTCTATGGAAACAGTCTGACTATTGTTGGCTCATAATAAGATGATAATTTTTATCCTTTCTTCAACTCTCTGCTCTGTGTTTGATGTGCACCAACATCTCCACTTCTGAAAGCTGACAGATTCTGCTTGCGTCGTCACGGTCGCACTTAAGGAAGATGATAAATCTGATCTTTTTCTGTGACAAAGAGATCAACAAAAACTTAAGGCGCAACAGCGAGGGGTGGTGTGTATCTAGACACGTTAAAAAAAATACAGCTGTGTGAGAGATGGTGTTCATTACAGTCTATCTATACTTTGTTTCAAGCGAGCTGAATAAAACCCTGTGAGGATGGGCTCTGTTTTATATTTGAATCTCCCTCATCAAGGCTTTCTACTGAGCTCCATTCTGAAATAAGTGAGATTAAAATTAAACCCCAAATCAATATCTTCTATTTATATGTGAAAGAAGAGCTAATTTTCCTCCTGACCTTGCAGGATCCGCAGCAAAGCTTTCAGAAAAATGCTTTATTTACTTAAACAGAAATGTTAAGACATACAGTATTTAAAGCAGCCATGATATGTTTGTCTTCACTAACTTCTCAGGCTTTTGTGGCTGCGATTATAATGTAAAAAAATGCCTGGATTTCCCTGATATCAAATGCATTTGCACAGAAGGCAGAAACGATCCGATTCCAAGTCATCACAAGATATACTAGCGCTGAGCTGGTGCTTGAGAGGAGCACGGAGAGGGCATGACACTTACGTTCAAGGCATTCTTAGCAGCCTCCGCCTCTGATCGACTGTCAAAGCTGACAAACCCCACTGGCTGGGGAGACAAGAAGACAGAACAAAAGAAAGAAACATGGTTTAAGGCAGAAAACTGAGTCTGCATTTCTGTCTGAGTGACACAGACATGTTGTTCTTTTTTATATATATATATATATATATATATATATATATATTTTTTTTTTTTTTTTTTATTTCTTATCATACCCCCCCCCCCACCCCCACCCCACCCCCCTCCTCCTCCTCTGTCTCGCTCACTCACTCTCTCACCCTGTTTATAAAGCTGTGGCGACATAGAGAGAAAGAGGGGGAGAGAAATAGAGGCTGGATGCTTACTTTGTACAAGGAGAGTTCATCATTCGGCTCCCCTATGACCAAATACGGGCAATGTGAGAGCGAGAAAGTGCGTGTGAGTGTGTGTAAGAGAGGCAGAGAAGGGGGAAAAGCTGAAAAAGGAGACGAGATCGAGCAAAAGTAAGGAGAGGAAAAATGGGGGGTCTTGAGAATTAGGATTTAGAGGTTAAAGGTGAGAATAAAACTAAAAGAAAGTGAGGAGAGAGGTAGAAATTGGTTTTAAGACCTTCTCGAACAGGCCTGTCAGTGGAAAACCATGTAATACATTCTTGTTCACATCTACTTCAGTGGTGCTCGTTTTACATTCTGGTGGCATGACTTTAGAGCCAGCGCCCTCAATAGTAAAGGTGAGTGAGCAAGAGGGAAAAGCAAAAAAATAAAAAATAAAACAAAAAAGACAAGGATGCAGGTTCAGTTGTCAGATTTCTAACCGCTGCTGCAGACATGAACAAAGAATACACATTTTTGCGGTGTATTTATGTGTGTGTGTATGTGTGTGTGTGTGTGTGTGGATGGGGATGTTGGGAGGAGTTGGGGGTGAGGAGAAAGCGAAATCTCTAAACATGGTCCCATGAGGTCGCGCTGCCGCGTGTGATCTGGAAAAGCAGTCTAGGGTTATGGGAATTTTGAACAAGTCGAGTGAAGAGGAGGAGGGAGAGGAGGAGGAGGAGGGGAGGAAAAGGAAAGAAGAAATACACAAAAAAAGAAAGACGGACTAAGTGAAGACGTCAGGAGGAGGAAGCATAACAGGTATATAAATAGAAAGGGTCTTAGATCTAGCTCTTGCTATATATGGAGATGGCTGCGTGTTCTCTGGACGGGAACGGAGAGGGTGATCGATTGATTTACGTCGCCGCTGTCATTGCCATTAGTTGGGAGGAGAGTCACTCAAAACAAAGCCTGAGGAATGCTGTACAGCACTTTGCGTGATGTGACTGAGCATAAGCATCAGCTGACATTTGTCATGTAGAAGTTTGCAATTGTGAAACTAAAGGGAAAAGAGGTCCAGGGACAAAGTGCACAGAGAGGTGCTGAGCGTCTCACTTAAACATTAAACATGCAAACCCTGCACAAACCACATGTTCTAGATTATGAAATTTGCATTTTATAATTTAAGTGAAGGTCAGTGTAGCTTTGGGACTGCGCTGTAAAGCTTCAACTCCAACCGTACTGATTATTTTATCAACATTAAATTAGTCAGGAAATGTTTTGATAATTATTCAAAGAGTAATTTAACACCAGGCTGAAAGCAACATTTTACTGAAACTACACCCAACAGTGATGTCACAGGCTCCTGGAGCACACCTGTACATCACTGCAGACAGGTGAGAAGTTACTCTCTGAGGCAAAAGTGCTAAAGCTCTCTGTTTCTACCTTTTCCAATGAGAGCAACCCTTACTGACAAAGCTACAATGGATCTAAATGCATTCAAAACTTGGAAAGTTAATAGTTTTAATTGCAATTTGAAAGGTTTTGATAGCATGCAACCATAATGAAACAAAAAAGGGAAAATCCAAAACCATACAATATGATTTTACTTGTCCTGAAGAAATTTAACTACTGGAGAAAAAGCTTCCCTTTGTTCTTAGTTTTAGAGGTATTATACTCAGCACATTCAATCTAAATCGCGCTAAACCCTTCTAATGAGCATGTCATGTCTTTATGGGAAACAGTGTAATGTGGTAATAAGTACACTGACATGAAGCTAAATTGCTTAACTCTGGATGTGGACACCTGCCAGCTGAGCTCATTTTCAGTCCTGCGCCCCTTGAGGCAAAACTCAACCGTCAGTACCGCTCTTGTCAAAACGCTCGCTTTGACACCTCAAAATTCTTTTCCGTCTCCCTTCCCATCCCGGCACGTCCCACTGGAGTTGACTGTCTGCGACTACAAGCATACTATCTGACTGCCAAAGGCAAGTTGGTGCAACACTTTTTTCCTTTCCTCCCCCAAATAAACTTTTTTTTTTTTTCCTATTCGAGGTACTTCCTGACAAAGAGTGCTAATCCATCATAGTCAAAATGCCGATAACACCAAGGGGGGCAAAACAGGACAAAGGAGAGACAAAAAACTTAAAGGTGTTAATGAGCTAGAGATTGCGTAATACAAACAGTAACAGCAGGATGAGAGGCTGACTGATGGCTTCATTCATTACTTTCTTTGTATGGAAACACAGCACTCAGTGTGTCTTGTAGCATACCTGTTTAGAAGTGAGTTTTATCAAGGAGCCTTCATAGCCCTGAAACAAAGAAAGAACATGTTAGAACTGTGAAAAAGTGCCTGTTAACGAGAAAAGTATATTTAAGGGATTCTACTGAGCAAAAGTATTGCATAATAACACTTGCATTCAGTAAAAAGTCTTATATTTTTGCATTACAGAGTCACAGCTGACTAAGTTGGGTTGTTTCATGGGTCAAGGAGCTCTTATGAAGACCATATGGACTGGATTGTTATGTCCTACCTGATTAATCGAGATTTACTGCTTTCAGCACTCATGATATAAACCATTTACTGAGTGCATACCATGAGTATTATCTAAGTGAGGGATTAGATGCATAGCAATTGTCCCATTATTCACTTTAACTGTGCTGCTGCTGCACCATTGAAGTGCATTATTTTCTTGTTCTGACCAAAAAGCTGCAACACACACATGCATTCACCTGAGCTAAATTCTAGGACTCTGTGCTGTCACAAAGTGAAGTTTCTGAGGTGAAGCAAATAGCTTTGTTTTTGTATCACAGGCGGCGAGCCATTTTTCCATGAGACACGCACACACATAAGCTTCCCGTGGATCAAGATGTGATTGAACCTCGGCTTTAGGAACACAGACACTTGAACCTCGCGGGAGAGTTTCCATTGCCGTTTATTTCATCACCATTAATGGAGGTCCCATTGACTGTTGGAAAGAAAGCTGCTAAGAATAGCTACAGCCCATCAATTTAAAACATACAAACATACCTTAAATGGTCTGAACAGGAGATAGAGCTCCCGCGGCTTAATATCCAGTGGTAGCCCACTGACAAATAGCGTTCGGACCTGAGGAAGACAAGAAAGAGATCATGTATTTTTCATTAACCTCCACTAGTTATAAATAGCTACCATGCATACCTGACAGTAAAGGATGAGGTTATGAGGAAAAGGACACTGAGCGTGAGTTGAATAGTTCCCTTGGTTGGCTTTTACAGTAAAAGAGACTCTTCAGATACTGATAGAGATATATTTCAGCTCAGCAAACACACACACACACACAGACCCTATCATACCTTTCTACACTAAGCGAATCGTGTTCTCTTGTTTAATCTACTGCCTGCTGTGTTTTATAGCAACCCTCCCTCACAGCTCTAGCCTCCGTTTTACATTTGAACTTTTCAACTTGCAACTTGAGCTGGCATTACTGGGGAATTACAATGTATATGTTTGCTCAGAAAGACTGAAGGAAAATGTAACTGTTTGTACTGAGTCAGAGGAGGTAGAAAACCACAGGGGGTAGCAACAAGAGAGTAACTCCAAATGTGCTCTTTAGGCGAGGAAGTGGTTATTATGTCATGTTACGATGTGTGCTGATAGAGGAGTAAAATAAATGCAGTGTGATAGCACTAGGTGTACTGTGGGTAAAGTTTAGGCTTATCAAAAGGTAATTTTAGACGCCTTCAGTGAGCAAATCTCAGTTCACTACTATTTCGAAAACACTGTCCAAAGCGAACACTTTAAACTGCATTTGCTGCCTAAAACCTCGGTGTCGACCCTGAGAGATAAAAAAAGAAGATGAAAAAAAGAGTAGATGACATTGGTGAGTAACAGATATAAGACAGCTGATAGTGGGTGGGTGAGGGTGAACTCGTCTTATGTGCTGTATGTTCTGAGAAAAGGGGCAAACTTGGAATACTGGCTTGGAAACTATGGGGAGAATGCACAAGAGAACACACTACAAATTTACTGTGGACTAAACTGAGAGAGTGCTGTTCAGCAACATATTTCCCAAGGTCCATCAATCAAATGTCAAAAAGTGTCTAATTACAGCATTTTTCGTAGAGAGCTTGAAAAGAAAACTGATGAAAATAAATACATAGTTTAAAAAATGTGGCTGTCAAATAACTGCTTAGAATCCAGCAGCTGCTTAGCTTAATGTAGCACAAAGGCTGAAAATATCGTAAAATCCCCCATCGGCACCTCTGAAGTTAACTAATTGCCACATTGAATCGTGTTTGTTTATTCTGTACAAAAAAAGTGAGAGTGCGAGACACATTTAGGTGCTAAAGGGAGCTAACGCTACTTCTGTACGCATGTGCTAAACTCAGCTAACCAGCTGCTAGCCTCAGCTTTTTACTTAATGCACACTTGGTGGTATAAATCATCTCATCTAAAGCTTGGTAATAAAATGAATAAGGATATTTCCTTCAAGAAACCAATAATGGAAAGAGGCAAAAAGTTATTTACTAAATGAAAATGATAACCTGGTTTTCAAGTCCAGAATGGCTGATAGGGCTTGGGGTTAGGCTACAATACCGTGGGTACTTTGTGGGCACACTGACACTTCTTTAACTGAGTAACTTGGCCAAAGCTGTCAATTTGAGCTATAACCTTGTTTATCTTTTGCAGTCTCAATCCCTAAATTACGCTTTTGGCAACCTGACTGGCATGCTTGAAAAGCTTTGTGTGACCAGCAGGTACTTCTTTCAACATATGCAGACACATTAGCACCAACGCCAACATTTAGTAAACACAGATGTAGCAGCACTAGAAGACACAGGTGCTGAGACGTCCTGTCACAGCTCATGAATGCAGATCTGGTTACATTTTGGAGGCAAACAAATGGGAAAATTTTATTTGTTGCATGTAATTGTAGATGTGTCTGTCCTTAATAAAGGACCAGTCCAGGAAAGAGTTGTTAACACAGGTATTTCTAACTATAAACTACGACATGTGTTTCTAATTAACACAACAGCTTTATTTTTGCATTTAACCTCTCTTAAGCTTTACAAAACTATGAAAAAATCCCTCCCTTTTTGCAGTATAGTGGTACTAAGATAAGTGAGGCAGACACGAAATAATAGATTAAAAATTGTTTAGACAATTGCATTATCTCTGCAGGCACTAATCACAACTCCTACCTGGAATTATCGCCTAATTAAAGATGGCTTGCTACAGGAAAATAATTGCTCAAGTGCACAGGAGACATCAAAATCAAACAATAGACTGTGCATCAAACCAACTACCAACATCTCCACCCCACACACCAACATCAATGCTGTGATTGTGGATTTGGATGTGTAATTTAATTATTAATTCAATAGTACAAAATGATTCTATTTAAGGCTGAATTTAGAATAAAACCATAGGTATGCAGTTACATGGAGTAGATTCAGAGCTCCCAGATTCATTAGATAGTGGATTCACAACTCAGGGGACAAAGGAACTGCTGAACTAACACTACACCTCATTCCCACATGTAACCTGATACGCACCACTGATGCCAAAGTCAGAGCAACACACAAACAAAGGAGCTTAGCAACTGGGGGAGCAATAGCTGATGAGTGCCAAACCGACCATCCAGCCAAAAAAATCTCACCTCGGCGACTTTCTCACCTTCACTCTTATCTTATCTGAGCCGAGCTGAACCCTGCAGGCCCATCACTGGGCTCTGTCTGTGGCAGGTCTGTTTAAATAAACTCTACTGAGGGCCTCCTTATATGGAGCTGCATGGGAACAAAGAGTCAGACCAGGATGGTATCAATCAGACACAAGCAAGGGCAGTCACTGACAGCTGTTGAGGCCGATAAAACGAAGTGTGGCGGTAAAAAAGTGTTGTAAACTAAAAATCCAAAAGGCGTTTGAGGAGTATACAAGAAGACGAAGTCACAAGAAAGGCATCAAAGCTTTTGGTTTGAAATTTCTATTAGGGACAGGTTTTGTTTTCACAGTTGTTTTTGCTGTTTTACTGATCGTGGGCATAACTCTTGTTGAAGCTGCACATGACCACAAAAAGATGCCAGAAAAACATCAGAGGAAAAATATCTGCTGCTGTTTAGATGACAGATTTATATTTCACCCTTAAGTCTTGTTGCTTCACTTCATGTGGATACAAGTTGAAACTGAACACCGGATCACTATAAAGCAAATATCCTAGCTCTGACTTAAGTTTATAATAATAATAATAATGGTGTATTTTTTAGATAAAATCATGTCTACTGAAACTTGATCATTGACATTTTCTCCACCATTAGCTAAACGGGTGGTTGCCAGACTTGTTAAGAAAATCTTCCTTCCCTTGCCAAGCTATCAAAGATCCCATCCTTGATTTAGCTCCTGTCTTTAGTCATGAGCCTAATGGACACTTGGGATCTGGATATGCTGCACGGGTTCAGATAAACACACACAACAATGAGTCCTCCACACACCAACAATGGGACATTCTTGGCTGTGTCAGACCTTATTCCTGAGACTTCCTGACGTCAGCTGTTGTGATATATGATCGTTTTTGCCGTGTGTCCGGTGTGGAGCTGACTGCACATGGTGGACGATTCACAGGCAAATGTGTCAACAGCTCTCTCCTGCAGACATCTGCTGTTGATTACAGTATCAGTTGTTATTTATGTTGCTTTGAGACTGGCTGGAAGAGAGTTATAAGCGTGCTCCCACCAGGTGAAGTGAGACATCAAGATTTCATGATGTAGTAAACTAAACTGAAGGTCAAGCCGGGGGTTGAGCAGATTCTGCAGATTCGTAAAAAGCAAAGATAAACCTTCGGCCACTGTTTTATTGGCTTATAGAGACATTGTTTTATTGGTTCCTCGTGGTCACATACCTACATTTCCATAGTGCTGAGTGGCCTGCTACGGCCCTTTGAATCATTGACCATTTATGGCGTGCTCACACACCAACATGCATGCAGGCTTCAATCAAAAACAGCGGTCCCTACCTACCACGAGCCAGCTGAGTACTTCACAGCCGGCGTACCAGTGCAGTTCCTTGGCAACGCCTTAGCGGAGCACAGCAGAGTGTGGAGCCCCGGGCCAAAAACATCAGATCCTATTAAGGCCACTTCTGCAGCAGGTCCCAGGGGATCAATGTACCTCTTATCAAAGAGCCCCGACTCCACAAGCCCCGGATGAGGTCATCACCCTATTGATACTCTATCATTGCACCTTGCAGGTTTTCTGGTGCCACCCTAAGGTTGTAGAAGGAGGGGTAAGAGGTCTGTGCTAACAACAATACTCAACAGATTATGTAAAGTGTTATTTTAAAGGTTAATTCTGGTTTATCACTGATGAGATAACATTGTGCTCATCAAAGTAAGTGTTGACATCTGGGAACTAAGGCTACAACTAACAACTATTTTCATCAGCCTTTCTTCTCCATATTTTCTCAATCCATCTTTCTTTTTTTTTAATGTCAGAAAAGAATTAAAATATGCTCATCATAATTTCGCAGAGCCTAACGGGAGGTCTTAAAATTCCTCATTTGATCTGACCAACAGTTCACACAGGTGACCACAGTTTAATATCATGTCTGATATGAGTGAGAAAAGCAGAAGATGGTTAGTATGACTGGCAGAAAATTACTGGAACAATTAACAGATTATTAAAACAGTTCTTGCTGTTTTTTCTCCTCTAATGGGAACAAAGTGACGTTAAGTACAACCAAAAATGAGCTCATGCGCAATTATCCCTCAACAACAAATACGACAGGTCAAACCTGAACCAGGAAGTTCATTTGGAAGTTTACAATAGACAATTTGTGTGATAAGTTTATTATTCTCCTTCGTTTTCAAACCTGTCTGATCATCATCTGACCTCAGCAACTGACTTTGGTATTACTACCAATAGAAACAATGGTCAAAATCCAAGTTGTTATAACCAAATTTAAATTAGCCAGATGAAGGAGAAAAATAACAAAGGATAGTAAATTTAGTCTTGAGCTAAAAATATCAGCTACAGAGTGCTTTTTGTAGCTTTGTTAATGAAATGCCATATAAAGGAAAAATCTAACTTAGGCTCTCAAACAGAGAGACCGGCCCTCCAGCAAACACCCTGTCCACTATCAAATGTCGCTAGGCTCTAATTAAAATAAATAACCCCACAACCTCCTGATGGCTTGAACAATAACTGACTGGAACACTATTCAAAACTTGCATTAAAATATTGAAAATCTCCTTTAGTGTAGCCTGCAATTTGTCAGCCATTATGAAGCGACTTGATTTTGTCTCATTAAATGATGGAACTTATTTATGTGTCATTTCTATTCAGCTTGCGTAGTAGACTTATAAAATTTGTCACACCTATTCCCTGAAATGCCTCGTTGTCATCTGTTGTACTGGGTGACTTTCTCAGATATTTGCTCTGACTTTAATTGAGTGGTTTTTTTTTTAAATATCCATTCTGGCTAGAACGAGGGACACGACCTTGGTGCAATGTGTGATGCTTACTATGTGTTTCTGCCTCCCTCCCTGTGTGTGTGTGTTTATATGTGTGTGTGTGTGTGTGTGTGTGTGTGCGTGTGTGCGTGCGTGTATGTGTGTGTTCGCCAGCCAAGTTAATAGATACAGGTCCTTCAAACCAGATGTGGCAGGACACAGCTCTAAACTTGAAGACAGGGTACAATAGGCAGGTTATGTGGAGGGTGAGTGCATGCAACAATCCTGCAATTACCTCCATATGAAATAAAAAAAAAGCTCAGACGAAATCGTTCCTTGCACATTCGCACCAGTAGCTTTCAAATCCACACACAAGTCGTTCACTGTGACCGAGCAAATATCAAAGTCTACCCATGAGCACGTGTGAGCTCAGGGCCAGCTGAGTTTTCTTGCGTCAGTTCAGTGCCACATTATTAAAAGCAGTCTAGCTGACAGACTCCCACACTCCTTTGCTATCTTCGTTGTCGCTGATCTGTGTTGGCATCACCCTCCATCATCCTCGCAAGTTTTTTTTTCCCTGCATCTTCCGTGTCGGAGAATGTGAAGAGTGAGAGACTGCAGGCCTGAGAGGTGTCAAACGGCCATAAATGGATGACTACATTTGTCTGTTAATCACAAGGGTTCAACGGGTCAAGTTTCACATTCAGGGTGAGAGGTCACAGGTTAGGTCCGGGTTATTGTGTAGGTCAGGGGTCAACTGTGAGGTTGAGCACACTCCAAACGTCACCATCGAGTCGTAATAGGAGAGCTTCTTTGTTTTCCCTCCCTCTCTCTTACTCGCACAAGTGCTTTTGAGCAACAATTACAGCTCAGTGCAGGTCTGTCAATGTTCCAACAGGTTAACCTTTAAAAGACATTTAAAACAAATGACCTAGGAAAAGCAAGTAAGCACTTCACTGTGTTTTTCCTTCCCTAGCTCAGGGACTCGTTTCTTCCTCTCTACATAACAGTTGCCTTTTGTCTTTAATGAAACTTAATGACACATATGTGCTCTTTCTTTCTCATCAGCCACTTCTGACCTGAGCATATAGGCCTTAAGGTGTCATCTGGATGACGTGTGGAAGAGAAGACCGACCCATTCGCAGACTGTCAGCTACACATCAGTTTGACTCCGTGGCTGTCAGCTTAGAGCTCATCACAATCTTTCATACTAGTTTGCTCCTTTCTTCCTTTCTCTCATCTGATGAGTCTTGATGAATGTACTTAACATTCCAGTGTTCATTAACGTGAACTAATCGGCTAAGTCCATGTCAGCCTTTCCTGGGCTCTCTTTGTTGCCGCTTGCCCAAGTGGACATCTTAAACTGTTTGGTTTTGAGGTTGGGTGGTCAGAGGGTTAAAGTGTCCTGTGCCAGTGGAAAAACACAACAGTGGATACTCAGTCATCCTTTGTGTCTCCATGAAGAAATCTAAGCCTGCTGCTGATCTGCTGATATGTTGTTTCCTTTACGTGATAATACAGCTGTTCTTTTGTTTTTGTCAGTGACAGCACTTTAAGTTCCCATATTTAGGGCTGCCAATAATGATATTATCAGTGTATCTATAACTATATCATTCTATTGATATCTATCAATGAAAAAAATGCTAATTGTTTTTCATCTTTGGCCTTTTTTTTGACGAGCAACTTATCAATCGAGTCAGCACTAAATATAGTTCATTTTCAGGAAATGTGAAATAACTCAGTCTCTAAAAAGTTGAAATTATAAGTAGTTCAATGCATTGTCTCTATCTGCAGTTTAAGATCCATTTTAAGTTCCCAAAGCCCTATGTGACGTACTCTCAATATCTTGCTTTATCGGGCCAATAGTCCAAACCCAGACATTTGATAACCAGCAAATACTTGCGTTTGCTTGTAAAATGTTTAACGATTATCAAAATTAGTTACAGATTCATTTGCTGAATATTGACTAATAAATTAATTCTTCACACTCTCGGCTAAATATACCACGTCATAATGGAAGAAAATCTAAATTCCGACAACAGGGACTCTTTAATTCCCTGTGAAGTGGATTGACAAGAGCTAATCTTTTCCACGAGAAGTATGATGTTACTTCTTACAATTGACAACATAACACTAAAGTAGCCTCGATTTGAGGAGCTATTCCATTAAGGCCTATCCACAGAGTTTTGTAGTTAGCTAGTTTGGAGTTTGGTCCCACATTAACCAACTCTTGATGGATAGTCAAACAACCGTTGGCACACAGTTGGAAATTCGGACATACATGTTTCTCCTCGTTGCCATTCAGCTTGGCTCGCCTCTGTCTTAGGGCTCTTCTCGTGACCATAAACGGTCCTTCTGTTCAGAGATCTCGGGGTCATGCTTTCAACGTATAGGCTGATAAGGGATAAGGAAGAGCGTCCACTGGGACTAAAATGGGTGCAAGAAAGAGGGGGCAGGAAAAGAAAGAAGGGAGGGGTAGGAAAGGGGAGAAGGAGAGTAGCGAATTATAAGCAGTACCAGGGAGGAGTGAGAGCAAAAGGGAGGAAATGGCATGAGAACAAGATAAAGAGAAAGAAGGAAGAAAAAGGGTGGGACGTAGGAAAGGACAGAGGGAAGGAAATGAAGGGGAAGGGAGATAAACGTAAGGAGAGGGACGACAAGGGGAGGAGGAGGAGGAGGAGGAGTATGGATGAGAGGGTCAGAGAAAAGAAATTAGATGAATTGGGGAAGAAGAAGTGTGCAGAGTATAAAAGGAGTGTGAAGGGAGGAGTACAGAGAGACTGAGGTGAGATAGTGATCAGAGTAAGGTGGATAATTATAGCTTGTGTGTAAGCAATAATAAAGTGGAGGTGAGTGAACAAGCATATAAATACAGTATGACATAGCAAGACAAGATGGCTGACGCTCTCTAGGCACAAGCTCACACTTCCTTCAGTTATGTTGAGTATCTTTAATTACAAACTCAAAGTTGACAACTAGGGCCTTTTAAGAATAGCAGAGCCTCTCTCCTCACTCCGGGCCACTTTTAATAGTTTTTATATGGCTGAGGATATATTTATTTAAATATCTGGAACAGTTCTTTAACGCCGTCTTTTTCCTTTTCTTCTCCCATCAGTTTAGCGGGCTCCTTTGCCAGCCGTTCCTGACGCTAAGCCTTGTTGTTGTCTTTTCAAATACCTCTTGTCGCACAGCTGACAAATGGCTAAGATAAGATGACAATTCCCCCGGCGCTTTTATAAATAAACTCCAACCTATCAGACGGGTAGATGGGACAGGGCTTTACTGCGTGTGGGAGCCTGTCTAGGACCTTTTTTGTCTATATTAGTGTATACTTCGTGTTATATCTGTGTTTCATACAATGTGATTTTTAAGAATGCGTCATAGTCTTTACCAACAGTGAATCGATGTGTACAATGTCTTCAACAATCTGTGAGATTCTTTGTATGTTTTCCCTTTTGCCCTATCATGGCCACTTTACCTTCTCAGCTCCCCTCCGGTAACGTTTCATGTCACAGAGCGTTAATATATCTGCGTGCCCTTTTCATAGATACATGCACATGTACAGACCACACACACACACACACGCCCACGCCGCCACTGTGCTGCAGCCCGGTTTGGCCTCCCTCTGCTTCACAGTGCTTCTCCAGCAGCGGAGCTCCCCACCTACGTCTCTTCATGGAAAAGGTCACGCTGGCCACATGACCTGTTATCTGAAGAGGACCTGGTGGATCCCCAAAGCAAGCCAAGCACAATCCAATTACACCCCAGGGAGATACGCCACATTTGCTGAACTCTGCTTGAGTGATATTCTGTTTCTCTTTGGGCACTTGTAAAGATCCACTTACATGTTTATGGTCAGCCAAAACCTAGAATAAACAGATGTCTGACAAGGTTCAAACTCCCGCCGTGTTAGATTGTTACATCTAGGAACACAGGTTTACTGTGAATTAGGATGTCAAGTAAAGGATAGTTTCATCCTGTGGAGGAAACGAGAGAAGTTCACTCATTTGTTAAAAATCCGTTGCAGTTTGACAGTGGACCTCCAGCATCGGCAAGGCTGGGCAGGTCTCGACTTAAATAAACACAAGTTAGCTTGAGGGAAACTGACGACAAAGAGGCTAAAGGTCGAGCTCAGTCGGGTGACTTGGTTAGCTTTGATGCATTCCATTTACTCACAACCTGTACTGCTTGTCTTCACCCCTCCCTCTCCACCATCATTCCCTTCTCTTGTTACTGAAATAAATGATTACTTTCAATGCCACTTCAACTCCTTTTTTTCTGTTCGGCTTGTAAAACGTTAGAAAATTGTTAAAAATCGGACATCTCAATTTTCCAGAGCCTAAAATCACATCATCTTGCTTGTTCTGTCCGACCCTCTGTCCACATAAAGACACTCAATTTACAATGACATAAAAAAGAAGCAAATCCTTCTATTTGAGAATCTGGAAGGAGCTAAACTTTGGCAGCCTTTGCTTAATAAATTACTTAAATGATTAATTTATAAAAAATTGGCCTACAACTGATGATTAATCTGCTGATTATGTTTTTGAATAATTGTCTGGTCTCTAAAATAGAGAAACTGCCAAAGGCCCGGGGTGATGTATTCACATAGTTTGTTTTCTCCACACACTAATCCATAAGCCAAAGGCTTTCAATTTAAAAAATAACTTTTGGTGAACTGGGTTTGTTCCTTCACTGCATGCACTCTTGTCATAATACATTACCTTCCTGATAACACAAACGCGCCTGGAATTTGTCACCTCGCCTCAATCTTTATGACTGTACTTCACATCACTGTCTCCACAGTTTAAAAATGAACAAAACATTCACAAGAACATATTCAGCTCTTGTGCTGACGGCAACTTCAATTCAGTTTTTAAGAAATTCAAATCTACTCTCCAGGTTCTTCCTTCTCCATACAAGGTCTGGAATCCGCAGCTTGACATTAACCATGTAAGAGACGGCGTGTCACCTCGACTACATCAGTGGCCGTCGAGTGCCACAGCGTGTGAAAGCATCCAGAACACCCGATAAATAAAGCTTATCAAACCAGCTCGCAAGATTAGATGCTGCCGGGGCTGAAACCTGCATACCTTGCCTGCAACAAGACCATGTTTGGTGAGCAGTGGTCCACAGAAGATAAACATTAAGCATCGTGGGGCTTTGGTGTACACTGATGATGGCGTGTGAGGTTGAGCAATGAAGCAGGCATGAGAAGCCAAGCTCGCTACGGCGCTTTACTGGTGCGAATCAGTGATCCATTGAGTCACATACTACACTGTGCAAGCGGGGGTGGGGGGTGGGGGGGGGGGGCGCTGCTGTTGCTCAGCATGTGAGAGTCATACCGGCAAGGCTGTTAAACTTTGGCTCTCATAAGGTCTAAGTTTATGGTTACTTTAGTGTTGTTCAGCACAAAGTTGTTTGGTATTTCACATTTAGTAGTTTTGACAAGGGGAACCATGTGAATGTTTCTGAACAGATGGGAAAATACATAAAAGACTTAAAAGTAAACAAAATTAGTCACTTCGTCACCAATAAAGCAGCTAAGATTTTACTTTAATGAAACACTAATCTGGTGACCAGAGAGACTAAACTCTCATATTCATGAATCATGTTGAAAAAGTGCAAGTGATACTTAAGAAATTAGTCATGTTACTCTCTGTTTTGTGTGTTTTCGGGTGAATATCCACACCTGTCCGTAAAAAGCGCGTGTTGTGTGATTGCACCTATCCACGGCTGCTTGTAAATGCGAGTGTGAATGTGTGAGTGTGTGTGTGTGTGAGTGTGGCACAGTCTCCTCAAAACTTGCTGTTCCCCTGCATGCAACACACGTCATTACAGCAAAGATAAAGTGGTGCTGTCTAACCTCCTGTTAATTCACCTGAGTAAATTTAAGTCGCTGCCAGCCTGGATGGCTTCCAAACATTTCCACAACCATTAGGTTCCTCTGGCCATTTCTCTCCCTGTCTCCATGTCTGACTTTTACACAATGCAAGAGACAAGCCTTATTTAGTCTCCTCTGCTTGTGGACAACACAGAATTTAAAACCTCCTTTATTGATTTATTTATCAAACAAAGAGACTGCAAATTGACTAATAATTATTCTCATTTTTGACTCATCTGCTAGTTATTTCTGAGTAAATCAATTCCTTATTAGGTCTGTGAAATGTCACAAAATAGAGTCACAATTCCCCAGACCCCAGGGTGACATCTTAGATTGCTTATTTTGTCTGATAGCTCAACTTTAAGACAAAAATGTTCAGTTTAGTATCAGGAAAAACGCAGAAGAGCAGCAAATCCTCGAATTTGCTGTAGTGAAATCAACAAATGTTGCACTTTTCTGCTTAAAAATAACTTAAACAATGAGTAAATTATCAAAACAGCTGCCTGTAGTTAATAATTTTCTGTTGACCAACTCATTGATTTATTGACTAATCATTTTAGCTCTAAAACAAAGTTACTAGATGCTGTGTGGAGGAATGTATTAGCTGGTAAATGGAAATTAATCAGATAATTCACTATGATTAAAATGATAAAGAACCATCCTCTCTCTTCTAGCTGAAGCAAATACGTTGAGACGTGCAGCGCTGAAACAATATGTCAATTTACTGTTCAGCAACTAGCAACTATGAATCATTTAAGTTTTATTTTATTTAGCAAAAAAATTGCATTTGCTTGTTTCAGCTTCTCAGATGTGAGAATTTGGTGCTTTTCTCTATTTTATATGATTGTAAATGAAGTATATTGGTGTTGGACCGCTGGTCGTACAAAACCAAACATTTTAAGACGTCAGCCTTCCCTCTGAGGGCTTGTCATTATTCAATAATGACCATAATCATTAGCTGCAGTCCTCAGGTCATGTACTGGTACGAAAACAGGCTGTGGAATATTACTACTGCAGCACTGTATTGTAAGGACACAAGGTCAAAAGGTGAGTGGAGCTTAAAACTGAAACTCTGCATTAGGTTTCCAAGAAATCAGTACTTAAGTCTCTACCTCATCTGTGTGGTGCCACAGTAACTCCTTGCATCCATAGTAACCCTCAGCAGTGGACCAAATATGGTATTACATCAGGCTGGGTATGTTTGGCTATTCAGTTACAAAGTGACGAACTGTACACTGAGCCTTAATCAAACCGCTCCAAGAGAAATATCTGATATAATCTCATACACCTTTCTTACATCACTTAGCTGCGGATGTGTGGAGCTCTGAAATAATAGGTCGGATATTTGCATAGAAATACTTCCGCGCCAAAGAAAATCACCTCATGCAAAGAGCAACACCACAAACTTATTTACCAAGAAGGAGATATTATGAATCCAGGTTGTGCAATGTTTACAGAGAAAGAAGAAGAAGAAACTGGGCTGTTATCCAGCATGTTGGAGACGAAATACATTTTCTCCAGAAACTAAATGGATTACCTCACATTTCTGGACGCACAGTATCATTCTCGTGCGTTAAGATGTAATGAAGTTATATGCGCAGAGAGGCATCTCTTGCATGACTGTAATGCAGTGTGTCTGGGTTACAAAGACTTATTGCGTACATGTTGCAGCAGCAGTTGTTAGAACTTGAATTGCTCCCTCAGCTTCAGTGAAAACTAATTCACCCTGGCTCTGAATTCCCTTTACCACTGTGTTTCAGTACTGTGTGGAGTCTGGCTTCATGGTACAATGAACCAGAGCTGGAAACACTTAAGTCTTTTGTCAAGTAACATATGATTATCTTCAATGTAGTCCTGGCTTTGGCGTTATTCAGGAACTACTTATTAGTGATTCATCAACTATGAGGTCCTGCCTTGTTCCTACCCTCATTATTCGGTGTTTGCTGTAGCTCTACACTGTTGTAATGTCTTGAAAAAAGAAAAGGCATTGTTGGTCTGGACATGGCTACAGCACGAGAAAGGTTAGAAATATTAAAAGAAAGACACGAAAAAGTGAAGGACAAATAGATGACAGGTGCACAATTTAGAGAAAGAAAGATATTATAGGCTATAATTAAACTCATGCCTCCACCACACAGCAGGTATAATGTAACACCTAGACATTGCCGTGCAACTTTTACAAGGTAAACACCGGGTAACAGCACAGAAAACGCTTCAATCCCACAAAGGGAGGCACCTAAACAACTACAGGAAGACTACAGGGATGGCATGGGTGACAAAACAAGCTGTGGCGGTTAGAAACCAGCCATCGAGACAGCGGGTTTCGCCCGAATCGGCGCATTAAGACGTCGTTATGGGTCGTTACGGGTCACGGTTCGGCCCAATACAATAAAACAGAGGGAGCAGGTAGGAGCTCGCTGGCGGACACATACCTCCTCTTCGTGGTTGGTGAATTCACTCTGCTCGTTTTCTTTCTCGATTTTGTTGCTATTCATTCTGAGTCGGACTCTCTTATCACTTTCACTTGCACTGTCGTCTTCTTCTTCTTCTTCCTCCTCCTCTTCTCTTCGTCCTTCGTCTCGGTCTCGCTCCTCTCCGGGACCCACAGATGAAAGGAGCTCCCTCCGTCAGACAACAGTCCGCTTGCGGCCGCTGTCCCACTGACCCGAGCTTCCCTCTAGTTTGGCGACATCAATGATAATTAAGGTTTTTTGGTTTTTTTGTTTTTTTGTTTTGAAAGAAAAAAAAAAAAAAAAGAAGAGGAAAAACTCGGCTGTGAGTGGTGTTTCTGTGCTGTCAGATATTCCTCAGCATTCCCTGGAAAGCTTCTCCGGAGGCTCTTGTTGCTGCTCCCCAAATGAAATACAGTAAATGTTCATCCGCAGGCGAACTTCTCTCCCCATCTCTGCGGGAGGGAGGGGTGGAGGGAGGGGTTTAGTTGGGTGGGGTAAAGGGTGGGATGCGTCTGCTGGATTTTGTCAAGTTTTATCAAGTGCTGCAAGAGTGACAGTGGAAAATCAGCTCGCGGGATCAGCTGAGTGTTATTTTAGGCACTGCAACATTCACTAGGTGTGAGAAATAAGCCCACCGACCCCAGCCCACCCCCTCCCACTGCAAAAAAAAAGTCTGATTGGACACCAAAAGAAGATTCAAACTCCAGCCCCTATTTTATTTTATTTGTATTATTATTTATTTAATAGTTTGATTACATGTTTTTCTCATTTTATTTACCAGTGTCTCTTAATGCTGTTTTTGAAGCCATACCTACGCTGTCAGGAACAAAACTCTGGTAGCTTATCATAAAACTTTTTTTTTTTTTTTTTTAGCTTACCAGTTGTCAAATTTAAAGGAATAGCTCCATGTTCTAGGAAATGTGCTTAAATGAGTTAGGTGAAAGGACCAATAGGTGACTGTGAAACTGAAGCCGGTAGCTAATTAGCCTCGCTTAGCTTAAAGGCTGGAATCGGGGGGGAAGCAGCTAAACTCACAGTGATAACAAGACCCCAGGAAGTTAATACTCCTGGCCAAGAAATGATCTTGTACATTACCTACAGAAAAACCACAAAATGTCATTTTTACTCTTCAGTTTTTGTCCAGATTAAACAAGATACAACATGTTAACTAGTGAGCTTTAGAGGTGGCGATAGATTTCTTTTTCTGGCCTGTATTTATGCTAAGCTAAGCTAACCAGCTGCTGGTTCCAGCTTTATTTTTACTGTACAGACATGCAAGTACTAACTGCCATGCAACTCTCAGCAAGTAAATGAATGAACATATTTAACAAAATGTTGAGGTATTTATTTGAATATATTGAGTTTAAGAGAAAGTGATGAATTCTTGCACACTGTCAGCACAAAGTTTAGTAGAAATGCAACATTACCTTGGCAGGCACCTGATGCAATCCATGGGCAATGCATTGCATTTCTAATAATCCTATTCCTAACAGGGTGTGGGAATTCAACACTCTCATTTACATGATTTCAATTTCCTATGCACCTGTCTACTAGGTGTGTATTAGACAGCACTACTCTATTTAATGTTAAATATATATCACATCTGAAAATACTGGAATCAACCATTCAAAGACTCCCCCCTTAAAGCTTAACTCCCCTCAGGTTTCTGTTACTCCTCAAATTATGAAAAAACATTGAGATGACATGACCTGAGTGTCTTGCCCTGAATCAGTTCATAATGATCTGACATTTATGTTATGTTTTTATTTTTGACCCATTTTGCTGCTTTGTTTTTCCCACTTTTACTGTGATAGGCCTAATACAGGTTATGACATCTTAAATTTCCTTTTTTGATTGCATTTTATGGTTTATGTCTCCATACAGGGAAAGTTGATGGAAAGAAGCAGGCTATCTTTTCTTTATTTGGAATCAGTAGCTTTGCATGCTAGGCCTACCTCACATATTATTACACTGCCTTTCATAATCTATTGTAAATTTCCCATACAAATTAGATCCCTTGTGTTTAACAGCTGTATTTAACTGGTTGCTTTCATGGGAATAAACTAAGAAAAGTCATATCTCATCAACAGTTTCCCATGTATGTACGCAGTTAAAAAGTCACTTATTTTTCTATATGTTAACCTGTTTAACCTTTAACCAAGCATTACATACCATCTGTTTCCATCATAAATCTGGCCATCACATGATGTTACCCAAGACGGCATGCACGGTCAGCATAATGCATCATCTGTTAAAGATGCACAGAGCAGGAGACGCAGGCAATTATCAACCCAGCTGTTTATTATATTTCACAGTTTTGTCATTTCAGGCAAATAGTTCCTCTCAGGCATCGCAGACATAGAATATTTCTGTCTAGATTTGCGATGAGCAGGACAGGCTGTGCATGTAAAGAGGTACTGGAGACAGCACCTGTAAATTCCTCAAGATTGGAAAATGATAACAAATTGCGCTAATCCACTGTGAGCTCAGCTAAGACCATTTGATTTACGACCTTTGAGTGAGGAAACAGCCCTAGAGCTATGGAAGTGATGTCTCAACAGCAGTGGAGATGAGCAAACAGTAAAAACTTTACTGGCACACCTATTATTGTCTACAGTGCAGGATGCAAAACAGCCTTAAAAGCAGCGATCAGGTGACAAGGCAGCCTTGAACGCTCCCTCATTTCAAAACATTTATTTTGAGCAACTGCTTCACTTTGTATTTTGCGATGAAAAGTTCAAGAGCTGACAGCAGCTCGGTAGAGGGGACTGTGACTATATGTTGCATGAAATTTATTGCACAGGACAGACTCGCGTTTTGTGACAGCCGGTGCAGAAAACAGAGCGAGTCGTTTTTGCTGAACTTGCACCTCAAAAGCAACAAAAGAAGGAAAACAGTCATCGTGGATCGGTCTTGGAGATTTGTGCTCTTTCTCCTCCCCAATCATGTCTATATCAATTACACTGCATCTGAAGCATGCACAATGAAGAAGGGACATGGCAGATTCTTTTATGCTGATAAGAAGCAGTTCACGATGAAGAGAGAGGGAGGAGGGTCTTGGAGTCTTCGAAGCAGATAAAAATGGAAATGTTCCCCTTGCTGCTCAACACCCCTGTATCAAAGCCTCCTGCTGGAGTCTGGGGAGCAAGGAGGGGGAGGAGAGGTAGGAAGAAGGAGGAAAGGATAGGAGTCGGGCGAGGGGGGGGGGGAGATGTCCCAGCTGTGTTTGACAGGTCTCAGGGCTGAGCTGTGTGGTCTGATGCTTGGAGAGGGAGGGTGGCCGCCCAGAAAAAACACACATATACACACTCAGAGACACACACACACACCAGGGGGGAGGGCGGAAGAGAAGCTAGGAGACAGTCTGGTCACGGTGTCCTGGGTAACATGTCAGCAAGCTTTGACGTGGTCCAGCCTCACATCAAGATATCTCTATGTTATCTAGAGGGCTGCTAGTTTAAGATAATACAACAATGTCGGCTAAACTGGTCGAAGAAGTCTTGTAATTTAGTTTGAACTGATGGAAAGATAAAACAGAGCATGCATGTAAATTTCAAATGATAGAAATACTTCAACATTTTGGGACGTACGTCTCTTCACTTGATGCCTGTAGAGTTTGAAGCCTGCAGCTGGCTAGTTTAGCATACAGATAAACTAGTCTGATTTTGTACAAAGGTAAAAAAAAAAGAATTAACCTATCAGCACAAGAAAGCTCACTTAACATATTATGTATTGTAATGGCCCAAATATACTAAAAGACATCCCAATGTTTTCATCCCATCAGTCATCCCTCAAACACCAAATGCTTCAAAGCGAAACATGAATCCAATTTATGTAGCACATTCAGTTTCATACTCACTCTCTGGTCAGAATTATTTTCTATATAATTTAAGCATTTTAGACTTTTAGACTGTCTCGTCTTCGTGAGCCCCTTATCATCTGTGACACCAACAAATTCCGTTGAACTGAGAAGTTGGAATATCCGATTTCCCAGTCGGAAATCTTACCTGGAATGCCCCCGAAGTCAGATTTACAACTTGAAAAAGTCAGAAGAACCTCATCAACCCTGAACTCAAAATTCAGGATGGCTGCTCTGCACATCAACAGAAGGGAAAACTGTAGTGATATGATGTTTATTAGCACTTCTGTCTCATTTGTGTCTAATAAAATCAGTCGCACATACAGTACTGTTCAATCAACTGGCATTGCTGACAATAACAACAACAAGAAAGCAACAATAACAAGCCTGCAACTTGTGTTGGAAAGCTCTTAACTCTGGTGTGACATCATTCCCACATTTGACTTCTGAGGTAAATGGGAAGCAACATAAGATAACTATATATATATATATATATATATTTTTTTTTTTTTTTTTGCTTCATATTTAGTGTAAAGACATGAGATTAGTATTCATTTTCTCAGCTAACTCTTGGCAAAAAAGCAAATAAGCATATTTGCCAAAATATCAACAATTGCTTTAAAAACCAGAAATCTTTTCTTTTCCCAGATAACAAACATGCCAACGATATTCCAAGAACCTCTGCTAATCAAAGGCAGGACTGAAGATTGAGACACAAATCAGGTTATCCAATATCATTCTCTGGATCACTGACTCATAGCTAAAAGGCCAGCTTGATATGAACACCAAAACAAGAATCTATCATGACACAATGCCGATGTATTGACCAGTGGTGGATCCCTAAGGGAGGACCCCTGTGGTTCTTGCAATCCGCTCAGCTGGTGGTCAGATGACTAAAAGGTGTTGCCTCATCTACACCCTTTCTCTTCGTTCCTGCAACGCGGTAGCATATAAAACTCCTTATCGTTGCATTGGTCATATTAACTTTCAGAGCAAGTTAATATGACCAAAGAGGAAAAAAAGCGGAGGGAGAACATTGTTGCAATCCCTTTAGAGGTCATCCGTAACAAAAAAACAAGCAGGCCTGTATGTAGACCTGACAGCAGCTCTGTGTTTGGCAGAGCAACACATTTCTTCCTTTTGAGTGATGTGTGGTAAGTGGCTCTCATTGGGCTTGGAGCCAGGCCATTCCATTCCTTTGACTTACTGATACGCAGCGTTCCTCACTTATGCTTAGTGCCCTTTGATCTTCCTCTAAGATCACTAATGAGCAATTTGTGGTCAGATTGACCCAACCTAATTGGCCATGAGAGGCTTGGTGCTTTGTTTTAGTTTGTTCAGTCCTTTGCAGTGGCTTCTTTGCAATGAAATGTCTGTTTACTCAACCTCTGTGTGACATAAAAATCACATTACATGACAATATCAGCTACTTTTTTAAGTTTGTTTTTAATCATCTAGGTTGTTCTCTGTCCTTTCCAGCCTTTCAAATGGGGTCTGCACAGCCTGCAGAGTTTTTGGCCATTTGCCGCAGTAATTTCTTCCACATCTTAAGAAGACTGAGAACAACAGCCACGCTAGCAGCTCTTTTAAGTTGTGTGTGTAGCTCTGTTAAACTGGGCAAACACTGCTCACACTGAATATAAGCATGGAAGTCCCAGCTGGTTTTGTCCATTTACAATTCCAATAAAGTTTACTCAAACAAGATGACAGAGTCTTTTTATATACAGTCTATGGTCTTCAACAAAAATAGGGAAAGGCAGCACTACTTTGCGTAACTCTACTGTGGACATTATGTAAAAGGAAAAAAGAATGACATGGAACCAGAGATGTCTGGAAGATACGGACAATAAGGTGTTCAGTTTTATCACAGCAGAGCCACAGCAGTTTCAGTAAAATACTACTTCAGTAATATTAAAACACGCTCACTACAATAATGGATCTTTTGACAGCAGTCACATGGGAAATCAGGCCGAGGAAGTACTAAAACTGCAAGACAGCTGGCTAAAATTTTTGACCAGTTAATCAAATGAAAACCGATCTGGCAGAAATGAGGCCTGATTCTAAAATTAGTTAGTCAACCAACTCTGGGCTAATATCTGAAATCCTACATGCTCACAACAGCAATGCTAGCATGCTGATTTTTAGCAGGAACAGTGTTTATGTTCACCATCCTATCCTTTAGCGTGTTAGCGTGTTAGTGTTCGCTGATAAGCGCACATCACAAATTACAGCTGAGGCCGATGGAAAGGTAATAAGTTGTGCAAGTAACTGGTCATTACTTATTACATTTTTGAACTGATGACAGCACTAGAACAAAAGTCAGTAGATCCGGTTTTTACAGTTCATCTTAAGGGGGAAAATAATGCCTGCACCAAATTCTGTGGCAATCCATCCAGTTGTTTAGTATTTAGTTAAATACATCAATCAAAACCAAAAATGTCAACCTCTTGTGCTACAGGAAAAGCCTTGGGATCAACAAAATCAGATGGATTCATCCTATGGGGATGAAGAATGTCTCCACTATTCATAGCATTCACCCAGCAGTTGTTGACATATTTCAATGTGGACTAAAGTGATGGACCAGCCAACCAGCATTTTCCATCTCTGAAGTTGAGTTCATATCAGTGCACACATTATGCCCTGCTTACTATCACTCACCAAATACCCACAGGAAGAAATGCAAGCCTGTGTCAGAAAATAATCCCTCGAGAAAGTGTCATTTTACAAACACTGTTCAGGGTACCTTTGTTAGCTGGAGCTGCAGTTATTTGCAGGTTAGTTTAACATTTCAATAGGGTGAAAAAATCAAATGAATGAGTCAAGGATCTAGAAAAATTTGGGTTGGAGAAAAATTTGCTCTATCATGAGTTCCGGTTGTTTTTCGTCATATTGTCTCCGCTGGACAGGCTGAAAGAACGAGAATGCAAGAGCTCTTGTGATTAAGTAGGTTGCATTACTGAGTAGTGAGGTAGAACATGTGTTTATCCACAAGGGCATGGACGGGGTCGTCATGAGCCGACATGTCTTAAATGTGACAAGCCACGAAAAAGAAATCTGCTCTGAACAAAAACAAGATCATGACTCATCAAACCACCTTTATTTCCTTTCATACATGGAAAACCCTGCAGTTGTGTCAAGGTACAGAAACACAAAAAGAGGCACAATCTGTGTCAGTAGACTGTTAGCTTTCATGATTCAGTGGGCAGAGGAAGGGTTGAGTAGAGAGCAGGGGCCACACTAAGTATGTCTCCTAGGCTTGAATTCCCAAATGTTGACACAGGTCTATGTAATGGACCATTATGTTCCCTTTGAATGCTGCTGACTGGGGCCTAGAATGTCTTAAAGCAGGTCAAAGGGAAGCACGTAAAGTTATATCTTCTCTTTTGTTGTGCAGTGGAACCAATAAAAGGTTAAACTAAAACCCGGCTCCTGAAGTCTTTGTCTTTCCCATCGCCTTTAATCTTTATTGAGCGCTGTGTATATGTGGAGAAAAATTGCTGTTCAACTGCTTTCTGCAGTTTGCAGTGAGCTACAGAACTCTGGACTCCGACCTTTACCTACAGTGAATTTTTAAATCTTCTTACATAAGTTTTACTCTGATTCATATTTTTTCTTTTTTTCTTTTTTTCTTTTTTTTTTACCACAGTTTGTAATTTTCCTGTCAAGTTTTTGTTAGGTTAGCATTTTTGTATTGTTGTGAGTCATTACCAATGGGGGAGATGCACACAACCAAGCTAAGAGGAAAACTTGAATTAACAAATGGCACGTGTGATCAGTAAAATCCGTAGCGTAGGTGTGTGAACGAGTGAAGAAGTGTGTGAGTGCAATGTTGTGTGACGCAGCAACACAAACCCAACACCAACCAAAACCAAATGAGTGCCTCGGGGAGGAGAGAGAACCAGAGCTGAGCCACAAGACAGATTTTAAAAGGAGCACTAGCACACAGGACCCAGGTGCTGCCACCCTGCTGATGACCCTCTGCCACACCCACCTGCAGCACCTGCAAAGAAAGCAGCCACGCAAGCCAAGTAACAGGTGCACGGGGCTGAGAGGGTCGTCACAAAATGTTTATTTTGCAGGAAAAGTTAACTCCGATAAGTGTTGCGGTTGGCTTACAGCGTGTAAATCTATGAAAATGTGCGCATGCAAACATATCCGTGCGTACCGCATTCATGCTGTCCATGCATGTGTTTGTATGGTGTTCTTTATTTATTTTACATGTTTGTGTCTTCTGTCTTTTGAACTGCATAAAGTTTTACTATATGCTATATGAGCTTCTCTATATGCTCATACGGCATCTTTAGTTTAGCATGCAAACTTTTGCTAATTAGAAACATAAAGTGTGGTTGTGGATAACACAACAGGAAGCATTTTGTCATAAACTAAATATTAGACTAATTGAAATTTGAATTTGGATGTCTGTTCCAATTGTTGTGGCAATCTATCTGACAGTTGCTGAAATATTTTAGTCTGGGCCAGAGTGCTGGGCAAACCGACCATCCAACATTGCCGTACACAGAGCCGTGCTGCTGGCTCGGCTAAAAAGGCATGCCATCCAGTGGTTCTGGGTCCCTGTTGTGATGAAATTAATTATTTCTGTGGGATTGCAATGGAAATCACTGTGGCCTATAGGTCACATTTGACTTTTCAAAGGTGGAGTGGACCTGGCTGCAAAGGTCAGCTGTCAGAAAGCCTTTATCCTCCAAAACCAACTGGTGGCCTGTTTGAACATGACTGACTGCAGTGGACCACACCAAGACTTGAACTCCATGGTCTGCTGAAAATAGAGACCATAACAGTGAATTGAAGAGGAAGAACTGATGTTGTTTTATTTTATTTTATTTTTTTGTAGCAAAATGTCATAGTTTGATGGTCAAAGAAAACCCTGAGTTTCTCTCACATTTTTACACAACCTTCTCGGTATGCAGAGTTGAATAACAAACTCAAATCTCATGCTTCTCTCTTTGTTTATGATAAGATTTTATTGACTTGTCAGAGAATGCTGCATATTGTAGCTAAGGCCAAATATTGACTTGAGATAATCCTATGAAAAGAAAAGCAAATACCACTGTGATGTGCAAAAGTCTGCTTTAACAAATGAGTGGAAGCTGGATAATTCAGTTTCCCAACAGTACAGTAAGGGAGAGGTATAAATAACTGCTTCCAAATATAGATCAACATTTGAACTTCCTCTCAAATTCCTGCCATGAGTTGCTATCATCATAGCCATTTCGCCTCTGTAAAAACCCTCCACAGATTAAAAGGCCACACTTGCCCCCCATGAGGTCCTTGTCACTCTGCACATCCGTGCAACTGTGCCCAGCATCTGTCTTCCTTGTCATATTAAAGTAAACTGACGCTTTGGCAACACCCCAAAATAAAAATGATGGTAGTGGAAAAAAACAGAAGAAGTGAGAACAGAGAGGAGCCTAGACGTGGCCCCGGCTGCACTCCACTGCTGAAATAATTAGCCCCTGGTTGATGTGGGCTTCTCGTGGGACTCCACCATGACATGTTCAAATGAGTATTGGCAGTGTGCGACACCAGCTGTGGGCCTCCTACAGGGAGCTGCTGTACTGTGCAGCGCCCTTCCCATCCAGCCTGACACAAACCCTTTAAAGTCTGAAGAGCAGGAGCCGCAGCCTTGAGCTTGTTTTACAGCTAGAAGTGGTCACCGGAAAACAACTGTAAAATGTCACATCTGAACTTTTTATGTCAGGGGTTTCAGGGAGTCTATGTGCTACTTAACCTCTGCCACATACACACACACACACACACACACACATCCATCCATCCATCCACACCCAAAACTGTGAGTCTGTGGCACAGATGGGAGCACAACCCAAGGGGCTTAGATACGAGGAGGGGGGCGCCAGGCATTATTCAGACCCATCCTGCAGTAGAAATGCAAGTTTCAACCACACCCATGTCAATTACAATAACCAATGCCCTGTGTGGAATTCCCACTGTACCCACGGCACCAATTTGGCAACCCCCTGGTGGGAGGGCGCAGGACTGGCAACCCAACAAATCCAAGATGGGGACTACCACACCTAGAGATATCTTTTTAGGCATCACTTCTGCTGCAATTGCACTTTATAAATGGTGAATCGATGCACGTGTTATTTGTAGCAACTATTTCAGCTCCAAGAACTTGATTTTATCACTATTTTTAGCACAATATATATATTTATAGTTACATTATTAATAAGTAACATTTCAGTTTTATATTTGATGAGACAAAGCCTTCAGAGCAGACAGTACAGTTGCTCAATAGTCCCTCCTTGTGGTCATAAAATATAGAAAATGATAAACCAACAGACTACAAGCTTAAATGCAATCTTTATTAGTATTGCAGTATTTATGTATCTTTATTGGAACATTTATAAATATAGATGAATATAATTAATTAACATAAAAATGGCACTGGAAATGTATCATTTCAAGACCAAAATATATCATAAAAAGTCAGAATATTGATCTGAAAGCAAAAGTGCAAAACCAGAAACTGTCGGATATGTTCAAGAATGATGGCGTTCCTCACATGCAGGAGGAAATGTAGAGTGTGGTGGTCGTTTTCAATCCTCTATCTTGTCAGACAGGAAACAGCATTAGAGTGTAAGTGCAAGTGGAGGGAAATGTGTGTTTCTGGTGTCTGTGTGTGCAGATGCTTTGGGTTGCAGGAGGCCTCGTTCCTCCATGTCAGTTTCTCACAGGCGTGCTGCTGCCCTTCGTCGTCTTCTTCAGGTGGTGGTAGTTGGGCAGAATCTTCATGAGGAAGTCGAGCTGCAGAGTCTGAGGCTGCAAGATAAAAATCCATCCCACGGTTACACGAATCTGCGCACACGCCAGCAAAAAACTCCCGCGACATGCAGGCATAAACAAGCATCGGCCGAGAACTGACCTGCGGCTTCTCACTCTGCACACGCCTGATGCAATTTGAACCGTACACAACCGTGTTCTCGGGCACGGCCTCGCAGGTGTTGATCTGGCAGCACGCGCCAATGATGCAGCCGCTGGTCAGAATCACATTTCTCCCGAGATCAGCTGGGATTTAACATTAGAAAAAAAGGACACTGATCAGCTGTCAGAGTTTTTGCCATGCTGTTTATACTGCAGCATCTACCCCTTTCATGCCTCTGGGTAATTTAGACCATTGTGTGCAATGTTTGCAAATCAATGAGCAGGACTGCTTAAGAGCAATATTATATTTTTATATCATTTTTGCATAAATTTGATGATGTAACTTCATTTGTATTACAGTATTAAATTTGCTCTATTTACTAATAACAACCATTAGTGACTGGTTATTTTATCATTTTCCATATAATCTACTATATCATGATATACTGTATATCAATACTGAACTATAACATTATTTACTCATGTTGCACACACCTGGAGGAATGTAGTGAAGTGATTACAGAACTCACCCTTGGACTCAATCACATTATTGTCTCCAATTTTTAGAGCTTGAGAGACTGCGGCAGAAACATTAAGGATTTAAATATATAAATTAGCAATTTCAAATAATTAGACTACAGTCTGATGGATATAGAATTTCTGAGACTAAAACTTGTATCAATATTTTTGAGTAGGGCATTTTAGAGTGGAAAAATAATCCTGTCAGTGCTCTCTGGTGGAGAAACTATGTCAAGGCAACACTTTCTAAATAACTGCAAACAAAACCCGCAGAAACACTTTGGTTTTTCTACAGGGATTTTTTTTTTTTTTTTTTTTTTCAAATAAACATAAACACAAATTCAGACAAGAGATGTTTTTGATATATCTGTGATAAGCTACTCTCAGCTATAGTTCTTTGAATTGCAAAGGATACCACATCCAACTTCGAATACATTATTGGTCCCAATAGTCATGGTCTTTGGCTCAACTCCCTCTGTGTCTGGCATGATATTCTCTGGATAACTATGGAAAAAAAACACATAAGATATAATTAAGTGAAACTGTAATGATCACATAGGGAAATGATAATAAGACTGGTAACACACACACACACACACACACACTACCTACCTGTTAATAATAAGAGCCTGCTCTTCTATTAGATTCCCCTCTCCAATGACAATAGGCCCTGCCTCTGCTATGATCCTTGCTTTCGGGTGGACAACAGTTCTAGCACCTGTAAAAATGTGGAAAATATTGTTGTTGTTTTTTGGACAGTCTTCTCTCATATGTTAGAGCAGCAGGTTACAAAAAAAAAAAAAAATAGATTCATAAATAACTAGTGAAATTAAAGTTCTCACCAATGGTCACATCTCCTCTTATTTCGCTCTCAACACACACAACAGCCCCAGCTGCAATTTTAGCACTGCAAGAGCAAATAGCAAGTGCAGAACATATTCACATCAGTGATGCACTGTAGACACGAAATGCAAACATTATAACGAACAGCAGGTAACATGCTGCCATCACTAGCCTGCTGCATGGTCAGTCATTACAGAATCTCAATAATAACTGAGTACACGACCTAGAAAAATGGGTGTCGCCATCAGTGATTCTGCAGGATCATTAAAAAAGGAAACCACATTTTTATGTCCTGAAAGGCAACACGGTTCAAAAAAAAACCTCTTTCATATAAAAGGTGAACCCTGATCAAATGTAATCTTGTACCTTTTCTGTGCCATGATTTGCTTGCTGGCGTCTGACATCCTTGCGATGAGGAGTTCATTTATCGACAGTCGATTGTTAATCCTAGTTCGGGGTTGGAACTGTGGTTTGATTGCGTTTGTCTGAGAACATCAGCCTGAAACTTTACTGCCATCTACTGGTAATTGAAAATAATAATACAAATAAAAAATATTCCTTTTCAGAAGGCTACTCTCATTGCAGTATCACCTCATGGCCTGCAGGGTGCAACAAAAACCAAAGAGTGGGAGCAGATTGAGCTGTAGAATAATCCGGTTAAATCTATAGTCTGTGGAGGAAACACTGATGTATCACTGCTGAACATCATCTATCTATGTACTCTCTGGAGGCTGAAGTTTATTTTCTTGTAGTGATTTTCAGATGACCTGTGTATGGCAACCTAAAAGAGAAAAACACAGATTTTTTTTCTCAGCAGCTGAATGTGGCTTCATGAAGTCCTAACACCGGCGCATCTTCTGTGAAGTGAGATTTGGATTCTGCCAAGCCAGCTGGAATTCACCATGACAAAATCGGAAATTACATATCCCTTGTTTTCAGAATAAATCTAAGGCTATAGGTTACATTAGGGCAAATGGAAAAAAAAAAACAAAAACCATACTGCCAATCATACTCCCTAATCCCACTCATAACAGATTGTGTCTTCAATATGTTTTCTTCATCAAGTTGTCATTTTCTCTTCAAGACATGGCGAAGTGCTTTTAAATGTATCTGTGTTTCATTGGCTAGACAAATACCAATATCAAGAAGACCTCGACTGAGGAATGAGAAGTGAATAGGTCCCCAGCAGGTCATTTTTGCTCCAGCTCATTCAGCGGGTTCATCTAAAACATATCAAAACGTACTCTTTCAGACTCCAAGGGATGAGACATTGGTAGCAGTAAATCCGTAGTTTTAAAATAATTCATACAGGTGAACAAGGCTAGACTGGCACAAATGTAACCTAATGATGACACAGTGATGACAACTGTGAGAAATACACCCACATTTCCTACATATGCACTGGATTAGCAAGGTACTGGATGTCATTCTTTACCACACTGAAGTCTTTAAGAGAAATATCACCAAATAATCACCTGAAATAACAACCTTTGGTTTGTTACCTTACAACAGCAGTGAGCTTAGTTTTGAAATGTTGCATAATGTTAAAAAGGCATTAGGTGAAGGTTGAGATGTATTTATTTATTTTTGTTTCTTTGTCCTGCTGTGCAGTTTTGCAATTGACCTCTATTTGTCATGCAGGTGCAGTACATGTCTAAAATGTATATAGTAAAGCAGTTTAGACCAATGCACATGAGAAATAAAATTGTGAAAAGGTAACAACACAATAAAACATTTAAAAAGAAAGAAAGAAAGAAAGGTTGGGAAAGAAAATAAAGATGTATTTAGTGTTTGTGCAAATTTTTTTGCGACTTTTATTGTTTAAATCGCTACCGGAAGTAGTGAGTGTGATTCTGTCTAACTTGACGTCGGTGAGTTTTGAAGGAGGGCGACTCGTCTCATCGACTGTCGGAACATGAAGTGAGGAGGGGACGGGAGCACCTGAGCCCGGGGCCACGAGTTACACTGTAGCCAGTGTCAGCATCGACCACGGTCCATCAGAAGACTTAAAAAAAAACCCGAATGTACTCTTAATATGTAGGAAAAAAAATCCCACTCGGCTAAAGCATTGGTTTTATGTGCTGTCTTTTGTGAATGGGAGTGAAGAAGTGCGGCTGGCGGCTGAATGTCCGTGCGTTCCGCTTGTTTGAACTTTGTGTAAATATGTAACCGGGACGAAGGAGTTGTGACATGGAGCAGTCGGCTACTCTCGACATAGAGACGCTGAAGGTGAGTTTACAACCAATTTGACACCATTTTAAATGGAAACGGTCGAGTTTATGGGTGGAGTGGGTGAGAAATTGGCACTGAAATCAGGTTTAGCAACAGTAAAGTGAGTTTTTCAGAAGTGTGGGTGTAACTGTTCATTTTACCTAGATATTGTGTTGTTTTTTTTTTTCTTCTGCTCAAAAATCAAGTTTCTGTCTGCAACAGGTGCTTCAGTTTGAAATCCCAGCTAATGAAAGATGAATGGAAACTGTCCGCTGGCTCTTTCGGTCTTGCAGTGGTTGCATTTCTCTTCAGGCGCGAATATGATGATGATGAATAACCAGTGGCCGCGGCTCACACACCTCAGGAGGCCTGCCTGGAGTCCTGTGTCTCCCTCTTGCAGTATACCTCATGTTCTATGCATTCTCTCTCTTCAAGAAAAACAGTAATGTGACAGCCAATGAATATTCTGCCTGCATGCTTTCTCATTATCATTCCAGTCTAGCAGGGGAGGCAGTAACCTCTGGGTACAGTGTGTGCATCTTGTCTCTGTGCTGCAGTGCAAAAAAAAAAAAACACCAGCTCAGTGTCAGAAACTCAAACAGCAGAGCTTCTGTTTGGCCGGGAACTCAACTCCATCCATTGGTCCGCTACGCACAAACACACACACTCATACACACATAGCTCTGGGCTCAGTGGTTGGGTCAAGCGTATCAGTCAAGAAATCACTCCTGCTCACGCTGGCTCTGAGCTGATCCAGCACTTCCTGCGTAGACTAACTTGCAGACTTGTCACTTTCTGCTAATTTCCAGTTTAATGTGAGTCATATGCTTTTCTTGAATCTAGGAAGGTGACTTTAAAGAGTGAGAATCAGCGGTTTTCTCCATTTAAATCAGACGCTTTGTTTAGGATGCTTTGTGACAGTGTTTTTCCTGATAGTGCTGTGTTCACGCTGGCACTTCCCCTGTGCGTTCGACTGATGAATGCAAATGACGCCTATGGGGTGCTGTCCAAAATGGCCCTGTTGGCTCTCTAAGGATTTGCTAGGGATTAGCAAGGAAAGCTAGTGCGCTGTGGAGAAGTGTCTGTCTGTTTACATCAGCAGTTTGTCATCCCCCCCCCCCACCCTGCCAGAGCAATCATCAACACTGAGGAGGGAACTGACAGAGCTGCAAACATCTGAGACTCAACAAAACCACATCTCGACATTAATAAATGATGCAAAGGTCAGAGGTGCAGAATGCCAATGAGGTTTGTTGCACACTTTTGTGTTGCAAAAGTACAAATATGTTTCATGAAAGTGTCCTCAAAAGCGGCGCGGCGTGTAACAGCAAAAGGAAATTCTCTCTGAAAACTCCCTTCAAACGCCCTGTGATGTTTGGGCTTTGTTGGCTGTGTGCTCTGATTGAACAGCTCCGACCTTTCGTTGTGCCGGACTTATTGAAGATCTTTGATCCCTGCCGCTCTCATACTTACAGCGGAGTTACCTTGTTGCTTTCAGTTGGAGCAAGTGCTCTGCCATCCATCCATAAAGAAAGGGCAACCACAACTACAAAAGATGAAGACATTGACGAGCTCCGCCGATATTGTTTCTCCACCAGAGATGATGGAGCCACAAAAATCGGATTTCACATCCGAGTGGAGCGACGTATCGACAGCGGCGGCGTCACCCACATGCTTGATTGTCACGTCGACAAAATGTGAAATGGTTACATCAATGCATTGAGTTGCACGTTTGAGAAATTTCATTGGCTTTCCCAGTTACAGTGGTGCATTCAGGCCTCTCTGTCTCTTTGATTGGGCTTTCTGTCAAACTAAGAAGCCCACAGAACCTAAATAAATAGGTGCTTTAATATGGCTTGTCAGACTTGTAGCATGATTGTGTCCATTAGTTTCCCCTGCTGCTGCCTCAGCGATTGTGCACTGTTCACATGTGAATGGATGAGTACAAGCTTTACAGTCATTAGTGCATCTCAAATGTTTTTTTACCTCCAGCTGAGGCGGGCCTGCGGGACTCCCCGTGCCACTGCTGAGTGAGAGAGTGCTTGCCGATTTGCTGATTAACATTATCAAGCATTAATAACGTCTCATTTTCTTTCATTAGGGGCTTCTCAGCTGCATTTTGCTGCCTCTGCAGCATGTCACTGTTTGATCAAAACAGCATGTAGAATATCACCCTCTACGCTAATTGGTGAAGATGAGGCGTGCTGGCAGTGGGTAGGGACTACTGGGTAATTGCTGGCTTTGGCTGGATCCAGCTGTAACGTCTGTAGTCAAAGCTCTAAGGACCCCCACCCCTAACCCCCCCAAAGCAAAAATGAAAGTGACAGATAACTTCAAAGCGATTGATGGAGTACATAGAGAGTATATAGAAAGATAAATATGGTCATGCAACAAATCCACAAGGACTTTTCCAGCTCAGTGCTCAGTTTTTATAGCTTATTGTACCTTAGAGAAGCAAGTTGCCGTGTAGGTGTTTGGTTTCTATTAATAAAAACTACATGTAATCATGACTGTAGGTGGTAAACCATCCGTAGCATTGAGTAGATTTCAGACCCATCTGTTCACGATAATCTATTGACACAAGAAACAGGGTGACAGACGACTCACTGGCCACGGTTCTTTCGCTCAGTGCTCGGGAGTTTCACTTCTTCCACTAGCTTGTGAATCTTTGAGTTTTTGCAGAGGACAGTCATTGGGCTGGACCACGGTACCTAATTGTGATCCCTAACTATGAAGCCAGCTTCATCATAGAGGATACATTTTCTATTATCAGATTGTTGAGAGGTGACTGGTTGCTGTAGCTATATAGAAATCTTACTTTTTTTTTTTTAATTGCAACATCAGTAAATTATGGAAGGTCAGCAAGAGATTTACTCGTAGGTTTCTTATGAAGCCCCAGACAGTCGTTAAGTGTCCATCTGTCCCTGCAGTGACCTCTCACTGAACACTGCTCCTATTTTCTAATGAATATCACAACTGTTTCCATAATTGTTGCTTTAAAAGTGCAAAGTTATTAATAGCAGAGTTTTGGAGTGGCTTTACCTGAAATGTGGACAACAAAATTTCAGTACCTGCGCAGTTTTATAATGCTTTTGCATGTTAAGAGGTAACTGTCAGGCCTCCTACAGCTGACAAAGTGATAAATGGGACTCAACATAGTGTGACGTGCCTACACAGTTTGCTTTGTAATCAATGCTTTGTTTCTTAAAAGTCAAAGTAGTTTCTCACAGCCGCTGCAGTTGGACATCTTGATCAGTCCGGTCCGGCGTGCTTGTGAGAGTCAGCTGTGACCAGCATGCTGAAATGACAGATTGACAAAACGCCAGCCGCTATGCACTCCTCCATTTGCTCCGTGAATAACCGAGCTTTAGGAGGCATGACTCGAGCAGGGTAATATATGCATTAAAACTCTTGCAAAGAAATCACAGGATCCACTAGTGTTGGGAACAGTGGGTTGCCATAGAAATTACAAGTGCTGAAGTTTCCCCTAGCAACAGTGGTTTGAAAATAGACCAAATCTGTCCAGCAGTGGCATGGCTGTAGGCTAGTAGATTGGTTTTAAACTCCTTTTTCTGAATGTTTATATAAGTTTAGTTTCGCTTCGATTCCAGTTAAGTGTGAGGACGTTCGATCTTGTCTGCTCAGTGGTATCTCAGTTTATGGTTTTACTACATGTTGTGTGTAAAGCACTTTCCTACGTTGTGGGAAGTTGCAGTTGTGAAGAAGTCCTCTGTGACACTGCATTGAGAGTTTGTATTCAGCCTCTGTGTAAGCACCTCTCATAATGCTCTTGTCCCTCAGCTGTATCGCCGGTTAAATTGGAATCACTGACATTTCTAGGCCACTGATATGGGTCATTTGTATTTTGCTGCAAAGTCACAACATCCATTTGTAAGACATCTGCCACCACTTGCAGATGTGACCTAAACAGTTTGTCCAAGCAAACAGTCACTTAAGGAGTGGATGAAGTTGTGAGGCAGTGATGAAGCTGTGGAGACTCTTGGCCAGTTAAGAGATTGTCCAGTTATTCATGCTCTTCCCAGCAATAGTGTCAATAATGGAAAGGATTTGGAAATCAAGGCTCCAGTGCACTGTCCAAATATTATGTTTTTGTGTGTTTGTAAAATTTGAAACAACTGAATAATGGGCCAGTGAAATACTTGACTTGAGTAAAATGCTTACTACCAAAATTTTGTTGATGTTATTCTTTTCAAAAAAGGTCCTCACACTTTGACTGGTCACAGTGATTGTAATAATTATTTGCATCATCAGTTAAAAAAATGACTAAATGAAGAATTGTTTTGTCTATAAAATGTCAGAAAACAGTGAATAATGCCGGTTATCTTCCAGAACCAAAGATGACACACTGCAGTTGCTTATTTTGTCTAATTTACAGCCCAAACCCAAAGAAAAATCCACTTTACTCTCTCATATGACAGAAATTCATCACATGTGCATTTTTTTGTTGATCGACTAATAGATTAATCAAGACAGTGTTCCAGCTCTATTATGGATCTAGAGCTGCGAGGATTAGTCATGTAATCAATTAATCAAGCAACATAAAATTAATCTGCAACTGTTAGGATTCATTTAAGTCGTTTTTCATCCAGAAATGTCAACCATCATCCAGTTCCACCTCCTCAAACATGAAAATCTGCCACTTCTCTTGATTTTACATGATAGTAAATTAAATGCTTTTATTATTTGTCACATTTGATTATGTCTCCTTGGGCTGTAGAACATCACATTTTACAGTTTGAGTGATTAATTGAGAATATAATTGGTAGATTAATCACTCATGAAAATAATGTGGTTGCAGCCACAAAGTAAAACCTCCTGTAATTGGCAAGTGTCTGAAAATGCAGGTGTTTCTATGAATTCCTGGAAAGCTTGAAGGGCACATGCCTATTTCTGGCACCAGACTTTTACCAGCGGATACACCGCACACTGCCTCATACACACAGTCATAACATTTTTTACAAAACTGGATTCAGTGTCTGTGGTTCTATAATCACTAAAATCTATCAGCTGCCGGCCCTCGACAGAGATTGATTCATTGCCACAATAATAAATACCACCACAGGCTGGGATTCTGTGTCCTGGCTCTTAATTAAACCTCAGTGAAGTAATTTAGGTCCTCCTGTGCAAAAGTCTTTAGCTTTCCGAACTCAAGAGTCTTTGCTTGCTCTGCCACAGTTAATGAGAACCTGTCATGAAAACATACAATTTAATGATACCTGCCATCAGCGTCCTATGCTAATGACTATGCTAATGCTGAGTGTGAATAAAGCATGTGGGACATAGATTCTGACTAGAGTTATGGGTACATTACACTTCTGGTGTCCCTCTGGGGAAAACTGTGCTCAGGTGTGTCAATTATGGGCATGTGTTTCTTGCAATTAAAGCATTTTATACTGACATTATGAATTAATATTTGCTCCTGTGCAAGTATTCAAAACTTTAAAAGAAATTCTTTACATAGTTTGACAAAATAAAACATTCTGCTGCTGCTGCTGGACATTTTATCTCGGTTTGTACGAGCAGGCACTTTGCTTTATTCATTATCTGCGCAAGAGGAGTGGGATGGCAGGCTGCCTCAGTGCGAATCCATCCCAACAACAGCTGAGCAGAACAGTTCAGAGCTCAGCCAGCCCCTGCAACCTGTGATGAGCAGTTTCACACTGTCAGCTCGCGGTCACGATCGGCTGGAGAACAGCAACTGCTCGCCCTCGCCTGGACAACCTGCACTTGACAGACATCATCCTCTCTGATCTCAGATCAGAGCTTGCATGTAGCAGCTTCTCAGTGGCTGGCAGGCACTCAGTTTCTCAGCCAGAGTGGAGAGCATTTTCTGGCATCTCATAATTCACCTCATGTTTTCATGACTCCACTATAGTGGAAGAAAAGCAGCCTAAATTTGTTCATAATGTGAAATTTCAGAGGTGAAGCCTGTCCTGGACTGACTGCCATGACAACCCTCTTTAACAGTTTCACATCTTCATGTGGACACGGGTCCATAAAGCCTGCTCGGCGTGCTGCGTGCTGTGTGAAATAGTTTCCTGTGAAACGCTGATGGGCAGTAACATTATAGAGATCTCCAGCTGAGGGGAGCAGTGAGCAGGTGGGCTGCAGGAAGCCGTCAGTCATGGTCACTTTCTTTGTGGACACAGAGATCCAGTTTGACAGAATGGCAACAAGTAATTAGGATTGAAAACAAAGCTGTGACATGTTATTAAATCCATACAAATGAATGTTCATTGTAAAATGGATAACTATGATTAACTCATAATATCTAGATTTAGTTTTCTGTTTGATTTAACAAGGAAATGAAAAACTGCTGTGTAGGAGTTTTTCCACCTCCGGGCCTCTTATTCCCAAAACTGATCACTAACTTGTCAGACTGAATCTTGACTGGTGATTCCTCTTTCCTGCACTGGAATGAAACACAATGGGCTCTCTCATTTGGTATCTCTCTAGATAAAATAAAGTTAGCCAAATGACCTTGTCTTTAATGCACACAGCTTGATGGATTACCCTGCTACTGGTTCAGCTTCTTAAAGTATGTCGGCCCAGGTATGTGATCACTAAAGTTACAGACAACGTAATTGTTTTCTCAAAATATGTGTATTACAAATTGAAATCTTCCTGCACTCCATTTGATTAGCAAGCATGGGTGTTTCAGGCTGTGTCCATCTTACAGTACAGCACCTTTTTGTTCTGTATGTGGTAGCACCACTTTTCAAAAATTGTACAGTAACACAGTCATGCATGACCTCACTCAGTTTTAGTAGGGCTTGTGAGGTAATAACCACTTATAATATCTGATTGCTTCTGTGAAATTAATATATCCTTGGCAGCCGACTAACATAGAAGCTCCTCTGTGTGTGTGTGTGTGTGTGTGTTTATGTTTTCCAGATTACCCAGGAGCAGTTTATCCTCGCGTCCCAGTCCCTGCACCTCCAGCGACCAGGCTGCGATGCCGTCTACCCAGTGGGTCTGTACGGCTGGAGGAAAAGATGCCTCTATTTCTTCCTGCTGCTGCTCCTGGTCACCATGATAGTTAACCTGGCCCTCACTGTCTGGATCATAAAAGTCATGAATTTCTCAGTGGTGAGTACAGCACGGCCTTGTCCAAAATGAGGCTGAGTCAGTTGGGCAAATAAAGTTGCAGTACATTCAGAAAGTAGTCACTTTTTATGTCGCAGCTTTATGCTATAATCTTTCTTTGTTCCTTTTTTTTTATTTTACTTTTATTGCTCTCTCTCTTTGGAAGACGTTATTCATGCAGGAACATTTGAAATGTTACAGGCACCGTCTCTCATGTTTTGTGCTTTGTCTCATCTGGATTTGATAAAGAATTAGAAGACTTGGCAGCGGGACCGGCTGACACAGAATGAGTTAATCTCGGATGAAAACCAAACAGACAGATGCTGCAAGCTCCCGTGACATTTTCAGGGACAATGCACACAATTTACCATTTTGTCAACAAACTCCGAATGGCAGCATCCTCCCTCTGTGACGGATGCGTCCCCTGACTATTGCTATCATTCCTCCTACTCCTTCGCCTCCCATCAATCTGTGTCATGAGTAAAAGACCTTATCAGTGCTGTTGGTGTCGCTCCAGAAAATGTACTTCCCTGATCCCCCGTCTCCCAGGACTCACCAAGCTCAATAAGAAAACACAAGCTGAGCTACACCCCCTTTGACTGGGATTATATTCCGTTTTTAGCAGCTACTGTGTGTCTTGACATGTTTCCTGATTTTAAGGTTATCACTGATGATCATTTACTGAAATGGAAGGGCTATTGGAGAATAGTTGTCTATCTTACTGCCACTTTAAGTCGTTTTGCTCGTGGACACATTAACAATTTGGAATGAAGCATTAATCTTTAGCATTAAAAAATTCTGTTCTAAAACATCAAAAGTCACTGTCTCCGTATTTCTGGTAAGACAGTCGTGTGATCCACTATCAGAGCGCATCAAACACAAAACTTGATAATGGCTACAGCCTTAAAACATTAGTTATAACAATGAGATTGTTCTCTTAACTGCAGAAGTCATGAGAAATTTCATCTTAAAGACAAATGTTACACCACCTGTGCTTATGGGGAAGATGGCAAAACTACAAGACAACCTGTGAAAAATACAAAACTATGCTATTATGTGAACTAAGAAATAGTTTAACAGTTTCTATAAAGATAGGAGTTGTGCAAGAGACAGAAAAGTCCAAATCTTTGCAGCAGAGGCCAAGATGTCCTGACTTTTAGTGGTCTTGTAAAGCTCAGCAGTGACAAGGCCGATCCACATCATTCCCAAAGCAAACTCCACAACTTGTCTGCCTGTTAAGGACAACGGGGTAACCTTGGGTGTTTTCTTTCACTCTCCACTTTTCTATTAAACCTCACAAACCAAAACCTGCCAGTTGTCATTTTTCCACCTCAGAAACATTGCCTGTATCTGTTCATTTCTTTCTTTCACTGACACTAAGGGGCTCATCTAAGCCTTCAAGCACGTCATGACTGGACTGTCGTAACGCCCTCCTGTTTGTCCTACCACCACCTACTCGTCTGACTGATTGCAGCGTGTACTCAGCTCTTCCCGCCCACTACATCACCTCGACTCCAGCACAGGAGTGACTTTTACGTCTGGCTGCTGACATACAAAGAGCTGCACACTGCACCACCCACCTCCTCTGCTCCTCTGACTTTGTCATCCTGTCTGTCCCCGGCCCTGGCTCTCTACCATGTATGATGGAGCTCTCCCTGCTGCACTCCGACTCTGTAATTCACCATCTCCATCCATTTGTGCTGCAAGCACTGTGGACGCTTTAAACACTTGGCTCTGGGGCCCGTCTCTTCACACACATCCTCACAAAGCTGCTCTCAAACTTCACTCTGCTCGCCGTGGTGTGGCAAGGCATAACCTTATCCAATTTCTACAGAATTATCTACCACCAAAATCAGGTCCTGAATAAATGCAGTGTGAAAAATGTGCCATAAAGCTACAGAATCATGCCTCATTTTATTTAGTCTTTGCCCTTAACATGATGTATTTTCTGTTGAAACAGAATCAGGGATCAAATTAAGTGTAAAACAAAGGGCTTTAACTTATGAGAGAGAAGCAACATGATCAGATATGGTGAACTGAAAGGCAGGATTGCTGAACAGTTGTGATGACATTTAGATACACACTAATGAAGCATGAGGCCTCCACTAAATAGACACTGTTTTAAAGACGGCACAAGTGCCCTTTAAATGGGATCTTTCTTTTTTGCCATTGCCTTCCATTCATGTCTTCACAAATTGACAGTGAAGAAGCAGACTCTAGAAACTTGGCTGACCCGTAGAATTTATAACGGTGAACATTAAATTTGCTTTAACTTTGGTCAAAGTTACATTGCAATTATGAGGTAATTTACTGCAGATAACAGACTGCAGTAAATTTTTAAAAGTCAACACAGACATAATTCTCACAATGATAGATACACAACTTTCAAGAGCCTGCTACCTGATTTTCATACCGCACACTGGACCTACGGTAAAAATACAGTAAATCTAATCTGCAGCCTGTACTTAAAAACCAAATGTTAGGTACAAATGATTTGTTGTTAAGGAGCTAAAACCTGAAAACACAGGTATTGTCCTTTAAGACTTGCTTCTGCAAGGCTTTTTCAGTCAGTTTGTCAATGCATATAGTTTGTGATGCACCAATCCAACATCATCAGTTCCCATCCTTCAACTCAAGGTATTTACCAGTGCCAAATAAAACACTGATACTGTTGCTCTCATTTCCCTAAATTAAAATCATGTTGTGATCATTTTTATGTAAGGTAACAGGGATCTGTGGCTCTAACATCTGAGCTGGAACTAAGTGAATGAACTGAGCTTTCATTATTATGATGTTTGTGTCTTATACTGTTATCTCCCTGTAAATCACTCTAAGGGCCTCAAAAACAAATGGCAAAAATATTTCCATGAGGGCTACTTCTACCACCACCATTAATAAGAAGAATAATATAGTAATGTTTACATCAGTACTGAGCCAACTCATTAATCTGTATGATAAATCTCATTCTTTCTTTTATCATTTCCATGAATCTCCAACATTCATGCCCAGATTAGCCTGGCTCTCTCCAGTTTGCCTCCCACTGCATGCAGCCTGTCACCCTGACAGAGCTGAGTGTCTGTGGCATTGTCACCTCGATGTCATGTCCTGCTTCTTCCCTGTCACTCAGCGCCGCTGCCTGTCCACCGGCCTGTCTGGCACACAGCAGCTTCTGCTCCATCTAATGCAGCTCAGCGACAGCAGGATTCAGTTTTTTATGCTTTCAGTAGGCTTATAGTCCTTTGAGTCAAATCAGGGAAATCGGCACTGCTCACCACAACATCACTGATGATCATGATTACTTTTCAGGATGGAATGGGAAACCTCCATTTGAACCAGGATGGGATTCGGCTGGAGGGAATCTCTGAGTTTCTTCTGCCTCTCTACGTGAACGAGATCCAGTCCAGAGGGGTAAGTTGCTCCCTTTGCTCTTCTCACCAAGTTCCAGTTGCCTGTTGATCAGTATTCTGTAGCACTGACAGACTAGGAATAACTACCATCGACTGAAACACATGTGAAAAGCTCTCGCAGAGAAAGATTTGTCCAAAGCTGCAGACAAGCTGGTATTGATCCCTCAGTTTTGAGGATGTTGTGATCAATTCATCAACAACAAAGGCCTACTTCTCTCTGAGCTCTAACTTTAGGATACTTTGATGTTGCCTCATATTTGTGCCTGGATAGGAGAGATTACACCCTTTCTCTGTCTGGTGTTCCCCTCCGCGTCCTCCTCATTTCCTGTTATCCCCTAACAGTGCACTATCAGGGCCTCCCATCAGCAGGAAATGGGTAATAGGCTGCCTCTCGGCTCTTCTCAGGCCACATACAACCCTACAGGAGATTACAGACGATTACAGAGGGACCAGAGTCCCCCTGCTGGATTTCCAATCAAGCCCACGCAATAAATTCCCCTCTTCTGCTTCCTCTCTTCCTCTTTTCTCCTCTTTGATGTTTAGTAGATTAACCAACACAGCGCCAGTGCAAAGTTGATCCAAATATCCTTCTCCCACACAAATCACAGACGCTCAGTTGGATCATCCACTTTTTCAGTGATTAGGCATGGTGCAGAAAGCAATTTCAAGCACTAGAAACTGGGATTCCATGTAAATTTGATTTCTGAGGGACGTCGATGGAGGAAGTGACTCGATAGTGGGTACAATTTGCCACAGCAGATTGAGAAACAACTTGGAATTGCCCACTCTTGCCCTTTGATGTACTAGTTGGAGCTAAATGTTGATTTAAATATAACACTTGTGCACTTAGCAATAGCCAACACCTCAAGGCCATAGCAGACACACAAGTCGAACATTGGACAAAGCCAATATTTCATCCCCCGGTGCAATACCACCTGCAGACATTTTTACTGTCTTGTTTTACAGACAGGCTGTGCAGTGGCCCCCTTATCTACTGGCACCAGAGATATTTGCAGGACAAAAATCTCTGTGGGTCACTCAATATTTCTTACCTGAGGAAATATGTCAAGCACTCAGAGAGCAGGGATTATGGTTATCCAATGAGTTTACACCACAGTGCACAGTGCTGTTCTTCAGTCAGATAACCACCATTGATCAATAAGCCATTACGACAAACAGCAGTGAATGTAGTAGTGCACCAGAGATACTGTAAGTTAAATATAGTATTTTTATTTATATATATATATATATATATATATATATATATATATATATATATATATATATATATATATATATATATATATATATATATATTCTAAGGTGCTATACAGATAAGTAGCTGGATTCAAAGTAGCTTTAGTTTTCTTTCTCATGATCAATCAGTGCTTCGAATCTTCTTCAATTGCTGCAGCCATAATCTGTGAATACCAAGTGGAAATGGCTCCTGCAGTGTCTTTGGCTGTAACTCTGATAGCTGGCAGCAAATAACGGGCTAAGTAGCCTCTGAAATCAGTGCTTTCAGTAGCATGTTGTGAAATGGGCGCTAATAACTTTGCACATGGAGTTTACATTGGTGCCAATCCAGGCCAGATTTGTAACAAACATAACTGTATTCGATAGTTTTGCAGGACAAAAGATAAAAATTTTGAGTTTTTTTCCAAAAAAACTTTATTTGAATGGTGTTGTGGTGATGCATACTTACCTCTGCCAAGGAAGTTATGTTTTCACCCATGTTAGTTCATTGCTTTGTTTGTCCGCAAGATTATGCAGAAAGTACTAAAAAGATTTGTACCAAAGTTGGTGGAGGGCTATGGCATGGGCCATTAAAGAACCCATTAAATGTGTGGATCCAGGAATTTTGTTTTCCTTTTCCTTAACATTGCGAGAGGGCATTTTCTTTTGACATTTTCATCATGTAAATGGTGTTGAGATCTATAAGTTTGTAAAATTTGGTGCAGATCCAGATGATTATCTGATCTGAAGAAAATGTTTGGCCTTGGCGGAGGTATACACTGTGCTGAGTGCCGTCATATATATGACATATTTTGTAATTTGCAGTCAGTCAGTTTTACAGACCACTGTTATTCTTGTTGTATGTAGCCACACTTAAGTATTATCAGTTCAGTTCAGTCCAATTAGTCAATATTTCATCTTCATTTATCCCTGCATTGGCAATGGCGTGCAGCTGCTTGCCACCCAGATCAACAAATACACCTACAATAAAGGAAACGAAACCAAAGACACTGTTAATCACAAAGCCAAAGGCTGTAAGCTTAAAAGCTGTATGTGGCGGTATTAATAAAAACATAAATAAATGAGTAGGAATATCCAATAATAGCTAAAAAACAAAATACACAAAGTTATTAAGCCATACAGTGAAACCTTATTGTGGTGATTTGGACATAATGAGTTAATCATTTTTACAAAATACAGTTTTGATTCAAATTTGAATTATACTTACTATATTATGTTGTTTAATATGTGTAAATAATTTAGTCTCATATAACATGTAACATACAATAGAATTGAACATCAATTTTATTATTATTTTGTGATTTTGTTAGTCAACATAGTTTTTCCTATGATGATCACGGCTGGGTATTGCCTGACATTTTTCTTTACCAGTGTTAATATAATACCAAAGTTTTGTTACTGACAACAAAATGGTATGTGATGATATATTGATTAAAAAATCTTAACAAGGACTCAGTAGACTACTTGCATGTGAAAGGGGTTACCTCTGATTATAATCACTTAGCTCTGCCGTTCCTCTCAGCTCTATATAGCTTTTTAGGGACTTTCAGTTCATTGTTTTGGTTTTCCAGCTTAAGTGTTTTTATTCACTCTCACATCTCCCATCAGCTTCGTTCCAGCTGCTCCAGGCAACTGTCTAGAGAAAATGTTTTAAAATCCCCTGTACACTACCTGTCCAGCACTAAACAGCAGACAGACTCGCTGGTGAAAATAATTGAGCAGCCAAAGAGCCAGATATTTCCCCCGGGAGTTGGAGGAGACCAAAAAGAGACTTAAAAAGAAAGTGAACAGTGGACTTCCTCTGGCCAGGTGGCCAGAAACACACCTCCAAATGAATTCTAATGTTACTCTGTGTCTCTGTTTACTGCTGACAGTTCACCATGACCTTTCCAAGGTAATAATATGTCAGTGTTGTGTTTCCAGCTTGTGCTACCCGCAAGTGGTCAAAAAAGCAATTAATGCAGGTCTAATTCTAAGAATTATAAACATGTCTTTCTGTCTTTCTTCATAATGATATGGCAAAGTTACTGTTCATAATATCATAATGTTGTTTTAAACAATATTGCCAAGTTCTACCCATGTTATGTAATGATGTCATAGTATTTCTCACATTGTGGTGGCAAAGTGCAGGCTCAATCACTTTGGTGTTAATGCTGTGCACAGTGGTATGTGAATCCAAGAGGTCACAACTGCCTCTCCAAACTTGTGATCTGGAAACTGTGTGCCTCTGGCAGGTGAAATTTCAAAGTTAGAGTTGATTTTAAACACTTTCCACTTTAAAAAATTAGGGCCCCATTGTTTCTTTCACATACAAAAACCATGGATATTGTGTGACTCTCCTGTTTGAAGTGGAAATTGGAGTGCAGGCCCTCAATATTGTGATTGTTTTAATTTGTGAGACTAATGTTGGTCTCTTTTTGTTGCAGCTTTTAGTTAACACCTCTGCTGAGCCATCTGCCAGAGCTGACAGATTGATGGATGAAATATTCTGTACATTATTTTTTTTCACTCTAGGGCCTTCCCCAATGCACGTCTATCTATCAGTCTCTCTGTCCATCCATCCACCTACCTGTCGACTTTTACAGACAGCTCAGCACAAGCATATTTGAATTGTTATGACAAAAAGAGGTCAAATTGAGGATCATGAAAAAGAGTCCACAGCACAGCCTAGATATCAAATGTTTGAAATCCAGTTTGCAGCTAAAATTTCAGTTACATGATTGCCACACAACCGCTCCAATTGCATGATGACATGATACTATAATTTCAGGCATGTGAGATCAGTTTGACATTTTAAATTTCACCCAACTCAAAGCTACAAAGTGACTGTAATTTCATGCTTTTTGAAATCTGTGTCACACTTGAAATTCCACCTGCCAACAGAACACTGTGTTGACAATTTTAAGCATTAGTGACACCAAATGTTTGAGCAGGCATTTCGCTTTGGCCATACAGAAATTTCAAAGTCAACAACGTGTTTATCACATGTTGTCTCCAGTCCTTTTCGTGTGGCTGTCAGTAATTGGTAGAACATTTTGGTTTCTGGCAATCCTGGGGTAATGGTTGTTTTTTTGCAAAATTGCTTTAGACACCCTAGAGTCACTCTGCTTCAGTACTATTGTTCGGTTTTCTTTTTCTTCCTTCCTGAACCTCTCCAGTTTTCAAATTTCAATGATCCTAGAAAGTTTTATCTTAGTATTTTTTAAAAATTTTGACAAAAATATGTGTGAATCCATGCAGACTCTGCCTCTGATTTGGTAAAAGGGTTCCAAATTTGTATACAATTTTTACCATAAAAACTATGTGTCATCTTATTGAGCTAATGCATTGTTTAGATTTGTGTTCACTCACTTGAAAAAAACTACACAAAGGAGACAAGTCTTTCACATTCATTAGGGTTATACTGTCTGCTGCTGTTCAAGGTCAAAATAGATTTGAGCGGTGAAATATTTTTAGCAGAGTGGTTGATCCATTCAAATTTGTTGTTTTTTTGTGTTCCAGTGAATTTAAATCTTGGGCCATTGAGATATAGAGGCAGATGTTTTATTTATGTTGAGAACTACACATGCTGATTTCACTCATTAGTTCCTCCTGTCTGCTTGAAAGTGCTGAGAGAAAAAAACAAAAAACAAAACATCAGCTGCTTGAGTGTTTAGCCTTTGATTCACATGGACATGGTTAAAGCCCAGTAATGCAAACAGTAGGTGGGCATAAAGAGAAGCAGCAGGTCAGGGATGTACAGTATCTATGGTTTCTGCACATCTAGGTCTCCATTTGTATATTAGAATAATTCAGCCTGATTTTTTTTTTTAATGAATTTATTTTTAACCCTCTCCAGCTTCAGCTTCTACTTAAATTGCTGACTTTCACCCCATTAGTGACAACACTGCAGAAGTCGAAATGTACAAGTGCACTGCCTCTGGATATGTGAGCAGTTAGTCTGATGCTCTATTAAAAAATATATACATGTAAAAGCCTACCTGAATTACCATTTCTATGTATGCCTTGTCACTGCTACTGTCTGAGTCTGGAAACAGTGCAGTATGTAGCAACACAGTGCCCAGATACAGTTAATCAAATCTCTGCTGTTCAGACTGTTGGCTCTCGTTATCGTCTCCGGGGACCCTGACTGATCCATAAATAGCATCAGATGCAGGTGTATCTTTATTGGAGTGAAACTTCTCCCTCACTAAGTCTCACCTACTTGCACTGGACAAGCATGACAGAGTCGATTGTAAGAGGCAAATCTGCCGTCCTGCTCTGCAGATGAGTGCTGAAACCATCCACTTGTTTAACTCTCACATTTTCAAATCAAAGCTTTTTGGAGCAAACTGCAGCAGCAGCAGCAGCAGCAGCAGCAGCGCCTTAAAGATCTGAACATCCTTCAAACCGAGTTTGCAAGAACCAATTTAATTTGGCCAACAGTATTAGACTGAAATACAGGGGCCTTTAATATGAAAAAAAAAAAAATTAATATGCCTGCAAACATGTTCCCAAACAGGCTGTACCCTGCATGCAAAGAGCCTGCCTGCGAGATTTGATGTTTGAATGAGGAAATTAAGACATAATAAGCGTACCTTTTTAAGTTTTTTTTTTTTTTTTTTTTCCTTACATTTACTTGTTCAGCTCAGGATGTAAATTAGCTCCTGGCACAAGAGTCAAATATAATTAAAATTTAAATATATTTATGCAAATATTTGGTTAGGATTACAGCATGCTCTTGATCTGTGCTTTATAGGTCTGCATTTTATTTTTACAGTGGCTCACTCAGAGAGAGGCAGGAGCATCAAATGAGGTTGTTTTGTTTTAAACCGTTTCATTGAAGCAGTGTGAGGTGCTCTTGCTTGAAGCTGTGATGTTATTCATCGTATGCAGGAAAGCATCCTTTGCCTTAGCAGCAGCAGCAGCAGCAGCAATGGTAATTTTTCAGTCTGATGGGGCCCAGTGCACCTACACCAACAAGCTCCACTTATGTGCATTCACTCTGATCTGCACTTGACCTTCCTCAACAGGCGCAGTGACTAAAAAGCCTTTTATGTGATCCCAAAGAAGTGTCGAGGAGAACAACAGCAGCAGCCCCTCAGGAAACAGTTTAAGACCTATAAACTCTTTAAAGGGATATTTCAAATCAAGAATTCAAATTTCTTCACGTTGCTGTGTTTCTTGGAGAACTTCTGTTCATGATGCGCATTTATATTGGAGAGGAGCAAGCAGGGAATGAAAATGAATCGAATGACCTCTGCAAAGTTACACACTGCGCAAACTTGACATAATCTGCCACAATTTGATGCTTCTTTAGTAAAGAGAGTGTGAGGTTAATCAAACGTGCATCATAGAATAATTATTAGCTCAATGTGAAACTGTAAGTAAATGCTTAAAAATGTCACTTTCTTTACAAATAATATAATATAAAAACAAAACTACTAATATTGAATATATAATATAAGGGGGTCGGAAATTCAAATCAACAACTTTGTGTGCCGTCAGTGGATTTGCTTGTGGAGGCAAAGTAAATTTCTTTGGTGCTTTCATGTAAAGTACAGGTTTAGTGAACTCTGACACATGTAAACTGTCTTGACAGTGCTGACCTTTCTGGAAAAACAGAAACGGGAGAGTCTGAAGTGGAGACTGTATCTCCATAAACGAGTCAATTATGAGACAGAAGTATGTGGTACCATTTATTTAACTGCGTTAAAACTATACTAATCAGTATTTTCAAATTAACATTGTGTCAATTGTCAGATGTGTCACATTATTTTAGGTTTATGGCCCAAACAGTTTTTTAATAAACTTTATTGTGTCAGTTAAAATCATTGATGGTTTTCCTGTTATTTAATCTTGACACAATTTTTGATATTTTAACATTGATTTATCCCTCAGGACAGCTCACATACATACACGCATACATAAGCACTAGAGTACTAGCATAGATATTACTGATCAGAGTGTACATCTTACCTATGTAACATACACACATTCATGTATAACCAGCAAAAAAAGGCAAAAGGTTAGGTTTTGATATGTCAGTACAGTTTTGTTACAGTACTATAATAAAGCAGCTTTGACATTCTGTCCAATTACAACTTAGAGTGCATGTCTCCATACCACCAAGCTTTCAGCACCACCTATGTCACCAGAACATGCACATTGTTACAGAGTTAGCCCGCTATCACATCCATGATTCTGCTCATGCCATTAACTTTTAACCATATTTCTGTAGCTTTTATACTATAAGCTTGCACATATCTTAGATTATCAACCATAAAGCAAGAACACAAAGTCATGTTTTGTCATTTGATCACTTAAAGCACAACCAGAGATATGAAGAAGTGATGCTTTTAATAGACATTGTGTGTGCACACACATGAAACCTTACCCTTGCAGCTGGGTTTACATGGTGCCTCATAATGCTATAACTTTTCAAGGTATTAGTTATATTTTAAATTTATCATGAGCTGTTTTTCACTTTTACAAAGAATTATAGAGAACTGAGGTAAAACAGTCACATGGAGTCAAAGCCTTTTCAGCATGCACACAGCCACACACACAAGTGCCATCATTCAAATGTCAAACAGCCATAAACTTGCAAAATGCAAAACTGCCAGAAAGCAGAACAAGTCTAGAGTTACAATGTCTGCAGTGAAGAAAAGGATGCACCAGTACCTGTCACTGATGGAAAACACCCATCTTCAGCTGAAGCACCCTGCCACCCACTTCCTCCTCAAACTCTACCTACTCATTCATCACTCATCTTTGGATAATTTAGTTTTGATGTGTTTGATTTTTGTCTTAATGTGTTTAATTTAGTGGTTCATATCAAGGAAAGGCTCACTTTTTTGACAGTACTGTCAAAATTCAGTGGTGAGAAAAAACGAGCAGTCAGATGAGCCCGTACAGGAATTAAACAAACTCTCTGGTCAGCCAAACACATACCTATGGCCAATGGTAAAATTGTCGTAAACATCCACCACAGTTTACAGAGCGGCTGCCAAGACTATGACATTTCAGATGCTAAACCTTACTTCCAAAAAACTCTACAACCTGTCTGATGACGGCTTGTGTTTTTCGCAACTTTACCTTAATTAAAATGGTGTGATTCTTTTGCAAGATCTCAACCAGCTGTCATATGAAAAAGGTCATAAGCCACAATTACCCATGAAGCGCTCTGTTCACTGGTATCGTGATAAAAAAAAAACAAGTAGGTGAGCTAATTAAGGAGAATCTGCTCCTTGCTAATAGAATTTAAGTTAAGATTTAAGATACTGACATGATGTATTTTTTTCCTTCTCTTTCTTCCTCTGTCTCTCTCTCTCTTTCTCTGTCCCCATTCATGCTTCCCCTAGGACAGCTTGTTGGTCTTGCGATCAGAGAAGAACGTGACGCTGAACGCCAGAAACAACCATGGCCAGCTGACCGGTCAGCTCACAGTGGGTGAGTTTCCACTTACTTGACTGCATTTACTACTGTACACATCAAAAGTGGGAAGATAGTTCACCTGAAACAGTCAATTGCCATTTGCCTAAGACGGGTGATGGGAAACACCTGCTGTGGCGTCACTGTCGGGGGGTGTGGTTTGAAGGTAGTTTAAAACCTAAAGCAACAGTTTGGTGCCCCAGTGTCATTTGGCAGACAGGTTTATTTACACTTATGACTAGCTCTCTTTTTCTATGTACAACTTATTAAAGTGATCTTAGATTAATCTGGCCCTGGCTGTAAATTGCCCAATCAATCCTATTTATTAATGACTTTAATCAACATTAGCAGGACAATTCATCTTTAAATTGTCTTCATTGTCTCTGTGCCTGTAAAAGACTGTCGTTTTTATCCAGACTCTAACCTTTGATGCGCTCATTGAAAGGGCAATGGATTCTTCTTATTATCATCAAGTTCAACCATCAGTCAGTCCAAATTACCAAAGTCATTTACATGATTAATGACCACTGGAAAGCAAATGACCTCCTTATTAACATTAATAGCTATTGATCTTAGCCAACATAAGTTGAGAGTTGATGCTGATTTGACAAGACTGGTGATATGACACTTTTTGGTCACAGTTGACCTTCCTCAAAAAATTAGTGCCTGCTTTTGAGGAAAGTGCATTTTTGTCTGAAATGAGATGAAACTTGGCGAGAATAATTAAATTCCCTAGCCGTCTCAGTCTGTGGATTAATGGTAGAGAGAGGAGGAGGAGGGCATGAGGGAGGGAGACGTTAAAAGTTTCTGCATGCACATGTGGAAAAATACCAAAGTCTGGAGAGTGGGAATTAATATATCTCACCAGCAGAACACATTACTGATTTGTCTCCACTTATTGTAAAAGCATTGCTGATCCGGCTTTGTTGCTTTTCATTTGTAGAGCCAACACTTGACAAAGTATTTCAGATTTTTAATAGTCTTACTTGCCCAAACATAGTTTCATCAAGCTGATTTGCAAGGCCCGAAGCACAGACGGTAACCTTTATTTGACAGCACCATTACAAAGAGAACATTAATGTTAGAAGTGTAGACTAATAAAACATTTCAGGTAGAACTCTGTCCTCTAATGGTTAATGATAAAACTAAAGCAGAACTAAATTAATACAAAAAGGCAGATTTCTTATCATGTCACTTAAATGCTGCCAACAGTGGTCGTTTTTTTAAATTTCCCATCCTGAACATTTCTTTCTGCAGGACCTGAGGCTGTAGAGGCCCAGTGTCAGAGGCTGGAGGTACGAAGTAGAGACGGAGGGAGACTGCTGTTCACTGCAAATGAGGAGGAAGTTGTCATGACAACGGAAAAGTTCACTGTCACAGGTAAAATGTGCCGTACTGTCAACTTATAATGTTTTCATACATCAGAAATATAAAGCTGTTAGATCCTGTAGAGGTACTAGTAGGGTAAACAATACCTCGCGCAAACATTCATCCATTTCTGAGTTTTTATACCAAAACTCATTTACTTTTTATGATATTTCACTTTGAGCAATATAAATATTATATACATTTTTGATGACTTGTCTATTATTGTTTGATATGTTTATTTTAACTGTGTGATAGAAGAGTAAATAAAAAAGATTTTTGACACCTAAAGTGTTTGGTTCAGTTCAAACAAACTTGGTTACGTTTGTGCAGGACGGTGTGAAATCTGTCACATCTGCTAAACTGTCAAATTACACAGTTTGTCTGATACATCAGAGAGTGGAAAGGAGTTAAAGGTGTGTTGAGCTTGTTACACAAACAACCTCGTCATGATATTAAGGTGCACGACAAGGTGTCTTATGTTATGTTGAGGATTACTGTGCGGTTGCTGCGTTTCATTTAGAGTAGGGCACAAGCTCAGCACTCCTGCAGCTTCTGACTAAAGGAAAACCCCAGCACTCATGTGGTGATTTGCATATGTGTTGCCATGGTTACCAAGTGATCTATCATTAATACATGCAGTGGCTACTTTATTAGGTACAGCTGTACAATCCAGCACAGGTCAATACAACAGCTCTGCCATACATTCTACCTTAATGAAGTTATTAATGTTTGTTTTTGCCCTTCCTATTCGTATACATAAGGAGGGCAGATGAACGTAACCACTGCTCATTATGAGCCCAATGCCAAGACATAATTTAATTAACATTGTAGGCATTATAAAAGTAGACTGTATGGCAGACCAGTTGTATGGGATTGCATTAGACTGTACAGGTGTACCTAATAAAGTAGCCACAGCTCATACAGATTGCTCATTAGATCACTTGCTTGACAGTTCGCGGCCAGACGATCATACATCTGCTATCATTAAATCCTGTTGTTGGTCATTTTGCTTTCACACTACAAATAAAACCACTTGGAAGCGGACAGAGACCGCCTGGAAAAAGAGCGTCCTGGTCTGTACTAGGGTTTGAGTGACAGCTTTTACACCAGCTTCAGCAAACCAAACCAAGCAGGTTAGGTGTTAAAGGCTTTTTTGGTACCATTTGCTATAGACACATTGACGGTTTAGTAGCCAGGTATAATTTCTGTGAATTATTAAAGCACATTTTATCGGCAGGCTCCGAGGGCGCAGTGTTTGGACATTCAATAGAAACTCCCCTGATCCAGGCGAGGGCTTCTGAAGACCTGAAGTAAGCTCATTGTAATTGACTTTACAGAAATTCATTAAAGCTTAATGTCACATGTTCATATCCTGTTCAATTAGAATGAAGATCTTTAAATAATGATGATAAATGTTCCATGACATTTCAAAGTCAATGCCTGCACTGAAACATAAAAAAAAAAAAATGTGAGGCAGGAACCATTATTCACCAGTATCATTATTCTCAAGCACCCTCTTGTAAACTCAAGCATCTACTGGTTGGCTTGTTATCACACACATTTAAAACTAGATTTTACCATTATATTAATTTCACAGCCGAGGGGTAAGCTAATTTGTTAGTTATTCTCTATAGCAGTCAGAAATTGATTAAAGCGTGGAAAGAGCATAGAGAAAGTGGGTAAGGTTGAGATGCATATTAGACTCATACACTTCCATACATGTGATCCCCGCTGAACTCCGCCTGAGGCTCTGGGCCCGGTGTCGGTCCATTAACGAGCTGTAACGAGCGCGGTTTGTTGTCCACCTTGCTGGTCCTGAAGGGAGGGCTGGGATCAAAGTTGGCAGAAAAAGCAGTGTTCTGGCAGCTAATTCTTCCAGAGTGAGAGGAATACTGATGAGGTTCACTTTAAAGCGCACACACACACACACACACACACACAGGCTCAGCTCAGGGGTGACCATCTGCAATGTGTTCAAAATCTTAACGAGGGGCAATCGAACAGGAGACATTTGAGACACGAAAATAGTAACTTGACTGTCAGGTTTCAGATTTTCTCCAGTTAAAATGCATCTGATCAAATATATTTAATTTAAACATTATGAAAGTTTGATTCTGTTTGTGTCGTTCAATGAAAAAACATAATGCATTGTCAAAAATCTATCATTTCTGCAGGCACTTTACAAAATGACTGTCTTCCTTCACTAATGAATTATTGAAATATGTACAAATAAGGCCTTTCAGTAAATTCTCCTTTTTTCTAAACCCAATTTCTTTTTAAATTTTATTATTGAGTCATACACTTGCATAACATGAAATGAAGAAAATAGAATAATGTAGGATATTAATGACAAGAATTAAAGCCTAAAAGATTTTTGTTATCATGTTATTTTTTTAATTCTAAGAGTCCATAGATACAGGACTTTGTCTGTAGACTGACTGGGCTGTGGGCAAATCCACCACCACTGCAGTGGGATCTTGGTTGTAAACCTGCTGAGAATAGTGGTAGTATATATAAAAATTGGTAGTATTTTGCTGGACCTGCCACATGTTGAATATAGTAATGTCAGTGCTTTTGAAATAATCATTATGTGTAACCTAGTTGTCCTAAAAACAAGACCAGGTGAAAACCTAGTTCGTGACTGGAAGCTGTTCTCATTTATACATTTTTCTGTTTCTGTTGTCAGAAAACAGAACAAGTATGAAATGGCACCTGAAACGCTGCCCATTAAGCCTACATGTTAACCAGCAGTCACTTCCAAGCTGCTGCTAAAATCCCGATTTTATAACCACGATTGATTTTTAAGAATCACATGAGCTAAATGCAAAGACTGTCCTGTGATTCTAGATATGATTACTTGTGTATGATTACTTCTTTGCTCCAAACCATTTTGAAAGCATAATGACCAATAGGGGAAACTCCAACTCCGGGCTGGCTGGCCAATGGTGTAACTTCATGACTCAGCCACACAGCAATCGTCTGACCAATGGTATAACCTTTGGATACACTCAGTCAGTCAGTGATATTCGTGTTTATAGGGCTGGTCCCACTGTTGCAGTCCAGCCAAGAAAAGAAAAAAAAAAGCCTTTTTAATGTGTCTGATTTTATTGGAGGGCACTAAATCATAGATTGGAAGAATGTTGATATAACCAGTAGCTTGCAAGGAAAGTAAAGCAGGCTAGGGCTTAGTTACTACACAGTATTTTCACATTCATCTGATTGGACAAAAGTAGCACTGTTGATGTTCATTTTTCTCTCAAAAGTTTTGTGAAAACTAATTTCAGACAAGTGTTTTGAGACACTTCATTTGCGGGGGCGATTGGCAGCAGTGAAAAATCCACATATCCATGCTTTTACTGTGAAACAGCGTTCAGACCAGTGCTTCCCAGTCTTTTGGTGTGTGACCCCTAAAGAAAAAAATCGCCTGCTTGAAACCACTGTCAACACAGTTGTGTACGTTTACCAGTCAACTGGCAAAAGCACATTCACCTTCAGATTTAAGCCTCGACTTTGGAATTACCAGACGTAGCTCAGTGCTTGGCCTCGGCATGCTTTAAAAGTGATCAGTAAAATCAATCCTAAAATAGACAGGGAGCCCATGAAGGGAGGCAAGGATTGGATGATGTGATGTCATCTGTTAAAACCAGTAAGAGGTGCCAAACATGCACGCTTTGATATTGTTTCCCACTCTACTATATTACCCCGACTCAGTTCATTCTGAATTTAAAGCAAAAATGTAGGTTTTTCAAAAACACATTTGTGTGAAAAGTGGCAAATGCATCTTTTTTGAATTGTTTGTATGTGTTGCTCTGGGACTTTTCATCCATAATAATGAATTTCTCCCCCCTCTCCACCTCCCTGAAAGTGTGACAAGTTAAAGCCTCTTTGCAAACCACTCACCACCTGTCAGTAAACCTCTCTGGATGATAAAGATACAGCTTGGCTCACTTCCATGTCGCTCTTCTTTTCCACTGTAAAGTAAGATCACTCTTTGTTTGTGATGCGTTTTATTGCTCTGCGTGCCAACGGTAATCCGGGAGAAAAACAGAGCAGAGACAAAATCAAAGAAACCCACCTGAGATCCTGCTCCTTTTTGAAGCACATGTTCTCCTCTCCGAGGGTTTTATCTGTGTACACTCACACTCAAGTTTGTCTTTATTTGTCATCGTCGCGCTGCTTCTGATTAATTGAATATACTGAGTACAATAAATCCACTGGCATTTAATCACGTATTTTGCATGATTTACAAAAGCTGTGAACTTCATTGTCAATAAGTGCACTGGACTTAATTACTGTTGGTGCATTTGCAACCTATTCGGACGTGAACTGAAGGTGGTGCACAGGTTTATATTTCCAGAATTCAGCCAGGTGCTAGTCAAACAGACATTTTTGAAAGATTTAAATCAAAAACAACAGATGGTTTGTGACATTCCAAAATCGTGTTGAAGTAATTGTAAAAAAAAAAAAAATCAAATAAATTTAAAAAAATCATTTGGGTTTGAAAAATGTAATTTGTTTCATTTATTTGTCTAAAGATTATTTCATTATACAATATCATTTTCAAATTTTTGCACTTCTGCAAAAAATGTTCAAAGGTGATAAATTTCTCTTTTTCTTCATGGAGATGTAAACTTAATGTACAGTATATTGTAAGACAAACACTCCCACTTTGCTGTTAATTGTTGTCTGAACTTTTGTCCACACTTGGTGAAAAGGACATGAAAAAAGATGAACTTAATGCACTGGTAGCTCACCTGGTTAAACATGCGTACCAAGTGTCAAGACTGAGTCCAGCCTTGGCCCTTTGCTGCATGTCATCCGCTCTCTCTCCCCTGCCTTTCGCCTTTCCTGTCCTCCTCTCTACTGTCACTATCTTTAAAGGCAAAATGGCCAAAAATAAATCCAAGGAAGAGGAGAAAAAAAAAAAAAAAAAACTTTATTCATCCAACTTGAGTAAATTTACACAGGTGTCACAGCAGCACAGCAAGTGATGCATAGTACAAGAATAAGTACTATACACATTATGAGTGTCCTCTATACACAAAATGAAGTAAGACCAACAAAAATAAAAGGTATTATATAAACACTTTTTATTGACCAAAACAAAAAAGGCTTTAAAGTGGATTGAGACAAATATATTCAAGTGGGGAGACCAGAAAGTTGCAATTAAAAATTAAATAGAAAATTTGCCCTTGACCAAAAAAACTTGGAGAATGACATCAGGTGGTGGGTTAAGTTGTGTGGCAGTATGAAATACAGATACTGCTGTTGTACCGGCAAAAACAGTGTGTGTGAAGTCTAGGGTTATTTAATTAATTATTTGTTCAGTCTATGAAAGGTAAAGAGGAAATAATTCATCCTTATTTCCCTGAGCCCAAGTGCTCATCTTCAGGTGTCAGGTTTTGTCCAAAATCCAAAAGTATTGCATTAAAAGAAAGATTCCTTTCATGGGAACTGTTGGCACTTTTGCTTGGGAAAAGGCCTCAAAAGGTTAATGAAACATCAAAATTGTTAAGTTGATTGACAGAAAATTAATCAATTATTCGACTGATCATTAAGGCTTTAGTGAGGTTAGTAGTGTAGAAGGTCAACAGTTGAATAGTGTGACTGATTTATAGTCTGTTACTTTTGGTCCTCTGTGACCGAGAGTCTCCTGTTTCACTTCAGTCCTTCGTCTCTGTCATCTGTGTGCCCAAAAAACTGGGAAACAGGATTGTCTATGATGACTTGTGAATAAATGCACCTGTGCTGAGGACCTGTCAGGAATAGAGACCTTGATGTTGAAGTCTTTAAAACAAGGGGGGGAGCTGTTATAGAGTGGATACGGTCCTGCAGGAGAGATGTGTCAGTTTGTCATGTCCTGCTCTCAGCTCCCAGCTTCATTACCTTCAGTCATAGCTGTTGTCAGGCTCTGATCAGCTCCTTCACCTCACAGTCACCTCTGCAGTTCAGTTTCTCTCTCAAGCCGAGTTTGAGGACAGAAGTTGATTTCGTCATTGGCAGAAAATTTGGGTCTAAATATGAAGATATTTGAGTCTGTTTTATAATCAAATGATTTTGTATCTTGTTTCAGAGGATGGTGTTCTGATTTTTGATGCACTTTTTTATTCCTGATGTCTCAAACCCGTCAGAAAGGGCAGGGAAGCTGTGGGATGATGTTATTGCAATACTGAATCTTTTGACATCATTTTACTGTGATCCTCGTGTCATCCAGTTTGTTCAAGTTCAGAGAGAAACGTCTATTCTCTTGACATCTGTTCAGGACAGATAGTAGATGGGTGTCTGATCAATACAACAAAAAGTCCCCAGGTCTCAACAGTGTCAAGAGTAGACTTTTAAAAATTTTTTCGGAGACTGTAAATAAAACTGCTGCTTAAAAGCACATGGGAACCTGTCGTAAGACATGTCTGGCAATAAAAGCAAAAGCAGACCAGACAGGACTTGAAGGCTCCCTTGCTTCTTACGGGGCAGACGTCACATGGTGCATTTCCAGGCCCAGCATCAGAGAGCAGGAAAGCAGCTTTTCATTTTATTTTCTGTGCAACTTTCTGCTACTAGAGCTCTCCTCCTCCTTCAGGTTTGAAGTCTGTTTGCAGAGCGGCCAGACGCGTACTGCTCTCTGGTTGATCTGAGCAGCTTTCAGGACGGTCTCAGCAGTAGCTGTGTCCACATGAGAGTGACAGGTTCATTAAGAAGATAAAGGCAGAAGAGAACAACTCTTCTTGCTCCCACTTAGCTCTGGTCCGACTTTCTTACCACCTGATTGGTGGGATTGAGATGTCGTGCCTCCAGAGTGTATTTTTTTCTAGTCTTGACTGCAGTAGAGAAATATGCAGTTTCTTTGTTGTTGCGTAGGTCTTCTTTGGCCATGAGAGAAATGTTTGAACAGCAGTGAATATTACACACAGATTCAGATATAATTTGTTTGTTTGGGAGGGAGGTATATTTATTGTCATACTCACTCCTCCATCTGTTGTTATATAAATAAACATCTATCATTGCTTTGCCTGGTTCAGGCTCTCTTGAAACTCACACAGGTAAAGTGACCAGAAACATCATTGGTATTAAACTGCTTGATGTGTATCACATTTTCTGAGGAGCGAGTTTGCGCTTCTCTCCTCTGGAAGGAGATTTAGAGATTATAAAGCGAGAAATGATTTTATCTCTCCTGCCATCAAACTGTTAAATGCCCCTGATGAGTCAGCTGATGATGTGCCTCTCCTATAAAATTGGTGAGGATGATGGAAATGTGGACCATTGATGATTGGGTTAGATGATGGCTGGATGTACTCCAGGTTTGCTCTTACTTGATATGTATAGTTTTATGTGAGCTTGCACGATGGATTAAAGAATTTGTTTCTCCATATTTGTGTGTACGTTTCATGTATTTTATTAGCCTTTATGTGTGCTATGTTTATTTGAGCGAGTTGGACTGTCTCACCTGGTTGCAAGATTAATTTCCCCTCAAGGACAAGTTGGTTTTAAGTGGAAGTTCAAATCACATTTTTGTGCTCATCATACATTAGTCACTGTCATGGTCACAGGCTGTTATTTGTCATTTTTTGATTGGCTGCCAAGCTTCAACAGAGTAGGTTTGCCTACAACAAAACCTACCAAACCTATAGAAATATGTAATAGTATGTTGTTCGACTAGACAATTAAATACCACGAAGTGCATTACAGGCTTGTTTTTTCAAACAACACTAAAGCTCAGACCTTGGTCTAGGTACTAAATCTGTTCAGTAAGCCGAAGTGCAAGATCAGATAAGTGCTAGTTAGGCATGTGACTGTGTTAAGGGTGTTAGGAGAGGAGGTGCTCATGGAAGAGATGAGTCTTCAAGCGATTTTTGAGGATAGAGAGGGGCCCTCCTGCTCTGATAGCATTTGGTGGCTTGTCTCGCCATCTGGTATTTTATTTGCACATCCAACACTTTGATGATATATGTGAATATGTCTGCAGTTTATAAGGTTTGGACTTAAATTAGGTGTGAGACTTGCAAAAGTGTCTCTGTTTACCAGAGTTGTGGAAAATATGAAGCTTTGTGCTGAAGTAACAGTCGATAAAACTCAGTGTTTTGTGTATATTTGTCTCATGCTCTGACAAAGGTCGTTGTGACCAAAGGTTCAAATAATATATTGGGTAATTGCAGTAGAAGTAAGTGTGGATTATTTAAATCTTTTTTATTTGCATCCAGTTCCTTCTTGTGTTGTGGCAATGTTCGGTAGTTTTTGGAAGTGTCTAATTTCTTAGAGGCCATAGAGCTGTAGATCATTGACTAAAAGTGAAACTAATGCTGACCTATAAAAATAAACGTGACTTTCACCTTTGAAATCCCCTCAACAAACAGAGTAGATATGATGTATTTAAAACAACCTCATCCACTGTGACATCGACTTCAGCCATCAGCGTATTAGGTCCAGCACCTCCATAGCTCTGCGATACAGTGACCTTTCAGTGGATGTAAAGGTCATCCTGAATGCAGCAAGAAAAGCTGGTCCGATTTTCCAGAGAATGGGAGAAACTGTTGTAAACAGCCTTTGTGACTGCAAATACCTCATAGGTTATCTGTAGTGAGGGCGTTACATTTTACGGATTACTGGATGGAGCCAGAAACCCTGAAATATTCTGAGAAGCTCAGAAGCTCTTTGGTTCTTTTTTCTGTCAGGAAACTGATCTAAAGGTTTCTGGACATTGTAAAATTTTAAAACAAACCAAAAATAGCTTCACTTATTAATTTACTTTGTCTCAAATCAAATGTGTGGAGCTGATTTTTTATGGGTCCCACTGTTTTCCTGGAAATGAACTGATGAACATGTAGATTCTCATGCCTGTTTCCTCAAGAGACACGAGTCATTTCTTTAAGTTTGTGGAAATGATTATTTAATCACCATCTCGTTTTAGGGAAAACGGAGATGGTGTTGAATAAGTGTGATGGCATAAGTAGGTCTTTCTGCTCAGCACTACTAACATAACCCAAAAATCGGTCTGATAACATTCCCTATGATTAGGAAATTACAATTCTGTCTGTTTACAGGTTTTTGTACATTAATAAACAGAACACAACTAAAGACTCTCAAAATCCATCCTCTCTTCAATGCAATGCAACACTCAGTAAAAATTAAAGCTCAAAAAAGAAATCCATAACATTGAACACTAACCAGCTCAAGGACCTCTTTCCAAAACATTTGGAGCTTCTTAGATTCACACATGCAATGAAACAAAGTACTACTTCATTCATGACGTTAAATGTAGTTATTATTGAGTATTGGGATTAAAATGGCATCATTTAACATGAGGAATATAAATCCTGAGCAGCCATCGATGTATTTCAAATTACTTGTCATTAATAGTAATGGTTACTGGTTTTACCAGTCAGCAGTAAAGTGAAATGTGATGTCTTACCGCTGTTAGAGCGTCACAAACTAGACCGTAAGCTTCCTGTACATGAAACTGGAAGTAGTTTGAGATGGTTATAAAACCCAAGAGACATTTTTAATTTAATTCGTTTAATGCTTTATTTTGGACTGTGTCTGAAACAAGCACTCTTGGAAATTGAGCAGTTTGTCTTCTGGCAGAATTGCCCTGTGTGTGTGTGTGTGTGTGTGTGTACTTGTAAATGCTACATAGTGAGGACCAAAAACATATTTTTCCTAACAGAATGAGGACATTTTGACCAGTCCTCACTTTCTGACACATCTTTAAAGGGCTTTTTGAGAGTTAAGACTTGGTGTAGGGTTTGGGTTAGTGTAAGGGTTAGAGTTAGGCATTCAGTTGTGACGATAATGGTTTGGGTATGCATAATCTGAACGAGTGTCCTCACAAAGGTAGACATACAAGTGTGTGTGTGTGTGTGTGTGTGTGTGTGTGTGTGTGTGTGTGTGTGTGTGTTTGTGTTTGTGTTTGTGTTTGTGTGTGTGTGAGATGATAGAACTGTTTTGAATGGAGTGAAAATGTCACAGACACATCACATATCACTAGCTTCTTATTGCACAGCTCAGTGCAGTGTGTTTTTAATGGGTCTTTTAATGACTCATCCATCCAGGCCACAGATAATCAGTGGATACTTGAGAAATAATTATTGAAACATATGACGCTGAGCAACACTCGCAACACAGAGTCTTGTGGTTCACTAATGAACGGCATAGTTTCGGAGTAGAAATGGCAGCTTGTGTTGCTACGAGAGATGGACCGAGAGTTTACTCCATTTAAATTCTATACAATAAATTCTAGAAAAATATTCTGAGAATTGTAATAAACAGTGCAGATAGAAGATAAAACTCTGAACAAGAAATAAAGACAAGAAAATACATGTCATTATCATATTGTTCATTAACTGCGTTCAAGGAGAACAAAGGAAAATGAGCAGTAGATTGGTAAAAATAACAACTGAGCAGACGTCTATCTTTATTCCCGCGGGTGTAGGGCACAAACAGTCCCGGGTCAAAGGCACATTTCACAGATCCTCTCCGAAATGTATCTGCTGAAAGCTGATTTAAAGTCAAAGAGGCTTTTCAAATGCAGATGAAATTCATTTGCTTTTCTTTTTTTCTCCCCTTATTCCACTAGCGCATAATCCAAAATGTGTGTCACTTTCAGAGGGTATGGAGATTTAAGCGATTTCAAGTCAGCTCCTTAAAGTCTTCCATTTAAAATTCATTGAAAACAGATTTGGGGAAGATGGGGGCAGAAAATCAATTTGAAATGGTTATGAGTTATGAAAACAAATTCCACATTGATTGGCTCTCACACTTATCTTTCCCCATGTAAACAAATAGTCCACGGGAGGAAAATGCAAATTGCATTAGCCTCAGTGTTGCTGAAGGTCAAAATCAGCTGATACAATTATGGGCTGTTTAGGAGCTATACTGGATTGGAATAATGAGAAGAGCTATTTAAACATGAACAGCAACTTTAATATTCAACAGGTGGTGGAGTCATTGGTAAAAACACCATGTATGCAGCAGAAGTCAAACAAAAATATCAATAAGCTGGTTTGTTTTTTTCAAATGTGAGACATTTTGACTCAATTTAAATGCTTGCTGCCCTGGGTCTGTTATGAAACAAATAATATGATCGAATTCCATCAACCTGCCCTAAACCAGTAATTACACAGAGATATTCATAAACTATGAACTGAATAACAATCAAAACAGTCCAATTTCACCTTGAATGCAACTTGTGTCTGCGGCTATTAAATCATACTGAAAGGCAAAGTTTTAATGATGCAAACATCCTGAAAGTATAAACAGAACAAATCAATGAATTCATGCACTAAATCTCTGAGCTTGTGCTTGTTTTTTTTTTTTTTTTTTGTTTGTTTTTTTTTTTCTTGTCAGACTGGAGTCTCCAACACGGACTCTGACCATGGAGGCTCCCAGAGGGGTCGAAGTGAGCACTGCCAAGGGGCCGCTGAAGGTCAGCGGTCGAAAGGACCTACAGCTGGAATCAACAGAGGGAGAGGTGAAGAGGATTAACTACATCCTCCATAATGATCATACAGTTGAATCAACACCTGAAACTGTTTCAACAATATCTGAGCATTATAACCTTCATGAAGGAGGATTTATTGCAGGACTGTTGTGTTAAATTGCAGCAGTTTTGCCAGGTGTACCTATTCTCTTGGTCTCCCTCACCGTCACTGATAAATTAAAACAGATTCAGATGGCATGAACAAGTCCATGTTCCATATTAAAGGAATAGTTAAAAAAAAACAAAGATAAAGATAAAAAATACTTCATTAATCCCTAGGGAAATTTAAAAGTGGTACACTACAATAGGTGAATATAAATGTCATATAAAAGTAGTATAGAATAATAGTTTGTCATTTTGTAAGCTCCTGGTGACAACAAGGCTTTTGCTAACGTCACACAGAGCCAGACTAGCCATTTCATCTTTGTGCTAAGCTAAGCTAACCACCTACTTTCAAATTTACTGTACAGACATGATTTTCTCATCTAATTCTCAGCAAGAAAGGGGATACACCAAGTTCCCAAAATGTCCAAGTCCTCAATTAAGATATTTAATTTAATAGCCAAGTGGTTAGGGCGCGTACCACGTGATCACAGATGCTCTCAGCAGGCGAGTCGCCTGCGTGTCATTCCCCCTCTCTCTGCCCCTTTCTTGCCATTCTCTACTGCCCTGTCTGATAAAGGGCAAAAATGCCCCAAAAAAGACTGAGTCTAAAGCATAGACCGGTGTGCAGCCATGCTGGCATCTATGTGAGGATGCACTTGGTCCTTTGAGCTAAATGCTAACATGGCTCACAATAACACTGCTAAAATGCTGATGTTTCCCAGGTATAATGTTTACCATGCTGACCATCTTAGTTTTGCGTGTTAACATACTAACATTTGCTAATTAGCACTGAGCCCAAAGTGCAGCTGAGGCTGATGGGGACGTCATTAGTTTCGCTGGTATTTGGTGAGAAACAGGGCAGTACTGGACAAATTATAATAGACCAGATGATGACAAGTCACGACACACCAAATTTATTACAATTCATCCTGTGAATAACTTGAATGTCTGAACAACATGGCAATCCATCTAATAGTTGCGGAGGTATTTCAGCAAATGTGATGGATCAAATGACGGAGCCCACCGCTTGATGGCTAAAATCACTTAACAGAGAGATGGAGTCCCTCCTTTATTGCTTATCCCAATTCACCAGATCAGTGCTGCTGTATTTCTCTCCACCTGTCTCATTGTATTATTTACTGAGTGCGCCACAGTCGTTTATCAGTTTGAGTTCGAATCAATCACGTAAGGGCATTTCTGGTGATGTTATTTGAATGACTTCCAGCATGTGTCTGATGTTTTTGCTTCCAGATTCTTTTAGATGCCAACACCATCCAGCTGGGGAGCCTCCCGCTTGGTGTCTACACAGCATCTCCCAATCAGGCCTCCCAAGAACAGGCTATATTCGAGGTGTGTGTCTGTCCCAGCGGCAAGATCTACCTGTCTCCTGCAGAGAGCAGCTCCACCTGCCAGGCCATGAGCAACATCTGCCTCTGGAGCTGACCTGGGAGCAGAGTCGGTGATCGGGGAAACCTCTAACATCTGCTCTGGAGCAGCTGAGATTGAGACTCCTCCGACAGTACATTTGACAGACAGTGGAACTCACCTGGGTAGAGATGGAGCTCAAACTCTTCACTGTCTGAGCCGTTTGAGTTCAGATTAATACAGAGGCATCTGAGTCTGATACCTGCAGTGGTCTAGTGGAGGCCAGGACTCACCACTGACTGTGTCTGAGGAGCAGCTCTCTGAAATCAGGAATATCACATACAAACAAAAACATTTCCACAACCTTATATTGGAGTCAGAGGACACAACTTTTATTTTTCTACTTTAGGTTTATTGTCGACACTGACTGTTTTTAGGATTCAGAAAGAATAAGAAAAGACGAAACACAGGTGCCTTGAGCTGTGAAAGAAGTCATATTGAACCTATCTGTATCTGAAGTTGTGATGGTAGAAAGTGTAGTAAGCACAATTCTGTCGTGCCCCCCCCCCCCCCCCCCCCCCCCAACCCCCCCCCCCCAAAAAAAAACCTAGATTTTAGATTATTTTGAGTATTAGATATTCTAGTTTTTTCCACTATGTTAGCAGCTGTTTAATTTGAAATTAAACATCTTTTTATGTGGCACATGTTATGTGAAGTTTAACCTTGATAAAGACGAGTGAAACTACATGAACAGCTGTTTTGAATGTTCATGTAAAGGTTTACAAGACAAGACTCCTCCACTTTAAGGTAAATGTTCTACTTTTTTTTTTTTAATTATATTGATAGTACAACATGAGATAATTGATCACCACAGTGTCCATTAAGTTGCTGTTCTGGAGATTTCCATTACATCACATGATGGATTTCATCCAGTTGTTGAGGTCTTCTTACTGACTTTGGTTGGGACATTGTGCTGCAATTTCATTTTTGAACATGGAAACCATATTGAGAAAATAATCTCATGACAAGGTCCATTTAGTAGCTGTTCTTGAGCTTTTTGATCATATTACATGATCTTCAACATGGATGAGAGGTCCTTAAATTGACAGTTGGGCAGCTCCATCTACTGATGATCATGATTAAACTCCAGAACAGTGACTGAGTGGGGCCTTTTTCTTGAACTTCTGTGTTCAAGAATAAATTTCTGACACTCATCATTTGCTAAGTTTAAAGAAAATGTTCTCATTTAACTGCCTGCTAACTCTTGCACATCGAAACCCCACTCAGCTTGCAAACCGTACTTCTCTCCGAGGCAGCGACCCACTGTGGAGTTGGACACAGGAGTCTGGCTGACCTTGGCACTGCAGCTGTGAGCAAGGCAGGCAGCCATGTGTCAGCGGACCCGCTGGAGTGCAAAGCTTCGCTCCACCCACCCCACTTCCTCATCCTCCATCATCGGCCTCCAGCAGAGACAAGCTGGTTTGGTAAGAGCCATGATAGCATTGTCACATTGCTCAGCATTGTCACTGAGGTTTTTTTTTAATTTTCAGTGGCATTATGTTTTTTTGTTTTTTTGTTTTTTTCAAAGATGCACCATGAAAAAATGTGTTTGTGTGTGAAAAGACCATATAATCACCATAAAGAGCAAAGTGTGGCTACAAGAGAAAATAATTAAGGTACTGCATTTTTTTTGCCTAAATTGTATGGTGTCTGATGTCACATATTGTGAGCGACAAATCCAAAAGACGAATTGTATTATTACCTCTAATTTTAACTTCTAAATTATTAACACCCATTTGAGAAGTTATTCAGGGTACATGCAAACATCACTTTTTCAGATGGTCCAACCCTCCTCATCACCTCACCATGTGACACTGTACCAGGAAAAAGATAAATGAATATCTTTTAAAAAATTAAAAGGACAATTGTGGTAACAGAGGCAGGGGCCTGCGGAAACTGGAATGGACCCACAGACTTTATTTTGACGTCAAACATGTAGACTAAACAGTCATACACATTACAGAGAACAGCTAAAAAGCTCTGTACGCTACAGACAGCGTGTGGCTGTCAGTAAAAATATAGTTTGTCTGAATTCTTTCTGATTATTTTTATGCAGTTAATTGAATTGCAGCTCTTTTGCATTACAGCCACGTTTTTCTGCAGAAAGTTTGTGTTTATTTGTCAGTCAGGGATGAGCGGCCGTGGTCATGACATATGGCGATGTCACGTGCAAATTTGAATCATAGACGTGTCAGTATGTGGAAAAATGATTTTTAAGCTCATGCTATTATTAATTAAAAATTATCATTTTTTAAATTTATTTTTCAAGTTAATACTTTCATGCCTAAAATGCCAGAAAGTATTTCTTTTAAAGATCGGCCATGACAGTTTCCCAAAAAAGAAAAAGAGCAAATATTCATATCTTGGAATCTGATCACTTTTAGCAGTTTTGCTGAAAAAAAAAGTGACTTAAACAAAACATTGATTATCAAAATAGTTCATGATTGATTTTCTGTCACTCAATGAATCATTTCAGCTCTAAATCAAACTCTTTGTTGCTCCATACGAGAGTTCGGCAAGGTTGTGAACCACAACAAAATAGTCACTGAAATGATCAAGGTGAAATGAGTGTTCATTACTCAGAACAAAACAGCAAGTGATGTTAATCAACAAGTGATGTTAATCAACACCATTTACATCAAAGATTTATCAATCAAACCAAGACCTGTTTGAGTGTTACTATGTAAATTGAGTTTTTGAGAGATTTAAGACAAAGAGTGAAGGTTTTAGATAAAATGTTTAGTGTTGAACAAACTGTGTAGAGACATAAATGACCTTTTTCTAGTCTCGCATAGTCTTACTGCAGCCTCAAGAAGAGCAAACAGCAACCTGAAAAAGGAGTGGAAGTGACTCACAGCCACTTTTTACAGATGCTATCATCTGGTATATTTCATTATCCCCTCTATCCTTGTAATGTTGATGTGCATCTTGCCTCAGCTTTTCACCTGGTGGACGCTGGAACATGATGAAGTCTTTTTCTCCGCCACAGGCGATGTGAATGGAGCTGGACCGAGGAGAGTGTTTTTAAGACACAGGGTTAAGAACAGATATTATAGTAGCCTGCTGCTGCACGGTCATGGCCGGGTGCACATCACAGGCTTTCTGGCGTTAATTAAGCCATCACAAAAGCTTGATCAGTGTTGCAAAAGCTACTGTAGGTTTTGTATTTTAATCTCATTTTTCAAACAGCATGTGGAATGGCTCTGCAGCAGCAGGTGTCTGAGGACAGTTGATCAAGAGTTATGAATTAGTGACGCCAGCTGATGAGGTATTAGTGCTGCTGTTTGTGTGCTGACTCAGAATCATGCTTTTTGGATTGTATCTGTTTCTATAGTTTACTTTTAAATCTGTGCTTTGAATCATATTTGTGGTTTACATGGTGGAGAATAAAGCAGACGTTATTCTGCATATTTGTGGAACTTGTGGGCTTTTCAGAAAGCAACATCAAATTTCCAAACTAATATTTCAACTGCCTTCCACCAGCAGTAACACCCATATAAAGTGAGGATGATAGGTGAAAGGTGCAGTAGACTTGCAAAAATCAGTTGACATTAGAGAGATGAATGTTTTTGCTGCTAGCTAAAGACTTCCGTTTTTGCATTTCTGATCATACTGAAACATTCATTTGGTTCCAAAAAGCAGCAGATGCTCAGACCTCAGAGACTGTGGCTGCTTTGGATTCCTGTCTTTATATGCATATCAGTTTCAGAACTGAATGTAGATTAACCAATCCTGGAGAAGTAAACTATTTCTTATTTTTGAAATTGTGCATATCTTTCCCACAACTTTCAGTTTTACTTCCAATATTGATTCATGTATTTTATTAATGTATTTGTTGAGGTCACTTTGACATAAACACCTGGTGTATATGCTCAGGGGAACGAGGGTTAAACTTGAACACTTCTGCAGGTGTATTTGGCATAAAGACTGTTATCTGCAGCTGTTGAGGGCGATCTTTACAAGGTGATGAGATGTGGTGTTCAGGCGTAGCTCAGACAGCTATGTTGTGAGGATGCCAGTCTTGTGTCCTTTCACTCTTTGATCATATCATATCAATCCACAGCTCGCCTCGTAGTTGATGTTACATCATCAAACACTGCACAAACAGGTGATTTTTCAAGATGCACCACCGTTAGATGATGCAGGCTATGTACAAAGTGAACTCGTGAAAATTGAGATTGCATTGAAATGTCATTTGCACAAAGTACACAAACCTATCAGAGTGACTGTACATCAAATTGTAGTGAAAACCCATAATCAAACTGCTGGTGCAATTCTTCAAGGTGCTGCAGAAGAAGTGCACTGTATCCTGCTCAGGACTTCAGCTCCACAATGGTATGTTTATAATATCTACGTTAATTAATTAGAAAGTTATGCTGTAATTATCATAATTTGGAAATGATTTTCGATTCTACGCCCATTTCAAAAGCTCTCCACTTTGCTGCAGATCCAGTGCTTTGCTTATGCTGCCATCTATTGGCTCATAGCCCTGAAGATAACATTTAGAAAATTCAATCACTTCATGTTCAAAGCTGGATTACTGCCTGGACACAGAGGGCAAATGTCCCCAAGGACCTTGAAAGCCCCACCTCCACTCTGAGTTTACTAGTCTGCCATAATTGACATTGGATTTTACTTTTTTTTTTTTTTTGAGCTACACATCACTCAAAAACATCATCTAAAAAGAATTTCGCTCCTCAAAGTGGGTCTACTTTCAAAATCTAGTCTTCATACCTTTTTATTTATTCAGTTTTAATTGTGCATACATGCACATCTTTTCACACATCAGTCAAAATTAAAGTATTTTTCAATATACCATGCTGTATTATCCATATCAGACGGTAGAAGGATATTTGGCCAAAACATCTGGTATCCTGCAGAAAAGTTGTGTGACTTGTATTAAGACTCACCCATCTTTTGTATACATTTTTAATATTAGAACCTGACCATTCACCATGTCCATTGCAAACACGCACCAGGAGGGTTCCAGTAGACTAAATATAGAAGACCTTTATGAATTGTGAGTGTCATACTCATTTCCTCTAAACACAAAGTCAACAGCCCATCTATTCTCTGTGTCACCAATGGTTAAAGACCACGTTTAAATAAAGAGGCAGGAACTCCGAATGTGAAGAATCTTTAATTCTTGAATTAAGAACATGATAAAACTCCATTATTACTGAGGACATCTGAATAAAAGAACATGAGATATGCCAGTCTATGATCAGCCCCTGATGTCATCTTGTGCATTGCAATGAGCGATTAAACAGTAACTTAGGATGCAACAAAATAGTGCCTGTTGTAGTACAGAGAATAAGGATTGTTTACAGAATGGCAGGATAAATGTGTATTAAAAGTATAGTGAATAATAAACTTAATTCTGAATTGATATGAATACAGATCATTTAGATACATGTCGTAAATGTGAGTCTCTTGTAATACCTTTCTGTATAGTTCACAATATGTAAATGAGCTCAGCATCACTAGTAAGTATACCAGTAATAATTCCTGCATCTCAGCGTGTCTTAACTGTTTAAAAAAAAACATTTCTAGAGCCTGTGATGCTGAAATTTGGGCCCCAACACTAATAAAAGTCTCAGTAATTAATTAAATACATTGTTGTCCTGCAGAGTGAGTGTGCTGAATCAAGTATTTATGTAAATTATAAACAGATTTTGCTTTATACTGACATTTAAAACACCAACAGCCCTCTGCTATATTGATCAGGCTTAAACAATCTTGGCATCAAAAAGCTTTTGTTAATACCTGATCGTTTTTACTTTTGGTCAAAAATATAAGATTCTCATCTATTTAGAGAAATTAGAGTCATTTTCAGTGACGAATGTATTGCTTTTAAAAAAAAAAAAAAGCCTAACCTTGGCAGTAAGTGTAGCTTTCTGTGGTCCACTAATGACAAGTACTACATCGAGAGGAAGTAGAGCCTTAAAAGAATGTAGGTGCCACTGATTAGTCTGTAGTGGACAGTGTAAGTGATTCCGCTTTTATTGAGATCTCTGACCCAGGGAAGCTCCAAGGCATCTTGTTTTCTCTCAGTGCTTGTGATCGTCTCTGTGGCCTGAGACAGGTCTGAGAGGCCGGACAGTTTTTCGAATTCCAGCTGCGTTTTGTCTGCAAGAAATAAGTTAGGAGATATGGTGAGCAAGATGTCAATATTTCATGTGAGTATGAAAAAATGAACAGCATAGTTACAATCTCTTACTAGTTTGATCAGCTGATACAAATTGAGCCTTTGTAATGTAAAGGAATAGTTTGAAGATTTAGAATAGATTTAAGATATTCTTGTGCATAAAAAATGAAGGCAGTTAGCTTAGCATAAAGACTGGAAGCACAGGGACACAGCTAGCCTGGCTCTCTCCAAAAAGTGTAAAACCACCACTGAAGCTCAGAAATTAAGTTATTTGTTTACCGCACACACAAGCAGATGTGGTTTATGTGCTAGAACTACTGCTTGGCAGACAGGCAGGAGCAGTGACATTCAAGAATTAGCTACAGCAGGTAACTCAGTAAGTTCAGAGAGAGCCACCACTGCCAGTCATTATGCTATGGTAACAATGTCCTGCCCACAGGCATGGGCGGCCTGAATTGTGAATAATGTTGGGGGAAAGTCAATAGTGTTGAACTATTCCTTTGAAATAAAAGTACTCACTTCAAATTTTCGTTTTGCAGGTCATCTGCTTTGAGGGCAGATTTTGAAATGCCCATGCCATGAGGAATCCTGTCTGGGTATCTCACAGCGATCTTCATGCCGTTCAGCTCAAAGCCCTGAGGAAGAGAAAAGAAAACATTCATTTACAGGGGCTCTGAGGAAAGCTGATAACCTGTCCTGCCCAAGTCCTATTCCTTATTTATATATACACAAAGGGAGGGAGCAATAATTTGTCTTTGATAACGACTGAGCTCTTTTAAATTAGTTTACAGTAAACAGATAGCAGGGCTCATTAGGACTGGTGTAGGTATTCGTAGCTGAATTAAAAAATGAAACTTGGCGATGTTGCCAGTCTTGAAGAACAACACGACTGACTTTAAGCAGAAAAATTTAATTTTTAGTCACATTGTAAACGTAATTTAGGCTCACAGTTCAGCACATACTTACATGAAAGTGCCGGATTGCTTCATCACAGTACTCTGGTTTAGTAAAGTTAACAAAGGCACATCGCTTGGTAACCAGAACTTTAACACTATAGACAACCCCAGCCCTGCAAGAGAAGATAATGAAGTTGCATAGTAAGTACTCACACTATCTACAAAGGCTGACTGTAAATACTTGGTTAAATTATAGAAATAAATAATAAAAACAATAACATGAAAAATAATTTGTCTTACTTGTTAAACAGGTTGGTTATCTCAGACTCAGTTACTGGGTAAATCAAGTTTCCCACCCAAACTGGAAACAGCTCCCTGTTGAAATAAAATGAAAGTGACAGATGATGTGCAACACAACCCACACAGAAATCCTGATTGTTAATTTGTGAGAAACCACTTTGTAGATAAAAACACAATCATTCATAACACACAGTTTGAAGTGCATAAAAGCATTGAAAGATTTTCTGCACTCTTGGAATATATGGTCTAATTAGAGGTAAAGCAATACCAATAACCATAAGTATACTGTCTGCATAGTAATAAAGCTTGTCCAATATTGGAATTGATCAAGAATCATCAAATTAACCTTCGGTTATACTGGCTCGCACTCCATAATGCTTAGTAATTTATACATCATTGACAAATTGATGTGTATGGTGAAGTATTATTTCTGAAGTATACTACGCCCTGCCCTTGTTCCATTAAATTTTAAGGAAATAACTGTCACTTGCTCTGATTTAAGAGTTGACAGAGAAACAAACTCTCTCCAGAGACGAGGGAGTTTGAACTGTGATGAGTTGAGCTCAACAGCTATGACAATGAAATGCAGCCAAACACAGCCTGAGAGATAACTATGGATACTTTCAAGGCTTTGACACAGACAGTGGTGCAAATATTTGCTACTACAGAAACATGATTAACAAAAGTTTGAAACATGAGATTTTAGCATTCCACCATAGTATCACAGTCATTTGTAAAAAATGTGTTGGGCCTTTGTTTAAAGTCAGTTTTAAATAAAACACTTTGACATTTCAAACACTGTAGTCTGACTGTGTTTATACTCACGGTGGTGGCTGACTTTTTTCATTGCTGCTCTTTGCTGCCTGATAAGGAACATGCTTTGGTTGACTCCGGACATTTGACATATTCTGAACTTGGCCTAACGGGTTGTTCTTAAGTGATGTTTTTGGTGCATCCTGAGACTGAGGAGGCTGAGCAGGTGCGGGGTTTGTGTTGGCTGAAAGGACTGGAGAAACTCCAGTGACATTCACTACTTGAGCTGGTGGGAGAGTGGCTCCTACACACAAGACAAGTGTTTAAAATTGTTAGTGTACATACACACAGAGTTACATATATGTGCAATGTGCAATCTGAGGGGACACTAAAACATGAATATGTAAGAAATGTATTCCAAATAGGTGAGCTAAACCAATACAAGGTGATTTCCATTTCCTTTGATGCATGACAACATTCAACATCCCTGTCTGATGTTACATTCAGTAACATCAGACAGGGAGACTCACCTGGTCGATTGTTTAATTTGGACAGCACCTCTAGTGCTTTTTCAACTGTCCCGTGAATAATTAAAGCATTTGAGCTCTGCTCCCGAGTGAAACCACACTCCTGAAACAAAACACAGGTTAAAAACACCTTCAGTGAATGATGACCTTACAGCTTCTCCGTCAACGCACTTCACTGTCTCTGTCAAAGTTTGTGCAATAATCACAAGTCTTAACTATACAATATTTCAATTGAAGTAACTATTGAATTGATAGACAATGCTGTGTTTTTGTGTAAATACAAAAAAATATGTTGTTACATGGAATACAGCAATAAATTTGACAACATATTCCTTCTCATCTCCCCCACTGGTGACCACACATTTACACACCATTAGATGTGTTATCTGCACCCGCATTAGTTCCTGGGCAGCCTCAGCATATGAACCTTCCAGTTTGAGAACCTCCCTGAAGGCCTGGGCAGCATCCTCATACCTCTGGAGGCAGACAAAGTTTTAAAAAATAAATAAATAAATAAATAAATAAAAATAAACACCTCTGGTTAGGGACTAAATCAAAGTTCAGACTCATTCACTGTCATTCTACTGGATTAATCAGCCCAGTTATTAATGTTTACAGCAACAGCAAGTCAAAACAGGCCTGAGTAAATAATGCGAGACTGTGCAGCTCAGTGACATTTTGAATTAATTTAGTAGTGTTGTACAAAGGCCAAAGTGATCCCAAAGTCATTCCAACCTGAAATAATGTGTAAGCAAAACAGTGTAAACAAAGAAGACTTCAACTTAAAAGTAACTGAGTCACAGCTACCAACACTGGTGAAAGGAGGGTTATATTAGGGAGTTTAAAAATACACAAAATTAACACATTAATGCATACAATGATTGTAGGGTCACAGTTCAGTATTGTAGTATCAAGTTAACACTGTTGAACCACAGAAATTAACTGCATATGTGATCAGTATGTTACAAAAGATAGAAATACATTTCCCTGTCTTCAGTAAGTAGGTGATGCAGATTTCATGGAACCATTTACCTTTAGACCAGCCAGAGCTCTGCCCTTCCTAAATAGGCCTTTAACCCAGCCTGGACACATATTAAGACACAACTCTGCATCAGTCAGTGCTTTCTCATATTCTTGCATCTTTTCAAAGCAGAAGGATCGATTGCCAAACAACCTGCAACAAAAATAACAGTTTAAACATTGCATAAAAAACAGTGGTGTAAATCTACCGTGATTGAGGTAAAGGACATGTTCTTACTTAAACTCTTTAGGGTTGTACTTAATTGCATCTGTGAAGTATTTCACAGCCATATTAAAGTCTCCAGAACTTGCAAACCTATTTCCAATAACTGTTGGGGAAAAAATAAAAAAAAATAAAAAACTTTTGTCAAAATTAAAATCTCATTGACTGATTGACATAATGACTACATATTGATCATGATCAACACAAATGGATGGGATAAAACTTACGTGCAAGCTCAGTACTTATTTTTATATTATCTTCAATAGAGGGGATGGTAGGGGTAGCAGAATCCTGTTCAGACATTAGGAGAGAAATTAAGTGAACAACCTTAACCCATGTACCCAAGACATAAACCAAGTGACTATTACTGTATTATGGTCAAACTGTAGTCACTGGAACGGTTATTAATTGTACACTTTTTAGTCTGGGGAAAAAAAGTAATCTGATTTGAACTCACCTTCTTTTCAACCTCTGCATCTTCATTATGTTTATCAGGGACAGTCTTTTTATGCTCCTTAACCGGGACCTTTTTGTCCTTCCTCTCAGACCTGGGCTTCTGCTCCAATTTACGTTTGGCTATGAGAGCAGCTTTAGTCACAAAAGTACTTGTCATATCCAGTTCCTGAAGAAAAAAAGAAAAAAAAAGAGGAACATTACAAAACTATATATTGTTCAGAAATTTGTGACAAATCTCTTTCTGCTTAATCACAGTGTATGAATTGCATTGCTAGGAGTACTTGGTACCTCAGAGTCACAGGAGTCGTTCTTGGTGTCGCTATCTTCATCACTGGATTCATCGTTACTGCTGTCTGTATCTTTAGCTGAAGCCAACGGTTTAACACTGGAATTTGTATCGTCTTTGGATTTGTCATCAACTGGTTTACTTTCCTCAGCTTTAGATTGCTCTGTGTCATTTTTTTCCTGAAAAACAAAAACAAACCTGTTAACATTTGACAGGGCAGTTCCCTTTTAAAAATGTTTTGCACAAACACCCATTACCTCCTTGTTTTTTAAGGGGTTCTGTTCTTCCTTCTCCAACTTCTCACGACGTTTTTCCTTCTGCTTCTGTTAGGCAAGAATACACAAAAGCTTAATTTCCACAATCTGACATTCACTCATTACTACCAAACTCTATAGGAGATAGAATTTACCTGTTTCTTAAGCCGCTTCTTTTCAGCCTTTTCTTTGCTTTTTTTCGTTTCTTGTAATAATCTGGCCCTTCTTTCAGTAGCCTACAAGCGTTGTAAAACAAACATTGCTACGATTTCAATTCTACATAATCAGTTTACAGTTTAATAAAGTCATCAAAGTTGGAAAGACAAATAAAACTAAAGTGAACTTACACTCTCTTTTGTCTGAACTTTTACATTGGGCCGGTGAGGAAGCTCAGCTGAAGTGTAGTAATGCAGTGGAGACTGATAAATGGAGCTGGATGACCTTGCATGGTTCCCACTAAATCCTCTATCACTACTCATGCCAGAGAGCCTTGAGTATCCATGGAAACTGTTGTAACCATGTACCCAGTTGTCACTTTCATAATCATCCTCAACTGCATCATCTAGCTCGTTGTCATATTCCATATCTAATAAGAAAAAGAAGACTTTATACCCAACAGATTTCATAAACTGAGTTCCAGAACAAATGTGTAAACCTTTACAATTTTACAAACAAGACAATAAAAAACAGATTCAAGAATGTGCACCACATGTGTAATGCAAAATCTTTAATGTGAATCTTACCAAGAAGCCCAATTCTTACTATCCTTTCAAGACGAGGACGTCTGTCAATCATACCCACAAACCTTTGCTACACAGGAAAGAGAGAGATCTGGATGTCAGTTCCACGCAGTTCCTGACAACTGTCAGATTAGCTCAGCACTTTCAGCCTTGAAACTTATTCTTATTGTATTTGGGTCCCATTATACTCTGAACAAAAAAACAAAAAAACTGTGTTTGCTCCCAAGGATATCCATATGCCAATACTGACTGTGACCCTGAGTTGAGGTGAACTTAGTGCCACTGAAGCGCTGCATCTTTAAGTTTCACTTTCCTTTATCCAGAGCAGGCTCTAACTCGATGGATCAGCATCAAGCTACTTTCTTTGTAAAGGCAAAAAAGACAGCATCTAATTTATGAAACTGTGCGTTACAAAATGTATACCTTATTAAGAGCTTTGTGGTCCTCTGTAGTGTCAGATAATGTAGTTTTGTTAAAAAGGTACATGCATGCCAAGGCCACACTGCAGACTGTTGAGAGTGCTGTAAAAGGCAGCTATGTGCCGTTTACACAGGAAATACCGCAAACTAATGTAAACAAGACAGGGAATGGGGCTTTGCAAATATTTTATGCTGCATCTCTTATGTCTTCTAGTACGTATCTGTGTTAAACGCAGAGAAACAATTAATGATTTACAGCTCGGCTAAGTGCTACTACCTACAGTAACAATTGCTATTTGACAAATATCCTGTTAGAAACATATGTTAATTTCGCAATTTAGAGTAAATCTGATGTGATCATGATTAAATTGGGCTTTAACATATCGCTGCTGCCAAGCCAAAATATTTGGTGACATCTTGTGATGTTTTTACGACGCCAATGTGCTGCTTTGGCTGATTGCTTTACATGAGACGCAGCTGCGCACGTCGAGCGCCTCTGTCAGCAGGATATACACAGGAAGTGATTACGTGCAGTGTTTGAAGTGTCTCCAAACGCATATTATTCAGAGACTTATCAAAGTTAAGCCTGGCCAACTCACCACCAGCAATTAAGAACACACATTCACGGCGGCCGCTGCTACACTGAGGCCATACTCCTATCCTGACGAAAGAATTATAGTATCTACAGCCACATTATCGCCCCCTACAAACCAAAATGTGGGTACTTCCTTTATGATTTGGCTTTTAGGTAAACAATCATCAAAGAGGACAATTTAAATGGCGTACTTACGAGCATATGGATATCCGTAAACTCTGAAAAAAAGGAGAGAAACAAATAATGTAAAATACTAGCGTTACAGCGTTGAATAAAATCAACCCTGTATATCAGTGATTAATCTATATTTGGCGACAACTCCAACTAGTCCGAGCGAGCTAGCTTGTTAGCTAAACTGCCCACCAAGTTCTTATTAGAGGTAAATAAGCACTTTCTTACCCGTCTCGTCCCTAAACATCTCCATGTTTAGTAAAACATGCCCCCGTCAGTTTCATATACTCTTCAAATCCAGTTAACTACCCACCAAGTTGCATTGCGTTAACACTAATGCTAGCAACTAACTTCTGCTACATGTTGCTTACGCGCTCACAACTAGCATCGCTCCAACGGATGGAACTTGGCTTTTATTGGACGCATGCGCAGTGAGGTGCCGCTCCACGCCAAAAGCGCCGTTGCTGCCCCCTGCTGGAGAGTTGGTCGCACAGCTGTTTTAATGGCTGTTTACCGCCTAAAAAAATTACTTTTGCTTTCATGTTGTCATCAGTACCGTAAACTTATTTACTGCCCTAATTTCTATTGTTTATTTACAGTTTGCATTTGGGAGTGATGGGTTTTATTTTAACCCTTGACGAAATAGGGCTACAGTGTGTCTGTGTTTGATGTTCCTCATTATAGAGCCATGGTTTGGAACTAAAATCATTCATACAAATATATTCATATTAATAATATTTTTAAATTAACTATAAATAATAAATAAAACCACAATTTTTACTCTTTTATAGTGCATATTGTATCACAATATTACATATATAGTTTGTATTATAAATCATGCACATATCTAATATATATTCAATATTGCACATTGTATGGTGTATTGTATTTATTGTTTATACTTATACCTATGTGTCTATAATTTCATTTTTTATTTTATAAAGTCTTTGTTACAATTGTAACAGATTTTGCACGAGACTTATTTGTATAATTAGGCTAATTTATATTGTAATGTGTACAGCTTTTAAATGTTATTTAATTTCAGATTTCTTTCATGTAAATAGCTTGCTAGTGGATTTCTCTTTATCTGTCTCTTGTGATGCATGTGAACATTTTAAATCTCTTCTATAGCATCCTTCATCCTGTATACATAGGATGAAAAACCCCTTTCTCCCTTGATTGCTTTATCATTCCGGATTAACCTGAAAATGACAATATTAATGTATTAACACAGATAATGTAAGATCACATAAAAACTTTAATGCATCACTTAATTAATCATTAGCATACACACATTCACACATCACTTTCTGAATTATTTCAGGTAGACAACAACCTGCAGTGTTAAACAACCACAAGTAAAGCTTTTAACGGAAGTAGGAAAAATATCAGTATTTTCCCCATGAGGAAAACAGTTCAATGTAGAACAGTTTTAGTGGAAATATTTCATTTATGTGCCCTATGTCATGTTGGTTTATCTTTCGAGAGTCATATTTTTTGCACAACAAAAATCACTGCACAGTAAAATTACATCTTTCATATTCTTCACTGAAACAGCAAAATGAAAAACGTGCAGGACAGTATACAGTATAAGGAATGCCACATCCAATTAATCAAACTTATTTCAATAGTCAGCACATTTTCTGTCAGTAAAAACTAAATAAACAATTTGATACTTATATTCAAGTACCATTAATTAGGTCATGGTTGCTCACATGGACTGTTCATGTGCCTGTGGATTCCAAAAATTAATTTCATGATTTAATGCAGACTCAAAACCTTTCCAAGTTTTGCAAATGCTTTGCTAAAATAGTCTCTGTATTCATATATTTTGGAATTCATTTATCTTTAAAACCAACAATGCTATACTTGTACTATGACTTACAATGTTTCAGTAACACATGTTTAATAACTTGTTGATTTAAAACTGTAATCTGTTTGATATCATGGCCTCACCTCATATGAGACATTGCCTTACATGATTATGAGTATGTGTCACATGGTTTCTTTCACGAATGAGTAAAAGTGTAGCTGCAGTTCTAACACCCTTTGAACTCAAAGCGAAGCAGCCATCTTTGGTCAAGTCATGAGGAATAACCTGGCCTTATCTCTTCGCCTTAGAGTTTAAAGGTCAACCCTGAGTCACAATCATTCAAAGGCTTATCAGTTACCACATTGGAAAGTGAGTGGCAACAACAAAAAAACCATCAACATAGCCAGGATTTTGGCCAAAAGTCTTTGAGAATAAAAGTAGGAACCTGCCATCAGTCTTTCCAGGGGGAATTGTTATTCTAAAGTCCTTCCATAGCGTACAGAAAATGCAATGAGTCTGTGATAAGCGGAGCTGAGGAGGATGATGGCCCCTACCACCATACCACAGATGAGGCTAAAGGCCCAACGAGGCCCCAGGATGGTATAAACCTGGGAGACAAAGACAGGGCCCAATGTCCGCGCACCACTGCCAGAGGCAGTCAACCACCCCATGTACACACCCTGCAGAAGCAACAGTAAACATCCACATTATGGGTTCTCAAAAGATGATCACATTTCAAAATAAAACAACATTTTTGGAAATGTTCTATTTGTTAAAATAACACTTCCATTATCCTGCAGTCTTCTTACCTGAGGTTTTGGTCCAAGGATTTTGGAATACAGTGTGTAGGACATCACGTTGCAGGCTGGGTATCCCACCCCAATCAAGATGTCAGATGAGATGTACTGGGCTAGGTGTATTGCGGGTGTATACTGGCACCAGGTCTGGTCATATGGGCAGCCTGTCGGCTCCGAAGAGCTGTTGGAAGCTATTGTGGCTTTAGATATCTGACTGACCAATGAGTTGTTTTTGAGGTCTGTATTTTGAAAAGAAAAACAAAACAAAACAAGTAAGTGCATTTGAATTCTCAAACATATTCATAACTCTGAAAAGTATTCTTGCTACTGCACAGCATTCTGTTTAAACTTCACAGGCAAAGCTGTATTATTAAAAAAAAAGGTCAAAAAGCCAAACTGGCATTCAATTTGTAGTAATTTATCACTGCAACAAAGGAAAGTGAAACAGTTTGTGCAACAATCCATACCTGCCCACTGGATTTTGGGGTAATGATTTCCCCATGGAAGCAGGATAAAGAAGCCACAGAATATAATGGCCAAGCCTGCTAGCAACACAGGACGATCCCCAACCCTGGAAGGAAGTAAACATTCCTCGTGTTAAACCAAACTCTAGCAAGTTGAGATGTATTTTTATTCAGCAGATTCGTGAGTGAGGGTACCTTTGAGAAGCCACTTTTACAACCAGAAACACAAGAATGGATTCAAATCCAATGCAGCAGATGATGATGCCATTGTAGAGAACAGCTTCTTTCCTTGTCCAGGCAAACATGTCCATGGACAAAGGGGTGGCAATTCTGAAAGATCATAAACATATACAGTCAGGTCCGGAAACATATGCAGTTGAATATGAAGATGCAGGCATAAGATAGTAAAAACTGCATTCTGATTTGAGTATTTCTGTACTCAATAATGAAATACATACGTCTCAAAGACGGCAAAAATGAACATGACAATGAAGAAGAGGACGTTGGAGGTCACGACCGCTACCTGGTCGATTGTCTCATCAGTTTCTTCACTAATGTCAACTCTATCTACAGGAGAAGAAAGGGGAGAAAGGATTCAACCAAGAAACACTGACCAATGTTCTCCAACAGATACTGCACATATACAGTATCCTGTCTCACAATTCCTGCAGGCGAGGGACTGAGCTGCCTTGTCTTGCTCTCTCCTGAAGATGTCACACACTGTTCATTACACTTATTAGAAATATGATGACCTCTTAGCCTAAAATATATATTTTTTTTTTCCAGTAGATTACATTCCAGGATATGGCTCAGTGCAGCACATTTACTTGAATAGTATGCTACTACTTGTTCTTATAAAAGTAATAAAAATTTGGTTAAAAGAAAAAAGAGATGGTTATTTCAAATTATGAAATTTATACAGACCTCTTTCTTCTTCTATACTGACATTTGTGTGATTACCTTTTTTAATAATCCTGCCTAAGAAGAGAGTAGGGCAACACATACCTTCTGATGCGTAGTTGATGGCTTGAATGTGTCTTCCGTGGTCATCAACACGGTGCTCTCTGTTAGTGAGAATCAAGACAGGCCTTATTAATATCATTGATGAAATTAAAAGATTATTTGTGACCGCTGAGAAGCATGGTACATGAACCAGGAGTGTAGCTTTATTAAATAAATCAATTTTGAAAGACATAGTGAAGTGGTCTGAATCCGGTGTACTTAAGCTCCAAAGACTAATTAAGTACAACACATTGTGTATTTCTGCGGGGGAAAGCCTCACCTCAGCACCAAGAGTACCAGCAGGATGTTGATTAGGCCAAACACTGCAGCCAGTAAAGCAGGAGCAGTGTACATGTTGAGCTGCAGGTCTATGATATTCACTGTGAAACCATGCTCGCCGATGAATGACAGGCTTGCCTGAAGAGCTGACATGTACAAATACAAAAGTTAAAAATTAAAACTGCAACTTCTTCCTTGTTGTTTTTTCACAACAAAAATGACACCCACAGCACTGCCAGTATACCGGGCAGGTTTACATAACCTGAACAAAATAAAGCCATCTTTACCTGGTCCCAGGATGAAACCTAGGGCCTGACAGGCGCTCATGTTCGCCATGGCACTGGTTCTCTCCTTCAGTGATGTAGCTCCGGCAACATAGGACCTCACCACAGCAACATTGCCTGCCATGAAAAGATCAAATCTAACTTTAGGAAATGTGTGACACTGACCACATCATCATATGGTAGAGCAAAGACACGTGCACAGTTTAAGAGCAAATAAGAATCTCACACATCACCTGCTCCAAAGCCCACAAAGGCTCTGGACATGAGCATGTGGAACTTGTTATTGGTTTTGGGCAGGTATGCATAGGCGTAATAGATATTGGCTGACAGGTTGATGAAGATGGAGCACACCAATGGCTCCCTGCGTGGTCGGTAATTAGACCACAGGCCAAAAATGGGTGAAGCCACCATCTGACCGAGACTGTAGGCTGCCACCACCCATCCCAGGAAGCTGGCATTGGCGCTATCATCAATCTGTATGAAACAAAGATGAAAACAATGTAAAAGCATGGGGATGACATTGCTAAAATTACTGAAGCATCCTCTTATATCTTTGACACATAACCAGGATGTGCCCAAGAAGAAGTGCTTAACTACTCAGTTTTAACTGCAGAAGTACTGCACAGGGGTAAGTACAGAACTTCTCCTAAATCCAAAATTAAGTTTCCAAATGTTCTTCTTTGTAGCTTCTTTCACTTCCTGTTTACCCTGCCAAGATTGCCTTTGAACAGCAAAAACACAGCACCCTAATTTCATCAGCCAACACACTTTAAACCAAGAAAAATACCAAGTCATACATACCTTTTGTAAATAGGGCCAAAGTGATGTGATGACAATGGTGAAACCTGAAAAGACACCTAAAATGAATTCCATGCTAACAAAAATCCCTAACACTGAGTTATGAATCATATCATACCTTTCAGGGTGAAGAAATGTCATACCTGCTGTGTGTGTTTTGTGTGTATTTTGTTAAGCTGGTTCGGTTGAAAAATGTTTTTCTGTATGCATCTCTGAGCTGACAAATATGATTGTTAGAATTGACAAACTCAGCAAAAATATAGAATATGTTTTGGTGATTCAGAGTTGGCCACAGGAGGATTACGTGATCTGCTCTGTCTTTCTACAGGGATATCAGATGTATGTTCAATGACTGAAGAGCAGAACAGGCACTGATTTAGTGTGTGACGGGGCAGGCAGTTAAAGGACAGTCTCCTTAATCATTATTCAACACCTCAGCATAGAGGAGGCCCTTTTCCCATACATACACAACTTGTTGTAACCTTAATGAAATGTATCTGCAACTGGCCTTCAACATTATACAAGTGTAAGTGTTAAAATCTCTGTAACTTGAAGGCATCCTCACCTACACTGCTGAGAAACATGGTGAAGTACATGACTCGGATGGACCTCCACCGACTCTTGTAATCTTCATCCTGGGAGTCATCACTGCACTCAGGCAAGGGGACAAGACAGCACAGGTGGTTCGAAGTTATTGACATAGGCTTGATAAACGGGACAGGCTGAAATACTAGCAAACCAATCTCACTCAGATGACTTACATAATGCATGAATCACATGTGCTAGTAATACCAGTTCTCCGGCTACCTGTTTGGTAAACAACGCACTTGCAGAGTTCCCTGTTTAATGTTTACTCATCTAAAGTTAAACTGGCCGATTTTCTCCAGCGGCTGTTGAACTCTGCACTCACCTGCTTGTATCATCCCTTAGCAATGGAGTGGTCTCATCGGAGTCGACAAGTTGTGACATTTTGGTTTAAGTATCAACCCGACAAAACTATGACGCTGCTGCGGACTCTGGAGACGTGAAGCCGTGTCGCTAAGTCGCCATTTAGCAGAGGACAGTCAGTGAACTAGACGAGCTACAACTCTTCCGAAAAGCTCTACAGAGCTAGCTAAAGTATCGGCTAACGTTAGCAACTCAAAACAACATTTCACATCATTGTAAAAACGTTTGCCTAACTAACTCCATGGCGTTCAGTGGAGCACTTTCCAACCGACGTCCTTAAACTTCAGTACACCACCTAAAAGCTTACTAAATTGGACTATGATACCAGAGATAGCTAGTCTTGGGCATGATCAAGTCCGCTAATTAAAATCACAACTTCCGGTTAGAAATTTCAAAATAAGCCCAAATCATAATTGTATCAAAGTAAAATTGTTATTCGATTGGGAAATGGACCATTCAAGGCATAGCCAACTATTTTTGATACACTTGGTTATAGGTATGCCGACCAGTCCAGGAATTGATTGCTCGATTTTTGAAACCGTGCCCGACTATATGCTTTTATTTCGAAGCCAACATCTTATAACATCCGGTCACACTCTGGTGTTTGCCTTTTACCTTGAAACAGCAGACTCACGTGAGAATTCCCAAACCATGTAAACACTCCCGTCCCGTGTTTGCACATGTGTGTTTGAACAGGACCTGGTATACTCTATCAAAGCACCATGCTCGATGTAGCTTAACTAACAGAAGAATATAAATACACGTGTTAGGAATACAGCATTATAAGGCATGCAGTGGTCTATAGTTCAGGTGTATTAGGTAATAGAGGAATGAACTATTGCTGTTTGGACAATTACACCAGGACAGGTGTGTCTTCCTCCTTCCATCAACAGAAGAATGAAAGGGAAAATAAACCTTAGGAAAGGACGAAGAGGTTTTTTTTCTGGACTGGGCCTTCAGTTGCTTTAAGCATGTTCCAAATGTTTTTAATACAACAGGTAAGCCTTCTAAACATGCCTATATTAGTAGTTAACTAATACCACTGAACTGTGCTGCCCCTAGTAAGGCTCCATGGAGTCTATAATGACTAGTTTTACTCACAACTACTTACTTTATGTGATCATTCTCAAACCTATTTTACTTTTCAGTTTTAACCTTCATTCTTACAATTTTACCTTTGAGCCTTTCTTTGTGGTCACTATTTGATTAATACTTTTTTGTACCATTTCTATACATTTTAAATAAATTTGGTGTAATAAATTGGTATTTTATTAAGATGCACACTCAGCGAAAGATGCACTGAAAAAAAACACAATTGCTAGCAAGGTATCATAAATTATGAATATGCTGTGCTAATATACTAGACAGTTATGGGCAGTGGGGAGGTAGTTGAAGATCTTCACTTCAGCATATGCGGCTACATACTGGATTAGAAACTGGTTTGATGACATTCACTTGTTGCACTCATGTAGCCATATCTTCTGTTTGAATTACAGAAAATGAAACTAATACAACCACATCCTCAAGCTGACACAAACCACAAAAAATGCATTTTACTGGGCTTTTGACTTGTAAAGTGCAAGTGTCTGATGATTTATTAAATCACCTGAGGGCGAGAGTGAAGCGTGTTCTAACAGTTGGAGGTTGGCTGGTCTGGTTGAATCAGGAGGGAGGGGTCGATGGTGCCAGAGAAGTATCTACATTATCTTGAGGTGTTGTCAGATCTAAACTCATTTTTTATGAGTGTATTTAGGTTTTCCTTAACCTGTATTATTGTATAGAGTGGTATCCATATTTTTTATCCTGTTTGTTGATGTCTGTTCAATGATTGATGTTAAAATTTAAAGTCATTTATAATGTGTGCACTTTTTGTGACAGTTTTTTGAATCAACTCAATGAGATCCTGTATTTATTTGTCTATGTTTCACTCTGTCCAGTGTAAAACTCACTTTACAATCGAGTTTAAGAAAACACAGCAAAATGTCATACACTTTAATAAGTACAGATAGTATTTACAGTATGTACACCATAACACAATACTAACTTTGTAATCACTACTGTATACTTTTCATACATTAGGAAGTATTTACATTGTGAATATGACCATATGTTGATTCTGAAATAAAATTTGTTTAAAAATTCTGATACGCAATAAGTTCAAGTAGGCGTGCCTTGATACAACTAGTCTGACTATGATCATGGTACAAGAGGTATGCAAGAACCAATTCACAGGTGCATCATGGTCCAAGACTTTGAAGAATACTTTTTTTTAATACACTTGTCAGTTGGGTGCCATGGGGTGGGGGCACAATGCCAAGTCAATATCAAACACAAACTATACAAGTTCATACACGTTTCAGTCCTGAAGACAAGTAGTTTTTCTGTGGGGATTTTTAACCATCACAACTTCGGTTTTTTCCTCCAAAGCTTTACACATTCATGTTTGGTCATCAGCCTTCTGTGGAAGCAAATGCTAGACTAAGGACCATTTGTTGTAGCATGTCCTGGTGGTCTTGAGGCCTAAAGCACATACCGCATCACTCCAGACGCCCTTTGTTGCATGTCACCTTCTCCCTTCTGCATCTCCTAACACTCTCCACTCCACTGTCAGCTATCTAGTAAAGTAAAAATGACATAAAAAAGACCTTTAAAAAAAAAAAGAAAAGAAAAAAAAAAAAAAGCATTTGCTGTTTCTGAACTCATATTCACACTTACAAGTACATCTTGTCCAACCACTGAAAAATACATCTCGGATACAGACGCTGGGCATCCCCGACACTGGGTACGAATGATTCTCAACTGGAGCAAACCCATCTGTTTCTTAGCTTAGTCACTTTTATTACACTACTCCCTTATGACCAGAGTGATGAGACCGGGAAAGCACCTAACTTTAGGTGCTGTGTCCACAAAAGAAAAGAGAAGGAGAAGCGGCTCTCCACCATGGCCAAGAGTTGTCCTCTTCATTGTGATTGCTGGTGGTTTATACATTATGGTATGTGTCCTTTGCCACCTCTTTGTTTTGCTCTAGCAGACTGCGGCGGCGCTTTCCCTCCTGCCCTGCTTCTTCAGCAGCTGGATACGGTTGTGGACGTAAAACTTGATTGCCCTCCAGTCTCGCTGGTTGCTCACCAGCATAGGGCAGAGTTCGAGACAGCGCTCGCAGTCTGCCTTCGCAGGGACGCGCAGCTCCATGAGGTTCCTCTTCAGGTGAGTCTCCACTGCTACACGCTCCGCCTCTGACCAGGGGCGCTTCAGCACTCCACGTTTGCCTATGAGATAAAGAGGGCGTTACAAAGTGTAAGTGAATGACATTGGACATCATCAAATAAATTATGATGCTCGGGAAGTTAGACTGTTATTGGCTGTTGTTTACCTGATTTAGGTGGAATACATCGCCTCTTATGTACATTGGCTATTGATGGACTAACTGGAGAAGGAATGGGTGCTCTCTTCTTGCGTGGTGGTCGGCCTGGTCCTTTCTTCTTCACCATCACCTCAGCCTTCTCCTTGACTTCCTCCTTCTCTTCTTCTGCCTCAGAATCTTCTGAGAAGGAGTCCGCCGAGTTTCCAGACATCACTGTAGGACAGAGATAACACAAAAATCTAATGACTAACATACAGCTTAACATTTTTTTGAGCAAAAGGATCAACTGCAGAACTGTTACTTTTAAAAATGTTTCTCAATGAAAAATCTGGCTGACAAGAATCTGGCTATAAAATATGTTAAAACCAACTGACCCCCTGGCAGACTCACAATAGACTCATACTTTGCTCAGCTCTAAAATTAAATATAATAATACCGCTATTAAATTGTGTCCTAAATTTGAACTATTTGTAATATTCCATATCCCAATCATAAGTGTGCTTTGTAGTGTTGTAGCTTTTTGAGCTTTAAAAATGACACTTTAAGGGAGGGAATGAATAAATACATGAATAAATGAATTAATATTTACAAATCTAAAAAAAAAAAAAAAAATTTCTACGTACATGTTATCTAGCAATGCAAATAATGTTGGTTTTATTTGGACATGTTTTGAAATATCCACAAATGTCATTTTCCGTTGCTAGAAAAAAAAAAAACATCTGCATTGAATTTTTGAAAAATAGAAAAATAACACCTGATTAACTTAATAACAGTGTTTTTTTCCAGAAATTAGAACTGTGGATTGTTGACCCAAATGCTATTCACCGCTAACAGTTGACCCCTTAAATTATTCAAGTGGCTGACATTCCTTTCAGAGTCCAATACATATTAATAGTTCCACTTTAAAAATACCAATATGCTGACACTTAACATTACTCAAAACAGATGTCTGGAGTTCAAACTTACCAAAGGTTCTCATGAAATACCTTCTGATGGGCCCAGGGGTCCATTTTTTAGTGAAAACAGAAAATATCTAATGTAATTCCTTACCGTCTAACTCAAGGCAGATGTGCTGCAGGCTCATCCCTCTGAAAAGTACACCTTCCCTCTCTCCATAAAGAACAACACGACCCACACGACCCATGAGTGCCGGATCACGTATGATACTAGAGCAGTTCTGGGTCACATGGTACTCTCGCTCCAGGAAGTCCTCCAAGCGTTTGGTAGCTCCACCCTGACCCTCACCCTCCTCTAATAGTAGCAGTTGTGTAAGGATGGCTACCTGACGCCGCACTCGCGTTGCTGTCAGTGCTCCGGGGTTCTTGGCCCCGCTCGCTCGTGCAAGGTTTCTCAGGAGGTCTGTGCCCCGGAGAGGGGTGGCAGGAGAGTGGTAGGGCCGGGAGAAGACATAGGGGCTCTCTGGGTCCACACCCACGTTGGGGCTGGTTTGAAGAAGCAGGTCCAGACAGGACTCACAGTGTGGCGGGAGAATAAGCGGCTGGATGCGGCCGCGCTTGCCTAAAACACCAGCCCGTGGGAGATGACAGAGGACCTGGCGCTCAAAGGGGGACAAGAGCGCTTCCATGCCAGAGGGGGAGCTCATGTTGGAGCTGCTCTGTGGGGTGACACGGTTGCGGTAGTCCTGAACAGTGAGCTTGGCCACCTCACATTCACGGTGGCGGTTGTAGAGGATGAGCAGTGAGAGGCTAGAATGGCAGAGCAGGCGCCAGGCCTCCGCAGAGTGAGGCGAGCGCGTTAAAGAAAGGAAAGAGGAGTGCTGCTGGCGGCGGAGGTAGAGGACCAGACAGGAGAGGGAAGAGAGCAGTGGTGACATGTGATGTCTGTGTGTGCTGGAAACAGAGAGAGAAACAGCAGCTGAAATCATGATGCACTACCCAACAACGTTACCAATATGTTAATAATATGTACAGTAAGAAAGCCACACCTTACAATCTCTCCATTTTTCTCCTCTGGTGCATCTTCTTCCCCTTCTCCACTAAGCTCCAGCTCTTCTTCTGGATCTATGTCTGGCTCCGGAGTGGGAGGTGGAACCAGCTCCTCTTGGCCTCTCAAGCTCTCCACCTCCACTTTCTGCTGCTCCTCCTGCTTTTCCTTCTTCATCCTCCGACCCCTTCTGGGAGTAGGCGGCGGAGGCGGTGATGGACTCTTTACCCTGGCCACCATCGGGGTTGCAGGGCGTTTTGCGGCAGGCAGTGGTAAGCTTGGCCCTTTCTTGGCGGCTGCAGGTTGAGCCGAGGAAGGAGGTGAAAGCGAGAGTGAGAAGGAGACGGCGCCTGTGCTCGAGCGAGTCGCCGGTGATTCCCTCTCCCTGGAGAAGAGAGAGGGTGGTGCAGGGTTTGAAGCGGAAGGCTGAGGGACAGCAAAGGAATGACTGTGAGTAGCGGCGGTGGAGGATGATGAGGGTTGAGGGTGTGAGGCGCTGCCATTTGAGGAGTTGTGCGTGTGGAGGTGTGCCAGCTCCATGGCTGTTCTGACCTCGGGTTGGTTGGCATGGTGTTTCTCCAGGTGCCGTGCCAGAGAGCGATAGTGGCGGCCACAGTACGGGCAGTGCTGCCGCCGGCTCACCGTGGCACCGCTGGAGCTGCCAATGTTTATGTTAATGTTATTGTTGATGTTGGTGGTCGGGGGTGCCAGAGAGCTGACTGGGGGCTGGGACTGGGATCTGACCGGGGGTGCGACAGGTGCTGGGCGGGAAAAGGAAGAGCACGGGCGCCCAGGTCCTCTGGAGGCGGTGGGCGCACTCTTCTTCTTTGAATTGACAGCAGCTGGCATCTTGCGCTTCTTGCGGCGGCGCAGCATACGGCCCCGTATTTCTTCAATTTCCTCTTCTTCATCATCGTCATCGTCATCATCATCTTCCTCCTCTTCGTCCTCCTCACGATCAGAGTCGCTGGGTTCAGAGTGGGTGAGTGGGGAGGATGAGGGTGATAACGACCAGGAGGGGGTAAGGTAATCAGACACAGACAGGGACAGTGGGTGCGGGCCAGCCTCATCCTCCTGGTGAGAGACAGATTTCAAATTCAAACAAACCCCATTAGCTCAACATGTAGCTACATTAACAGGATCTACATTTTTAATACACTTGGGGTTAAATGTTAAAAGTGATTTTCATTTTTCTGTTGTTGTCCAGAAATCATGTGAAAAAAAAACTAATAATGTGTCAATCTATTTTGCAATACTTTCTGAGTTTCCTACTCAGTCCCAAGCCCAAATCAAAACTGGTCACAAATATAAAATTTTAGGAGCAAGCAGTATTTTTGTGGGGACTTTTTTCACTTGTGCATTTGTGTTTATTTACAGCATCAGAACTGTGTATGAGGGATCACCTCAAAATAAACTACAGCCTGTGGCTTCACAGCCAACACTTGTTAGAATGATCAATTCATTGTTGGGTGTTGACTTTTCATTGAATTTGTTGACATAAAAAAAAAAAAAAACAGACTATAACCAGACTTGTCCTTGTCCACTTTATTCAAGTTATTATCAACTTAGTTGCTCACCATTGCATTCTCGCCCCAGTCTGTCAGGCTGTAGTCCACTGTGATCTCCTCCCCTTTGGCAATGTCTCGGATTGCTATGACGACCAACCGCACCTGGGTCCCACAGTGGACCTCTCGAATCCGGCAGTTTGGAGGCGGATGGAAGAGCACAGGCCCCCGAACACCACTCGCCCCTTCCTCTCCCAACTCTGGCACACTGAAAGACATAAACTGACATTAGCGATATGGACCCCCTACCTAAAAAGCAGAGCAACGCATAGTTAAAGTTTTTTCTTTCTTTCTTTCTTTTTTTTATTTTTTTTATTTTATTTTTTTTTAAATGGCGAGGGTCCTCCTTACCAGAGCTGAGTGGGATCAGGCAGGTAGTAGGGACTGCCAGGTGGAGGGAGGCGGTCTTCTGCACCCTCTGGGTACTGGCCATCACCTGGGACAGAGGAGACTGTTCAACACATCGTAACAGCTTCATCAACAACCACAGGCCTTAAGTTTGAAAGGTACAAGGTGCCTCTCCTTACTACAATACACTGATAACAACATAGCACGCTTGTTTTCCATAAGCACCAGAGTGGATAAAAACACCGACAGCATGTGGCAAAAAGTGTGTGTGTGTGTGTGTGTGTTTGTTTCTATATATACCAGGGCTGTAGCTGTGTTCTGACATGCTCTCCTCCTCCTCATCTTCTGTTACATACGCTCGGTCACACACCTTCACAGGTGTCCCCTTCCTTTTTCTCCCACACACACGGCTGTAAAAACAAGACCAGGGCTTCATTTAGCATAATGATACATTCAACAAAGCAGTGCCTGAGACTTTCTTCCTGGAAGTATCCGGGTGGAGGCCAGCCCAAACGAGCGGCGCATTTGTGATACCTGTGGCGAAAGCAATGCTTCAATCTTATCAGAGCCGCTCTACCAGGTGGATGACTCATCCACTGTAACAATAAGGCTATGAGCAGTGGTGATGACAGGGTGTTTGTAATTTAAATGCCTCTAAATTGACATGTCATCAAAACAAAGCCATTAGGAAATTTGTATTTTTGCACAAATGAGGTTGTTAGCTTTGATCGAGTATGTAGGGAGAGCTCTCAATGCTACATGTTTAATGTTTAAAATCAGACGATACATTTAAGGGAAAGCCGCGCATTCACACTGTTCATTGTGTCCCACTTGAGGGCTGCAATTAAGAATTATTTCCAATATCTATTAATCTTCAGATCATTTTCTAGATAAACCACCCGATAGTAAATTATGCCCATCACATTCTCCTTATGCTAAAAAAAAAGAAAATCATTTTAAAATGGTTTTTCCAAGCAACAATTCATAACCCAACAATTTAGAGACTTTCTAATGAGATGATTTCCTGCTTTCCTTTTTCAAATATCATTGCAAAGTAAAAATTCACTTGTATTTTGGTCAGACAAAAAGTTGTGATGGCCATTTTCAACAATTTTTGAAGTGTCACAGACTAAATGATTATCTGAAAACATAATCATTAGATTAATCAGTGATGACAATAATCTGAAATTGCAGCCCTAATTGAATAATTAGGTTCAGGTTACTGTCACTAACTCTAAGGTTGGAATATTTGGCACTTGTGGTTGAAAATTACACAAAGATTTAATCAATTATCTAAATAGTTCCTGACTATTTTTCTGTTGATCGACTATTTGTTTCAGCTGTAGCCCACTTAAAATAAAATTTACTGGCTGTATAGTGACTGTAGTCCAACCGCCATCCTTGACTTTACTTGAATGTACAGAAGAATTTATTTTAGCACATTACTGCTGGATTGCTGGAAGCTTACCTTGACAAAACCAGGTGTGCATCAGTCCCAAACAACATGATAATCACAGAATCGCAGAACACTGTTCCTGTTTCCTATCATTGTGATTTTTGATCAATATATTGCTAATGGCCCCACCCCTTTTTACAATCACGTCATACTGTATAAATGCATTTACACAAGGCTGGTTGCCTGAACAAAGCGTGCTTAATTCACCGAGCCCGGTGACAGCCCGCTGTTTTCAGGTGCTTTTTGGTCGTGGTCAGCAACTTTGTTTACTCAAAGCCAAACAAGCCACGAGTCATGATCTGCAGCAGCTGAACAGCCAGGGAGCGTGAATCTACCGACATTGTCGCACAACATGTTCAGGGATCTGCAGTCTCAGATATCAGACACACGGCAGGGGTTATCCGCCGGGGAACAGATGACCGATCGGTGGGGTTACACTGATGGTTTATGCTGGGTGCATGCTAACATTGATGCTAAACCACGGCTAGCCTGTTAGCTTCTAGCTGCTAACCTCAGACTTCTGTGCCGTCAAAACATCAAAAAAAAAATGAAAGGCTGGTGATTAAATGTGAAGCGAGGCGGGCAGGGGAAGCCGCGACATGATAGCACACGGGAGCTGCAGCGGGGGGGGAGGGAAAAAAAATCACTTCCCCGACTCCGTTTTTCTGCAACATTACTGTGAAATCATGCAGGCGAATAAAGGCTCCTAACGTTAACTACAACGGCTCTGGCTCCTGCGTTTCGCTCGCAGGTCTCCGGTGAACAACAGCCCTGCGCGGCGGCAAACCCCGAGGCTCGCCGCGGCTCACTCACCTCCGTGGCGGCGGCGGTTTGCTCCCATCCCCGTCGCTGTCGAGGGTCGGTGGCTCCCGGTAGTCAAAAGGCGACCGTACAGTCTCCGCCATTAGGACTCCCTTCGCTACCTCTGGCGCTCCGGTAGATTGCACAACGCGCATGTGCACAACATCCTTTGGGGTTCTAATGGTAAAATGGGGTGCACCCACCTCTGAGGAAACTAAAGACCTATTGTAACAGCAAGCCTCAGAATAAATAAACGCACAGTTATGCAGCTGTTCAGGAGAATGTGACATTTCATGCGATCACATGGAAGTGCAAGTAAATCAGTCCCTCAAGTACTTGAGGACAGTGCTGCACAGTTTAGATGCACTTGTAATTTATTCAAGTGTTTCTGTGTCATGCAGTTTAGTGCTTCTGCTCGACTACATTTCAGAGGCAAATATGTTTTACTCAACTGCATTTACGTGATCGTTTTAGCTACAGGTTACTTTTCAATTCCAGATATTAACATTGAGATTTTGCAAGATTCTACATTAAAAACACGCAATGAGCTCATAAAATACAATATACCGTATTATACTATACCTAAAATTAAATTAGTGGTTTCCAACCATTCAAGTAAAAGAGTGTCTAGCTCAGGCTCATTGTCAAGTTTTTAGCAGTTCCTCTAACAAGGGACTTCCCCTCTAAATTTCTCAGGTTTAATTTAAATAACTGTAATTATATCAAATTAAAAGTTCATGATAACATCAAAGATTAGATAAAAGTCTCAGAGACCCCATCTCTAAAACCAGTAGTATAGAAGTATAATAGAAGTGCTGGACTCATTCAACCAAGACTGCAATATATCCAAAACTTTTATTTACATGCATTTGTTCCAAATCATAGAAAACAGCTGAGGGAAACATCCACAGGGTGATGTTACTGATAACAGCACTGTGCAGCCATTTGGCCCTTTCCATCTCCCATCATGGAAGAAGTACCTTTGCTGTTGGATGTCGATCTTTAAAATGCCCTTGGACATTTGCCCTTTAGTTCATCATTATTTTTTTTTTGCACACTTGTGCAGGAGCATTTCACTCACCTCAACCTGAAGAGCAGACACACAAGTTGTTTCAAAAGCACCACAACAAAGTCTCAAAGCGTGAGTGTGTAGCACCCCCAGCTTCTTTAGTGAGGTTTGCTGCTGAACCATAAGCAATACACTCATAGTCTAACACTGATCTAATCAGACCTACATCCCTCTGCTCTCCATATAAGATACTTTCTGTATAAATTCTTTGCATTACCTTCCCTATATGTGACATCAGTATTGGGCTTATTGCTTGTTGGACTTGATGGTTCCCTGGTTTCCTGATAGGATTAATCACTGCCTCTTTCCAACCACTTGGCAACTTCTCTACTTCCAATCCCTTATTAGATAAATCTAGCAGCTTCATAGATGCTAAAACACCTAAATGCTGTAACATTGCATAGCAGATGTCATCCTTCCCGGGAGGTGTCAGTCAGATATTGTCCTCATCATTTCTTCCAAAGTACATGCACTCTTAATATCATCCCCTCTCTCAAGAACTCCAGGCTGAATTGATCTTTAATTACCCTTCCTTCTCAGTTAAGTCATTCACTTGACCTGTCAGTGGACATAATGCTATGGCTGATTGGTGTCTAAATCTGTGTGCCAAGCTGTATATGCACTTCGTAGGCACAAGTGTGAAGTCTTCATCTCCTTCTTTCTGTGACTGGTATTGACAGTGCGTTTTATGCAGGACTCCCTCTTCAATCAAAGAAAGAAGTGACTTTAACTGACCACTAACATCAATATGTGGGATAACATTCATTTCTTTGTCTGAGAATGACATTTTGGCAAACAAAACAAGCCGAAATAGCATATAAAATATTTACTTATTTGATGTAAAGCAAGGCTTTACGGTAATTTATGTATTTTCACAAGTCTGGTTTGTGGCAAAGGGAAGGGTGACCAGATGCCACAGGAATATCAATGACATCAGAAGAAAAGACTAAATGTTTGGTGACACTTTGTGTTTATTTCCTAAGTGTCCTAATAAGTTTCCTGGATATAATTCTATAACTTGGCTCCAAATACAAGGGAAATAGGAATTTAACTTCCTATTTTTATGGTTATCTATTACAGGAAATTGTGGTCTTCATGTGTTGACGTGCTGTGCACTGGCTAAAACACTTTAGGCTATGTTAGCAATTGAATAGAATTACTTACGGTAATTGGACCTGTACCAATTCATACCACTCTATTTTTCTTGTGTATCAAGTATCAAATTATATAGCTCATTTCCTTGGAAATGATTAAGACAATAAGAGCCTGTACAATAAAGTAATTAAAGGGAGAAACTGGTTGTCTCTGCACAGCAGTGGGGGTGTAAAAATAATGAGAATGTGAAGCCCACATCAACACAATACGAGGGTTAAGACTGTGTTTTAATCTTCAATGCACATCCAGTTATTCATCACAGAGATAAAAGAAAAGCATGGCATTTAGAAATTCACCATACCAGCAAGTCTGGAAGTCACATCTCATTCACACAGTGAGTCTATGCTGTGTAAGGCGTTTAACATGACAGTGAATTTGTTGTGGTGCAGAGTGTTTGATACTTTTGGCTACAGTCAGTACAATCCTACCATAAAATATTAGCCTAACACAGTGGTTCTCCAACATTTCTTTCTGCTTCCAAAGGAGGGTGTGACAGAAAACGTTTGAGAAGCACCACTGTAATAGTTCAAACTTGTGAACAGTGTAGCAGCACATTCAAGTACAACATCAGGAGAGAACTTGGTGACCAGAGCAGCAAACATGACACTTGATCATCACAGATTGTTCCAAACAAGCATTCAGTCAAAATATTAAAACACAACATTTGATATGGAATTATTTAGATTAGTTATGTTAATAATGTGGTATTAAGTTGACCTATTAAAACAGCAAAGGCTACAGATTCCGCTGCACATCAGTCACAGTTTATCAGTCATGTATTTTTGGCTACACTCTAGCAGTTAGTAGATTTTGGAGTGTTATCAACGACAGATATTTAGTCATCAAAGGTTAAATCCACTTAAATAAAATAAATTACACACTGTATACAAAAGAAAACATTTCCAAACAGTCTAACTCTGCCACTGCACAAAGCAAACCAACCTTTATACAGTTTAAAGTCTGCACTCATTTCTTTGTCAAAGGAAATAGCAACTGTGGCAAACCAGAGGTCATTTTAGCACTTGCTGTGGAAATACCAGCGTCTGGGAAAAGCTGTCTACTGGGCTTTATCAAAGGAGCTTAGTTGTGATTTTAGTTAAGCAGTACATTTTTAACCTCTAGTGTTCACAGACGATATTCCACATTACTTCATATTTAATTTGGAATGAGTAAAAGGGAAAGCTGGCTGTTAGTGTTGAGTGAGTTCATTCATAGATATTGTTGGATTGAAACAAAGAAAATTAGATATCCTCTGTTCCTTCCCTCTCTGTGTGTAAGACGTGGAGGGTCTGCGCTGCATGGTCAGCCCAGTGGATTAGCTCCATCAGCACTCGATAGGTCCACATTTTGAGCCCAAAAGCTCCCCCAGCACCATCAGTTTCCTACACGAAGAGAGCAAGTCAACATCAAATGCCTTTTGTTACACTGAGTTACAGCACAAAAGAATAAGACAAGGTGTTTGGTGGATATCTAAGGTGACATAAAAAGGTGTTCATGTAACGCTACCACAAATTTAAATTTTATGGACAACTATCTACTGTAGTTTCATTGTCCTATGTTAAAAGTTTGAGGAACAGAGATATGGAGCAACAAAAGCATTCATTTGAAGTCATATTTCTATCCACCTGATGTATGTAAGTTCAATCTTCTCTTATTTTAACTCCTAAGTACAATACCTGGCACTATAGCTGCCAAATGCTCCACTATGTTCACCAGCTGGTCTCTAACTTTGTCCCCCAGCCGATTGGTGCTGGGCAAGTAACATACAGCGGGTTTTTAAAGGTTTTTGTTGGACACTGTTATCTGCTGCGAACAACAATCAGAAAACAAAAACGATGAGCTGAAAGATGCTAAAACGCACGAACGATAATTCTCTGTGGGTTTATCACTACCAGTGACACCTTTCGCATCATTTAACCCATTGTCAATTTCAAAACAGTGATTAGTGCAGATTTAAACTCAAAAGATTTTTTGTGATATCTAAGCTATTAAGTTACTTTTGTTCCCAATATTAGTCACATTCATATAATGATATTAATCATGTAATACAGAGTTTAGTCACACACGTGCTGAAGCTTGAAGTTTTCCATTTAACAATTCTGTTACTAAGACCTGGGAGCTTTTGTGCTGAATGCTTGTGTGAAATCTGATGTAGTTTAGCTAATTGTAAAAAAAAACATAATAAATGCATGTAACTTAAACATGTTGGTGACAAAAATGAATTTCATGAAGAGGGTTCCTTGTCACTTTAGTGACAAAGGGGTATTATACATTTTTCTATTGTTCTTTTTACCGGGAATGATGCAATATTGTTATATAATTTGTTATATAAAAAACAAATAACAAAATATGGATAATCCACAAAGACCCTTTCATCTGTTTTCTTGTGTTCACAATTCTACAACTTTCCTGTAATCATATAAGAATACGGCTACTTAACTAACCTATAACAAATACTTTACCTCATTACACTGGTGGTCAGGGGTGACTTCCAGGGTCTTGTCGTCGGTCTCCACCAGGTCTTTGGTGGTGTGAAGCAAGTGCTCCAGCCGGACACGGACGTTCTTCCTCAAGGTCTCATAGTCGCCCTCCAGCTCACCCCATTCCTCCACTTCCTTCCCAATGACACAGTGGAGCAGCCCCAGACACTGCCGCAGAGCTGAATGCAGCAACTGCACCTTCTCCTCAGTACTGGGATCCTCCGAGTCTGGGGACAGGGACACGATGCGTCCGCTGTCTGGGGTGTGGTCCGACAGGAAGGTCTCCTTCTCTTTCTGGAAAGGACGAGGAAAATAGTTTTTTTTTTTAATGCTTACTGCAAAGCAGACAGTTACAAGGTGGTATTGGCCTTGCACTTGTGACTTTAATCTAATTCTGGATCAATTGCAAATTGAACAATAAGTGAAAAACATTGATTGTATTGACTGATTAAAAGGTATCCTAAAAGGAAGACGAGGCACAGAGGCATGACAGCAAGAAAACAAATCCAATGCACTCTATCCATTAGGGCACCCCAGGGAAATAGAGAGGAGGTGGGGGCGTCTTTTAGTGTGATTACACTGCACCACAGCAGCCCTTCAATAAAAGACAAGTGCATAGTGGTGACTATTCAATGTATATCCAGTTAAAAGTCCAACATAACTCAAATGCGACAGGTAGCTAGCTGCCTAGAAAAACATGCTCCCAATAAGCCCCAGCTAACGGGAAGGGGAGTGTGTCGCAGTGTGCAAACTGATAACTCACATATAGCTGGAGCAGATGAGTGCATTCGTGGTGCAGCAGCCGGGCCAGTAGCACCGCTCTCCCCGTCTGCGACCGGCCAGGCACCGGCGTGTCCAGCACGGTTACCGTCTGCTCCTCCTGCTCTGCCATTTGCGCTCCAGCCCTGTTTATATAGGTGGGTTAGCCGTGAGCTGGATGAAGACCGAGCGGAGAAAAAAAAACCTCCCCCCCCCCCACCCCCCCAGAGTCGTAAATATTGGCACCGAAACAACGTTTTCACAAGCGGAGTCCCTTTTTTTTTTTTTTTTTTTTGAATACTTCAGCGGTTTTCAGCAAGGGCCGGAGGTCCTCACAGCGACAGTCGGTGCGGCGTGTTTATGTCGGTGCTCATGTTGGCATGCCCGCAGCCAGAGGGGATTTAATTGGTTCCGCAAGCCACAGGGGCGTTTTTAGGGGGACGCACAGGGGGGGCCTTTTTTTTTCTCTCCCAAAAAACGTCACTGTGAGGCCCACCCATCCCTCTGCAAATAATAAAAACTCTCATTACTGGGAGAGTTTATTTGGTTGCTGCCAGCTAATATGGAAAACCAACAATATATATATCTGACCAATTAAATGGGAAGTTTATATTTTAAAAATGTACATGTTACTGCAAACCAAGTACAGGGCAGAGAGAACAAAAGGTACCCATATTTTGCGTTAATTAATTAAATTTTTATAGAAAGATATTACAACATTCATAATTGATAACACTGACTTGGAGACATGCTTAGAAAATGTGTTATTTGGCATCCATGCTGTCATTTTTCTTTTTTATCAGCAGTTGACAAAAATAAGGCAAAATTGTATTTAATTAATTTAATATTATTGGCAAAATACCATATCCACAAAACTACATATCTCTTTTTATTACCATGCAATCACTCACAATCACCTCTTCAAACAACAAGAAAGCTATTACTAATTTAGTTTTTTATTAATTATCATTTTTTGTTTTATTTTGTTTGTTCTCACTTTTACATTTATTTTTTGGTCTTTTCATGTAAAGACATCCTCCGTTGTTGTAAATAGGTTGGAATAAAAAATATATAATAGAAATTTTGTTTTGTTGTGTCAAATTAACCAAGAACTGACAAGATTCTTGGTTTAGTGTTGTAAATTACAGATTTTAGATTTTTAATAAATGTTCACTTTGTCATTATGTATTCCTGAGTGTAGACCGCTGGGCAAAAATGGCAATTGTATCCATTTACAATTGAATCTACAACACAGTAAAGTGTGCAAAAAGTTTATAAGTATTAGTATTAGTATCAGCATGCTACTGTGTCTGCAAATAAGTTATGAGTAGAGAAATGTCAAAGATGAGTTAATTGAAGTAATTCTGAGGCAGTATCTGTGTTACATGGCTTTTCCAACAGAGAGCACTGGCAAGTTGTTTTTCAAAAAACAACTGAATTTATGAGAGCCAAGTGTTAATGTTGCCAACATTTTATCACATTTGGTAGAACTATAATACATTATGAATCCGCAGTGGCTTATCACTTATAAATGTTTAAATGACAGTATATTTTAAGTTTGCATTGCACGCATTATACCTAACATTGGTTGCTTTGTCTGCCTTCTCTGTCTTTTGTTGTATAATTATGATTTGCCTCTGTGTTTATGTTCTGTAGCACTTTAGGCTACTTTTCATTACTCATATTCTCCTGTATTCAGAATTTGTTTCTGAAACGTTAACATCAAACTGATGTGTAACTAATTATTAAACACTAGTTGTTCCTAATAAACCAAGATTTGTCCAAGAATACTCCTACACAAAGACTTCAGAACATAATTTTTTATTATAGTTATTCTTAACACATTTTCTGAATAATAAAGATTGGAAGCTTATGAGTACTCAGTAGTAGTGGCAGTGTACAGAGGTATATTTCATTATCTAACATTGCTTCATAAGACAATTGCTGACAAAAAAAAAAGTAAAAGTGGAAAATGAACAAATACAATCAAATGAGGGAGGTAATTTAGATCTTTTCTTGACAAAATGTGGTAGACATTTTGACATGTCACAGTAGGAAAATCACAGCTGTAAATAATAAAATGAAAGATGGCTGAATCCCATTTAACTGCTTCAGCTCACTGTCACAGTGAATCAAACAGAGTCACTGATAATAGATAAAAACTATTTTTATATGTAGTTTCTTCTTGTCAAAACCTCTACTGAAAGAACAATTTAGATTTGTCTCATGGTCCACACTAAAAATTAATTACATTTGAATATGTCTTGTATTATCTTAAAAAAAACAAATTTTTTTATGCCAAGAACCTCATTTGGTTGTAGTTGTTGATCACAGTGCAATTTTTCTGTAAATTCTATGAAATTGAAACTACTGGAGTTAACCCCATTACCCCAAGACACTCATTAAATCACCTTGCAAAAAAGGTAAACAGAACAGAGATACTTATGGGAAAATAAATGTAATTTTAGAATTTCTTGTACATTATGTACAATCATCTTTCAGTGTTTTTAATCTCAAAAATGTTTAACATACACACATATACACAAACACAGGGTGGTAAACCAAGAATTATCAAATATTTATTAAGCGGCACGAGAAGTGTATGTAATCTATGATATTATAAATTATACTCCCTGATATGAAGTAGCTCTGTAACTGAGTACTGGATGCAACTATGTTATACTCCATGGAAATAAATTCTGTTATTTCAAATATTTATGTCAGTTTATCAACTTCTGACATTTTCTTCAGTCTTTTGTCCCTTCATCTTACCCTCCATGAAGTTCCTCATTCTCTATTTAGATTAAATTATCTCCGTGAATCTCGGCACACTGTAGCAGAATCTGTCTCTCTCCTTCCCGATCCCAAACAATCCCCTCATCTTCCTTCCTCCTCTCCCTGTTGCTCTCCCACAGTAATTCCCCAACATCCTGATGACCACTGCCCACTATAACCCTGTCCCACAGCTCACCCTCCCCAGGTATCTGCGCAACTTCATCAGCCACCCTGCTCCACCGCGTGTCCTGCTGAGGGGCAAGGGTGGTGACAGAGCTCAGGGTGAGGAGTGTGTGCTGAGAGTCTGCAGAGGTCATGGATGTGACAGTGCTGGCAGGAAGGGTGGGGAGTTGGATGAGTTGGGGGTGGCTGGTGCTGGACAACTGAGCAGGAGAAGCAGGGGTGAGGTGTGCTACCTGCACCACATGATGTGTTGGCAACTGGAGGAACTGACCTTGAGATACATCTATCTGAGTCTGTGGACCAAGTGGGAGAACCACCTGCTGCAGTGGAGTGAGTGTACCACCCACCGCCTCCTGGCTCTCCTGGCTAACAGAGGGCTGGTCAGGCTGGGTGAGCACAGGGACAGTCTCTGGGACCGGGGTGGCACTGCTTATTACTGAACCCCCATTAGCTGCTAAGGCTTCAGCTATGAGAACCTCGGGGTGGCTCTTGGCCTTGTGGGCTACAACAGAGTCCTTTTTCTCAAACTTTTTGCCACAAATGGAGCAAGAGAATTGGTAGGATGCTTCTGCATCATGTTTCTTCATATGCCAGTTTAAGGAGGCCTTTTGACGACAGGTGAAGCCACAGATCTCACACCTGCCACAAGATGGAGACAGAAAACGAGTTATAGTCCAAATTGCTCTGACACTTGTCTCAGAGGAGTAAATAAGTAACAAAATAAGAACAGTAAAGAGAAGTACTTCAGAACTGTATTACATACAGAATTTGAGTAAATGCACTTAGTTGTGTTCCACCACTGCTCAGAACCCAAACTACATATATCACCAGGCAATTTATATATTATAGAAAAGTAAATGTTCTTCAGAAAGTCTTAGGCAAAGCAAGGCGAAAACTTAAAATGAAAGCCTTTATCATTTACCAGATCCTTTACACCTGTTAGCAGTGAGTTCAACTTTTGATCTGTTTATCTTTTCTGTTCTGTTAATTCTGACATTTATTTAGCCTTTCTTTTATTCTTCTTATTTTTATTATCTCTGTAGCGTCCGTTACTGTTTTTACCGTGTGTGTGTGTGTGTGTGTGTGTGTGTGTGTGTGTGTGTGTGTGTGTGTTTGTGCGCGGTATTTTGCTCCCTCCTTTTTTACATTGTAATATATTGTTTACCCTCCCTGTCTTGCTTTCAAATACCATTGCCTTTTAATTGTCTGTCAACCTTGTGTAAACCTTGTTTTTAAAGATGCTATACAAATAAAGCTATTGTTATGATTATGATAATGGTTATGATTATAATGACAATGATTATTATTATTATTATTATTACTCACTGTATTGGCTTCTCTCCTGTGTGGATCATCCTGTGCACAGCAAGGTTATGAGAGCTCTTGAAGGCACGAGCACAGTACTCACAGATGTAGTCCCTTTGATCTGAAAGACAAATGATGGGTGTAAATCAAACTATATGAAAAGAAAGTCAAAGAAAACATAAGTTTTCTATTTAAATAAACCATCTCATTCATTCTCTTAGCTTGGCATGTACACATAGGGATTGAGCAGCTCAGATTTATCTTGAGGAAAAATAAATAAACACAAGACATGCCGCCAGTCTAAACACTTTGCAGACAAACATCTCTGCCCTAACGTTACCTGTGTGGTGTTTTGCATGGCGCAAAAGCTGCTTCTGCAGACGAAACAAGCGCCCACACGAAGGGTGATCACACACATAGTTCTTTTTTAGCAAGTGCTGGTATTTTATATGGTGCTGAAACACAGAGATGACAGTTAAAGAGTCAGCTGGTTGAAGATACATTAACACTCATAGTCCTTTACAGATGAAAACATTAATAATATGACATTATGACGTAAATATTAACATCAAGCTTTGCACCTTGAAGTTCACAGATTAAAAGTAGTAAGCAAAGATATATCCATTATATTTCAATGGACAAGCTAATATTTGAACTACAGTACAGCGCACAATTCCAAAGAGTGCCTTTAATAATCTTTAGGGTTATCATGGTTACAGCTGACAGCATGGCATACCTGTAGGTAGCGTGGGTGAGCTAAGACAGTACCACAGCCTTCAATTTCACAGCGGACATACTGCACTGGTGGCTTTTTCCTGTGGCAACAGCAAAGGCTAAACTTTATAGTAGTCAGGCTCTATCCAAATGACACCAGTTATCAATAATAAATAACACAGCAATAACAAAGACTTATACCTTCGTTTTGGCTGCCGAGGGGCTTTGTCATCTTTGGGCTGTCTACCCCGCCTAAATGAAAACAAATTCAGGTTTAGTATGGATTCTGAATTGTCAAAAAGCACTTAAATGCATCTTCTGACATGTGCTGCAGTGACATTTGCTTGAGGGTTGGTATCAACTACAACAATTTATTTTTACTCCATCTCTAAGTGGTAACATGTATTGTAATTCTGCATGTTAGTGGTAATGCTAAGTTACAACTTGAGTTAAACCAACAGACATGAAAATGCACCAGTTATCAGTGTGGTCAGCTATTGCTTACTTCATGCTTGACTGTGTCACATCCAGTCTATCCTCGATGTGCACAACAAACTCGGTTGACTCTTACTTTTTAATTCCATTTCCTTCTTTCTCCTCTTCTGGTTCCTCTTTTTTGACTTCATTTTGTTGTAATATAAGCTGCCTTGATTTTTCTCTAGGGAGTTACAAGATGAGTCAAGTTACTAATGAAACTTACATGTTTACATTTATCATGTTGGAAGTCTTTGTATTAAGTAACATGACTAATACACATCGGCAAAAGGCAGTAAGCTCAGCATACGGCTTTGTCTTGGGTTTATTGTTGAGGTCATCTCGGTCATCTCTGAATGGAGGGTCCTCGTCGAGAGCTGGATCTGGATCTGCAACGCTAATGTGGACATCAACACCATACTGGCCACAATGAATTCACTTCAAAGAGAAATCTAACATTTTCTGTCCTGCTCATTTATTAAGTAGAATAATACTCACTTGTCATTGCTTCCTTTCAAAACACCTGTCTCCTCTCCTGAGGAACAGAGAATGAATTTTAGCTTAAGATGACTGTTAAATATACTGCAGTCTTATTGTTGTGACATTTGTCCAATTGTGCAGATCTTTTTCTTACCACATGATGAACCCTCCATCTCTGCTTCCCGTTTGCATGCTGTTGCTGGCGTGGTGTGTGAGGGTCGGACTGAAGGTCTCCCTTTGCCCTTTCTGGATTTGGACAGCTTTGGTCCGGGAATGTGTTTGGATGCTGAGGGAGTCAGTGTGCCCATGTGTTAGTGACATATCTAATAAATCACCAAAATAAAATTCCTGCTTCTAGATGACATGAATTTGAGTGTGTGTACCTTTTTTGACTGTGGATTTCTTTAAGGCAGCTCTGTGAGAGAGAGAGTCTGTAGTAAATAAGAGCCAGGTACAGGTGCAAATACAACTGGGTAAATATACAGTAGGTTTTAACTCTACTGTTCTTTACTGAACAGGAGCAGGATAAGAAGAACATTCAACTCATTTGCTTTGGTGTTTATATCTGGTAATTCTATAGCTTTAAGAACCCCCAATGATAAAACACACTTCCGACAATTACAGCCACAAGTCTCCTTGCAGTGAAATCTCACTGGAGCTTCTCACAAAACCCCTACAAGTAATGTAGTCGAATTGCTGCTATAATGTACAACAGAGTAGCTGGCATGCCTCTGTGCATGTCCTTACTGCGTGTCAGGTGAGTTTCCGGATCGTGATCCTGGCAGTCTACAATGACGAGGAAGCAGACCTGCAGGTTTTTTCTTGCAGGTGGCATTCTTGGACTCAGTAGCTGTCTCAGCTGCCGCTCCCCTGGCTCTTAAAACACGCACAGACCCTCCGCTACGAGACTGAGATTCGCCGGATTCCGGGGAGGTCACTGCAGTTTTCTCCCGCCTTCTGCGTCCCCTTCTCCCCTTGGACGGCTCAGCCGAGTCCGTGGATGGTTTAGGGGCCTCCTTTGAGTCTCCGGTTGTCTCAAACCCATGACTTGTACCCGAAACTTCGTCTTCCCTCGAGTCCATACCGCGGTTATTCAACTGTTGCGATCGTCACAGACTTATGTAATTACTTCGTCGTGTAAATAGATAATTAAAGATGAACATTGAAGGCCCGAGCGGGACCAAGTTTGTATGCTCGGTCACGAGTAAAATATACGTCACTACGCATCCATTTAATTAGCCTGCTTATTAATTAAAAAAAGTTACGTTGTATGAGGAATACAATTTTACAAACATTGAGCATTATTTCCTTCTTAAAGCTATAGCAAACCTCATATTTCTTTGGCTGAGACTGGGCCTGTTTAACATGCGTCTCCTTTAAGAACAGCGGCAGTACCAGGGTATGCAAATATATATTTTTGGACTAACGGGCTTCCATAGTATTGATAAAGGATTATTATGGGAAATGTAGTTAAGTAGACCACTTGCACAAACTGCATTAAGTTTTATGCAGTTCACCATTACAGTATTACTTACTTACTTCAGTAATGCTTTTTCCCCGTTTTTATACACTCTTATCATATTGCACACATAACCTAAAATAATAACTTACTAATAATTAGTTTGTTGTTTTTCCATTATAAGGCATACATATCTAAAATAATCTCCTTATGTGACACAGCAGACAAATAAGAACTTCCCATATTGTATTATGAGACACGTCTGATCCCAGGTGTGGCAGAAAAAATGATAAAACTGTGGAAACTGTTCTGTATGACAGCAATGTGGCAGGGTTAGCTTTGATACAGCAGACAGACAAATCTGATCCTCATGTTGGGGGTGGGAAAATGTAGAAAAATCCTTGATGGCTTTGTGCCAGTGTTAAGAACTTTAGACACTATAATTACCCCTATTCATTGGGCAACGAACACAACTCTAATCTAACCAAAAATATGTGACTGCTCTTGGTTTTCAGGTTTGGGCGCAGATTCCTATGTTGGTTTCTATTTCGAATGAAATGAAGACAGTCACAGAAGTTAATTTTATGGATTTTATGGAAAGCATGAAATCTATTAATATATATGTTTGTTTGTTTTATTTGTTTGTTATATGTTTTCTGACTATTTTCCAAAGCCTGTTTTTCATAGCTTCCATTACTGTCCATTGAATTAAGTTTGTAAAGATCTGAAATTTTCTGAAGTTAGTTTCATGATTCATAAAAGTGATCACAATGTCTGACATTTCCTTTTTCATGATTGCGTTATAATTACACTATATTGCAGCAGTACAGGTCGACCAAACTGAAAGGCTTACACTATACTAGATTCTTCCAGTTACATTTCAGAGCATGTATGGTGTGTCAGTGGGTCTAGACAAATAGTATCTTTCATTTCAAAGCAGTGCCAATGCTGAGGTGCCTTTGAAACAAGGTCTTTACTGAACAAATCAGTGACTGGATGTCCTGATTTTGTACTTACAGATACAGCAATATTAATTTTGCTCAATGTTGAGGTACCAAACCTGGTCAGAAATCTTGGTGTAATCATGGACTCAGACCTTTATTGTAACATACACTTGAAAACAACTAGAAAAAGTGTCTATATTTGTCCTGCAAAAATAGCAACAATTAGAGGAATTGTGTCTCAGAAAGATGATTAGACTGACTGAGAAAGTGGAAAACATCATTTCAGGTCTCAGATCCTGCCACTGGCTTTCTGTGTGTCAAAGAATTGATTTATTGTTTTTATCAAAGAAATTAAATGGTTTAGGGACAGATTGCATGTATGATCTTCTGCTATGATATGAATTGACCAGACAATTTACTCACTGTTCCCAGTGCCAAAAGCAGCAACATCAATAAAAGAAGCAGTATTCAGTTTATATGCAATTGTACAACAATTGTATTTTTCTATTCTTCTGTTTTAATGTTGAATTTTTAAAAAACTTTTTATTTCATTGTAAAATCGTATGTGTATTTTAATATTATAGTATTATTATTTTTTTTATTTTAACCCCAGTGGTGGTGCTGCTCAGCGGCCAATAGATCAGACTGTTGTTTCACTGTTGCAGCACACAGCTGTTACCTGTGTGAACCTACGCACTTGTTCTCCAAATAAATAAAAAAAAAAATCCCCTTGGTAAGTAAAGCATGACAAATCATGTTCACTTCCTCTTCTGCATGATATATTTTTGCCACTGGATCAAGACAATAAAGGCCTGTATTAGTGAGTCATATCAACTTCAGCTGATTAAATGGGAATTATAATACTGTAGTCCCGGTCCCAAGGGTACGATGTGTACCCATTAAGAATGGATTGTTGCTGAACGGGCTGTATCTCTTTTTACTGGCAATTGTCAACTAACATCAGAATGTGTTTCCTGCAAACTGAACTACTGTCAATAGTAAGGAGTGGTTAACAGTTCCCTCAAAACGATACCTAATTGTCGGTTTGTCATTTTTACCAATGAAAAGCACATTGCACTCATCAAGCTCAGGCTCATTTGCCAGACTATTTGGGCTATTACAAGAAAAACACACACACTGAAATCCTCAGTCTTACGTAATTACTCACTCAAGTTCACTACAGCATTACTTTTCAATGAGCAGATTTTTTTTTCACGTTGTTTGTCACTGCTATCAGAGGACCGATAGATGTGATTGTAGCTGGAAGAACTGGTTTCATGAGACATCTTAAGATAGCTCTTCTTTTTTAGTTACGTTTACGCTCATCAGTGTACTGAAGATTCTCAGAAGATGTCAGTTTGATGGTGTTGAAAGGGGATGAGATTTTATGACTCATTATCTCGACATTTTTAAATCCTTTGTTTTCCTGGTTAAGTCAGGTCAGAATGCAGGAGGAGGGACAGATACACATTCCAGCCCATGGCTTTGTAAGTAAATGTCTTTGAGTACGAATGACACTGAGGAAGTGTTTGATAGTCTGCAGTTTCCACTGATTGGCTGAACAAATGATGCTTTGATGTGTCCCATGAGTCTTATGAATGACTCAACATTTTTCAACATTTCCTGTAAGAATTGTTTCTCTTGTTTTACTTTTAAGACAAGCAAGCCAGTCACGTAAGACACCACCAGGGGGAAAAAAAACGAAGCAAAATAAATACTGGTCATTTTTAGAGCACATGACGCTACCCCACAGTTTATGTGCTCACATTGCTGTGTAAGAAGCATTGTTTGGCGACTTACCTACGTTACATGTGGAACGTTTCTCAACAGAGTCACAAAGTTACAAAGTGCTTCAAAGAAAAATAAAACCAGGTAAAAGAGAAGGCCAAAGAGCCTGAGCACAATAAAAAAAGAATAGAACAGCATGAATAAAGAAGCAGGTTATGTTTCCTTAATGCAGAGCTATTCTGCTTTAAAACATATCAAGTAAGTTGTATAACAAAGGAAATAATAATGGAAAATAAAAATAAAATACTATTCAAATATAAATTGTGGTCAGGAGATCGATAAATGACAGTTTAACACTGATAATACCTGAACCTCAGAACCGAAATGAGTCGATCACACTCCTGCACAGATGATCGGAAACTGGTGATGATATTTCACAAGGGTTAAGAACAACCAGTATGTTCCATATCTCATTTTATTGAATATGATTAAAATCAGGATAAGACACATGGACACATGATACCTGCCAGATGTTAAAGTTAAAATAAATAATATATATATATTTTTTTTGCCTTTAATTTGACAGACAGTTCCAGAAAGACAGGAAAGTCAGGGAGCGAGAGGGGGGATGACATGCAGCAAAGGGCCACAGGTCGGATTTGAACCAGGAAAAATGAGCCCGCTCCTCTCCTCTGCTTGGGGCTAGCGGCTCAAGGCGACAGTAGTTGCTACTAGCATAACTAATCCAAACATCCTACTGGATTGTCAGCATTTGACTTGCATTGTGAGCAATGTAGGCACCAGGTTTTGACAAGAAAAGAATGAAAATTTTTTTATCTTTGGTTCTGCTGCATCAGTTTTGATCATTTCTTTTAAGACTGAGTCAGAGGTAGGAGTGGAATGCGAAATCACTAGAGTAGGCACTCCTTTCATTACCCTCTCACTAATCCTGCTGTGACATATGAAAAGGTCCATTTTGAACAATCAAGCTGCATTAACTGTTCCGACACTGTCTGACTGTCTCCACACAAAATAAATAAACATGCTTCAACAAAGCACTATTCATTGCATTGAACTGCATAACCTTTTGTTGCGTTTAATTGTTGTCTCATGAATGACAACAAAAGCCACTTAAGGTTGATATATAAATCACAAGCCACTATGACTGTTGTTTATTTGGATTAATCATGAATCAAAAGAGTGCCTTAATTCTTGCAGTATCGATTTTATACAATTGTTTACCTAAGCATGTCATATGAATTTGTTTTGAATGCAAGATATGCTTTTGAATATTGCTTTGAATTAACCTTTTCCCCACCAAAAGAGGATTATTTCCAGACATTCCAGACATTTTTCCATGCTTAGTCTTTTGTAAAAATTATACTATAATGTCAATAAAGTCAGTAAAAGTGAAAAAGCAGCCATCATTTCAAATGGTGCAAAAATAATGGCACAAACAAAAAAAAAAAACAAAACAAAAAAAAGAAATACTCAGTGGGGGATCGTCATATTAAAAAATGGAGGTGCATATGTGCCAATGGGGGAAAGAATGTAGTCTACAAGACATCATCTCATGCATTTTTGAAACTGCGTAAATACAGCAAACACAGACTATACTCACTCAGACGCAAGTATGCAAGACATGAAGAACATGCTGTTGTTGGTATAGGGTGTTTGGCAACAGACAATTGGAGACAAATGTCTTGAATCTGTTGCTTTTTGTCTGTTTGTTATCAGTTACACTTGCTGCTCATGGATAATGATCACTTGCCACCATGAACTGTGGCCTTCTTCTAAGCCCACTGAGAGGTGTGTCAGGTGACATAGCATTAATTGTTCCATGACATGACTAACTGTATATATAGCCCAGCTGACGCAAAACATGTATACTAGGTTTGGACAGCAGAGGCATTACAATAATATATTGTTCCTCTCTATCTTGGCTCATCTCTTCTTAGGGCACCTCCTCCCCTAACAACTCTGACAGTCTAACATGCCTAACTAGTACTCACTATGCACTTTTGATGCACCTCTTTATCCAATCTCCTTGCACTTATTGAATAGGTCTAATACTTGGTACTTACACCAAAGTATCCGACTGCATTTAATCTTTAGTGTTGTGATGGATTACATGGAATATATCATAATATAATGATGATACTACAGCTATGTTGCATATTATTTCATTTTTCAAAAAGGGATAAAACTTTTTTTTGATATATCTGTGGGAAAAATGCCTAAGCTTCAGGCCTCTTCAGCAATTTTACTGCTTTCATGGTGTGTCACGAACTGGAAAACACAACACCTTCTCACAGCCTCTGAATGCTGATACTTATGTTTTTCTCACTTTTTGCAACAAGCATGTGATTAAGTGCAGTGGTTGATTCAGACATCTGTCTCTTTCCAACATAAGGTTCACTTGTGCAAGCAATCTAGGCCAACAATTGGAAAGTGGAAGCTAATTAGCCTAGTTTGTTAGCATTATCACTGATTTGTTACTTTTTATTCATTTTATTTAAAATCTGTTGAACTGTTGAAAGCTCTTGCATACTCAGTGTTAGGTTAGTCTTTTTCATGAGACCAGATGTGGTGACGCCAAATATTAGACTGTCAACCCCCAAGGGAACCAGTGGCGCTGTAACATATGTACTGCGTTACACTGCAATGACACTGGCAAATGTAGAGTGCCAGAGTAACATAACAGGTGAGATGGGAAGCAGTGAGATTATCATTTTTAGTACCTTCCCACACAATACTAAAAATACCAGCACTGATATTGTCAGCCAAAACCAAAATTTTACACCTCCTCAAGAACACCAATGTAGGGGGCAGAAAAGTAAATAACGGTGCTTACAAATTTGACCACATACGTACATATATCAAAACACAATTTATTTTTTCAAAAAAACCTAGAATTTTAGCTCAACTTTAATGTAAATGGCTGTTATTGCTTGTAAAAAATGCTTTGATGACTACACTGCCAGAGTTCAGTGAATGTTTAACACTTAAGACATTCAACAGACAATCCAAGACATGGACCACTCCAATGACTCTGCCCATGCAGACAAAGGAATTTCTTCCAAGTGGGAATACAACATCTAGCTCATGGTAGTTACTTCAGTGAAACCAAATGTAACTTGAGTAAAAGGAGAAACGTCGCAAACAGTGGGGCAAATAAATGAAACAATAACAGAGGAAACTGTCAGTAAAAATACTGCCATTGCCAGTAAAAGAAATACTGGTTCTCATGTTTCATCTGTGACTGCTCCCCATGAACCTGCCCAAACCAGTCTGCCACCTCATAGTTCACTTCCAAAGTGGTGTCTTATGTGTCAGGACTGTTGGACTCCTCCGCTAAAATAATGACTGCAATTCAGACTAATCCTGACACCTGACATAAACTCTTTCAGCCTTGACTACAGCTCAGACCAGCCAAACTCTGACGTTGCAAGAGCTTATACCTCCCTCTGCCAAACTCAACTGTGGTGGATACATCAGTACTCAGCGACACCCACATAACTACACAAATTGTTGACTTACCCACAAACATATTTGTGACTGACATGCGAGCCACACCTAAGCCCTCAGACGTCACAGATCTCAGTAAAGCAAGCAGCATTCCACATTTATCACGAAACTGAACTCATGTTTTGTGCCTCTACATGGAAATTCCAAGACAAAACACGGAGAGAGGAGCCAAATTTCACCTCCAACAAATCTAATAATGTATCTGAGTCATAGTCATGTCACTGAATTCATCTCTGAGCCCTTCTGCAACACAAGTAGGCTATTAAATGTATCCTCTTCTACATTTGGAGGTTCAACTGAGAGGAGTTCATCAGTTATTACATCTGAAACAGTGACAGAGATGATCACTATCCAGAGCAAGTCACAAGTCCAGCCATAGTGAACATGAAGTCAACGTCAACACGGAGCAGAACATATGCTCCACAATATATGCCATCGGCCGAAGGTGAAAATTCCTCTTCCACACATAAAACATCTGCCTACAATGAAATGAATGTCATTCAAGGGCAGAATTCAGAAGTCCATTCAAACCCGCCAGAAACAAACCACAGCATACATTACAATGTACAGTATCATTAGCAGTTTCAAGATCAATTGCGACGCTAAATCAAACAACTTCACCTATGAAAAAAACAAAACAAAAAAACAATAGCAGCTACAGGACAATCGACTAGAGCGCAAGCACAACCTAGTTTCTATATCGCAAGTTCCACTACAAGCAACCACATCATCATCACAATAACAGATTTCTGAGTCTACACTATCAGTATCTACTACACCACCACCACCACCACAGACAGCTGCAACAACCACAATAAACTCAACATCAATAACATACACCGCAACTTTGACTGATGAGTCAAATAATGTCTTGAAAGAAACCAAAGCTACCTAATAACACCAACTAAAGCACAACTGAATTTGTAATAACAGAATCCACTTCAGTGGCAACTGCAGCAGCCCCAGCACCAGCTCAGACTATCCTTTCTACAACTAAGTACACCACAGTGCAAACACAAACTACAGCATCTTTGGCAATAACGTGTGCAGCCACATCTTTGCAATCCATGGCATTTACAGCTGTAACAAACACAGTTAACTCCAAAACAGACTCCAGCATCTGCCACATCACTATCCACATATTCCAGTATCTGAAACAACACTGTTACCTATGGAAAACAAGACAAACTCCTGCAACTACAAGAGTTTATGCAGAAATGCTAGGCCTACCTACAGCATATGTGACAACAGTATCCAAAGCAACAATCACAGAAATGATATCAACTTCTATTTATTATGACTCAGTACCAGCTGAGATTAATGCACCAGAAGTGACATACTGTACCAAAGATGGTTCAACATCTTTGACAACATTAGCTGCCTCAACATAAAGTATGTCCCCTGGATTTACTGCCACACCAACAGAAAGTAGAGGAACAGAAACAAAACCAACGCAAAACTGGAGCTGCAACAACATAATCAACAACTCCAACACAAAGTCCAGCATCTGTAATGACAGAATCAATCACATCACAAACATCTAACAGTATTACCATCCCCACACTATAATGTCCACAACAACGGAAGAAACATAAACATTAATTTAAATGAAGCAGTCAACAAATGACACTATATTTTCTACACTGATGAAAAATACACCATCCACAGAACCAGGCAAAATAACAATAGCAATACAAACTACCAGAGTCACAATGCCAACTGCAGTTGTTCCACAAACTTCAGCATCTGTCGGGACAACATCTGTATCTGTTTATACAGCAGCCTATAGTTATAGAGTTACAAATGTTGACAAACACGTTAATAAACAGTTATATCTTCTTAAAATTACATAGTAGTGTGTCATAAACTACTAATTAAATGTTTACATAGGGCTTTTAAATGCTAAATATGGGGTGTGTCACTGTTACAGTCTGGCTCTTAGACTGAAACAATGCAATGGAAGACACACAGGTATGTTAAGTAAAAAACTTTATTCACAACAAAAAATTTATTCACAACAAAATTATCAAAAAACCCCAAAACAAAACACAAAACCAGAGTACCTACTAACAACACACAATTTTTTGTCTGTATGACCAGTGAGCAACAGTAAGGTTAGCCACACCCCTAATTCACTGTATAAGAGGAAAGTGTATAAAAATTAGCTAGTCTCATTCACAAAATAAGCAGATTTCCTCTATGTGTCTTCACTGAATGTTCATTTTCTCAGCTTAACTGTCTATTGTTTATGTTTAACAGCCTGTTAAGTAGCCTAAATGGTAACTGTCAAAGACACAATGTACAACCACAAATAGATGTATCACTCAGCCATGGATAGTTAAAAGAAGGATTGTGAAAGTAAGCTGCACACTGAATGATGTCCATGGTGTTTCCTCCTACATATTTGTGGTAGTTATGCCAGTCATGCCACATTCTCTCTGTATCTCCATATGTGTTTATGCACCTCAGCCAAAGATAAGTCTCAGGTCCTATTTTTAAAGATAATAAAAATACAGAAAGTGATGACAAGTCTTATACATGATTGAAATTGCAATGAAAGACTTATTGTTTAAAATTTTATTTCTTTGTTTTTGTTATGCGATGTCTTTGTTTCTGGTTTACATTGCCTGTTCAGTTAAGGTTTACCAATTATAGAGATATGCCTTTACATATGTTACTTTAAAATTCAGTGTTTCATTTGATGTGACTTGACTTTACTTCCATGTTGAGTTTTGTTTATTGACTTTGTCATTATGACTTTTTTGTGATGTTTTCTTATCTTATCTACCTAGAAATTATGTGCTTAGTTTTCATTTCTGCTTAATGCTTTTTTTTTTTTTTTGTTTTTTAAAAAAAAGTTTTTGAAACCAACACATCTACACCTTGAATAAACTTGATTTTTTATGCCTGTGTATACTATGTTATATTTTGTCAATATTTATTCTAGTTTTATTCTGGTCATGTCAAAATATTATCATATCACAGTATTGTATTTACAATTATAATCCCTTATAACTAACATCTAAGTACATGACAGGCTGTTAAATATCTCAGTATGATCTTACTGACCTGGGCCAGATCAGATGTTGACTTTGAGGAACCCTTTACTAAGTTTTGTTGAAGCCATACAAAGTGTGTGAATGTTGCAGTAATCCCTACTCACCAGAAAAGAATTTCACTATCTGTGAATGTCAATCTGAAAACAGGTGGTTCAATGCTAAATTTGTAATTAAAAGCATGATGCTGTTACTTTGCCTTTGTTTACTTTCACTCTCATGTTTTCAGCATAGAAGAGTGTATCAAGTTGTAATAGCCACTGTGGCAAAGAAAAAAGTACACACCACAGAAAAATATATGGAAATCCACAAAATTAATGGTTAATAGTAATCCCCAAAGTATAATAATGTTATATCAATGAACAGATATGAGAACCAAGAGATACAAGTTTTCCTTTCTTCCTGCTGCTATTCTGTCAATAAATATCACGAAGAACTCTTACTCTGTTTGTTGATGTCCATAAGCGTTGGTGTTGGTTCATGTATAGCCTGGCTGCAAATCAATTTCCCTATCAAGGGACAATAAAGGAAGTTTGAACTTTGAAGGTAATTAATTGAAAAAGTTTGGATTTGATAAGTATCACACAAGTCTACTGAGAGATAAGTTAGTTCACTTGAATGGAATGCATGAACAATAGTGCTTTGGATTTTCTAGTAACTGTAGCATGAAATAGACAATTACTCAGGAGCTGTTTGGGCAGTTTTCTTTCCTGGTGTCATCCTTCAATGATGTGTTGAAACATTTCCAAAAATGTATGAACGCCTATCATGACGCTTCCTTTTTTCCTTTTTTCTATTCAGCCATATATATAAGCCCTCAGCAAACAGGTGGAATCACACAAGATGTGCACTGGGGCAGTGTTCATAAGGAGCCTTTAAAATAATACATATCTAAAGAACATTATTAATTAAGTTTGAAAATTGCTTAGGGTAAGTACATTTTGTGTTTAGTTAAATTCTTAATTTTACAGGCATAAATGAAATAATTTATACTTCACTACCATATGTTTTACATTGCATATTCTGTATTATTTTGGCATTTTTGGTGAAATTATGCTCTATTGGATTATTGCACGGAGTTATTTTTGCTTATCTTGCTAATCTTATTTAGATTTCATCCATCCTATAAAAAGTGCAAAAATGTATCAGTTGTTGCAGGAATTTTTGCTTGTTCCTCTCCATAATGAGGTCAGAGGTCAGGGTCTGCAGGTCGTACAGCTTTAGCTGGTAGAGCTTATGACTGTTTAGTGGAAAAACAGCAAATTAATTTCATTCAGCACATGTAAGTACATTTTATATAGTTTTCAGATCCATCAGCCATGTTTTTTGAAATGATAGTAGAAAACCTGTTTTAGTTTCAAATATAAAGTATTTGTTGAGACTGCTTTTGATCTTAAACCAGATCTTAAAGGCTGCTTTATGATTATGATACACATTTTTGAGTGTTCAAGAGGAATCTTAAAGACCCTACCCCTATATTGCTAGAGTATATTATTCAAAAAATACTCTACTCAGTTTTAATCAAAATGTTTGAAAATAAATTTTTCAATAATACAAGATGGTTTTTATTTTTTTTACAGTGCATTTCATTGTATTTTTACAGTGCATTTCATTGTATTTCCATATATATTATTATTATCCATATATATCCACATATTGTTTGGCTGCCCCCTTTAATATACTGTAATAACCAAAAGTCACTCTATGTGTGAAACATCCGCTCAGGACACTTAAGATTAAGAACTGAGAAGAAGAATGTTAAGATTAACAAAACTGTGTGATAGGAAATGTAATTTTGGTGAAATTTTATTTCTAGTCCTAGAAATTGAAATCAAGTATTAACTCCTAAAAACTGAAAATATAGTTTATATTATAGGGGAAAATCATTACATTTTCATTATTATTACAAATTGTAGTTAGTTACTGTTAGATATATTCAGATGTTTGCTGTTAATTCTGCTTTTGGAAGTCACTGTCTTGTCAAAAATTGCAGGTTCAAGAGTCACAATGGGTTTTGGACCAGTTTTATCAAGTTTGCTGATACTTACAGGTAAGTTAGTGATTCATGGAATATTAAGGGAAGGTGCGCACAGTGCTCTGAAAAAAGAATATTATTTTAAACTCATTAATACCTCTGTTCTTAACAAATAGTGGCCATTGAGCTTGCTGCTGCTCAAAACACAACAACTACTGGTGCATCAACAACAACAGGTGCATCAACAACAACTGCTGCGTCAACAACAACTGGTGGATCAACTACAACTGGTGCATCAACAACAACTGGTGCATCAACAACAACTGGTGGATCCACAACAACTGCTGCATCAACAACAACTGGTGGATCCACAACAACTGGTGCATCAACAACAACTGGTGCATCAACAACAACTGGTGGATCAACAACAACTGGTGGATCAACTACCACTGGAGGTTCAACAACAACTGGTGCATCAACAACAACTGCTGCGTCAACAACAACTGGTGGATCCACAACAACTGGAGGTTCAACAACAACTGGTGCCTCCACAACAACTGGTGGATCAACTACAACTGGTGGATCAACTACCACTGGAGGTTCAACAACAACTGGTGCATCAACAACAACTGGTGGATCCACAACAACTGGAGGATCAACTACCACTGGAGGTTCAACAACAACAGGTGGATCCACAACAACTGGTGGATCAACTACAACTGGTGGATCCACTACAACTGGAGGTTCAACAACAACTGGTGGATCCACAACAACTGGTGGATCAACTACCACTGGAGGTTCAACAACAACAGGTGGATCCACTACAACTGGAGGTTCAACAACAACTGGTGGCTCCACAACAACTGGTGGATCAACTACGACTGGTGCATCTACTACCACTGGAGGTTCAACAACAACTGGTGGATCCACAACAACTGGTGGATCAACTACAACTGGTGGATCCACAACAACTGGTGGATCAACTACCACTGGAGGTTCAACAACAACTGGTGCATCAACAACAACTGGTGGATCCACAACAACTGGAGGATCAACTACCACTGGAGGCTCAACAACAACAGGTGGATCCACAACAACTGGTGGATCCACAACAACTGTAGGATCAACTACAACTGGAGGTTCAACAACAACTGGTGGATCCACAACAACTGGAGGATCAACTACCACTGGAGGTTCAACAACAACTGGTGCATCAACAACAACTGGTGGATCCACAACAACTGGAGGATCAACTACCACTGGAGGTTCAACAACAACAGGTGGATCCACAACAACTGGTGGATCCACTACAACTGGTGGATCAACAACAACTGGTGCATCCACAACAACTGGAGGATCAACTACCACTGGAGGTTCAACAACAACAGGTGGATCCACAACAACTGGTGGATCAACTACCACTGGAGGTTCAACAACGACTGGTGGATCAACTACCACTGGAGGTTCAACTACAACTGGTGGATCAACTACAACTGGTGGATCAACAACAACTGGTGCATCAACTACAACTGGAGGTTCAACAACAACTGGAGGATCAACTACCACCGGAGGTTCAACAACAACTGGTGGATCAACTACTACTGGAGGTTCAACTACAACTGGTGGATCAACTACAACTGGTGGATCCACAATAACTGGTGGATCAACTACAACTGGTGGTTCAACAACAACTGGTGGATCAACTACAACTGGAGGTTCAACAACAACTGGTGGATCAACTACCACTGGAGGTTCAACAACAACTGGTGGATCAACTACTACTGGAGGTTCAACAACAACGGGTGGATCAACAACAACTGGAGGTTCAACAACAACGGGTGGATCAACTACCACCGGAGGTTCAACAACAACTGGTGGATCAACTACTACTGGAGGTTCAACAACAACAGGTGGATCAACTACCACCGGAGGTTCAACAACAACTGGTGGCTCCACAACAACAGGTGGATCCACAACAACTGGTGGATCAACTACTACTGGAGGTTCAACAACAACTGGTGGCTCCACAACAACAGGTGGATCAACAACAACTGGTGGATCAACAACAACTGGAGGTTCAACAACAACTGGTGGCTCCACAACAACAGGTGGATCAACAACAACTGGTGGATCAACAACAACTGGAGGATCAACTACCACTGGAGGTTCAACAACAACAGGTGGATCCACAACAACTGGTGGGTCAACTACAACTGGAGGTTCAACAACAACTGGAGGATCAACAACAACTGGTGGATCCACAACAACAGGTGGATCAACTACAACTGGAGGTTCAACAACAACTGGTGGATCAACTACAACTGGTGCATCAACAACAACTGGTGGATCCACAACAACTGGAGGTTCAACAACAACTGGTGGATCCACAACAACTGGTGGATCCACAACAACTGGTGGATCAACTACCACTGGAGGTTCAACAACAACTGGTGGATCAACTACAACTGGTGGATCAACAACAACTGGAGGTTCAACAACAACTGGTGGCTCCACAACAACAGGTGGATCAACAACAACTGGTGGATCAACTACAACTGGTGGATCAACAACAACTGGAGGTTCAACAACAACTGGAGGATCAACTACCACTGGAGGTTCAACAACAACAGGTGGATCCACAACAACTGGTGGGTCAACTACAACAGGTGGATCAACTACAACTGGAAGTTCAACAACAACTGGAGGATCAACAACAACTGGTGGATCCACAACAACTGGTGGATCAACTACAACTGGAGGTTCAACAACAACTGGTGGATCAACTACAAGTGGAGGTTCAACAACGACTGGTGGATCAACAACAACTGGTGGATCAACTACAACTGGTGCATCAACAACAACTGGTGGATCCACAACAACTGGAGGTTCAACAACAACTGGTGGATCCACAACAACTGGTGGATCCACAACAACTGGTGGATCAACTACCACTGGAGGTTCAACAACAACTGGTGGATCAACAACAACTGGAGGTTCAACAACAACTGGAGGTTCAACAACAACTGGTGGATCAACTACAAGTGGAGGTTCAACGACGACTGGTGGATCAACAACAACTGGTGGATCAACATCAACTGGTGGATCAACTACAACTGGAGGTTCAACAACAACTGGTGGATCAACAACAACTGGTGGATCAACTACAAGTGGAGGTTCAACAACAACTGTTGGATCAACAACAATTGGTGGATCAACTACAACAAGTGCTCCTAGTACTGCTATTACAATTGCAGCTCCTCCACCAGTTGTGGTTCTTGCAGCAACCTTCGTGCAACCATTTACAGAAGAACTCAATGATCCAAACAGCGCTCAGTTTCAGGCTCTTGAGACAGAAGTTGTAACATTCGTGAGTACAATGTTTAAATGGTCACATTACTCATTCATTTTCTAGTTGCCCTAAGTGAGTTTGCAGTTGAATTGGAGAACATTGTATTTTTAATTTGTTAATATTTTTGTATTTGCTTCCTTCCCACAGTGCGATATCATCTACAGAGCAAGATTTGGCTTTCTTTTCATCCGCACTTTTGTCATACGGTTTAGGTAACATTTTCATTTTTGAGAAACCAACTGACTTTGCTTAATTTCCTGGGTCGTGATCATCAATATCAGAGTTTTTAATGTTAATGATGGCTACAAAAAAAATGGAATACTTACACACAGGTAGAACTTATTAATGTTAAGAGATATGTATTTTTTTTTTATGCAGACGAGCTGTGGCCAGAACTCGAATGGAAAATACTGAAGCAGAGGTGGGGATTGAGTTTAACCAAACTGCCACAGCTGATGAAATCCCACAGGATACAGATATTGTAAACACATTAGTAGAAGCTGTGTCTAACCCCAACAACACCTTCAATATCTCTCTTGAAACCGACTCCATCCGAGTAACTGGTAAGTAAACAATGCCTACATTTTAGTCATTTAGTTATTAGAATTTCTTTGGTACTTTTTATGGTGAACTACACAATAAACAATTCTGTTTTCTCAGTCAACAATACAAAAGCTGTTTCTCAGTATGAATTGTCTAAAGATAATTGCTGATGTATTCCACAATTTCATCTGAAAATAACCATTCCAGTTTTGTGTTTTACTGCAAATAAGGATGGGGTTTAAATCATTTACAATTAGTGACTTTGCTGTCAAATTTACTCCTGATTCCTTTCCTGTCTTTTCACAAATTGCTGGGTTGATAAAGACCATACACAATCATAATTATCATGTGACAAACAGAAGCAAGACTTAAACTTTTACTTACTACAAATTAACATACGTCATATTGTGATGTATATGTTTGTTATATGTTATGTATATATACCCTTTGGCTGCTATTATATATTTTCTTACAATTTTTCTTCATATTGTTCATTTTTTTACAGAAAGAAACATTACATCAAATACAACAGCAACAACCACCATCGCTGCCACTACAACTACCATTGCTGCCACAACAACTACAGGTACTGCAAGTACAACCACAGCAACCACAACAACCACAACTGTCGAGGCAGTCACAGCAAGGCGGGTGACTTTCAGATCTGTTGGAGAGACATTTACTACTGACTTGCAGAATCCATCATCTACAGCATTCACAAGTCGAGCCTCCCTGATTAAGTCAACAGTAAGTCTCTCTCTCTCTCTTAGAGTGAAACCTAGCAGAGTTTAGGAATCCTGATAAAAATTCATTTGAAATGTTTTACAAGATGGCCATGATTTTAGGTATATAATTTAACAGTATTCTACAATATGACATCATTTCTTTACATTTATTGTTCTTTTACATTTGTCTAGTCACCCTCCATCTTTGCAAACATATTTTCACTATGATTTCTGCACATAGTAAATTTCCAATTAATAGTTAACTTCCATTTTCTAGTCTAATGCAAACATATGTCTAATTTAACACTGAAGTGTACGCTTTTAATAATTCCTAATGATGCAAGATCACAATAGATGGAAACCCTGTTTTACATGAGATGAAAAAAACAATGTAAGTTATCTTTCCACATACAGTAAATAGGACACAAAACTGGAAATTGGGTTAACAGGGAGTTTAACAGAATTATTACATGTTACAAATTAAATACCATAATAAAAAATACAACACACAAATAAAGAAAAACAAGCCAACAAAATAAATGCACTTACAATTGGTTTGCTTTTATGTCTGCAGCTCGAACCTTTCTATCGAGAAGCATTTTCTTCATTCCGCTCTTTGAACGTGGTTTCATTCAGGTAATTTGCTATTGTTATGTTGACAGAGCCTTAACAATATTAGTGATACCTTCATACAAATCAAATTCATACTTTTTGGTTATTTTTTTTGCAGTAATGGATCAATCATCAACAACATGGACATCGCCTTTGCATCTACGTCTGTTCCTAATAACACTCAGATTGCAAATGTGTTGGTCCGTGCAGCTTCAAATGTCACAGCCTTCAACATTGACACCGCTTCCATTTCTGTGGATGGCACAGGTAAGCAATATTGAATGATACTTTATCAAAATGTTATAATATCACCGAACTGTTAATTAAATCAAAATCTTTTTTCCTATTCACAATATTTACAGAAGTGTCAAGTGGAGTCAGCCACAAGAGTCTCAGTGTCATCACTGCATCCTGCCTGGTGCTGATGTCATGGCTGCTATCAAGCCAGCAATAGTGTCGACGCTGATGTCCATGTGAAATCCCATTAGAAAATGACTGCTATCACTGGTATGAAAAAGGGCATTGTCTGTAAATGTTAAATGGCTTGGAAAGGGATAGAACCAGATATTGAATTCAAAGTTGGGACAACCAAACACTTTCATAATGGAAGTTGATTGCAAGGCCCTTAGTTAGAACTTTTCCTTATTCTCTGTTTGATGTCCTAGAAAGAGACAACTTTAAGCACCTGATCTACTGAAAAGAAATTACTATGCCTGCAGATGTATGGCTTAAAAACTTGAGTAATGGCAAATGAAACCTTGAGACCATTTTTTTTCCACTAAGTATGAATGCAATTTGAATGTATTGTGCTATAATAATATAATTTAGAAACACTACCTTTTAAATTGACCATAAAGGTAAGTCCTTTGAAATGGATATTAACCAAATTATTTACATTAAATTATGTTTTACTCCATATAATTGTCCAGTCAGTAAAGTTGACTGAGAAAGAGTTTTAGTAAAGAAAATCATTCAGCCATTATTTGTTCCTTGCTCCAGACCTGACCCAGTCAGATTCATGTTGAATGTCATGGCCTTCATTAAATATATGTCTGAACAATGTCCTGTATGACAATCCAGTCAACTTTTTATTTATATGTATTTATATTATCATGCATATGTGTATTCTGTGAGCTTACCTGTATTTTTGTATAATTTTAGAAAGAAATACTGTCTTCAAGATGATCAGGATACAAAAACAATAGTAAAAAAAAATGTCTCAATTTAAGTGGATATAAAAACATATATCACTGTATAATGAAGAAGCTTTCATTAAAGGCACTGATGACATATACAGAGAATCAAAACCTGTCTCATTATTTCATAAAACTTACTGTCTCAATCAGATGTTCTCAACAGAGTCAGTGATTCAGGTTTGTCCATGAAGATAATATATAGATATCTGCAAAGTCTTAGTAGTTGAGGACTGCTACAAAGTGTGAAAGGTTTGCAATGTCTAGTGTTTAGTCAGACATAAGAACAGCACACAGCATAAATGAGCACACCCCTCTGAAGAAGAAGAAATATTCTTTCTCCAAAATGATTAACATTTCAAATCATAAGAAGGTGACAAAATGAAATTTAATAACACCCTTGACCACACCCTTGATTCATTCCAAATATGTAATATTTTAGTACTTAGTATGTCCTCCCTTACTTCTAAGATTGTGCTGACTCTTCTCTGCATTGAGTGTACAAGTTCAAGGCATAGTGTCCCATATAATCTGTTCCACTCCTGGAAGATGACCTTCTCAGAGCCCTGATGCTTGAGGGGGAGTGCTACTCCACTTTGCTCTTCAAAATTCCCCACAGGTGCCAAATACGGGTGAGGTCTGGTGACAGGTACTTAGCCACTGCAACACTTACACCCTGTTCTTCTTGCATGAATGCAGCAGTGAACCAAGAAATGGCTGAATAAGGAGTCTCCAACAATCCCTGAGTGGATAGGAATAGTTCAGGAAATTTATATTATGGAGCTGTTGACTTTTTTCCCAGAGATATGCTTCTGAATAATGTTAAAATACTGTATTCTATATTGTGTAGGCCTATTTGTAATCTTGGATGAGCTTTGTTTTGTTACCTTTGCACTGAGATGGGCAGAGTGGATTGTGGGTGGTTGATGGGTGGAGGATGGCTCCCTCCCCAAAGACTCCCTTACTATGCCACCAAAGCCACGGATCGGACAATACTCCAATGTAATCCAGCACCTCTCTATTTTTATTGTACTTTTTAACTTTTTTTTTGTAAAGATATATATTGTCTTATATGAATGTCAAGCACTTTACCTGACCTATGATGACCCCTGTTGTTTTGTTTTGTTCTATTTGTGATACCATCAAATCCAAAAAGATTCACTTTGGTCTCACTAGATCAGAGTAAGTTTTCACCTTTGTTAATTTGGCTTTTGCAAAGGCTAAACAGGCTTTCCTATGCTTTGACATCCGCAGTAGCTTCCTTTGTGGACAACAGCCATGCATTCCACTTCTGTGCAGTGTGCATCTTACTGTGTGAGTAAGTGATGAAACAGTCAATCCATTCTGGCTTTCCAAACTGGATTGGAGCTTGATGGATCTGGAACTCAGCCAATCATGTAAGGATTTGCATGGATCTGACATGGTGAAGCTACAATGGCAGGTCACTTTAAATGTTGCTGTGGTAAGAAATTGTGGGACAGCATTATCTTCAGTCCAGTGTTTCCTATGTATAAAGAAGATAAGATAAGATGCTTTGAAGCCCCTCTCCTTATCATTTCAAGATTTTGACCAGCTTTAATGGTTGTTGCATAGATACTTCTGTCATTTCACTCAGTTAGAAACCTTCCCACACAAAAAATAAAAATTTGGACTGCAGCCTCTGTCTCTCTCCTTCCCCTTCCCAAACAATCCCCTCATCTTCCTTCCTCATCTCCCAGTTGCTTTCCCACATTATTTCCCCAACATCCCTAGAACCCCTGTCCACTATAACCCTGTCCCACAGCTCAGCCTTAGGTACCACTTTAATTGTAAATCCCTGAGCATCTGTGCAACTTTGTCATCCTTAGCCCCAGCCCCACCACATGTCCTACTGGGGAGCAAGGGTGGGGATTGTGCATTGGGAGTCTGAAGTGGTCATGGAACAAGAGAACCAGTTGGAGGCTTCTGCATCGCGCTTCTTCATTTGCCAGTTTCAGGAGGTCCTCTGAAGACAGGTGACGCCACAGGTCTCACACCTGCCATAAGGTGGAGACAGAGAATGGGTTATAGTCCAAATTGATCTAAAGCTAAAGTCTCATCTAAGAACCTTTATCTCCAGTTTCACTGCAGTTTACTTATAACCATTGATAGAAGAAGTATTCAGATCCTGAACTAAAAGTAGTTAAATAGACACCATTACAAGTTAATCCTTCATTCAAAATAAGTAAAAGCCATCAGTTGATTTTAGCTATTTTTGCTATTGGGTGGTTTCATTTGCAGTAACAATGCATTTTACCTTGAATGCTCATGATAGATTTTTTTTAAAATATAAAAAGTAAGTAGTAACTGTACAAGTACAATATATCCCTCTAAAATGTGATGGAATAGAAGCATAAAGTAACAAAATCAAAATTTACTCATTAACTTTATTTACATACAGTTAATGAATAAATGTACTTTGTTGCATTCCACCATTACTTAGAACCAAAACTACATATATATCACCAGACAATTTATATATTATAGATAAGAAAATGTTCTTCAGAAAGTCTAAGCAAAGCAAGATGAAAGTCTTTATTAAGTTGGGGATATACATCACTTCATCAGGGTTGAACAGATCATTTACACCTGGTAGCCTAAGCACACAGTACACCAGAAATAAAAAAATATGGTATCACATAATGAAATGAACAACAAATATAGAGAAAATGTTCATCACAATTATAACAAAATATTAATGATATTTTATTGATGATAATATCATAAAAATAAAAATCATGTCACTGATTATGATGCACTCCCATCAACAGGTACAATTAAAGAGGCTGTTCATAAAAAGGGTATATAGTCTAAATCTGGATATACTATGGCATATTCTGTGTGTATTACAATGTTAATTCTATGGACTGAGCAAGATTCAAATACTGGACTGGTGTAAATAGTGCAGTGACAGGAAGGGCGTCAATAGTTGTAGTGAATTCAGCGTTTGTGTTTCTTATCTTTTCTGTTCTGTTAATTCTGACAGAAAGTGTTTTTTCATTTAGCCTTAAATAAAGAACAATTTGTATTAAATGGTTAAACGCAATTAATCCATTCTAAATAAATAAGCAAACTGTTGTGCCTACTCGCTGTATTGGCTTCTCCCCTGTGTGGATCATCCTGTGCACAGTAAGGTTATCTTGAAGGGACAAGCACAATACTTACAGATGAAGTCTCTTCAATCTGAATCTGATTTGAATATGTGTACCTTTTTTGGCTGTGGATTTCTTTTAGGCAGTTAAATGTGAGAGAAAGTCTACAATAAATAAATATAATAAAACTTAGAATAAGTTATAACTCTACTGTTCTTTGACAGTGAACAAGGCCAAGAGCATTCAACTGTTGGTGTGTAGAAGTCCAGATACAGGCCAGAGTCTAAGTCTGAACTTCTTCTCCAACACTCCAACACAAGTGCACATCTACTGAAGTCTCAAATAGTTAAAAAAAATCCACTGGAGACGGGCAGAGTTCAGTGCAAAAGAATTTATTCTTAAAATAAGAGATAAACCCAAGCCAGCCCCGGAGCTGAACTAAAGACACCTCGGAATGGAAGATCAGGGTCCTGGAGGGATAGCTGAGGGTTTGTGCCCTTTTCTATCCATAGTTGGCAGTCTTTTGCCTGATTTGGTCTTAGTCAGCGGCAGGGGAGGCAGAAGGGGCCGAAGGACTTCTGAGGTTAAGAAGACATGTGGGCCAAGGCAAAAAAAACTAAACAAAAAAAAAAACAAAACAGGAAAGATCTTGTGTGTGGTGTGAATCATTATATTTAAGTGTGTGCATGTTTATATATATATATAAGGCAGCAGTGGTGGCATAGTGTTCTATGCCTATGTTGTAATTCAGTTGTTCAGTTGGGGAGGGTTGGTGGGTTTGGGGGCTTCGGCCAGCTGTAGCATGAATGACAGGGGGGTGTCAGCTGCTTGTTGTGCTTTAATGTATGGTTTTCTGCGAGGCTGGGTTGTTAGATGCTGTCCTCAGGTATTTCAGTGCTATTGCTTGATGTCTTTGTCTTACAGTTTGGATGCCTGTTATGGTGTGTATATAGTGGTTGCTAATGTAGAATGAGAGTCGGTGTGCCAGTTTCAAACCTTTATTCTGAATTGTTTGCAAGCGTTGTAGCTGGTTGTCAGAGATGGTTATCCAGGTGGGGACAAAGTATTCAAAGAGAGTTCGGATGTAAGACAGGTAGACTTTGATGACTGTAGAGGGTGATGCTCCATGTTTTCCACAGAGGGCTTTGAGATGGTTGAGTCTGTTGTTTGCCTTTTGTTCCAGGTTATCGATATGTTTAATCCAGGTCATGCTGTTCTGAAGTGTTACACCAAGAAATGTTGTTTTGTTGCTCATATTGATTTTCTGGTTGTATAGTGTTCATTTAATGTTGTTAACCTGCAGGTGTGAGTTTCTACTGAAGAGGACACATTGTGTCTTGGCAGGGTACTGCCAGGGTTATTTCTTTTTTACTGAAGTTTCTGTGAATGTCTTCTGATAGTCAAAGGATGTTGTCTGTGGTGGCTCTGCTTCTCCTGAAACCGACTTGATGAATTCCTAAATGGCCCATTGATTCGATGTGATTGGTGATTCATGAGCTGAGTACTCTTTCAAACAGTTTTCATATGTGGCTGAGGAGGCTTATGGGGCGGTAGCTTGTGACACTATGTGGGTGTTTTCCTGGTTTGTGGATCATGGTAACAGTTGCAACTTGCCATGGTGAGGGGAAATGTCCAGTCATGAGGCAGGGAGAGAAGAGCTGTCCAAGGTGCTGGAGGTAGGTGACCAGAGCTTGTTTTATTAGTATGGTGTCAACATCATCTTCGCCTTGTACTTTGTTTTTCTTTTTTTTTTCAGTTGTAGTTGTATTTCTTGGATGGTGACTGGCTCAGAGGGGGTGGTGCTCTGCACTGTGATTGGCTATGTTTGTCTGTCTTGTGTCACATTCTGTAATTTCTTTGTCAACCAGGTCTTTCCATGCATTGTTGAAATGTGGGTCATTTGGACATTAGTGGACATCTTCAAGGTAATTACCGAAGAAGATGGGCTTTTCTTTATTGTCTTTAATGATTGTGCCTGATGATTTGAGTGATGGTATGTTATTTTCTGAATCTCCATTTATGCTTTTGATTTTTTGTCAGAAAGTCGGGGGATTTGTGTCTTGATCGAGTATCCTGTAGAATGAATTCCAGGTTTTTTTTGCCGTTGAAGGGTAAGTTGTGTTTTAATAGGGCTTTAAAGTCTGTTTATTTCTGTTTTGGTATAGGGTGATCTGGACCATACAACTGGGTTGGTGCAGTTCATGGATATATGGTTGAATTGCTGACATTTGTACAACTGTTTGGTGGTGGGGGGAGGCTGTGTCTTCTCCACTCTATGTTGAGAAAGATCCATGTAGAAGCCTTCATGGAGAAGGCTGGCAGCTTGGTCTGGGTTGGTGAGCTGGATCTTGATGAATGTGGTTGGTTGCCGGGTGGTTTTGCTTACGATTCTGCTTATTCTGGAGATGTTAATGCCTTGTTTTTCCAATTCTTCTTTGATCTGTATCTTTGTGATGCCTGTATGAATACCCCTGATGACCAGTAGTTTAGTGGATGTTTCAGATGGGGGTATGGAGCTGTGTTTGCGTACCAGCCTGCAGGTGAACTGGGCCCCATTAAATGGTCTTTCCATCCATGGTGACAGCAAAGAGTTCACGGAGAGAATATCCTTGGGGGAAGATGAGGATGTTCCCATTTCTCATATGGACCAGTTTTTGAAGTTGGGCTTGTGGCTTAAGTATCTGGATTTCTTTGAGGATGGATTGGTTTGTTGGGAAGGGGTTACTAGGGGTTTTATAATTCTCTATAACAACAGGTGTGAGGTGTTGATTTTCCATTGACTCACGTCTTGCTCTTTTCCCAGAACCTGTGTTGAACGTTTGGTATTTGTGCATATTTGCATTCACAATTTCTGAGTAGCTAGCAGGGAGTGGTGCCAGGGGGGTATGTGGGTCTTGTCCATTTAAAAGGATCTGTTCCATGGTGGTTAGAGTAGATTGAAATTGTGTAGTAAGATTATTGAGGGGGGTGGATTGGGTGTATTTGCTGAGTTCAGAGAACAGATGGTTGATTTGATCAAAGATATTTTCAATGATGAGGCTGTGTTTCCAATGTTTCCAGTTTCTGAAGTGTTTTGGTGATACATTTGTGAGCGGTGGGTCATTTGGAAGGCTGGTGCTCTTTCTCTCTTGTTTTTTCCTTTGTGTTGTTTCTTCATTTGCTCCGAAAGCAGCAGTCCATTTTTTTTTTTCCAAAGGATTGGTTGGTTTTGCAGTGGCCATATTGTTTATAGGATTAAGATTCACACACACACTTATGTGTGTGTGTGAATTGCTGTGCAGCTGCAGAGTGAATTACTTTGTGATGACTCAAGTGTGAAAATAGAAGTGATTATAAGGGTGATTATAGGAGTGATTAGTGAACCAGTGAAATGTAACTGCAAAACCAGAGCTGGAAAGTACCAAACTTTCCTTGCTTTCTGACACCCTTACTGTATCTCTGAGGGTCCTCAGACTGTATTTTTTTTAAACTTTATTCAGACCAAGTTACATGTTATTACAAACTTCTAATCAGATAATTCTATCTTCAGTCATGATTTAGTTGATGTATTAAGTGCATAATACATCTAAATAATGTTAAATCACACAACACATTGCAGGGTGTATTTTGATGATGCTTGGTCACATTTTATAACACTTAGTACATCTTAAATGAAAATTACTACAATACATCTCATTTGCTTTGGTTTCTATATCTGGTAATTCTATACCTTTCAGAAACCCCACTGATAAAGCCCACTTGCAACAATTAAAGCCACACACCTCCTTATAAGCCTCCTGCAAGTAATAATGTTATGTTGTTGCTATAGTCATGAACAACACAGCAGCTGACATGCCTCTGTGCACACACTTACTGCATGACAGGTGAGTTTTTGGGGTGTGAACCTACTGCTACCATGTCCAAGAAGCAGACTTGCGGGTTTTTTTCACTATTTACATAGGGTGATTATGGGAAATGTAGTTATAAATAAAACTGGACCTACAGTGCATTCAGAGAGTCTTCACTTTTTCACATTTTGTTATATTGCAGCCTTATGCTAAAATTAATTTAAAAAACCTTTTTCCCCTCATCAATCCAATCGATCAATACCCCATAATGACAAAGTGAAAAGCATGAGACCACTGATTAAGATATTCTGACCCCAGGTGTGGCTGTGTCAAAGCAGCTATGTGTATACAAAGCCAAATGTCTGCAATGCGGAAGAAATGATAAAATAATATGTAGACACACACGAGTGACAGCAATGTGGTAGGGTTAGGTGTAATACAGAAAGAAGCAACTGAATATAGGGTTTGGGAAAATGTAGAAAGTTCCCTATGGCTTTGTGCCAGTGCCAGTGTGCAATTGAAACAGTATAACCTTTCCTTTGTATTTTTCATTCGGCATAACGAACAGGGTTGGTTACAAGCCTAAAATATGTGACTGCTCTTGATTTTCAGGTTTGAGCTCACCTTTCTAAGTTGGTTTCTGATTTCCAGTTCAATGAAACAGTCACTGAAGTTAATTTCAAAAAAAGTCAAAGACTGTTTTTCAAAGGTTCCATTATTGTCTGTTGATTTCAGTATTGGCTTATAATCAGTATGTGTGTCTGCTATCTTCTTTTCTCATAGTTACAATATAACTACATTGTATTGTATCGTATCAGTACAGGCCAACCGAATTGAAAGGCTTGCACTGCAGATTATACTAATATTATTAATTCTACTGCTACATTTCAGAGCAGGTGTGGCGGGTCAGTGGGTCTTTTGTCAAGGAAAAGGTACCTTTTTACTGTACTGCCAATTGTGACATACCTGGGGTTTCCCTCTGTTGTTGTGTGTGTCTGCCCTTTGACCTATGTTTCGGTTCATTGTGCTTGGAGGCAGAGTGAGTGGCAAGTTTCATCAGAGATGTGGCACACTTGTACAGCCTGGCTCGCCTGTTCTCAAGATGCCTGCCAATGCTCTCTCTCTCTCACTCCTACCATGCAGGGCCTGTGGAAACACCAACTATCCACATTTCCATATTTTTTTGATTAATACTACTGCACACATGCACCCATAAACTGCTGACCCTACCAAAATTACTGATTTTCATATTTGTAACCCTGTAGCTTGGCTAAAAAAAAAAACCCTAAATGGTGACGTTTATGTGAGCCTCCTCTTACAAGAAGAAGCCAGATTATAACAAATGGAATCAAACCAAGGTTTTGTACTTTTTCATCTTCTTTAAGTAATTTTTGGACATCTCTGTTACGGTATTTTCTGGACTAGTTCTTCGACTAGTTTTGCTTCCTGCTTGTCCGCAATCCATTTCAAATTTTGAGATAGTTGTGTTAGTAGATTAAAAGGGAGTTTTCAGTGGTTGTAGGTGTCTACTGTTGGGCATTAGTTGTAAGTTATAGCTGAAATAGTTACTAGATGTTACTAGAGGAAGTTTCACAAACAAAATGGATTGCTGGCTGTTAAAGAATTGTGTGTCCTGGGGTGGGATATTGTGCTTTTGATTGGACAGTGTCTTGGATACATGTCCATGGCCATTTGTATGCCATAATAGGTGAGTCTGGTTTGAGCAGCATGGTTGTGGTGTGGTCATATGGTAGCATATTTAATGGTTCTTTTGTCTCCACTGGTTACAGAATCTTTGTTTGGTTTGGTCTCGTTTAAAGGATGGATACTGTGGAGGAATTTGTACAGTCTCCCAGCAAGAAATTGTTAAGTGTATTAAAGAGTAGATATTGAAGATAGCAGAAAATTATGAAGTAGAAAAAATAGCTTCTGCTGCTGCAGTACATGCAGGAAAATGAACATGAGGAATGAGCACAGAAACACCAGGAGCAGGTTTGTTAATGACAGCAAGAACTGGAGACTGAAAGGTTAAGGTTAACTACAAGGCGGTTATGAAGCTGAATTACAACAGCAGTGTTAGAGACTGGAGCTGATGAAAGAGGGTAAGTGTTCCCTTCCATCTCTTGGGGTTTATCCGGCTTACAAAAATTTAATGAGAAGGACATGGACACCTTCTTTCTGCACACTTGAATGAGCATCAGGTTAAAGTCCCGTGCCAAGGTCCTCATGAGGTTGGCTGGGTTAAGGGGATGCAAATCGAACCACTTCAACCCGGCCGGAGACCAAAGCCAGCTGCTCTTGCCGCTCCCGTCCACCAGGTTGGTAGAGAGGGTGTTATAGCTGCAGTCAAATTCCATACTAATCCAAAACCAGCTGCTGTTGCATGTTCTGACTTAAGTGCCAATCAGCCTGAGCCCTCTTTCAGTTGAGAAGAATGTGATCCTGGTTATAATATATGTGTGGGTTATGTGTCTTTGCCAGGCAATGACCAGAAAGTTCCTGTTAACATACTGGGAGACACAGGTGCTTTAGAGTCTTCCATGACTAAGCCTATTCCTTCTTTTTCCTCAAAAAACAACACCAGTAAGTGTCTGCTGCTTAGGGGAATGGGTATGCAAGTGAAATCTGCGCCTTTGCATCAGTTGGTGGTGTTTTCTGATTTAGTGCACAGGGAGGTCGCCACGGAAGTTCTGCCTGCATTTCCCATTGCAGGGGTGGCAGTCAACCTGGGGAATGATCTGGCTGTGACCAGAGTATGGCCTGACATGCCTCCTGCACTAGTGGTGAGTGAGAGAGCTTGTGGATACTAAGCAGAACCTAACAGAGGTATTTCTGACCTGTGCAGTAACCTGAGCCCAGATTTGCAAAACACAATGCAGAGCATATCTGTATTCTTTTATTCTTCTGCTTTAATGGTTGATTCTATTTTAGCACATTTTTATCTTCGATTTAATTCTACAATCCTAAGTGTGTTTTTACATTGTTTTGTGTTCATATAATTTATTGTCATATGCAAAGCAAAGCAAAGCATTGAAATGGCTTGTTGCTGAAAGGTGCTATTTTAAAAAAGTAGCTTTGCCTTAACCTGAATCTGCTCTCTGACCCTGTTGCTCTAGCAGCAGGTGAGTCAGGACATCAGAATGACACTAACACACCTAGAAAAAACAGGTTGTTAAAAAAAAAAAAAAAAGACTCTCAAATGTTTTTGACACAAGGCGCAACTTACATGTTGTTAGAGCTATTACTGTGGAACACGGGCTAAGAAAGTAGGATGACCTCACTTTGTCTTTGTAGAATCCATAATTCACTTTCCCTGAAGCACCTGTATGAAGCATCTCTGCAGCTGATCTGGGGATGTAGTCTACTTCTCTTTCAGAGGCAAGTAAAAATGTCAAATGTCACTGTCAGGCTGTCAGGCTATTATCAGCTAATATTAGAGCATGTTTCCAGCAAACTGAAGTACTTTCAATAGTAAGGAATAGTTAACAGCTCCCTAAAAACAACACCTAACCATTGTTTTGTTATTTTTTACCAAAAACACATCACGCTCATCATGCTCAGGCTCAATTGTCAGACTATTCAGGGCTATTACAAGAAATAACTTATTTGCAAACACTGAAATCTTCCCTCTTACTTAATTGCTTATTTAAATTCACTGTCACCCACATACAGCATTACTTTTCAATGAACAGATTTTATTTTATGTTGTTTTTACAGCTATGAGATGGACTGATAGATGTGATTGTAGCTTGAAGAACTGGTTTCATGAGACACCTTAAGGGATGTCTGATTTACTGAGTAATCATATTTCTATCATTAGTCAGCTGAGTGCCACATCACTGAGTTGGAGTTTTGAGACAAAATTGGAAAGATAGTCTGTCTCGGGGTGTCCCGGTGGCTTCAACTGGTGAAATGTACCATTTGGGATTAGCCTTTGCTTCGGTGGCCTGGGTTCGAGTCCAGCCGGTGGCCCTTTGTCATCTTCTCTCTCTCTCTCTCTCTCGCAGCCTGAAAAAACATTAAAAAAGAGAAAGATAGTATGTCTCTTCTAACCGTCTCTCTGAGTGATCATTTCATGAGTAAATTCAGCCAAAATTGCAGCACAGTCTTTGTCTTTAATTTATGTGTTGGGGATTTTGTCAGACAATGTTGCACTCATAAAATCAGGATTTGACCATAGGCAGTCCAGCCATATACTCGGTTTTAACCTCGTCTTGTTTAGTTAGGTTTATGCTCATCAGTGTACTGAAGCTTCTTTGAAGATGTCAGTTTGATAGTATTGAAAGGTGCATATTACATTTTATGACTCCAAATCTCTACATTTGAAATCTGAAGGCTGAACACTCTCTCAGTTTCCACAATACAAACTTGAATTATTGGCACCACTTCAGCCAGAGTTTTGATGTTGGGGAACATTCCCCTCGGGGAAGTAATCAGAACATTATCAGGGATGAATATAACTTCAGCCTCAAATGAAGGTTCTCTCTTTCTAACAACCTTATCTACAACAGCAACAGAACTATCGCATTTACCACAGCAACACCAAACAAAACAAAGACAAGCAAAGACAGAATCAACTGAGACCCTGACACAACACACAAACTCTGAAGCAGCACAAAGTGCTGTATCAGTAAAATACGGTATCAGTGACAACAGTGTCTTTTCTAGCACAGCAATAGCTTAACCTGTTGAAAAATCAGTTCAAGCAGCCACTTCATCACTAAAACAAAAAAATTTCTGAATGTGCACCATCAATATCTACAATAACACCATGTATTTGTTAGTTTTCTCAGCTCAGCTGTCCATTGATTATGTAGAATAGACTGTTAAGTAGCCTAAACGGTGACTTTCAAAGACACAATGTACAACCACAAATAGATATAACACTCAGCTACCAATGCCATGGATGGTTGAACAAAGAAATGTGAGAGTAAACTGTGCGCTCAGTGACGCCCAGGGTGTTTCCTACTACATATTTGTGGTACTTATGCCAGTCATGTCCCATTTTGTGCAGATACATAATGTGTTTATACACTTTGTCCTTTTCGAAGATAACATTAATCTTCTACTTTTAACATGATATATTCACAAAATACAAAACAAAAACATGTGCTGCAAACAAACATGATTGAGAATTAAATAAAAAAATTCATTGTTTCAATTTTTTTTTTTTTAATTTGTTTTTGTTACGCCAAGTCTTTGTTCCTAGTTTCCATTGTCATCTCATCCACAATTCACTTAGGGTTATCAGTCTTACTTTTATTCACTGATGTATCATGTTTTTTAGGCCCACTTTCTTCCATATTGAGTTTTGTTTATTGACTTTATTACTGTGATGTTTTGTGGTCTCATCTACCTGTAAAATATGCGTTTATTTTTCTTTTCTGTCTAATGTTGTTTATTTTTTAAGTCTTTTGAAACAAATACATTTGCTGTTTAAAGCACTGCAATTAATTACACCTTGAATAAACTCAAATATTTATGCCTTTATAAACTGTCATGTTTTGTCGCTATTCTTTTTCATTTTCTTTATTTGTCTACAATCAGTGTGTGACTCTTGCAGTAATCTGCAGTAGTCATCAAAAAAGAATTTTGATAATGTTGATCTGAACAGAGGCTGGGTCGATACTAAATTTGGATTCCGCATTGAACTGTTTTATCATGTCATGTTAAAACATGACTGGCTTGTACTTAAACACAAGACTTCAAATAACTAAATTTTTATGATGAGGGACATAATAATATAATAATATAAAAATGTACAGGTGCACCAATATGCCCTGGCCAACTATGTATTTGCACTGTAAAGCTTATTTTTACAAATCTTATATAAGTGGTACAACACCCATCCCTTTGTTTGCTTTGAAACAATTCCAGAAAATGTGACCGCCTATCAGGTCACATTCTTTTAACAATGTATAAAGGTTTCAGCAAACAGGTGGCATCACACAAATGTGCACTGGCACAACATTCATAGACTTTATGAGAGGAATATTATTAATGCATTTTAAACATTGCTTACAGTAAGTACATTTTTGTGTCGAATTAAATTCTAAATACAAATATTTTTCATTGAATTACATTATTTTGTGTTTTATTTTATGCTTTAGTATAATTTGTTTTTGATTGCATATTATACATTATTTTGGCATTTTTTAATGATATTTCCTGTATTTTCCATCCTACAACTATGATGAAGGAAAAGTAGATTAACGGACGAGTTATCGCATTCAGCACACGTAAATACAGTTTGTATAGTTTTAGATACATGTTTATGAATGTTAAGAGAAAATCTGTTTTAACTTGCAATATAAAATGTTTACCATGCCGAGATTGCTTTTAAGCTTACTCTGCGTATTAAAGCCTGCTTTCTAATTATGATACACATTTCACACAGATTGTTTTGAGTGTTTGCCCTTCCATATATATATGTTACTATATTACTACAACTACTACTACTATATTTAAACAACTCATATGTAAATTCAAACATTATTATTTGAATTGGCTGTTTTGCAGTGTTGTTGGACCGTTGTGCAACACTCACATAGCGATGCCAGTTTACAGTTTATGTTTTACGATTTATGTCAAAAATTATCAGAGTGACATTTGAAAGAAAATGTCGATGAAGCTTATGGTTAGCCTGCTGAGGGGTGGAACGGCCCCAAGCATCGAAGTCCCATACCTACACCCTCATAATATCTATATACGTGAATTAGTAGTTGTAAGACCATTGTTTTTTCATCCCTGCTTGATGCTATGTTTATACAGTCTGAAGTCATTAAGACAAATTAATACAGGTAACAGGTATTTCACGTGTGTATTTGACATATGTACTTTTAGAGATGCTATAAATGCTATACATTTAAATACACACACACTATGTGTATGTTATACAGTGTATAATTACAGTCATGTGTATGGAATGAATAATTACATTCTGTGCTTGGTACGGCAGGTGCCCTCAGAAACTGAAATTTGATGCAAAAGTTCACAAATCAGCAAAACAATTTAATTAATTACTGTTTTAAAAAAAACTGGAACTATCCTAATTTAAGTTATAAAAAAGAATCATCAGACAGTTTTAGTTGTCATAAAATTAAATATATTAAGAAGTCTGTGGTTCATACTATGTTTTTTTTTTTCCTATCCTGTCAAATATTGCAGGTTAAAGAGTAGACGCAATGGGTTTTGGACCCAGCTTATCAGGTTTGCTGATACTTACTGGTAAGTTAGTGATTCATGTAATATAAGTGAAGGTGCTCACAGTGCTTTACAAAAAGAATGCTATTATAAATACATTAATACTTTTTTACAAATAGTGGTCATTGAGCTTGCTGCTATACCAGCGGCTGCACAAATCACAAATGTTGGACCAACAACTACAACAACTACAGCGTCAACAACAACTGAAGCATCAACAACAACGGTTGACTCAAACACAAAGGAAGGTTCAACAACTAATACTACTACAGCAGTAGCTCCTGCAGGACTTGTGGTTCTCATAGCTACCTTGACAGATCCGTATGTAGAGGGGCTCACTGATCCAAACAGCACTGAATTTCAGGCTCTTGCGACAAGAGTTGTAACAGCGGTGAGTAAAAAATTGAAATGGACCAGTTACTCATTATTTTTCAAGGTTATTAAGTTTTTTATTTCAATTGGAGGACACTGTATTATTTATTTGTTATATCAATAATGTAATATTTTTCTGTTTGCTTCTGTCCCACAGTGCAATTTCATCTTTAAGGCAAAATTTGGCAGTCTTTTTGTTGGCATTTTCGTCAAAGAGTTTAGGTAAAGTTTTCATATTTGGGAATATTTCAATTTTAAAGTTAATAATTACAAAATATGACATAATTACACAAATGTGTAACCTATTAATGTTAAAAGATGTGTGCTTTTTTGATGCAGACGAGAAGTAGTCACAACACGTGCAAACAAAACTGTAGCAGTGGTGGGGATTGAGTTCAGGCAAAATGCTACAAGTGCAGAAATCCCACAGGCTAATGTTGTTGTAAACACATTAGTTGAAGCTACATCCAAACCCAACAGCACCATTTATATCACTGTAATAGCCAGCTCCATCCAAGTAGCTCGTAAGTAAACAGTAGCCTGAAATGTTACAATAATAGAGGATATAAGTTGTTTGTTTAATTTCTTTTTCTTCTTTTTTTTAAACTCACAATGAACCATTCTGTGTCAATCAAAAATTTTAAGTCATTTCTTTGTATGAGTTGTATTAGGATAATTTTGGACATATTCCAGAATTTCATGTGAAGACAACTAACCCAGTCTAACCCCATGTCTTCCTACAATTAAGGAATAGGGTATATAGGATGACTGTCGCCTTCCTATTCATTCATAACTTTGCTGTCAGATTTATGACTAATTCCTTGCTTAATGCCTTTTTAACACATTTCTGTGTCAACAAAGAAAATATACAATAATGATTATTATGTGAGAACCAAGACATCAACTGTAATCTCTTACACACTGAAAAATAAAATACTAGTATCAGAAAAAAATAAAAATATTACAGTATCTATCAGACTATTGAATATAAATGCCAAGAAGCCTCGGCCATTTTTCTTCATACTGTTCCATATTTGTTTGTTTACAGAAACAAATAATCCATCAAATCTAACAACAGCAGCGCCCGCTTTGAATACTACATCTGCAAGTGCAGTAAATACAACCACCACTGGAGGTTTGGCAACAACAACTGCAGCTCCTCCACCAGTTGTGGTTCTTGCAGCAACCTTGGCACAACCATTCACAGAAGAACTCACTAATCCAAACAGCGCTCAGTTTCAGGCTCTTGAGACAAGAGTTGTAACATTCGTGAGTACAACTTTGAAATGCTCACACTACTCATTCATTTTCTAGTTGCCCTTAGTGAGTTTGCAGTTGTTTTTCATTGAAATTGGAGAACGCTGTATTTTTAATTTGATCATATTTTTGTATTTGTTTCCTTCCCACAGTGTGATATCATCTACAGGGCAAGATTTGGCTTTCTTTTCATCCGCACTTTTGTCCTACGGTTTAGGTAACATTTTCATATTTGAGAAACTAACTGACTTTGCTTCATTTCCCAGCTTGTGGTCATCAATATTAGAGTTTGAAATGTTAACCATGGCAAAAAATGGAATCATTACACATAGGGATATGTTCTTTTTTGATGCAGACCAGCTGATGTCACAACTCAAACGGGAAATACTGAAGCAGTGGTGGGGATTGAGTTTAACCAAACTGCTACACCTGCAGAAATCCCACAGGCTACTGATGTTGCAAACACATTAGTAGAAGCTGTGTCCAACCCCAACCAAACCTTCAATCTGACTATTGAAGCCAGCTCCATCCAAATAGTTGGTAAGTAAACAGTAGCCCTAACTCTTACTCCAATAGAGCTTTGATTGTTTTGTTAAAGCAACACTTTAACTGTGAATTTTTACACATTAATACAAAGCAAATTGGAACAAGAAGCCTTGGCTATTATGATGTATTTTTCCATTTTTCTTCATACTGTTCCATATTTGTTTTTTTACAGAAACAAATAATCCATCAAATCTAACAACAGCAGCGCCCGCTTTGAATACTACAGCTGCAAGTGCAGTAAATACAACCACCACTGGAGGTTTGGCAACAACAACTGCAGCTCCTCCACCAGTTGTGGTTCTTGCAGCAACCTTGGCACAACCATTCACAGAAGAACTCACTAATCCAAACAGCGCTCAGTTTCAGGCTCTTGAGACAAGAGTTGTAACATTCGTGAGTACAACTTTGAAATGCTCACACTACTCATTCATTTTCTAGTTGCCCTTAGTGAGTTTGCAGTTGTTTTTCATTGAAATTGGAGAACGCTGTATTTTTAATTTGATCATATTTTTGTATTTGTTTCCTTCCCACAGTGTGATATCATCTACAGGGCAAGATTTGGCTTTCTTTTCATCCGCACTTTTGTCCTACGGTTTAGGTAACATTTTCATATTTGAGAAACTAACTGACTTTGCTTCACTTCCCAGCTTGTGGTCATCAATATTAGAGTTTGAAATGTTAACAATGGCAAAAAATGGAATCATTACACATAGGTAGACCTTGTCAATGTTAAGGGATATGTTCTTTTTTGATGCAGACCAGCTGATGTCACAACTCAAACGGGAAATACTGAAGCAGTGGTGGGGATTGAGTTTAACCAAACTGCTACACCTGCAGAAATCCCACAGGCTACTGATGTTGCAAACACATTAGTAGAAGCTGTGTCCAACCCCAACCAAACCTTCAATCTGACTATTGAAGCCAGCTCCATCCAAATAGTTGGTAAGAAAACAGTAGCCCTAACTCTTACTCCAATAGAGCTTTGATTGTTTTGTTAAAGCAACACTTTAACTGTCAATTTTTACACATTAATACAAAGCAAATTGGAACAAGAAGCCTTGGCTATTATGATGTATTTTTCAATTTTTCTTCATACTGTTCCATATTTTTTTTTTTACAGAAACAAATAATCCATCAAATTTAACAACCCCAGCGCCCGCTTTGAATACTACATCTGCAAGTGCAGTAAATACAACCACCACTGGAGGTTTGGCAACAACAACTGCAGCTCCTCCACCAGTTGTGGTTCTTGCAGCAACCTTGGCACAACCATTCACAGAAGAACTCACTAATCCAAACAGCGCTCAGTTTCAGGCTCTTGAGACAAGAGTTGTAACATTCGTGAGTACAACTTTGAAATGCTCACACTACTCATTCATTTTCTAGTTGCCCTAAGGCAGTTTGCAGTTGTTTTTCATTGAAATTGGAGAACGCTGTATTTTTAATTTGATCATATTTTTGTATGTGTTTCCTTCCCACAGTGTGATATCATCTACAGGGCAAGATTTGGCTTTCTTTTCATCCGCACTTTTGTCCTACGGTTTAGGTAACATTTTCATATTTGAGAAACTAACTGACTTTGCTTCATTTCCCAGCTTGTGGTCATCAATATTAGAGTTTGAAATGTTAACCATGGCAAAAAATGGAATCATTACACATAGGTAGACCTTGTCAATGTTAAGGGATATGTTCTTTTTTGATGCAGACCAGCTGATGTCACAACTCAAACGGGAAATACTGAAGCAGTGGTGGGGATTGAGTTTAACCAAACTGCTACACCTGCAGAAATCCCACAGGCTACTGATGTTGCAAACACATTAGTAGAAGCTGTGTCCAACCCCAACCAAACCTTCAATCTGACTATTGAAGCCAGCTCCATCCAAATAGTTGGTAAGTAAACAGTAGCCCTAACTCTTACTCCAATAGAGCTTTGATTGTTTTGTTAAAGCAACACTTTAACTGTGAATTTTTACACATTAATACAAAGCAAATTGGAACAAGAAGCCTTGGCTATTATGATGTATTTTTCCATTTTTCTTCATACTGTTCCATATTTGTTTTTTTACAGAAACAAATAATCCATCAAATCTAACAACAGCAGCGCCCGCTTTGAATACTACAGCTGCAAGTGCAGTAAATACAACCACCACTGGAGGTTTGGCAACAACAACTGCAGCTCCTCCACCAGTTGTGGTTCTTGCAGCAACCTTGGCACAACCATTTACAGAAGAACTCACTAATCCAAACAGCGCTCAGTTTCAGGCTCTTGAGACAAGAGTTGTAACATTCGTGAGTACAACTTTGAAATGCTCACACTACTCATTCATTTTCTAGTTGCCCTTAGTGAGTTTGCAGTTGTTTTTCATTGAAATTGGAGAACGCTGTATTTTTAATTTGATCATATTTTTGTATTTGTTTCCTTCCCACAGTGTGATATCATCTACAGGGCAAGATTTGGCTTTCTTTTCATCCGCACTTTTGTCCTACGGTTTAGGTAACATTTTCATATTTGAGAAACTAACTGACTTTGCTTCACTTCCCAGCTTGTGGTCATCAATATTAGAGTTTGAAATGTTAACCATGGCAAAAAATGGAATAATTACACATAGGGATATGTTCTTTTTTGATGCAGACCAGCTGATGTCACAACTCAAACGGGAAATACTGAAGCAGTGGTGGGGATTGAGTTTAACCAAACTGCTACACCTGCAGAAATCCCACAGGCTACTGATGTTGCAAACACATTAGTAGAAGCTGTGTCCAACCCCAACCAAACCTTCAATCTGACTATTGAAGCCAGCTCCATCCAAATAGTTGGTAAGTAAACAGTAGCCCTAACTCTTACTCCAATAGAGCTTTGATTGTTTTGTTAAAGCAACACTTTAACTGTCAATTTTTACACATTAATACAAAGCAAATTGGAACAAGAAGCCTTGGCTATTATGATGTATTTTTCCATTTTTCTTCATACTGTTCCATATTTGTTTTTTTACAGAAACAAATAATCCATCAAATTTAACAACAGCAGCGCCCGCTTTGAATACTACAGCTGCAAGTGCAGTAAATACAACCACCACTGGAGGTTTGGCAACAACAACTGCAGCTCCTCCACCAGTTGTGGTTCTTGCAGCAACCTTGGCACAACCATTTACAGAAGAACTCACTAATCCAAACAGCGCTCAGTTTCAGGCTCTTGAGACAAGAGTTGTAACATTCGTGAGTACAACTTTGAAAGGCTCACACTACTCATTCATTTTCTAGTTGCCCTAAGGTAGTTTGCAGTTGTTTTTCATTGAAATTGGAGAACGCTGTATTTTTAATTTGATCATATTTTTGTATTTGTTTCCTTCCCACAGTGTGATATCATCTACAGGGCAAGATTTGGCTTTCTTTTCATCCGCACTTTTGTCCTACGGTTTAGGTAACATTTTCATATTTGAGAAACTAACTGACTTTGCTTCATTTCCCAGCTTGTGGTCATCAATATTAGAGCTTGAAATGTTAACCATGGCAAAAAATGGAATAATTACACATAGGGATATGTTCTTTTTTGATGCAGACCAGCTGATGTCACAACTCAAACGGGAAATACTGAAGCAGTGGTGGGGATTGAGTTTAACCAAACTGCTACACCTGCAGAAATCCCACAGGCTACTGATGTTGCAAACACATTAGTAGAAGCTGTGTCCAACCCCAACCAAACCTTCAATCTGACTATTGAAGCCAGCTCCATCCAAATAGTTGGTAAGTAAACAGTAGCCCTAACTCTTACTCCAATAGAGCTTTGAGTTTTTTGTTAAAGCAACACTTTAACTGTGAATTTTTACACATTAATACAAAGCAAATTGGAACAAGAAGCCTTGGCTATTATGATGTATTTTTCCATTTTTCTTCATACTGTTCCATATTTGTTTTTTTACAGAAACAAATAATCCATCAAATCTAACAACAGCAGCGCCCGCTTTGAATACTACAGCTGCAAATGCAGTAAATACAACCACCACTGGAGGTTTGGCAACAACTGCAGCTCCTCCACCAGTTGTGGTTCTTGCAGCAACCTTGGCACAACCATTTACAGAAGAACTCACTAATCCAAACAGCGCTCAGTTTCAGGCTCTTGAGACAAGAGTTGTAACATTCGTGAGTACAACTTTGAAATGCTCACACTACTCATTCATTTTCTAGTTGCCCTTAGTGAGTTTGCAGTTGTTTTTCATTGAAATTGGAGAACGCTGTATTTTTAATTTGATCATATTTTTGTATTTGTTTCCTTCCCACAGTGTGATATCATCTACAGGGCAAGATTTGGCTTTCTTTTCATCCGCACTTTTGTCCTACGGTTTAGGTAACATTTTCATATTTGAGAAACTAACTGACTTTGCTTCATTTCCCGGCTTGTGGTCATCAATATTAGAGTTTGAAATGTTAACCATGGCAAAAAATGGAATCATTACACATAGGGATATGTTCTTTTTTGATGCAGACCAGCTGATGTCACAACTCAAACAGGAAATACTGAAGCAGTGGTGGGGATTGAGTTTAACCAAACTGCTACACCTGCAGAAATCCCACAGGCTACTGATGTTGCAAACACATTAGTAGACGCTGTGTCCAACCCCAACCAAACCTTCAATCTGACTATTGAAGCCAGCTCCATCCAAATAGTTGGTAAGTAAACAGTAGCCCTAACTCTTACTCCAATAGAGCTTTGATTGTTTTGTTAAAGCAACACTTTAACTGTGAATTTTTACACATTAATACAAAGCAAATTGGAACAAGAAGCCTTGGCTATTATGATGTATTTTTCCATTTTTCTTCATACTGTTCCATATTTGTTTTTTTACAGAAACAAATAATCCATCAAATCTAACAACAGCAGCGCCCGCTTTGAATACTACAGCTGCAAGTGCAGTAAATACAACCACCACTGGAGGTTTGGCAACAACAACTGCAGCTCCTCCACCAGTTGTGGTTCTTGCAGCAACCTTGGCACAACCATTCACAGAAGAACTCACTAATCCAAACAGCGCTCAGTTTCAGGCTCTTGAGACAAGAGTTGTAACATTCGTGAGTACAACTTTGAAATGCTCACACTACTCATTCATTTTCTAGTTGCCCTTAGTGAGTTTGCAGTTGTTTTTCATTGAAATTGGAGAACGCTGTATTTTTAATTTGATCATATTTTTGTATTTGTTTCCTTCCCACAGTGTGATATCATCTACAGGGCAAGATTTGGCTTTCTTTTCATCCGCACTTTTGTCCTACGGTTTAGGTAACATTTTCATATTTGAGAAACTAACTGACTTTGCTTCATTTCCCGGCTTGTGGTCATCAATATTAGAGTTTGAAATGTTAACCATGGCAAAAAATGGAATCATTACACATAGGGATATGTTCTTTTTTGATGCAGACCAGCTGATGTCACAACTCAAACGGGAAATACTGAAGCAGTGGTGGGGATTGAGTTTAACCAAACTGCTACACCTGCAGAAATCCCACAGGCTACTGATGTTGCAAACACATTAGTAGACGCTGTGTCCAACCCCAACCAAACCTTCAATCTGACTATTGAAGCCAGCTCCATCCAAATAGTTGGTAAGTAAACAGTAGCCCTAACTCTTACTCCAATAGAGCTTTGATTGTTTTGTTAAAGCAACACTTTAACTGTCAATTTTTACACATTAATACAAAGCAAATTGGAACAAGAAGCCTTGGCTATTATGATGTATTTTTCCATTTTTCTTCATACTGTTCCATATTTGTTTGTTTACAGAAACAAATAATCCATCAAATCTAACAACAGCAGCGCCCGCTTTGAATACTACAGCTGCAAGTGCAGTAAATACAACCACCACTGGAGGTTTGGCAACAACAACTGCAGCTCCTCCACCAGTTGTGGTTCTTGCAGCAACCTTGGCACAACCATTCACAGAAGAACTCACTAATCCAAACAGCGCTCAGTTTCAGGCTCTTGAGACAAGAGTTGTAACATTCGTGAGTACAACTTTGAAATGCTCACACTACTCATTCATTTTCTAGTTGCCCTTAGTGAGTTTGCAGTTGTTTTTCATTGAAATTGGAGAACGCTGTATTTTTAATTTGATCATATTTTTGTATTTGTTTCCTTCCCACAGTGTGATATCATCTACAGGGCAAGATTTGGCTTTCTTTTCATCCGCACTTTTGTCCTACGGTTTAGGTAACATTTTCATATTTGAGAAACTAACTGACTTTGCTTCATTTCCCAGCTTGTGGTCATCAATATTAGAGCTTGAAATGTTAACCATGGCAAAAAATTGAATCATTACACATAGGGATATGTTCTTTTTTGATGCAGACCAGCTGATGTCACAACTCAAACGGGAAATACTGAAGCAGTGGTGGGGATTGAGTTTAACCAAACTGCTACACCTGCAGAAATCCCACAGGCTACTGATGTTGCAAACACATTAGTAGAAGCTGTGTCCAACCCCAACCAAACCTTCAATCTGACTATTGAAGCCAGCTCCATCCAAATAGTTGGTAAGTAAACAGTAGCCCTAACTCTTACTCCAATAGAGTTTTGATTGTTTTGTTAAAGCAACACTTTAACTGTGAATTTTTACACATTAATACAAAGCAAATTGGAACAAGAAGCCTTGGCTATTATGATGTATTTTTCCATTTTTCTTCATACTGTTCCATATTTGTTTGTTTACAGAAACAAATAATCCATCAAATCTAACAACAGCAGCGCCCGCTTTGAATACTACAGCTGCAAGTGCAGTAAATACAACCACCACTGGAGGTTTGGCAACAACAACTGCAGCTCCTCCACCAGTTGTGGTTCTTGCAGCAACCTTGGCACAACCATTCACAGAAGAACTCACTAATCCAAACAGCGCTCAGTTTCAGGCTCTTGAGACAAGAGTTGTAACATTCGTGAGTACAACTTTGAAATGCTCACACTACTCATTCATTTTCTAGTTGCCCTTAGTGAGTTTGCAGTTGTTTTTCATTGAAATTGGAGAACGCTGTATTTTTAATTTGATCATATTTTTGTATTTGTTTCCTTCCCACAGTGTGATATCATCTACAGGGCAAGATTTGGCTTTCTTTTCATCCGTACTTTTGTCCTACGGTTTAGGTAACATTTTCATATTTGAGAAACTAACTGACTTTGCTTCACTTCCCAGCTTGTGGTCATCAATATTAGAGTTTGAAATGTTAACAATGGCAAAAAATGGAATCATTACACATAGGTAGACCTTGTCAATGTTAAGGGATATGTTCTTTTTTGATGCAGACCAGCTGATGTCACAACTCAAACGGGAAATACTGAAGCAGTGGTGGGGATTGAGTTTAACCAAACTGCTACACCTGCAGAAATCCCACAGGCTACTGATGTTGCAAACACATTAGTAGAAGCTGTGTCCAACCCCAACCAAACCTTCAATCTGACTATTGAAGCCAGCTCCATCCAAATAGTTGGTAAGAAAACAGTAGCCCTAACTCTTACTCCAATAGAGCTTTGATTGTTTTGTTAAAGCAACACTTTAACTGTCAATTTTTACACATTAATACAAAGCAAATTGGAACAAGAAGCCTTGGCTATTATGATGTATTTTTCCATTTTTCTTCATACTGTTCCATATTTGTTTGTTTACAGAAACAAACAATCCATCAAATTTAACAACAGCAGCGCCCGCTTTGAATACTACAGCTGCAAGTGCAGTAAATACAACCACCACTGGAGGTTTGGCAACAACAACTGCAGCTCCTCCACCAGTTGTGGTTCTTGCAGCAACCTTGGCACAACCATTCACAGAAGAACTCACTAATCCAAACAGCGCTCAGTTTCAGGCTCTTGAGACAAGAGTTGTAACATTCGTGAGTACAACTTTGAAATGCTCACACTACTCATTCATTTTCTAGTTGCCCTTAGTGAGTTTGCAGTTGTTTTTCATTGAAATTGGAGAACGCTGTATTTTTAATTTGATCATATTTTTGTATTTGTTTCCTTCCCACAGTGTGATATCATCTACAGGGCAAGATTTGGCTTTCTTTTCATCCGCACTTTTGTCCTACGGTTTAGGTAACATTTTCATATTTGAGAAACTAACTGACTTTGCTTCATTTCCCAGCTTGTGGTCATCAATATTAGAGTTTGAAATGTTAACCATGGCAAAAAATGGAATCATTACACATAGGGATATGTTCTTTTTTGATGCAGACCAGCTGATGTCACAACTCAAACGGGAAATACTGAAGCAGTGGTGGGGATTGAGTTTAACCAAACTGCTACACCTGCAGAAATCCCACAGGCTACTGATGTTGCAAACACATTAGTAGAAGCTGTGTCCAACCCCAACCAAACCTTCAATCTGACTATTGAAGCCAGCTCCATCCAAATAGTTGGTAAGTAAACAGTAGCCCTAACTCTTACTCCAATAGAGTTTTGATTGTTTTGTTAAAGCAACACTTTAACTGTCAATTTTTACACATTAATACAAAGCAAATTGGAACAAGAAGCCTTGGCTATTATGATGTATTTTTCCATTTTTCTTCATACTGTTCCATATTTGTTTGTTTACAGAAACAAATAATCCATCAAATCTAACAACAGCAGCGCCCGCTTTGAATACTACAGCTGCAAGTGCAGTAAATACAACCACCACTGGAGGTTTGGCAACAACAACTGCAGCTCCTCCACCAGTTGTGGTTCTTGCAGCAACCTTGGCACAACCATTCACAGAAGAACTCACTAATCCAAACAGCGCTCAGTTTCAGGCTCTTGAGACAAGAGTTGTAACATTCGTGAGTACAACTTTGAAATGCTCACACTACTCATTCATTTTCTAGTTGCCCTTAGTGAGTTTGCAGTTGTTTTTCATTGAAATTGGAGAACGCTGTATTTTTAATTTGATCATATTTTTGTATTTGTTTCCTTCCCACAGTGTGATATCATCTACAGGGCAAGATTTGGCTTTCTTTTCATCCGCACTTTTGTCCTACGGTTTAGGTAACATTTTCATATTTGAGAAACTAACTGACTTTGCTTCATTTCCCAGCTTGTGGTCATCAATATTAGAGCTTGAAATGTTAACCATGGCAAAAAATTGAATCATTACACATAGGGATATGTTCTTTTTTGATGCAGACCAGCTGATGTCACAACTCAAACGGGAAATACTGAAGCAGTGGTGGGGATTGAGTTTAACCAAACTGCTACACCTGCAGAAATCCCACAGGCTACTGATGTTGCAAACACATTAGTAGAAGCTGTGTCCAACCCCAACCAAACCTTCAATCTGACTATTGAAGCCAGCTCCATCCAAATAGTTGGTAAGTAAACAGTAGCCCTAACTCTTACTCCAATAGAGCTTTGATTGTTTTGTTAAAGCAACACTTTAACTGTCAATTTTTACACATTAATACAAAGCAAATTGGAACAAGAAGCCTTGGCTATTATGATGTATTTTTCCATTTTTCTTCATACTGTTCCATATTTGTTTTTTTACAGAAACAAATAATCCATCAAATCTAACAACAGCAGCGCCCGCTTTGAATACTACAGCTGCAAGTGCAGTAAATACAACCACCACTGGAGGTTTGGCAACAACAACTGCAGCTCCTCCACCAGTTGTGGTTCTTGCAGCAACCTTGGCACAACCATTCACAGAAGAACTCACTAATCCAAACAGCGCTCAGTTTCAGGCTCTTGAGACAAGAGTTGTAACATTCGTGAGTACAACTTTGAAATGCTCACACTACTCATTCATTTTCTAGTTGCCCTTAGTGAGTTTGCAGTTGTTTTTCATTGAAATTGGAGAACGCTGTATTTTTAATTTGATCATATTTTTGTATTTGTTTCCTTCCCACAGTGTGATATCATCTACAGGGCAAGATTTGGCTTTCTTTTCATCCGCACTTTTGTCCTACGGTTTAGGTAACATTTTCATATTTGAGAAACTAACTGACTTTGCTTCATTTCCCGGCTTGTGGTCATCAATATTAGAGTTTGAAATGTTAACCATGGCAAAAAATGGAATCATTACACATAGGGATATGTTCTTTTTTGATGCAGACCAGCTGATGTCACAACTCAAACGGGAAATACTGAAGCAGTGGTGGGGATTGAGTTTAACCAAACTGCTACACCTGCAGAAATCCCACAGGCTACTGATGTTGCAAACACATTAGTAGACGCTGTGTCCAACCCCAACCAAACCTTCAATCTGACTATTGAAGCCAGCTCCATCCAAATAGTTGGTAAGTAAACAGTAGCCCTAACTCTTACTCCAATAGAGTTTTGATTGTTTTGTTAAAGCAACACTTTAACTGTGAATTTTTACACATTAATACAAAGCAAATTGGAACAAGAAGCCTTGGCTATTATGATGTATTTTTCCATTTTTCTTCATACTGTTCCATATTTGTTTTTTTACAGAAACAAATAATCCATCAAATCTAACAACAGCAGCGCCCGCTTTGAATACTACAGCTGCAAGTGCAGTAAATACAACCACCACTGGAGGTTTGGCAACAACAACTGCAGCTCCTCCACCAGTTGTGGTTCTTGCAGCAACCTTGGCACAACCATTCACAGAAGAACTCACTAATCCAAACAGCGCTCAGTTTCAGGCTCTTGAGACAAGAGTTGTAACATTCGTGAGTACAACTTTGAAATGCTCACACTACTCATTCATTTTCTAGTTGCCCTTAGTGAGTTTGCAGTTGTTTTTCATTGAAATTGGAGAACGCTGTATTTTTAATTTGATCATATTTTTGTATTTGTTTCCTTCCCACAGTGTGATATCATCTACAGGGCAAGATTTGGCTTTCTTTTCATCCGCACTTTTGTCCTACGGTTTAGGTAACATTTTCATATTTGAGAAACTAACTGACTTTGCTTCATTTCCCAGCTTGTGGTCATCAATATTAGAGCTTGAAATGTTAACCATGGCAAAAAATGGAATCATTACACATAGGGATATGTTCTTTTTTGATGCAGACCAGCTGATGTCACAACTCAAACGGGAAATACTGAAGCAGTGGTGGGGATTGAGTTTAACCAAACTGCTACACCTGCAGAAATCCCACAGGCTACTGATGTTGCAAACACATTAGTAGAAGCTGTGTCCAACCCCAACCAAACCTTCAATCTGACTATTGAAGCCAGCTCCATCCAAATAGTTGGTAAGTAAACAGTAGCCCTAACTCTTACTCCAATAGAGTTTTGATTGTTTTGTTAAAGCAACACTTTAACTGTCAATTTTTACACATTAATACAAAGCAAATTGGAACAAGAAGCCTTGGCTATTATGATGTATTTTTCCATTTTTCTTCATACTGTTCCATATTTGTTTGTTTACAGAAACAAATAATCCATCAAATCTAACAACAGCAGCGCCCGCTTTGAATACTACAGCTGCAAGTGCAGTAAATACAACCACCACTGGAGGTTTGGCAACAACAACTGCAGCTCCTCCACCAGTTGTGGTTCTTGCAGCAACCTTGGCACAACCATTCACAGAAGAACTCACTAATCCAAACAGCGCTCAGTTTCAGGCTCTTGAGACAAGAGTTGTAACATTTGTGAGTACAACTTTGAAATGCTCACACTACTCATTCATTTTCTAGTTGCCCTTAGTGAGTTTGCAGTTGTTTTTCATTGAAATTGGAGAACGCTGTATTTTTAATTTGATCATATTTTTGTATTTGTTTCCTTCCCACAGTGTGATATCATCTACAGGGCAAGATTTGGCTTTCTTTTCATCCGCACTTTTGTCCTACGGTTTAGGTAACATTTTCATATTTGAGAAACTAACTGACTTTGCTTCACTTCCCAGCTTGTGGTCATCAATATTAGAGTTTGAAATGTTAACAATGGCAAAAAATGGAATCATTACACATAGGTAGACCTTGTCAATGTTAAGGGATATGTTCTTTTTTGATGCAGACCATCTGATGTCACAACTCAAACGGGAAATACTGAAGCAGTGGTGGGGATTGAGTTTAACCAAACTGCTACACCTGCAGAAATCCCACAGGCTACTGATGTTGCAAACACATTAGTAGAAGCTGTGTCCAACCCCAACCAAACCTTCAATCTGACTATTGAAGCCAGCTCCATCCAAATAGTTGGTAAGAAAACAGTAGCCCTAACTCTTACTCCAATAGAGCTTTGATTGTTTTGTTAAAGCAACACTTTAACTGTGAATTTTTACACATTAATACAAAGCAAATTGGAACAAGAAGCCTTGGCTATTATGATGTATTTTTCCATTTTTCTTCATACTGTTCCATATTTGTTTGTTTACAGAAACAAACAATCCATCAAATTTAACAACAGCAGCGCCCGCTTTGAATACTACAGCTGCAAGTGCAGTAAATACAACCACCACTGGAGGTTTGGCAACAACAACTGCAGCTCCTCCACCAGTTGTGGTTCTTGCAGCAACCTTGGCACAACCATTCACAGAAGAACTCACTAATCCAAACAGCGCTCAGTTTCAGGCTCTTGAGACAAGAGTTGTAACATTCGTGAGTACAACTTTGAAATGCTCACACTACTCATTCATTTTCTAGTTGCCCTTAGTGAGTTTGCAGTTGTTTTTCATTGAAATTGGAGAACGCTGTATTTTTAATTTGATCATATTTTTGTATTTGTTTCCTTCCCACAGTGTGATATCATCTACAGGGCAAGATTTGGCTTTCTTTTCATCCGCACTTTTGTCCTACGGTTTAGGTAACATTTTCATATTTGAGAAACTAACTGACTTTGCTTCATTTCCCAGCTTGTGGTCATCAATATTAGAGCTTGAAATGTTAACCATGGCAAAAAATGGAATCATTACACATAGGGATATGTTCTTTTTTGATGCAGACCAGCTGATGTCACAACTCAAACGGGAAATACTGAAGCAGTGGTGGGGATTGAGTTTAACCAAACTGCTACACCTGCAGAAATCCCACAGGCTACTGATGTTGCAAACACATTAGTAGACGCTGTGTCCAACCCCAACCAAACCTTCAATCTGACTATTGAAGCCAGCTCCATCCAAATAGTTGGTAAGTAAACAGTAGCCCTAACTCTTACTCCAATAGAGCTTTGATTGTTTTGTTAAAGCAACACTTTAACTGTCAATTTTTACACATTAATACAAAGCAAATTGGAACAAGAAGCCTTGGCTATTATGATGTATTTTTCCATTTTTCTTCATACTGTTCCATATTTGTTTTTTTACAGAAACAAATAATCCATCAAATTTAACAACAGCAGCGCCCGCTTTGAATACTACAGCTGCAAGTGCAGTAAATACAACCACCACTGGAGGTTTGGCAACAACAACTGCAGCTCCTCCACCAGTTGTGGTTCTTGCAGCAACCTTGGCACAACCATTCACAGAAGAACTCACTAATCCAAACAGCGCTCAGTTTCAGGCTCTTGAGACAAGAGTTGTAACATTCGTGAGTACAACTTTGAAATGCTCACACTACTCATTCATTTTCTAGTTGCCCTAAGGTAGTTTGCAGTTGTTTTTCATTGAAATTGGAGAACACTGTATTTTTAATTTGATCATATTTTTGTATTTGTTTCCTTCCCACAGTGTGATATCATCTACAGGGCAAGATTTGGCTTTCTTTTCATCCGCACTTTTGTCATACGGTTTAGGTAACATTTTCATATTTGAGAAACTAACTGACTTTGCTTCATTTCCCAGCTTGTGGTCATCAATATTAGAGCTTGAAATGTTAACCATGGCAAAAAATGGAATCATTACACATAGGGATATGTTCTTTTTTGATGCAGACCAGCTGATGTCACAACTCAAACGGGAAATACTGAAGCAGTGGTGGGGATTGAGTTTAACCAAACTGCTACACCTGCAGAAATCCCACAGGCTACTGATGTTGCAAACACATTAGTAGAAGCTGTGTCCAACCCCAACCAAACCTTCAATCTGACTATTGAAGCCAGCTCCATCCAAATAGTTGGTAAGTAAACAGTAGCCCTAACTCTTACTCCAATAGAGTTTTGATTGTTTTGTTAAAGCAACACTTTAACTGTGAATTTTTACACATTAATACAAAGCAAATTGGAACAAGAAGCCTTGGCTATTATGATGTATTTTTCCATTTTTCTTCATACTGTTCCATATTTGTTTGTTTACAGAAACAAATAATCCATCAAATCTAACAACAGCAGCGCCCGCTTTGAATACTACAGCTGCAAGTGCAGTAAATACAACCACCACTGGAGGTTTGGCAACAACAACTGCAGCTCCTCCACCAGTTGTGGTTCTTGCAGCAACCTTGGCACAACCATTCACAGAAGAACTCACTAATCCAAACAGCGCTCAGTTTCAGGCTCTTGAGACAAGAGTTGTAACATTCGTGAGTACAACTTTGAAATGCTCACACTACTCATTCATTTTCTAGTTGCCCTAAGGTAGTTTGCAGTTGTTTTTCATTGAAATTGGAGAACGCTGTATTTTTAATTTGATCATATTTTTGTATTTGTTTCCTTCCCACAGTGTGATATCATCTACAGGGCAAGATTTGGCTTTCTTTTCATCCGCACTTTTGTCCTACGGTTTAGGTAACATTTTCATATTTGAGAAACTAACTGACTTTGCTTCACTTCCCAGCTTGTGGTCATCAATATTAGAGCTTGAAATGTTAACCATGGCAAAAAATGGAATCATTACACATAGGTAGACCTTGTCAATGTTAAGGGATATGTTCTTTTTTGATGCAGACCAGCTGATGTCACAACTCAAACGGGAAATACTGAAGCAGTGGTGGGGATTGAGTTTAACCAAACTGCTACACCTGCAGAAATCCCACAGGCTACTGATGTTGCAAACACATTAGTAGAAGCTGTGTCCAACCCCAACCAAACCTTCAATCTGACTATTGAAGCCAGCTCCATCCAAATAGTTGGTAAGTAAACAGTAGCCCTAAGTCTTACTCCAATAGAGCTTTGAGTTTTTTGTTAAAGCAACACTTTAACTGTGAATTTTTACACATTAATACAAAGCAAATTGGAACAAGAAGCCTTGGCTATTATGATGTATTTTTCCATTTTTCTTCATACTGTTCCATATTTGTTTTTTTGACAGAAACAAATAATCCATCAAATCTAACAACAGCAGCGCCCGCTTTGAATACTACAGCTGCAAGTGCAGTAAATACAACCACCACTGGAGGTTTGGCAACAACAACTGCAGCTCCTCCACCAGTTGTGGTTCTTGCAGCAACCTTGGCACAACCATTCACAGAAGAACTCACTAATCCAAACAGCGCTCAGTTTCAGGCTCTTGAGACAAGAGTTGTAATATTCGTGAGTACAACTTTGAAATGCTCACACTACTCATTCATTTTCTAGTTGCCCTAAGGTAGTTTGCAGTTGTTTTTCATTGAAATTGGAGAACGCTGTATTTTTAATTTGATCATATTTTTGTATTTGTTTCCTTCCCACAGTGTGATATCATCTACAGGGCAAGATTTGGCTTTCTTTTCATCCGCACTTTTGTCATACGGTTTAGGTAACATTTTCATATTTGAGAAACTAACTGACTTTGCTTCACTTCCCAGCTTGTGGTCATCAATATTAGAGCTTGAAATGTTAACCATGGCAAAAAATGGAATCATTACACATAGGTAGACCTTGTCAATGTTAAGGGATATGTTCTTTTTTGATGCAGACCAGCTGATGTCACAACTCAAACGGGAAATACTGAAGCAGTGGTGGGGATTGAGTTTAACCAAACTGCTACACCTGCAGAAATCCCACAGGCTACTGATGTTGCAAACACATTAGTAGAAGCTGTGTCCAACCCCAACCAAACCTTCAATCTGACTATTGAAGCCAGCTCCATCCAAATAGTTGGTAAGTAAACAGTAGCCCTAACTCTTACTCCAATAGAGCTTTGATTGTTTTGTTAAAGCAACACTTTAACTGTGAATTTTTACACATTAATACAAAGCAAATTGGAACAAGAAGCCTTGGCTATTATGATGTATTTTTCCATTTTTCTTCATACTGTTCCATATTTGTTTTTTTACAGAAACAAATAATCCATCAAATTTAACAACAGCAGCGCCCGCTTTGAATACTACATCTGCAAGTGCAGTAAATACAACCACCACTGGAGGTTTGGCAACAACAACTGCAGCTCCTCCACCAGTTGTGGTTCTTGCAGCAATCTTGGCACAACCATTTACAGAAGAACTCACTAATCCAAACAGCGCTCAGTTTCAGGCTCTTGAGACAAGAGTTGTAACATTCGTGAGTACAACTTTGAAATGCTCACACTACTCATTCATTTTCTAGTTGCCCTTAGTGAGTTTGCAGTTGTTTTTCATTGAAATTGGAGAACGCTGTATTTTTAATTTGATCATATTTTTGTATTTGTTTCCTTCCCACAGTGTGATATCATCTACAGGGCAAGATTTGGCTTTCTTTTCATCCGCACTTTTGTCCTACGGTTTAGGTAACATTTTCATATTTGAGAAACTAACTGACTTTGCTTCATTTCCCAGCTTGTGGTCATCAATATTAGAGTTTGAAATGTTAACCATGGCAAAAAATGGAATCATTACACATAGGGATATGTTCTTTTTTGATGCAGACCAGCTGATGTCACAACTCAAACGGGAAATACTGAAGCAGTGGTGGGGATTGAGTTTAACCAAACTGCTACACCTGCAGAAATCCCACAGGCTACTGATGTTGCAAACACATTAGTAGAAGCTGTGTCCAACCCCAACCAAACCTTCAATCTGACTATTGAAGCCAGCTCCATCCAAATAGTTGGTAAGTAAACAGTAGCCCTAACTCTTACTCCAATAGAGCTTTGAGTTTTTTGTTAAAGCAACACTTTAACTGTGAATTTTTACACATTAATACAAAGCAAATTGGAACAAGAAGCCTTGGCTATTATGATGTATTTTTCCATTTTTCTTCATACTGTTCCATATTTGTTTGTTTACAGAAACAAACAATCCATCAAATCTAACAACAGCAGCGCCCGCTTTGAATACTACAGCTGCAAGTGCAGTAAATACAACCACCGCTGGAGGTTTGGCAACAACAACTGCAGCTCCTCCACCAGTTGTGGTTCTTGCAGCAACCTTGGCACAACCATTCACAGAAGAACTCACTAATCCAAACAGCGCTCAGTTTCAGGCTCTTGAGACAAGAGTTGTAACATTCGTGAGTACAACTTTGAAATGCTCACACTACTCATTCATTTTCTAGTTGCCCTTAGTGAGTTTGCAGTTGTTTTTCATTGAAATTGGAGAACGCTGTATTTTTAATTTGATCATATTTTTGTATTTGTTTCCTTCCCACAGTGTGATATCATCTACAGGGCAAGATTTGGCTTTCTTTTCATCCGCACTTTTGTCCTACGGTTTAGGTAACATTTTCATATTTGAGAAACTAACTGACTTTGCTTCACTTCCCAGCTTGTGGTCATCAATATTAGAGTTTGAAATGTTAACCATGGCAAAAAATGGAATAATTACACATAGGTAGACCTTGTCAATGTTAAGGGATATGTTCTTTTTTGATGCAGACCAGCTGATGTCACAACTCAAACGGGAAATACTGAAGCAGTGGTGGGGATTGAGTTTAACCAAACTGCTACACCTGCAGAAATCCCACAGGCTACTGATGTTGCAAACACATTAGTAGAAGCTGTGTCCAACCCCAACCAAACCTTCAATCTGACTATTGAAGCCAGCTCCATCCAAATAGTTGGTAAGTAAACAGTAGCCCTAACTCTTACTCCAATAGAGCTTTGATTGTTTTGTTAAAGCAACACTTTAACTGTGAATTTTTACACATTAATACAAAGCAAATTGGAACAAGAAGCCTTGGCTATTATGATGTATTTTTCCATTTTTCTTCATACTGTTCCATATTTGTTTTTTTACAGAAACAAACAATCCATCAAATCTAACAACAGCAGCGCCCGCTTTGAATACTACATCTGCAAGTGCAGTAAATACAACCACCACTGGAGGTTTGGCAACAACAACTGCAGCTCCTCCACCAGTTGTGGTTCTTGCAGCAATCTTGGCACAACCATTCACAGAAGAACTCACTAATCCAAACAGCGCTCAGTTTCAGGCTCTTGAGACAAGAGTTGTAACATTCGTGAGTACAACTTTGAAATGCTCACACTACTCATTCATTTTCTAGTTGCCCTAAGGCAGTTTGCAGTTGTTTTTCATTGAAATTGGAGAACGCTGTATTTTTAATTTGATCATATTTTTGTATTTGTTTCCTTCCCACAGTGTGATATCATCTACAGGGCAAGATTTGGCTTTCTTTTCATCCGCACTTTTGTCCTACGGTTTAGGTAACATTTTCATATTTGAGAAACTAACTGACTTTGCTTCATTTCCCGGCTTGTGGTCATCAATATTAGAGTTTGAAATGTTAACGATGGCAAAAAATGGAATCATTACACATAGGTAGACCTTGTCAATGTTAAGGGATATGTTCTTTTTTGATGCAGACCAGCTGATGTCACAACTCAAACGGGAAATACTGAAGCAGTGGTGGGGATTGAGTTTAACCAAACTGCTACACCTGCAGAAATCCCACAGGCTACTGATGTTGCAAACACATTAGTAGAAGCTGTGTCCAACCCCAACCAAACCTTCAATCTGACTATTGAAGCCAGCTCCATCCAAATAGTTGGTAAGTAAACAGTAGCCCTAACTCTTACTCCAATAGAGCTTTGAGTTTTTTGTTAAAGCAACACTTTAACTGTGAATTTTTACACATTAATACAAAGCAAATTGGAACAAGAAGCCTTGGCTATTATGATGTATTTTTCCATTTTTCTTCATACTGTTCCATATTTGTTTTTTCACAGAAACAAATAATCCGTCAAATTTAACAACAGCAGCGCCCGCTTTGAATACTACAGCTGCAAGTGCAGTAAATACAACCACCACTGGAGGTTTGGCAACAACAACTGCAGCTCCTCCACCAGTTGTGGTTCTTGCAGCAACCTTGGCACAACCATTCACAGAAGAACTCACTAATCCAAACAGCGCTCAGTTTCAGGCTCTTGAGACAAGAGTTGTAACATTCGTGAGTACAACTTTGAAATGCTCACACTACTCATTCATTTTCTAGTTGCCCTAAGGTAGTTTGCAGTTGTTTTTCATTGAAATTGGAGAACGCTGTATTTTTAATTTGATCATATTTTTGTATTTGTTTCCTTCCCACAGTGTGATATCATCTACAGGGCAAGATTTGGCTTTCTTTTCATCCGCACTTTTGTCCTACGGTTTAGGTAACATTTTCATATTTGAGAAACTAACTGACTTTGCTTCACTTCCCAGCTTGTGGTCATCAATATTAGAGCTTGAAATGTTAACCATGGCAAAAAATGGAATCATTACACATAGGGATATGTTCTTTTTTGATGCAGACCAGCTGATGTCACAACTCAAACGGGAAATACTGAAGCAGTGGTGGGGATTGAGTTTAACCAAACTGCTACACCTGCAGAAATCCCACAGGCTACTGATGTTGCAAACACATTAGTAGAAGCTGTGTCCAACCCCAACCAAACCTTCAATCTGACTATTGAAGCCAGCTCCATCCAAATAGTTGGTAAGTAAACAGTAGCCCTAACTCTTACTCCAATAGAGCTTTGAGTTTTTTGTTAAAGCAACACTTTAACTGTGAATTTTTACACATTAATACAAAGCAAATTGGAACAAGAAGCCTTGGCTATTATGATGTATTTTTCCATTTTTCTTCATACTGTTCCATATTTGTTTGTTTACAGAAACAAATAATCCATCAAATCTAACAACAGCAGCGCCCGCTTTGAATACTACAGCTGCAAGTGCAGTAAATACAACCACCACTGGAGGTTTGGCAACAACAACTGCAGCTCCTCCACCAGTTGTGGTTCTTGCAGCAACCTTGGCACAACCATTCACAGAAGAACTCACTAATCCAAACAGCGCTCAGTTTCAGGCTCTTGAGACAAGAGTTGTAACATTCGTGAGTACAACTTTGAAATGCTCACACTACTCATTCATTTTCTAGTTGCCCTTAGTGAGTTTGCAGTTGTTTTTCATTGAAATTGGAGAACGCTGTATTTTTAATTTGATCATATTTTTGTATTTGTTTCCTTCCCACAGTGTGATATCATCTACAGGGCAAGATTTGGCTTTCTTTTCATCCGCACTTTTGTCCTACGGTTTAGGTAACATTTTCATATTTGAGAAACTAACTGACTTTGCTTCATTTCCCGGCTTGTGGTCATCAATATTAGAGCTTGAAATGTTAACCATGGCAAAAAATGGAATCATTACACATAGGGATATGTTCTTTTTTGATGCAGACCAGCTGATGTCACAACTCAAACGGGAAATACTGAAACAGTGGTGGGGATTGAGTTTAACCAAACTGCTACACCTGCAGAAATCCCACAGGCTACTGATGTTGCAAACACATTAGTAGAAGCTGTGTCCAACCCCAACCAAACCTTCAATCTGACTATTGAAGCCAGCTCCATCCAAATAGTTGGTAAGTAAACAGTAGCCCTAACTCTTACTCCAATAGAGCTTTGAGTTTTTTGTTAAAGCAACACTTTAACTGTGAATTTTTACACATTAATACAAAGCAAATTGGAACAAGAAGCCTTGGCTATTATGATGTATTTTTCCATTTTTCTTCATACTGTTCCATATTTGTTTTTTTACAGAAACAAATAATCCATCAAATCTAACAACAGCAGCGCCCGCTTTGAATACTACATCTGCAAGTGCAGTAAATACAACCACCACTGGAGGTTTGGCAACAACAACTGCAGCTCCTCCACCAGTTGTGGTTCTTGCAGCAACCTTGGCACAACCATTCACAGAAGAACTCACTAATCCAAACAGCGCTCAGTTTCAGGCTCTTGAGACAAGAGTTGTAACATTCGTGAGTACAACTTTGAAATGCTCACACTACTCATTCATTTTCTAGTTGCCCTTAGTGAGTTTGCAGTTGTTTTTCATTGAAATTGGAGAACGCTGTATTTTTAATTTGATCATATTTTTGTATTTGTTTCCTTCCCACAGTGTGATATCATCTACAGGGCAAGATTTGGCTTTCTTTTCATCCGCACTTTTGTCCTACGGTTTAGGTAACATTTTCATATTTGAGAAACTAACTGACTTTGCTTCATTTCCCGGCTTGTGGTCATCAATATTAGAGTTTGAAATGTTAACCATGGCAAAAAATGGAATCATTACACATAGGGATATGTTCTTTTTTGATGCAGACCAGCTGATGTCACAACTCAAACGGGAAATACTGAAGCAGTGGTGGGGATTGAGTTTAACCAAACTGCTACACCTGCAGAAATCCCACAGGCTACTGATGTTGCAAACACATTAGTAGAAGCTGTGTCCAACCCCAACCAAACCTTCAATCTGACTATTGAAGCCAGCTCCATCCAAATAGTTGGTAAGTAAACAGTAGCCCTAACTCTTACTCCAATAGAGCTTTGATTGTTTTGTTAAAGCAACACTTTAACTGTGAATTTTTACACATTAATACAAAGCAAATTGGAACAAGAAGCCTTGGCTATTATGATGTATTTTTCCATTTTTCTTCATACTGTTCCATATTTGTTTTTTTACAGAAACAAATAATCCATCAAATCTAACAACAGCAGCGCCCGCTTTGAATACTACAGCTGCAAGTGCAGTAAATACAACCACCACTGGAGGTTTGGCAACAACAACTGCAGCTCCTCCACCAGTTGTGGTTCTTGCAGCAACCTTGGCACAACCATTCACAGAAGAACTCACTAATCCAAACAGCGCTCAGTTTCAGGCTCTTGAGACAAGAGTTGTAACATTCGTGAGTACAACTTTGAAATGCTCACACTACTCATTCATTTTCTAGTTGCCCTTAGTGAGTTTGCAGTTGTTTTTCATTGAAATTGGAGAACGCTGTATTTTTAATTTGATCATATTTTTGTATTTGTTTCCTTCCCACAGTGTGATATCATCTACAGGGCAAGATTTGGCTTTCTTTTCATCCGCACTTTTGTCCTACGGTTTAGGTAACATTTTCATATTTGAGAAACTAACTGACTTTGCTTCATTTCCCGGCTTGTGGTCATCAATATTAGAGTTTGAAATGTTAACCATGGCAAAAAATGGAATCATTACACATAGGTAGACCTTGTCAATGTTAAGGGATATGTTCTTTTTTGATGCAGACCAGCTGATGTCACAACTCAAACGGGAAATACTGAAGCAGTGGTGGGGATTGAGTTTAACCAAACTGCTACACCTGCAGAAATCCCACAGGCTACTGATGTTGCAAACACATTAGTAGACGCTGTGTCCAACCCCAACCAAACCTTCAATCTGACTATTGAAGCCAGCTCCATCCAAATAGTTGGTAAGTAAACAGTAGCCCTAACTCTTACTCCAATAGAGCTTTGATTGTTTTGTTAAAGCAACACTTTAACTGTGAATTTTTACACATTAATACAAAGCAAATTGGAACAAGAAGCCTTGGCTATTATGATGTATTTTTCCATTTTTCTTCATACTGTTCCATATTTGTTTTTTTACAGAAACAAATAATCCATCAAATCTAACAACAGCAGCACCCGCTTTGAATACTACAGCTGCAAGTGCAGTAAATACAACCACCACTGGAGGTTTGGCAACAACAACTGCAGCTCCTCCACCAGTTGTGGTTCTTGCAGCAACCTTGGCACAACCATTCACAGAAGAACTCACTAATCCAAACAGCGCTCAGTTTCAGGCTCTTGAGACAAGAGTTGTAACATTCGTGAGTACAACTTTGAAATGCTCACACTACTCATTCATTTTCTAGTTGCCCTTAGTGAGTTTGCAGTTGTTTTTCATTGAAATTGGAGAACGCTGTATTTTTAATTTGATCATATTTTTGTATTTGTTTCCTTCCCACAGTGTGATATCATCTACAGGGCAAGATTTGGCTTTCTTTTCATCCGCACTTTTGTCCTACGGTTTAGGTAACATTTTCATATTTGAGAAACTAACTGACTTTGCTTCATTTCCCAGCTTGTGGTCATCAATATTAGAGTTTGAAATGTTAACCATGGCAAAAAATGGAATCATTACACATAGGGATATGTTCTTTTTTGATGCAGACCAGCTGATGTCACAACTCAAACGGGAAATACTGAAGCAGTGGTGGGGATTGAGTTTAACCAAACTGCTACACCTGCAGAAATCCCACAGGCTACTGATGTTGCAAACACATTAGTAGAAGCTGTGTCCAACCCCAACCAAACCTTCAATCTGACTATTGAAGCCAGCTCCATCCAAATAGTTGGTAAGTAAACAGTAGCCCTAACTCTTACTCCAATAGAGCTTTGATTGTTTTGTTAAAGCAACACTTTAACTGTGAATTTTTACACATTAATACAAAGCAAATTGGAACAAGAAGCCTTGGCTATTATGATGTATTTTTCCATTTTTCTTCATACTGTTCCATATTTGTTTGTTTACAGAAACAAATAATCCATCAAATCTAACAACAGCAGCACCCGCTTTGAATACTACAGCTGCAAGTGCAGTAAATACAACCACCACTGGAGGTTTGGCAACAACAACTGCAGCTCCTCCACCAGTTGTGGTTCTTGCAGCAACCTTGGCACAACCATTCACAGAAGAACTCACTAATCCAAACAGCGCTCAGTTTCAGGCTCTTGAGACAAGAGTTGTAACATTCGTGAGTACAACTTTGAAATGCTCACACTACTCATTCATTTTCTAGTTGCCCTTAGTGAGTTTGCAGTTGTTTTTCATTGAAATTGGAGAACGCTGTATTTTTAATTTGATCATATTTTTGTATTTGTTTCCTTCCCACAGTGTGATATCATCTACAGGGCAAGATTTGGCTTTCTTTTCATCCGCACTTTTGTCCTACGGTTTAGGTAACATTTTCATATTTGAGAAACTAACTGACTTTGCTTCACTTCCCAGCTTGTGGTCATCAATATTAGAGTTTGAAATGTTAACAATGGCAAAAAATGGAATCATTACACATAGGGATATGTTCTTTTTTGATGCAGACCAGCTGATGTCACAACTCAAACGGGAAATACTGAAGCAGTGGTGGGGATTGAGTTTAACCAAACTGCTACACCTGCAGAAATCCCACAGGCTACTGATGTTGCAAACACATTAGTAGAAGCTGTGTCCAACCCCAACCAAACCTTCAATCTGACTATTGAAGCCAGCTCCATCCGAATAGTTGGTAAGTAAACAGTAGCCCTAACTCTTACTCCAATAGAGCTTTGAGTTTTTTGTTAAAGCAACACTTTAACTGTCAATTTTTACACATTAATACAAAGCAAATTGGAACAAGAAGCCTTGGCTATTATGATGTATTTTTCCATTTTTCTTCATACTGTTCCATATTTGTTTTTTTACAGAAACAAATAATCCATCAAATCTAACAACAGCAGCGCCCGCTTTGAATACTACATCTGCAAGTGCAGTAAATACAACCACCACTGGAGGTTTGGCAACAACAACTGCAGCTCCTCCACCAGTTGTGGTTCTTGCAGCAACCTTGGCACAACCATTCACAGAAGAACTCACTAATCCAAACAGCGCTCAGTTTCAGGCTCTTGAGACAAGAGTTGTAACATTCGTGAGTACAACTTTGAAATGCTCACACTACTCATTCATTTTCTAGTTGCCCTTAGTGAGTTTGCAGTTGTTTTTCATTGAAATTGGAGAACGCTGTATTTTTAATTTGATCATATTTTTGTATTTGTTTCCTTCCCACAGTGTGATATCATCTACAGGGCAAGATTTGGCTTTCTTTTCATCCGCACTTTTGTCCTACGGTTTAGGTAACATTTTCATATTTGAGAAACTAACTGACTTTGCTTCATTTCCCGGCTTGTGGTCATCAATATTAGAGTTTGAAATGTTAACCATGGCAAAAAATGGAATCATTACACATAGGTAGACCTTGTCAATGTTAAGGGATATGTTCTTTTTTGATGCAGACCAGCTGATGTCACAACTCAAACGGGAAATACTGAAGCAGTGGTGGGGATTGAGTTTAACCAAACTGCTACACCTGCAGAAATCCCACAGGCTACTGATGTTGCAAACACATTAGTAGAAGCTGTGTCCAACCCCAACCAAACCTTCAATCTGACTATTGAAGCCAGCTCCATCCAAATAGTTGGTAAGTAAACAGTAGCCCTAACTCTTACTCCAATAGAGCTTTGATTGTTTTGTTAAAGCAACACTTTAACTGTGAATTTTTACACATTAATACAAAGCAAATTGGAACAAGAAGCCTTGGCTATTATGATGTATTTTTCCATTTTTCTTCATACTGTTCCATATTTGTTTGTTTACAGAAACAAATAATCCATCAAATTTAACAACAGCAGCGCCCGCTTTGAATACTACAGCTGCAAGTGCAGTAAATACAACCACCACTGGAGGTTTGGCAACAACTGCAGCTCCTCCACCAGTTGTGGTTCTTGCAGCAATCTTGGCACAACCATTCACAGAAGAACTCACTAATCCAAACAGCGCTCAGTTTCAGGCTCTTGAGACAAGAGTTGTAACATTCGTGAGTACAACTTTGAAATGCTCACACTACTCATTCATTTTCTAGTTGCCCTTAGTGAGTTTGCAGTTGTTTTTCATTGAAATTGGAGAACGTTGTATTTTTAATTTGATCATATTTTTGTATTTGTTTCCTTCCCACAGTGTGATATCATCTACAGGGCAAGATTTGGCTTTCTTTTCATCCGCACTTTTGTCCTACGGTTTAGGTAACATTTTCATATTTGAGAAACTAACTGACTTTGCTTCATTTCCCAGCTTGTGGTCATCAATATTAGAGTTTGAAATGTTAACCATGGCAAAAAATGGAATCATTACACATAGGGATATGTTCTTTTTTGATGCAGACCAGCTGATGTCACAACTCAAACGGGAAATACTGAAGCAGTGGTGGGGATTGAGTTTAACCAAACTGCTACACCTGCAGAAATCCCACAGGCTACTGATGTTGCAAACACATTAGTAGAAGCTGTGTCCAACCCCAACCAAACCTTCAATCTGACTATTGAAGCCAGCTCCATCCAAATAGTTGGTAAGTAAACAGTAGCCCTAACTCTTACTCCAATAGAGCTTTGAGTTTTTTGTTAAAGCAACACTTTAACTGTGAATTTTTACACATTAATACAAAGCAAATTGGAACAAGAAGCCTTGGCTATTATGATGTATTTTTCCATTTTTCTTCATACTGTTCCATATTTGTTTTTTTACAGAAACAAATAATCCATCAAATCTAACAACAGCAGCGCCCGCTTTGAATACTACATCTGCAAGTGCAGTAAATACAACCACCACTGGAGGTTTGGCAACAACAACTGCAGCTCCTCCACCAGTTGTGGTTCTTGCAGCAACCTTGGCACAACCATTCACAGAAGAACTCACTAATCCAAACAGCGCTCAGTTTCAGGCTCTTGAGACAAGAGTTGTAACATTCGTGAGTACAACTTTGAAATGCTCACACTACTCATTCATTTTCTAGTTGCCCTTAGTGAGTTTGCAGTTGTTTTTCATTGAAATTGGAGAACGCTGTATTTTTAATTTGATCATATTTTTGTATTTGTTTCCTTCCCACAGTGTGATATCATCTACAGGGCAAGATTTGGCTTTCTTTTCATCCGCACTTTTGTCCTACGGTTTAGGTAACATTTTCATATTTGAGAAACTAACTGACTTTGCTTCATTTCCCGGCTTGTGGTCATCAATATTAGAGTTTGAAATGTTAACCATGGCAAAAAATGGAATCATTACACATAGGTAGACCTTGTCAATGTTAAGGGATATGTTCTTTTTTGATGCAGACCAGCTGATGTCACAACTCAAACGGGAAATACTGAAGCAGTGGTGGGGATTGAGTTTAACCAAACTGCTACACCTGCAGAAATCCCACAGGCTACTGATGTTGCAAACACATTAGTAGAAGCTGTGTCCAACCCCAACCAAACCTTCAATCTGACTATTGAAGCCAGCTCCATCCAAATAGTTGGTAAGTAAACAGTAGCCCTAACTCTTACTCCAATAGAGCTTTGATTGTTTTGTTAAAGCAACACTTTAACTGTGAATTTTTACACATTAATACAAAGCAAATTGGAACAAGAAGCCTTGGCTATTATGATGTATTTTTCCATTTTTCTTCATACTGTTCCATATTTGTTTTTTTACAGAAACAAATAATCCATCAAATCTAACAACAGCAGCACCCGCTTTGAATACTACAGCTGCAAGTGCAGTAAATACAACCACCACTGGAGGTTTGGCAACAACAACTGCAGCTCCTCCACCAGTTGTGGTTCTTGCAGCAACCTTGGCACAACCATTCACAGAAGAACTCACTAATCCAAACAGCGCTCAGTTTCAGGCTCTTGAGACAAGAGTTGTAACATTCGTGAGTACAACTTTGAAATGCTCACACTACTCATTCATTTTCTAGTTGCCCTTAGTGAGTTTGCAGTTGTTTTTCATTGAAATTGGAGAACGCTGTATTTTTAATTTGATCATATTTTTGTATTTGTTTCCTTCCCACAGTGTGATATCATCTACAGGGCAAGATTTGGCTTTCTTTTCATCCGCACTTTTGTCCTACGGTTTAGGTAACATTTTCATATTTGAGAAACTAACTGACTTTGCTTCATTTCCCAGCTTGTGGTCATCAATATTAGAGTTTGAAATGTTAACCATGGCAAAAAATGGAATCATTACACATAGGGATATGTTCTTTTTTGATGCAGACCAGCTGATGTCACAACTCAAACGGGAAATACTGAAGCAGTGGTGGGGATTGAGTTTAACCAAACTGCTACACCTGCAGAAATCCCACAGGCTACTGATGTTGCAAACACATTAGTAGAAGCTGTGTCCAACCCCAACCAAACCTTCAATCTGACTATTGAAGCCAGCTCCATCCAAATAGTTGGTAAGTAAACAGTAGCCCTAACTCTTACTCCAATAGAGCTTTGATTGTTTTGTTAAAGCAACACTTTAACTGTGAATTTTTACACATTAATACAAAGCAAATTGGAACAAGAAGCCTTGGCTATTATGATGTATTTTTCCATTTTTCTTCATACTGTTCCATATTTGTTTGTTTACAGAAACAAATAATCCATCAAATCTAACAACAGCAGCACCCGCTTTGAATACTACAGCTGCAAGTGCAGTAAATACAACCACCACTGGAGGTTTGGCAACAACAACTGCAGCTCCTCCACCAGTTGTGGTTCTTGCAGCAACCTTGGCACAACCATTCACAGAAGAACTCACTAATCCAAACAGCGCTCAGTTTCAGGCTCTTGAGACAAGAGTTGTAACATTCGTGAGTACAACTTTGAAATGCTCACACTACTCATTCATTTTCTAGTTGCCCTTAGTGAGTTTGCAGTTGTTTTTCATTGAAATTGGAGAACGCTGTATTTTTAATTTGATCATATTTTTGTATTTGTTTCCTTCCCACAGTGTGATATCATCTACAGGGCAAGATTTGGCTTTCTTTTCATCCGCACTTTTGTCCTACGGTTTAGGTAACATTTTCATATTTGAGAAACTAACTGACTTTGCTTCACTTCCCAGCTTGTGGTCATCAATATTAGAGTTTGAAATGTTAACAATGGCAAAAAATGGAATCATTACACATAGGGATATGTTCTTTTTTGATGCAGACCAGCTGATGTCACAACTCAAACGGGAAATACTGAAGCAGTGGTGGGGATTGAGTTTAACCAAACTGCTACACCTGCAGAAATCCCACAGGCTACTGATGTTGCAAACACATTAGTAGAAGCTGTGTCCAACCCCAACCAAACCTTCAATCTGACTATTGAAGCCAGCTCCATCCGAATAGTTGGTAAGTAAACAGTAGCCCTAACTCTTACTCCAATAGAGCTTTGAGTTTTTTGTTAAAGCAACACTTTAACTGTCAATTTTTACACATTAATACAAAGCAAATTGGAACAAGAAGCCTTGGCTATTATGATGTATTTTTCCATTTTTCTTCATACTGTTCCATATTTGTTTTTTTACAGAAACAAATAATCCATCAAATCTAACAACAGCAGCGCCCGCTTTGAATACTACATCTGCAAGTGCAGTAAATACAACCACCACTGGAGGTTTGGCAACAACAACTGCAGCTCCTCCACCAGTTGTGGTTCTTGCAGCAACCTTGGCACAACCATTCACAGAAGAACTCACTAATCCAAACAGCGCTCAGTTTCAGGCTCTTGAGACAAGAGTTGTAACATTCGTGAGTACAACTTTGAAATGCTCACACTACTCATTCATTTTCTAGTTGCCCTTAGTGAGTTTGCAGTTGTTTTTCATTGAAATTGGAGAACGCTGTATTTTTAATTTGATCATATTTTTGTATTTGTTTCCTTCCCACAGTGTGATATCATCTACAGGGCAAGATTTGGCTTTCTTTTCATCCGCACTTTTGTCCTACGGTTTAGGTAACATTTTCATATTTGAGAAACTAACTGACTTTGCTTCATTTCCCGGCTTGTGGTCATCAATATTAGAGTTTGAAATGTTAACCATGGCAAAAAATGGAATCATTACACATAGGTAGACCTTGTCAATGTTAAGGGATATGTTCTTTTTTGATGCAGACCAGCTGATGTCACAACTCAAACGGGAAATACTGAAGCAGTGGTGGGGATTGAGTTTAACCAAACTGCTACACCTGCAGAAATCCCACAGGCTACTGATGTTGCAAACACATTAGTAGAAGCTGTGTCCAACCCCAACCAAACCTTCAATCTGACTATTGAAGCCAGCTCCATCCAAATAGTTGGTAAGTAAACAGTAGCCCTAACTCTTACTCCAATAGAGCTTTGATTGTTTTGTTAAAGCAACACTTTAACTGTGAATTTTTACACATTAATACAAAGCAAATTGGAACAAGAAGCCTTGGCTATTATGATGTATTTTTCCATTTTTCTTCATACTGTTCCATATTTGTTTGTTTACAGAAACAAATAATCCATCAAATTTAACAACAGCAGCGCCCGCTTTGAATACTACAGCTGCAAGTGCAGTAAATACAACCACCACTGGAGGTTTGGCAACAACTGCAGCTCCTCCACCAGTTGTGGTTCTTGCAGCAATCTTGGCACAACCATTCACAGAAGAACTCACTAATCCAAACAGCGCTCAGTTTCAGGCTCTTGAGACAAGAGTTGTAACATTCGTGAGTACAACTTTGAAATGCTCACACTACTCATTCATTTTCTAGTTGCCCTTAGTGAGTTTGCAGTTGTTTTTCATTGAAATTGGAGAACGTTGTATTTTTAATTTGATCATATTTTTGTATTTGTTTCCTTCCCACAGTGTGATATCATCTACAGGGCAAGATTTGGCTTTCTTTTCATCCGCACTTTTGTCCTACGGTTTAGGTAACATTTTCATATTTGAGAAACTAACTGACTTTGCTTCATTTCCCAGCTTGTGGTCATCAATATTAGAGTTTGAAATGTTAACCATGGCAAAAAATGGAATCATTACACATAGGGATATGTTCTTTTTTGATGCAGACCAGCTGATGTCACAACTCAAACGGGAAATACTGAAGCAGTGGTGGGGATTGAGTTTAACCAAACTGCTACACCTGCAGAAATCCCACAGGCTACTGATGTTGCAAACACATTAGTAGAAGCTGTGTCCAACCCCAACCAAACCTTCAATCTGACTATTGAAGCCAGCTCCATCCAAATAGTTGGTAAGTAAACAGTAGCCCTAACTCTTACTCCAATAGAGCTTTGAGTTTTTTGTTAAAGCAACACTTTAACTGTGAATTTTTACACATTAATACAAAGCAAATTGGAACAAGAAGCCTTGGCTATTATGATGTATTTTTCCATTTTTCTTCATACTGTTCCATATTTGTTTTTTTACAGAAACAAATAATCCATCAAATCTAACAACAGCAGCGCCCGCTTTGAATACTACATCTGCAAGTGCAGTAAATACAACCACCACTGGAGGTTTGGCAACAACAACTGCAGCTCCTCCACCAGTTGTGGTTCTTGCAGCAACCTTGGCACAACCATTCACAGAAGAACTCACTAATCCAAACAGCGCTCAGTTTCAGGCTCTTGAGACAAGAGTTGTAACATTCGTGAGTACAACTTTGAAATGCTCACACTACTCATTCATTTTCTAGTTGCCCTTAGTGAGTTTGCAGTTGTTTTTCATTGAAATTGGAGAACGCTGTATTTTTAATTTGATCATATTTTTGTATTTGTTTCCTTCCCACAGTGTGATATCATCTACAGGGCAAGATTTGGCTTTCTTTTCATCCGCACTTTTGTCCTACGGTTTAGGTAACATTTTCATATTTGAGAAACTAACTGACTTTGCTTCATTTCCCGGCTTGTGGTCATCAATATTAGAGTTTGAAATGTTAACCATGGCAAAAAATGGAATCATTACACATAGGTAGACCTTGTCAATGTTAAGGGATATGTTCTTTTTTGATGCAGACCAGCTGATGTCACAACTCAAACGGGAAATACTGAAGCAGTGGTGGGGATTGAGTTTAACCAAACTGCTACACCTGCAGAAATCCCACAGGCTACTGATGTTGCAAACACATTAGTAGAAGCTGTGTCCAACCCCAACCAAACCTTCAATCTGACTATTGAAGCCAGCTCCATCCAAATAGTTGGTAAGTAAACAGTAGCCCTAACTCTTACTCCAATAGAGCTTTGATTGTTTTGTTAAAGCAACACTTTAACTGTGAATTTTTACACATTAATACAAAGCAAATTGGAACAAGAAGCCTTGGCTATTATGATGTATTTTTCCATTTTTCTTCATACTGTTCCATATTTGTTTGTTTACAGAAACAAATAATCCATCAAATTTAACAACAGCAGCGCCCGCTTTGAATACTACAGCTGCAAGTGCAGTAAATACAACCACCACTGGAGGTTTGGCAACAACTGCAGCTCCTCCACCAGTTGTGGTTCTTGCAGCAATCTTGGCACAACCATTCACAGAAGAACTCACTAATCCAAACAGCGCTCAGTTTCAGGCTCTTGAGACAAGAGTTGTAACATTCGTGAGTACAACTTTGAAATGCTCACACTACTCATTCATTTTCTAGTTGCCCTTAGTGAGTTTGCAGTTGTTTTTCATTGAAATTGGAGAACGTTGTATTTTTAATTTGATCATATTTTTGTATTTGTTTCCTTCCCACAGTGTGATATCATCTACAGGGCAAGATTTGGCTTTCTTTTCATCCGCACTTTTGTCCTACGGTTTAGGTAACATTTTCATATTTGAGAAACTAACTGACTTTGCTTCATTTCCCAGCTTGTGGTCATCAATATTAGAGTTTGAAATGTTAACCATGGCAAAAAATGGAATCATTACACATAGGGATATGTTCTTTTTTGATGCAGACCAGCTGATGTCACAACTCAAACGGGAAATACTGAAGCAGTGGTGGGGATTGAGTTTAACCAAACTGCTACACCTGCAGAAATCCCACAGGCTACTGATGTTGCAAACACATTAGTAGAAGCTGTGTCCAACCCCAACCAAACCTTCAATCTGACTATTGAAGCCAGCTCCATCCAAATAGTTGGTAAGTAAACAGTAGCCCTAACTCTTACTCCAATAGAGCTTTGAGTTTTTTGTTAAAGCAACACTTTAACTGTGAATTTTTACACATTAATACAAAGCAAATTGGAACAAGAAGCCTTGGCTATTATGATGTATTTTTCCATTTTTCTTCATACTGTTCCATATTTGTTTGTTTACAGAAACAAATAATCCATCAAATCTAACAACAGCAGCGCCCGCTTTGAATACTACAGCTGCAAGTGCAGTAAATACAACCACCGCTGGAGGTTTGGCAACAACAACTGCAGCTCCTCCACCAGTTGTGGTTCTTGCAGCAACCTTGGCACAACCATTCACAGAAGAACTCACTAATCCAAACAGCGCTCAGTTTCAGGCTCTTGAGACAAGAGTTGTAACATTCGTGAGTACAACTTTGAAATGCTCACACTACTCATTCATTTTCTAGTTGCCCTTAGTGAGTTTGCAGTTGTTTTTCATTGAAATTGGAGAACGCTGTATTTTTAATTTGATCATATTTTTGTATTTGTTTCCTTCCCACAGTGTGATATCATCTACAGGGCAAGATTTGGCTTTCTTTTCATCCGCACTTTTGTCCTACGGTTTAGGTAACATTTTCATATTTGAGAAACTAACTGACTTTGCTTCATTTCCCAGCTTGTGGTCATCCATATTAGAGCTTGAAATGTTAACCATGGCAAAAAATGGAATCATTACACATAGGGATATGTTCTTTTTTGATGCAGACCAGCTGATGTCACAACTCAAACGGGAAATACTGAAGCAGTGGTGGGGATTGAGTTTAACCAAACTGCTACACCTGCAGAAATCCCACAGGCTACTGATGTTGCAAACACATTAGTAGACGCTGTGTCCAACCCCAACCAAACCTTCAATCTGACTATTGAAGCCAGCTCCATCCAAATAGTTGGTAAGTAAACAGTAGCCCTAACTCTTACTCCAATAGAGCTTTGATTGTTTTGTTAAAGCAACACTTTAACTGTGAATTTTTACACATTAATACAAAGCAAATTGGAACAAGAAGCCTTGGCTATTATGATGTATTTTTCCATTTTTCTTCATACTGTTCCATATTTGTTTTTTTACAGAAACAAATAATCCATCAAATTTAACAACAGCAGCGCCCGCTTTGAATACTACAGCTGCAAGTGCAGTAAATACAACCACCACTGGAGGTTTGGCAACAACAACTGCAGCTCCTCCACCAGTTGTGGTTCTTGCAGCAATCTTGGCACAACCATTCACAGAAGAACTCACTAATCCAAACAGCGCTCAGTTTCAGGCTCTTGAGACAAGAGTTGTAACATTCGTGAGTACAACTTTGAAATGCTCACACTACTCATTCATTTTCTAGTTGCCCTTAGTGAGTTTGCAGTTGTTTTTCATTGAAATTGGAGAACGCTGTATTTTTAATTTGATCATATTTTTGTATTTGTTTCCTTCCCACAGTGTGATATCATCTACAGGGCAAGATTTGGCTTTCTTTTCATCCGCACTTTTGTCCTACGGTTTAGGTAACATTTTCATATTTGAGAAACTAACTGACTTTGCTTCATTTCCCAGCTTGTGGTCATCAATATTAGAGCTTGAAATGTTAACCATGGCAAAAAATGGAATCATTACACATAGGGATATGTTCTTTTTTGATGCAGACCAGCTGATGTCACAACTCAAACGGGAAATACTGAAGCAGTGGTGGGGATTGAGTTTAACCAAACTGCTACACCTGCAGAAATCCCACAGGCTACTGATGTTGCAAACACATTAGTAGACGCTGTGTCCAACCCCAACCAAACCTTCAATCTGACTATTGAAGCCAGCTCCATCCAAATAGTTGGTAAGAAAACAGTAGCCCTAACTCTTACTCCAATAGAGCTTTGATTGTTTTGTTAAAGCAACACTTTAACTGTGAATTTTTACACATTAATACAAAGCAAATTGGAACAAGAAGCCTTGGCTATTATGATGTATTTTTCCATTTTTCTTCATACTGTTCCATATTTGTTTTTTTACAGAAACAAATAATCCATCAAATTTAACAACAGCAGCGCCCGCTTTGAATACTACAGCTGCAAGTGCAGTAAATACAACCACCACTGGAGGTTTGGCAACAACAACTGCAGCTCCTCCACCAGTTGTGGTTCTTGCAGCAACCTTGGCACAACCATTTACAGAAGAACTCACTAATCCAAACAGCGCTCAGTTTCAGGCTCTTGAGACAAGAGTTGTAACATTCGTGAGTACAACTTTGAAATGCTCACACTACTCATTCATTTTCTAGTTGCCCTTAGTGAGTTTGCAGTTGTTTTTCATTGAAATTGGAGAACGCTGTATTTTTAATTTGATCATATTTTTGTATTTGTTTCCTTCCCACAGTGTGATATCATCTACAGGGCAAGATTTGGCTTTCTTTTCATCCGCACTTTTGTCATACGGTTTAGGTAACATTTTCATATTTGAGAAACTAACTGACTTTGCTTCATTTCCCAGCTTGTGGTCATCAATATTAGAGCTTGAAATGTTAACCATGGCAAAAAATGGAATCATTACACATAGGGATATGTTCTTTTTTGATGCAGACCAGCTGATGTCACAACTCAAACGGGAAATACTGAAGCAGTGGTGGGGATTGAGTTTAACCAAACTGCTACACCTGCAGAAATCCCACAGGCTACTGATGTTGCAAACACATTAGTAGAAGCTGTGTCCAACCCCAACCAAACCTTCAATCTGACTATTGAAGCCAGCTCCATCCAAATAGTTGGTAAGTAAACAGTAGCCCTAACTCTTACTCCAATAGAGCTTTGAGTTTTTTGTTAAAGCAAAACTTTAACTGTGAATTTTTACACATTAATACAAAGCAAATTGGAACAAGAAGCCTTGGCTATTATGATGAATTTTTCCATTTTTCTTCATACTGTTCCATATTTGTTTTTTTGACAGAAACAAATAATCCATCAAATCTAACAACAGCAGCGCCCGCTTTGAATACTACATCTGCAAGTGCAGTAAATATAACCACCACTGGAGGTTTGGCAACAACAACTGCAGCTCCTCCACCAGTTGTGGTTCTTGCAGCAATCTTGGCACAACCATTCACAGAAGAACTCACTAATCCAAACAGCGCTCAGTTTCAGGCTCTTGAGACAAGAGTTGTAACATTTGTGAGTACAACTTTGAAATGCTCACACTACTCATTCATTTTCTAGTTGCCCTTAGTGAGTTTGCAGTTGTTTTTCATTGAAATTGGAGAACGCTGTATTTTTAATTTGATCATATTTTTGTATTTGTTTCCTTCCCACAGTGTGATATCATCTACAGGGCAAGATTTGGCTTTCTTTTCATCCGCACTTTTGTCCTACGGTTTAGGTAACATTTTCATATTTGAGAAACTAACTGACTTTGCTTCATTTCCCAGCTTGTGGTCATCAATATTAGAGCTTGAAATGTTAACCATGGCAAAAAATGGAATCATTACACATAGGGATATGTTCTTTTTTGATGCAGACCAGCTGATGTCACAACTCAAACGGGAAATACTGAAGCAGTGGTGGGGATTGAGTTTAACCAAACTGCTACACCTGCAGAAATCCCACAGGCTACTGATGTTGCAAACACATTAGTAGAAGCTGTGTCCAACCCCAACCAAACCTTCAATCTGACTATTGAAGCCAGCTCCATCCAAATAGTTGGTAAGTAAACAGTAGCCCTAACTCTTACTCCAATAGAGTTTTGATTGTTTTGTTAAAGCAACACTTTAACTGTGAATTTTTACACATTAATACAAAGCAAATTGGAACAAGAAGCCTTGGCTATTATGATGTATTTTTCCATTTTTCTTCATACTGTTCCATATTTGTTTGTTTACAGAAACAAATAATCCATCAAATCTAACAACAGCAGCGCCCGCTTTGAATACTACAGCTGCAAGTGCAGTAAATACAACCACCACTGGAGGTTTGGCAACAACAACTGCAGCTCCTCCACCAGTTGTGGTTCTTGCAGCAACCTTGGCACAACCATTTACAGAAGAACTCACTAATCCAAACAGCGCTCAGTTTCAGGCTCTTGAGACAAGAGTTGTAACATTCGTGAGTACAACTTTGAAATGCTCACACTACTCATTCATTTTCTAGTTGCCCTAAGGTAGTTTGCAGTTGTTTTTCATTGAAATTGGAGAACGCTGTATTTTTAATTTGATCATATTTTTGTATTTGTTTCCTTCCCACAGTGTGATATCATCTACAGGGCAAGATTTGGCTTTCTTTTCATCCGCACTTTTGTCATACGGTTTAGGTAACATTTTCATATTTGAGAAACTAACTGACTTTGCTTCATTTCCCAGCTTGTGGTCATCAATATTAGAGCTTGAAATGTTAACCATGGCAAAAAATGGAATCATTACACATAGGGATATGTTCTTTTTTGATGCAGACCAGCTGATGTCACAACTCAAACGGGAAATACTGAAGCAGTGGTGGGGATTGAGTTTAACCAAACTGCTACACCTGCAGAAATCCCACAGGCTACTGATGTTGCAAACACATTAGTAGAAGCTGTGTCCAACCCCAACCAAACCTTCAATCTGACTATTGAAGCCAGCTCCATCCAAATAGTTGGTAAGTAAACAGTAGCCCTAACTCTTACTCCAATAGAGTTTTGATTGTTTTGTTAAAGCAACACTTTAACTGTGAATTTTTACACATTAATACAAAGCAAATTGGAACAAGAAGCCTTGGCTATTATGATGTATTTTTCCATTTTTCTTCATACTGTTCCATATTTGTTTGTTTACAGAAACAAATAATCCATCAAATCTAACAACAGCAGCGCCCGCTTTGAATACTACAGCTGCAAGTGCAGTAAATACAACCACCACTGGAGGTTTGGCAACAACAACTGCAGCTCCTCCACCAGTTGTGGTTCTTGCAGCAACCTTGGCACAACCATTCACAGAAGAACTCACTAATCCAAACAGCGCTCAGTTTCAGGCTCTTGAGACAAGAGTTGTAACATTCGTGAGTACAACTTTGAAATGCTCACACTACTCATTCATTTTCTAGTTGCCCTTAGTGAGTTTGCAGTTGTTTTTCATTGAAATTGGAGAACGCTGTATTTTTAATTTGATCATATTTTTGTATTTGTTTCCTTCCCACAGTGTGATATCATCTACAGGGCAAGATTTGGCTTTCTTTTCATCCGCACTTTTGTCCTACGGTTTAGGTAACATTTTCATATTTGAGAAACTAACTGACTTTGCTTCATTTCCCAGCTTGTGGTCATCAATATTAGAGCTTGAAATGTTAACCATGGCAAAAAATGGAATCATTACACATAGGGATATGTTCTTTTTTGATGCAGACCAGCTGATGTCACAACTCAAACGGGAAATACTGAAGCAGTGGTGGGGATTGAGTTTAACCAAACTGCTACACCTGCAGAAATCCCACAGGCTACTGATGTTGCAAACACATTAGTAGAAGCTGTGTCCAACCCCAACCAAACCTTCAATCTGACTATTGAAGCCAGCTCCATCCAAATAGTTGGTAAGTAAACAGTAGCCCTAACTCTTACTCCAATAGAGCTTTGATTGTTTTGTTAAAGCAACACTTTAACTGTGAATTTTTACACATTAATACAAAGCAAATTGGAACAAGAAGCCTTGGCTATTATGATGTATTTTTCCATTTTTCTTCATACTGTTCCATATTTGTTTTTTGACAGAAACAAATAATCCATCAAATTTAACAACAGCAGCGCCCGCTTTGAATACTACAGCTGCAAGTGCAGTAAATACAACCACTGCTGCTACCAGTACAACTACAGATCCTAGAACTACAACTACAATAACTCCTACAACCACCACACCTGCATCAGCAACTACTACAATTGTTGGCGTATCAACAACAGTTGTAGGTTCATCTCCAGTTGTTAGTTTAACAGTAAAAACTGGTTCACCAACCACTGTTGGATCAACTACAACTGCAGGTTCAACAACTGGTGAATCCACAACAACTAGTGGTTCAACAACAACTGCAGGGTCACCAACCGCTGTTGGATCAACTACACCTGCAGGTTCAACAACTGGTGAATCCACAACATCTGGTGGTTCAACTACAACTGCAGGGTCACCAACCACTGTTGGATCAACTACAACTGCAGGTTCAACAACTGGTGAATCAACAACATCTGGTGGTTCAACTACAACTGCAGGGTCACCAACCACTGTTGGATCAACTACAACTGCAGGTTCAACAACTGGTGAATCCACAACAACTGGTGGTTCAACTACAACTGGAGGTTCACCAACCACTGTTGGATCAACTACAACTGCAGGTTCAACAACTGGTGAATCCACAACAACTGGTGGTTCAACTACAACTGGAGGTTCACCAACCACTGTTGGATCAACTACAACTGCAGGTTCAACAACTGGTGAATCCACAACAACTGGTGGTTCAACTACAACTGCAGGGTCACCAACCGCTTTTGCATCAACTACAACTGCAGGTTCAACAACTGGTGAATCCACAACGACTTTGGCAACAACAACTGCAGCTCCTCCACCAGTTGTGGTTCTTGCAGCAACCTTGGAAGAACCATTCACAGAAGAACTCACTAATCCAAACAGCGCTCAGTTTCAGGCTCTTGAGACAAGAGTTGTAACATTCGTGAGTACAACTTTATAATGCTCACACTACTCATTCATTTTCTAGTTGCCCTAAGGTAGTTTGCAGTTGTTTTTCATTGAAATTGGAGAACGCTGTATTTTTAATTTGATCATATTTTTGTATTTGTTTCCTTCCCACAGTGTGATATCATCTACAGGGCAAGATTTGGCTTTCTTTTCATCCGCACTTTTGTCCTACGGTTTAGGTAACATTTTCATATTTGAGAAACTAACTGACTTTGCTTCATTTCCCAGCTTGTGGTCATCAATATTAGAGCTTGAAATGTTAACCATGGCAAAAAATGGAATCATTACACATAGGGATATGTTCTTTTTTGATGCAGACCAGCTGATGTCACAACTCAAACGGGAAATACTGAAGCAGTGGTGGGGATTGAGTTTAACCAAACTGCTACACCTGCAGAAATCCCACAGGCTACTGATGTTGCAAACACATTAGTAGAAGCTGTGTCCAACCCCAACCAAACCTTCAATCTGACTATTGAAGCCAGCTCCATCCAAATAGTTGGTAAGTAAACAGTAGCCCTAACTCTTACTCCAATAGAGCTTTGATTGTTTTGTTAAAGCGACACTTTAACTGTGAATTTTTACACATTAATACAAAGCAAATTGGAACAAGAAGCCTTGGCTATTATGATGTATTTTTCCATTTTTCTTCATACTGTTCCATATTTGTTTTTTGACAGAAACAAATAATCCATCAAATTTAACAACAGCAGCGCCCGCTTTGAATACTACAGCTGCAAGTGCAGTAAATACAACCACTGCTGCTACCAGTACAACTACAGATCCTAGAACTACAACTACAATAACTCCTACAACCACCACACCTGCATCAGCAACTACTACAATTGTTGGCATATCAACAACAGTTGTAGGTTCATCTCCAGTTGTTAGTTTAACAGTAAAAACTGGTTCACCAACCACTGTTGGATCAACTACAACTGCAGGTTCAACAACTGGTGAATCAACAACATCTGGTGGTTCAACTACAACTGCAGGGTCACCAACCGCTGTTGGATCAACTACAACTGCAGGTTCAACAACTGGTGAATCCACAACAACTGGTGGTTCAACTACAACTGCAGGGTCACCAACCACTGTTGGATCAACTACAACTGCAGGTTCAACAACTGGTGAATCCACAACATCTGGTGGTTCAACAACAACTGGAGGTTCACCAACCACTGTTGGATCAACTACAACTGCAGGTTCAACAACTGGTGAATCCACAACAACTGGTGGTTCAACTACAACTGCAGGGTCACCAACCACTGTTGGATCAACTACAACTGCAGGTTCAGCAACTGGTGAATCCACAACAACTGGTGGTTCAACAACAACTGGAGGTTCACCAACCACTGTTGGATCAACTACAACTGCAGGTTCAACAACTGGTGAATCCACAACAACTGGTGGTTCAACTACAACTGGAGGTTCACCAACCACTGTTGGATCAACTACAACTGCAGGTTCAACAACTGGTGAATCCACAACAACTGGTGGTTCAACTACAACTGCAGGGTCACCAACCGCTTTTGCATCAACTACAACTGCAGGTTCAACAACTGGTGAATCCACAATGACTTTGGCAACAACAACTGCAGCTCCTCCACCAGTTGTGGTTCTTGCAGCAACCTTGGAAGAACCATTCACAGAAGAACTCACTAATCCAAACAGCGCTCAGTTTCAGGCTCTTGAGACAAGAGTTGTAACATTCGTGAGTACAACTTTGAAATGCTCACACTACTCATTCATTTTCTAGTTGCCCTAAGGTAGTTTGCAGTTGTTTTTCATTGAAATTGGAGAATGCTGTATTTTTAATTTGATCATATTTTTGTATGTTTCCTTCCCACAGTGTGATATCATCTACAGGGCAAGATTTGGCTTTCTTTTCATCCGCACTTTTGTCATACGGTTTAGGTAACATTTTCATATTTGAGAAACTAACTGACTTTGCTTCATTTCCCAACTTGTGGTCATCAATATTAGAGCTTGAAATGTTAACCATGGCAAAAAATGGAATAATTACACATAGGGATATGTTCTTTTTTGATGCAGACCAGCTGATGTCACAACTCAAACGGTAAATACTGAAGCAGTGGTGGGGATTGAGTTTAACCAAACTGCTACACCTGCAGAAATCCCACAGGCTACTGATGTTGCAAACACATTAGTAGAAGCTGTGTCCAACCCCAACCAAACCTTCAATCTGACTATTGAAGCCAGCTCCATCCAAATAGTTGGTAAGTAAACAGTAGCCCTAACTCTTACTCCAATAGAGCTTTGATTGTTTTGTTAAAGCAACACTTTAACTGTGAATTTTTACACATTAATACAAAGCAAATTGGAACAAGAAGCCTTGGCTATTATGATGTATTTTTCCATTTTTCTTCATACTGTTCCATATTTGTTTTTTGACAGAAACAAATAATCCATCAAATTTAACAACAGCAGCGCCCGCTTTGAATACTACATCTGCAAGTGCAGTAAATACAACCACTGCTGCTACCAGTACAACTACAGATCCTAGAACTAAAACTACAATAACTCCTACAACCACCACACCTGCATCAGCAACTACTACAATTGTTGGCGTATCAACAACAGTTGTAGGTTCATCTCCAGTTGTTAGTTTAACAGCAAAAACTGGTTCACCAACCACTGTTGGATCAACTACAACTGCAGGTTCAACAGCTGGTGAATCCACAACAACTGGTGGTTCAACTACAACTGCAGGGTCACCAACCACTGTTGGATCAACTACAACTGCAGGTTCAACAACTGGTGAATCCACAACAACTGATGGTTCAACAACAACTGCAGGGTCACCAACCGCTGTTGGATCAACTACACCTGCAGGTTCAACAACTGGTGAATCCACATCATCTGGTGGTTCAACTACAACTGCAGGTTCAACAACTGGTGAATCCACAACAACTGGTGGTTCAACTACAACTGGAGGTTCACCAACCGCTGTTGGATCAACTACAACTGCAGGTTCAACAACTGGTGAATCCACAACAACTGGTGGTTCAACTACAACTGGAGGTTCACCAACCACTGTTGGATCAACTACAACTGCAGGTTCAACAACTGGTGAATCCACAACAACTGGTGGTTCAACTACAACTGCAGGGTCACCAACCGCTTTTGCATCAACTACAACTGCAGGTTCAACAACTGGTGAATCCACAACGACTTTGGTAACAACAACTGCAGCTCCTCCACCAGTTGTGGTTCTTGCAGCAACCTTGGAAGAACCATTCACAGAAGAACTCACTAATCCAAACAGCGCTCAGTTTCAGGCTCTTGAGACAAGAGTTGTAACATTCGTGAGTACAACTTTATAATGCTCACACTACTCATTCATTTTCTAGTTGCCCTAAGGTAGTTTGCAGTTGTTTTTCATTGAAATTGGAGAACGCTGTATTTTTAATTTGATCATATTTTTGTATTTGTTTCCTTCCCACAGTGTGATATCATCTACAGGGCAAGATTTGGCTTTCTTTTCATCCGCACTTTTGTCCTACGGTTTAGGTAACATTTTCATATTTGAGAAACTAACTGACTTTGCTTCATTTCCCAGCTTGTGGTCATCAATATTAGAGCTTGAAATGTTAACCATGGCAAAAAATGGAATCATTACACATAGGGATATGTTCTTTTTTGATGCAGACCAGCTGATGTCACAACTCAAACGGGAAATACTGAAGCAGTGGTGGGGATTGAGTTTAACCAAACTGCTACACCTGCAGAAATCCCACAGGCTACTGATGTTGCAAACACATTAGTAGAAGCTGTGTCCAACCCCAACCAAACCTTCAATCTGACTATTGAAGCCAGCTCCATCCAAATAGTTGGTAAGTAAACAGTAGCCCTAACTCTTACTCCAATAGAGCTTTGATTGTTTTGTTAAAGCGACACTTTAACTGTGAATTTTTACACATTAATACAAAGCAAATTGGAACAAGAAGCCTTGGCTATTATGATGTATTTTTCCATTTTTCTTCATACTGTTCCATATTTGTTTTTTGACAGAAACAAATAATCCATCAAATTTAACAACAGCAGCGCCCGCTTTGAATACTACAGCTGCAAGTGCAGTAAATACAACCACTGCTGCTACCAGTACAACTACAGATCCTAGAACTACAACTACAATAACTCCTACAACCACCACACCTGCATCAGCAACTACTACAATTGTTGGCATATCAACAACAGTTGTAGGTTCATCTCCAGTTGTTAGTTTAACAGTAAAAACTGGTTCACCAACCACTGTTGGATCAACTACAACTGCAGGTTCAACAACTGGTGAATCAACAACATCTGGTGGTTCAACTACAACTGCAGGGTCACCAACCGCTGTTGGATCAACTACAACTGCAGGTTCAACAACTGGTGAATCCACAACAACTGGTGGTTCAACTACAACTGCAGGGTCACCAACCACTGTTGGATCAACTACAACTGCAGGTTCAACAACTGGTGAATCCACAACATCTGGTGGTTCAACAACAACTGGAGGTTCACCAACCACTGTTGGATCAACTACAACTGCAGGTTCAACAACTGGTGAATCCACAACAACTGGTGGTTCAACTACAACTGCAGGGTCACCAACCACTGTTGGATCAACTACAACTGCAGGTTCAACAACTGGTGAATCCACAACAACTGGTGGTTCAACAACAACTGGAGGTTCACCAACCACTGTTGGATCAACTACAACTGCAGGTTCAACAACTGGTGAATCCACAACAACTGGTGGTTCAACTACAACTGGAGGTTCACCAACCACTGTTGGATCAACTACAACTGCAGGTTCAACAACTGGTGAATCCACAACAACTGGTGGTTCAACTACAACTGCAGGGTCACCAACCACTGTTGGATCAACTACAACTGCAGGTTCAACAACTGGTGAATCCACAACAACTAGTGGTTCAACAACAACTGCAGGGTCACCAACCGCTGTTGGATCAACTACACCTGCAGGTTCAACAACTGGTGAATCCACAACATCTGGTGGTTCAACTACAACTGCAGGGTCACCAACCACTGTTGGATCAACTACAACTGCAGGTTCAACAACTGGTGAATCAACAACATCTGGTGGTTCAACTACAACTGCAGGGTCACCAACCACTGTTGGATCAACTACAACTGCAGGTTCAACAACTGGTGAATCCACAACAACTGGTGGTTCAACTACAACTGGAGGTTCACCAACCACTGTTGGATCAACTACAACTGCAGGTTCAACAACTGGTGAATCCACAACAACTGGTGGTTCAACTACAACTGGAGGTTCACCAACCACTGTTGGATCAACTACAACTGCAGGTTCAACAACTGGTGAATCCACAACAACTGGTGGTTCAACTACAACTGCAGGGTCACCAACCGCTTTTGCATCAACTACAACTGCAGGTTCAACAACTGGTGAATCCACAACGACTTTGGCAACAACAACTGCAGCTCCTCCACCAGTTGTGGTTCTTGCAGCAACCTTGGAAGAACCATTCACAGAAGAACTCACTAATCCAAACAGCGCTCAGTTTCAGGCTCTTGAGACAAGAGTTGTAACATTCGTGAGTACAACTTTGAAATGCTCACACTACTCATTCATTTTCTAGTTGCCCTAAGGTAGTTTGCAGTTGTTTTTCATTGAAATTGGAGAATGCTGTATTTTTAATTTGATCATTTTTTTGTATGTTTCCTTCCCACAGTGTGATATCATCTACAGGGCAAGATTTGGCTTTCTTTTCATCCGCACTTTTGTCATACGGTTTAGGTAACATTTTCATATTTGAGAAACTAACTGACTTTGCTTCATTTCCCAGCTTGTGGTCATCAATATTAGAGCTTGAAATGTTAACCATGGCAAAAAATGGAATAATTACACATAGGGATATGTTCTTTTTTGATGCAGACCAGCTGATGTCACAACTCAAACGGTAAATACTGAAGCAGTGGTGGGGATTGAGTTTAACCAAACTGCTACACCTGCAGAAATCCCACAGGCTACTGATGTTGCAAACACATTAGTAGAAGCTGTGTCCAACCCCAACCAAACCTTCAATCTGACTATTGAAGCCAGCTCCATCCAAATAGTTGGTAAGTAAACAGTAGCCCTAACTCTTACTCCAATAGAGCTTTGATTGTTTTGTTAAAGCAACACTTTAACTGTGAATTTTTACACATTAATACAAAGCAAATTGGAACAAGAAGCCTTGGCTATTATGATGTATTTTTCCATTTTTCTTCATACTGTTCCATATTTGTTTTTTGACAGAAACAAATAATCCATCAAATTTAACAACAGCAGCGCCCGCTTTGAATACTACATCTGCAAGTGCAGTAAATACAACCACTGCTGCTACCAGTACAACTACAGATCCTAGAACTAAAACTACAATAACTCCTACAACCACCACACCTGCATCAGCAACTACTACAATTGTTGGCGTATCAACAACAGTTGTAGGTTCATCTCCAGTTGTTAGTTTAACAGCAAAAACTGGTTCACCAACCACTGTTGGATCAACTACAACTGCAGGTTCAACAGCTGGTGAATCCACAACAACTGGTGGTTCAACTACAACTGCAGGGTCACCAACCACTGTTGGATCAACTACAACTGCAGGTTCAACAACTGGTGAATCCACAACAACTGATGGTTCAACAACAACTGCAGGGTCACCAACCGCTGTTGGATCAACTACACCTGCAGGTTCAACAACTGGTGAATCCACATCATCTGGTGGTTCAACTACAACTGCAGGTTCAACAACTGGTGAATCCACAACAACTGGTGGTTCAACTACAACTGGAGGTTCACCAACCGCTGTTGGATCAACTACAACTGCAGGTTCAACAACTGGTGAATCCACAACAACTGGTGGTTCAACTACAACTGGAGGTTCACCAACCACTGTTGGATCAACTACAACTGCAGGTTCAACAACTGGTGAATCCACAACAACTGGTGGTTCAACTACAACTGCAGGGTCACCAACCGCTTTTGCATCAACTACAACTGCAGGTTCAACAACTGGTGAATCCACAACGACTTTGGCAACAACAACTGCAGCTCCTCCACCAGTTGTGGTTCTTGCAGCAACCTTGGAAGAACCATTCACAGAAGAACTCACTAATCCAAACAGCGCTCAGTTTCAGGCTCTTGAGACAAGAGTTGTAACATTCGTGAGTACAACTTTATAATGCTCACACTACTCATTCATTTTCTAGTTGCCCTTAGTGAGTTTGCAGTTGTTTTTCATTGAAATTGGAGAACGCTGTATTTTTAATTTGATCATATTTTTGTATTTGTTTCCTTCCCACAGTGTGATATCATCTACAGGGCAAGATTTGGCTTTCTTTTCATCCGCACTTTTGTCCTACAGTTTAGGTAACATTTTCATATTTGAGAAACTAACTGACTTTGCTTCATTTCCCAGCTTGTGGTCATCAATATTAGAGCTTGAAATGTTAACCATGGCAAAAAATGGAATCATTACACATAGGGATATGTTCTTTTTTGATGCAGACCAGCTGATGTCACAACTCAAACGGGAAATACTGAAGCAGTGGTGGGGATTGAGTTTAACCAAACTGCTACACCTGCAGAAATCCCACAGGCTACTGATGTTGCAAACACATTAGTAGAAGCTGTGTCCAACCCCAACCAAACCTTCAATCTGACTATTGAAGCCAGCTCCATCCAAATAGTTGGTAAGTAAACAGTAGCCCTAACTCTTACTCCAATAGAGCTTTGATTGTTTTGTTAAAGCGACACTTTAACTGTGAATTTTTACACATTAATACAAAGCAAATTGGAACAAGAAGCCTTGGCTATTATGATGTATTTTTCCATTTTTCTTCATACTGTTCCATATTTGTTTTTTGACAGAAACAAATAATCCATCAAATTTAACAACAGCAGCGCCCGCTTTGAATACTACAGCTGCAAGTGCAGTAAATACAACCACTGCTGCTACCAGTACAACTACAGATCCTAGAACTACAACTACAATAACTCCTACAACCACCACACCTGCATCAGCAACTACTACAATTGTTGGCATATCAACAACAGTTGTAGGTTCATCTCCAGTTGTTAGTTTAACAGTAAAAACTGGTTCACCAACCACTGTTGGATCAACTACAACTGCAGGTTCAACAACTGGTGAATCAACAACATCTGGTGGTTCAACTACAACTGCAGGGTCACCAACCGCTGTTGGATCAACTACAACTGCAGGTTCAACAACTGGTGAATCCACAACAACTGGTGGTTCAACTACAACTGCAGGGTCACCAACCACTGTTGGATCAACTACAACTGCAGGTTCAACAACTGGTGAATCCACAACATCTGGTGGTTCAACAACAACTGGAGGTTCACCAACCACTGTTGGATCAACTACAGCTGCAGGTTCAACAACTGGTGAATCCACAACAACTGGTGGTTCAACTACAACTGCAGGGTCACCAACCACTGTTGGATCAACTACAACTGCAGGTTCAACAACTGGTGAATCCACAACGACTTTGGCAACAACAACTGCAGCTCCTCCACCAGTTGTGGTTCTTGCAGCAACCTTGGAAGAACCATTCACAGAAGAACTCACTAATCCAAACAGCGCTCAGTTTCAGGCTCTTGAGACAAGAGTTGTAACATTCGTGAGTACAACTTTATAATGCTCACACTACTCATTCATTTTCTAGTTGCCCTAAGGTAGTTTGCAGTTGTTTTTCATTGAAATTGGAGAACGCTGTATTTTTAATTTGATCATATTTTTGTATTTGTTTCCTTCCCACAGTGTGATATCATCTACAGGGCAAGATTTGGCTTTCTTTTCATCCGCACTTTTGTCCTACGGTTTAGGTAACATTTTCATATTTGAGAAACTAACTGACTTTGCTTCATTTCCCAGCTTGTGGTCATCAATATTAGAGCTTGAAATGTTAACCATGGCAAAAAATGGAATAATTACACATAGGGATATGTTCTTTTTTGATGCAGACCAGCTGATGTCACAACTCAAACGGGAAATACTGAAGCAGTGGTGGGGATTGAGTTTAACCAAACTGCTACACCTGCAGAAATCCCACAGGCTACTGATGTTGCAAACACATTAGTAGAAGCTGTGTCCAACCCCAACCAAACCTTCAATCTGACTATTGAAGCCAGCTCCATCCAAATAGTTGGTAAGTAAACAGTAGCCCTAACTCTTACTCCAATAGAGCTTTGATTGTTTTGTTAAAGCGACACTTTAACTGTGAATTTTTACACATTAATACAAAGCAAATTGGAACAAGAAGCCTTGGCTATTATGATGTATTTTTCCATTTTTCTTCATACTGTTCCATATTTGTTTTTTGACAGAAACAAATAATCCATCAAATTTAACAACAGCAGCGCCCGCTTTGAATACTACAGCTGCAAGTGCAGTAAATACAACCACTGCTGCTACCAGTACAACTACAGATCCTAGAACTACAACTACAATAACTCCTACAACCACCACACCTGCATCAGCAACTACTACAATTGTTGGCATATCAACAACAGTTGTAGGTTCATCTCCAGTTGTTAGTTTAACAGTAAAAACTGGTTCACCAACCACTGTTGGATCAACTACAACTGCAGGTTCAACAACTGGTGAATCAACAACATCTGGTGGTTCAACTACAACTGCAGGGTCACCAACCGCTGTTGGATCAACTACAACTGCAGGTTCAACAACTGGTGAATCCACAACAACTGGTGGTTCAACTACAACTGCAGGGTCACCAACCACTGTTGGATCAACTACAACTGCAGGTTCAACAACTGGTGAATCCACAACAACTGGTGGTTCAACAACAACTGGAGGGTCACCAACCACTGTTGGATCAACTACAACTGCAGGTTCAACAACTGGTGAATCCACAACGACTTTGGCAACAACAACTGCAGCTCCTCCACCAGTTGTGGTTCTTGCAGCAACCTTGGAAGAACCATTCACAGAAGAACTCACTAATCCAAACAGCGCTCAGTTTCAGGCTCTTGAGACAAGAGTTGTAACATTCGTGAGTACAACTTTGAAATGCTCACACTACTCATTCATTTTCTAGTTGCCCTAAGGTAGTTTGCAGTTGTTTTTCATTGAAATTGGAGAATGCTGTATTTTTAATTTGATCATATTTTTGTATTTGTTTCCTTCCCACAGTGTGATATCATCTACAGGGCAAGATTTGGCTTTCTTTTCATCCGCACTTTTGTCATACGGTTTAGGTAACATTTTCATATTTGAGAAACCAACTGACTTTGCTTAATTTCTTGGGTTGTGGTCATCAATATTAGAGTTTGAAATGTTAATGATGGCAAAAAATGGAATACTTACACACAGGTAGAACTTATTAATGTTAAGAGATATGTATATTTTTTTTATGCAGACGAGCTGTGGTCAGAACTCGAATGGAAAATACTGAAGCAGAGGTGGGGATTGAGTTTAACCAAACTGCTCCACCTGCAGAAATCCCACAGGCTACTGATGTTGCAAACACATTAGTAGAAGCTGTGTCCAACCCCAACCAAACCTTCAATCTGACTATTGAAGCCAGCTCCATCCAAATAGTTGGTAAGTAAACAGTAGACTTAACTCTTATTCTAATCAAGGATATAAATTGTTTGTTTTTTGTTTGTTTAAATTAAAATAACCATTCCAGTTCTACGTGTTGCTACAATTAGGAATGGGGTTTAAATTGTTATTTTTCACTTCCCATACGATTAATGATTTTCATGTCAAAGTTACTCCTGATTCCTTTCCTGAAGCCTTTTAACAAATTACTGGGTTGATAAAGACCATAGACAATTATATTTCCCATGTGACAAACAGAAGCAAGACTTTAACTGTGACTTACTACACATTAACACACAGGATATTGTGATATATATGTTTTTGTTATATGTTATGCATATGTATCTTTTGACAACTATAGTATATTGTCTAAACATTTTTCTTCATATTGTTCCATTTTTTACAGAAAGAAACACTACATCAAATATAACAACAGAAGTACCGAGTGCTGTAAGTACAACTACCATCACTGGAACTACAACTACTATTGCAGACAGTACAACTACAGGTACTGCAAGTACAACCGCAACAACTCCTACAACCACCACGTTTGTACCAACAATGACCACAACTGCTGAGGCAGTCACAACAAGGCGGATGACTTTCAGATCTGTTGGAGAGACATTTACAAGTGACTTGCAGAATCCATCATCTGCAGCATTCAAAAGTCGAGCCTCACTGATTAAGTCAACAGTAAGTCTCTCTCTCAGAGTGAAACCTAGCAGAGTTTAGGCATCCTAATTTAAAATAATTTGAAATGTTTTATAAGACATTTTAATTAAAAATACAACACACAAATTAATAAACACAAGCCAATCAAGTAAATGTACTTACAATTGGTTCGCTTTTTTGTCTGCAGCTTGAACCTTTCTATCGAGAAGCATTTTCTTCATTCCGCTCTTTGAACGTGGTTTCATTCAGGTAATTTGCTGTTGTTATGTTGACAGAGCCTTAACAATACTGGTGATACCTTCATACAAATCAAATTCATACTTTTTGGTTATTTTTTTTTGCAGTAATGGATCAATCATCAACAACATGGACATCGCCTTTGCATCTATGTCTGTTCCTAATAACACTCAGATTGCAAATGTGTTGGTCCGTGCAGCTTCAAATGTCACAGCCTTCAACATTGACACCGCTTCCATTTCTGTGGATGGCGCAGGTAAGCAATATTGAATGATACCATATCAAAATTTTATACTATTACAGAACTGTTTTTTAAAGCAAAATCTTTTCCCTTTTCATTTCCATTTCATTTACAGAAGTGTCAAGTGGAGTCAGCCACAAGAGTCTCAGTCTCATTCCTGCATCCTGCCTGGTGCTGATGTCATGGCTGCTAACAAGCCAGCAATAGTGTCAGCGCTGAAGTCCATGTGAAATCCCATTAGAAAATGAGTATGGTATGAAAAAAGACATTGTTCTCATCAAAAATCCAAGGATCACAAATGTTAAATGGCTTGGAAAGAGATTCAATTCAAAGTGGGGCAACCAAACACCTTCATAACAGAGGTTGATTGCAATGGCACATTAATTCAACCAGGACAGTGCTTTGCTAGAACTTTTCCTTATTTCTCTCTTTGCTGTCCTAGGAAGACCAGTCATGAAAGAAACAACTTTCAGCACCTAACACAAACCTTGACACACCACACTTAACATTTTGGGGCCTATTTTAATGATCCAAAATTCATGGTCTGAAGCACATTTACATGTGTTTATATTACCAAATTATCATAATGTGTATTTTGTGAGTTTGCTTGTATTTTTGTAACATTTTAGTAAGAAATACAAAGTCTTCAAGATCAAGATACAAAATTTTAAAAAATATCTCCTTTAAAGTGCATGTAAAAATATGTATCACTGTATCACTCAGGCTTCAGTTAAAGTTGTGATACTGCAAAGAACTGGGTCAACTATAGTCATTCAGTTACAACTAATGGAGTAACATCTGAAGTAACAACTAGTCCTGGTGGATCAGGTACCGCAGTTTCCACAGCGCCCTCACCAACACCTTCAACCTCAGGATTGTTCCAAACACCACTGAAATCATATGTCAGTAAAGAATTGTTAATTTGTTAATATTTGTTCTTCAGCATGTGTAAAACTGCAACCAGGTCATCAATGTGTATGTGTGTGGTAGCATTTGTTTAAGTGTGTTTTGGTCTGTGCCAGATTTAATCTTCAAACAACCTTAACAAATTATACATTTTTTTGAAGCTCAAAGTTTTGCTGACACAGTGTTTTCCACACAAAATAGGCCTTTTATAAATAGACAAAGCAAAGGAAATTTCTATTACATTTCTGCCTCTATAACTTTAGTTCACTATCTCTTATACTCATTACGCCTGTAATTAAGGGGGTTGAAAAACAGTAACCTTTTTATTTTTGGTACACATTTTTTGTGCTTGTACACAAAAATGGGGGTGTGTGTGTGGTGACAGGATAATCATATCCAGTATTGTTTTTGAAATATTATTGCAATCTATATTTAAAGTATTTTGAAAGTAAATATTAAAACATATTGTCAACTAATTAACTTATAGCCTCAATCCAAAATTTCCTGTATGAAATATATCCAGAGTAGTGAAATTGACAGTAAAAAAATATAAGTTTAAGTAAAACATGCTATGTGCTCTTTGCTCTTACTTTAATTATTCACATTTATGTTGGGGGTTGTGTTATTCATTCATTCACTGTCAGAAAAATGTCTTGTATAATTATTAATTCACTGTACTTATTTATGTGTACACTATTGTACATGTGCGTAATTTGGGAGGTTACCTTCATTTTTGTAAAACAAAAACATAAATGCAAGTATTCATAATAATCAAACACAAATATGACTAAAGAAAATCTGTCTATACTGTAATATTATATAATCTTGATTGGGTACAAAATGATAAATCACAACAAAATGATGTTTGGATGAAAACTGCTTACATTAGAGACATAAAATATATGTACAAATGATCAAACCCTGTCTCATCATTTCTGAAAATGCACCTTTACACTTGCATCATATAGCAACCATGCAATCATTAACCATGAGCTAACTGTCTTAACCTAAAACATTTTAATAATTGCAGTTTTAGTCATATTTTAAGCAAAAATGCAAATAAAATCTGTGGTTCCAGCTTGAAGATGTGACCTTAAGCTGGTTATGTGACATGTTTTCTGACACTGTAGAGCAGACCTGGGCCTTTTACGGCCCGCGGGCCACATCCGGCCCCTTGACCCTTCCTGTCCGGCCCGCGTACGGTCACACACAAACAAGAAATGTCAATGAAAACTAGTTCATGCCCTGCACGCTGTGCTGCTTTTATTTTGAAAGTGTGACTTTTATTTATGTACGCACGCATGTGCAGGTGAATTCTTACCGACAGACCCTCAAAATGTCAGCTCATGCGAAAAAAAAAGAAATATTGAAAGAAATATACAAAATCGCTAGAAAGTTAATTCATTGCTTACATTTGCAAAACAACTATTCAGTATTTCTGAGTTATGTGTTAAAAATAAAATGAAATACTGATTTTATGACTTGTATTTTTGACTTACTCCACAATTTTATATCTTTATTGTAATAGAATATCCTTAGTCTTTTGATTACCAAGTAGCATAATCAAAATTATATCATTTACTGCTCTTTACAGTTGGAGAAAATTAGTATCGAACATCGTTCAGTTCAGGTCATTGTTGGTTCGGCCCTCTAACACAGCTCAGGTTTCTCATGTGGGGCTTTGGAAAAAATAATTGCCCACCCCTGCTGTAGAGACATATAATAAAGAAACGACTTATAATAAAAGAAGAAATAATAGATTTATCAAGATTACATTCAGACCTACTGAACAATAGTCTGAATGTTGAAGAGTACCACCTCTACAAAAAGGAAAAAGAAAATCTTATTAGTCACTTTTAGACCTTTCCTTAGACTTTACAGCTCCAGCTGCTTTTCCTCTGCTCCCCCCGCCCCAGTTTTCTTATTCACTTTTGTTTTTCAACCAATTGATGAGATTACAGCCATTTTACTGTTTTCACATGAACTCACCTGTGAAAGCACAGCTCCACCTGCCTGCGTCGGCCTCAACAGCCGCTGGCAGAAATAGCCAATAACTTTGTTTGCCAGCGAGTGTGTCCTCCATGTTTCATCCACCCAGTCCGTTTTCCTCTTTACACAGTAGGTTGTTAATATTTCGGCAATGAACACAAATTAGGTGTCGCCATACACCTGATTGTTTGGTCCCTGCTCATCAGTGGGCAAGTCAACAATGTGGCCTACTTCCGGCCAGCCTCTCTCAAGGTGAGGTCCGCCAGTGGTCCGCAAGCGACCCCCGGTGGTCCGCAAGCACATTTGTTAAAATATCATATTTTAAATTTGGTGTTTCTCAAGCTGTCTGAAAGTGACCACAGAGCCTAATGGTGAGTAGTGTGTATGTGTTGTCTTTAATATTAAATCAAAACATTATTAATTTACCCTTACTCTCTTTTCCCGTTTTTCTGATTGAAGAAGAAATCAAAGTCCCTCATGTGGAATGAGGGACTATCCGATGTTTTATTTTGTAAAGAATTGTTTAATTTACTAATTTGAACAACTTAATGAAGAAGATGGACACCTAATAATACGTTATATTTCTGTATTAGTATTTCTTTAAAATGTAATTGTAACATTAAAGGAATGCAATGATCTTTGATGCTTTTTAGAAAGTCTACTAATGGCACAAATAAAAATACATTCAATAGAATAAGAATAACAGAATAATAATAGAATAAGGATAAATTATATCTAACTCATGATAATAATAAGGACATTTTACTTATTATTTGAAAGCAATGGATAAAGACCTTATTTTCTTTGTACAGTTGGTTTTATTGATGGAGATATTTTTGTTGAACACAGAATATACATTGTATACATTTATTTTTCTATCTATCTAAATGTCCACATTTTTAACTGACCAAAAAACAGACCAGATAGAAAGACTGGACAGCAGAGCTGGGCAGACGTCTCGCGTTGTGTTTATTTTAACCAACAGAGGGTGCTGGCTGCTTGCTATAGCAGCTTCACATCACTCTTCTTCTACTACCACTTGCTCGCCTAGTTTTAGAGAAAACCGCAGTGTAAAAATTGCCTACAGGTGATAGTTTGCTGATTTGTAGGCATAAAATTTGTAGGTCACCATGCCACCTACAAATACAGGGCATAGAGGAGCTCAAATTGTTGATGGGGAATATAGTCAGGCCACAAAAAAGGGAAGGAGAGGAGGAAGACCGGATAGGAAGAGTCACGGAGATACAGGAGGTAAAGAAATTATTACACAGTCTGCCAATGTATTACTCTAAACAATAAAAAGCCAAATTAGGCAAACAAATAGGAATCTGTCAACCAAAGTATTTTACATAATGTTGTACTTTATTATTAAAGACTGTACAGGAAGGAGAAGAGCGTGAGACAGAAAGGTTTAGGGAGGAAAAAGTGAACCAAGGGGAGAGAAGAATTAAGTGGAAAGTTAAAGAGAAGGAAAGGAGCAAAAAGAATGAAGATAAGTAAAGAAGGAAGAGGAGAAAGACTGGAGAAGAATAAAAAGTTAAGTCTTATTTGTATACTTGGTATGTTACTGTCAAGGGTCTGATCCCAATCAATTTATCAGGCTTCCTTCACCATGGTTAATTACAGTACAACAGTTACCATGGTCAAAATACACAAAGCCAGAACTACCCCCTCTTTAATTTTATAGATAAAAACACCAGATATTTTAATAATATATTAACCACTGAACTGGAAATGTCTCCAGTTTTCATTTAAAAAATCTGGTCACCTCATACTGTAGGCTCATATATTTGACATATATTTCATTGCTGTGGTTGTATTTATGAGTGAGATAATTATTGCCTTACATCTGAATTATAAAAACCTGTTATGTGATAACTGCTAGGTGAAAGGGGAAGAAACCCCATAAGGCTCCCTGACAGATGATTTCCAGGAAGTGGAAAGGAGTAATAACAACTCTTGGCCACATAACCAAATAACTAAAAGATGTCCATCCTGATAAATACTGGAGATGAAGCAATATAATTATAAATATAAAATATATAAATAATAATAAATATAATAATTTCATGATTATAGTACCAAAATTATCATGGTTATCAGTATTATGCTGGTATTGTTAAAATATGCTGAAAATGTTCAAAAAGTAAGAACATAAGAACACACAACCTGAGATAATTTCACCAAGTGAATGTTTGTATTTAAACATTAAAATAATAACATGTCCATCACATTTGTGTCACAGGTGAGGACCAGTGACTAGTAGGTACTGGGTTTGCCTGCGGCATGCCCACTGTGTAAACAAGGGAAAAGCAAATGTATTAATTATTATATACTGTGCTGTAACACCTCTCAGAGCGAAGACACTGTAGAGCAGACCTGGGCATTTTACGGACCATCCGGCCCCTTGACCCTTCCTGTCCGGCCCGCATACGGTCACTCACAAACAAGAAATGTCAATGAAAACTTTTATTTTGAAAGTGTGACTTTTATTTATGTGCGGACGCATGTGCAGGTGAATTCTTACCGACAGACCCTCAAAATGTCAGCTCATGCGAAAAAAAGAAATATTGATACCAAATGCCGCATTTTTAACAAGGCATGGACTGCAAAAATATTTATTTACAGAAGTGAAAGGAAAAGCTGTGTGCTTAGTTTGTGGTGCACAGGTCGCTGCGTTCAAGGACTACAATTTAAATCAGCACTACGCGACCAAGCATGCAGAAAAATACAAGAACTCGTCTGATGAAGAGCGGGTCAAGGAGTCGGATGCTTTGCTAAACTGCAAAAACTACAAGGACTTTTGGCGAAACTTCACGCAACCAGGGATGCAGCTGCCAAGGCAAGTTTGCTGCTTGAATTTTACTCTTCCCTCAAAGAGGAGAACTTCCACCACATGAGGAGCCATGCTCAGAAGACTCTAGTCCTCTTTGGATCCAGCTATATATGTGAACAGACTTTCTCAGGGCTGAAGTTCAACAAATCCAAACACAGATCCTCTATCACTGATGTGCACCTCTCTGCTCTCCTTCGCATATCCACCTCAGACCTTCGGCCGGATTTCAGTGAACTTATTGAAGCCCAAAACAGACTTGATTTTTCTCACTGAATAAGAAAAGTGAACTGAAAGACATCTAAAGCATTTATTGCTTTTTGTATTAAGTTAATTAATTGCTTACATTTGCAAAACAACTATTCAGTAGTTATGTGTCAAAAATAAAATAAAATACTGATGTAATTATTGTTTTCCTGTTTATGACTTGTATTTTTTAATTACTCCACAATTTTATATCTTTATTGTAATAGAATAGAATTACCAGTAGCATAATCAAAATTATATAATTCTGCTCTTTACAGTTGGAGAAAATTTGTATTGAACATCGTTCAGTTCGGGTCATTGTTGGTTCGGCCCTCTAACACAGCTCAGGTTTCTCATGTGGCGCTTTGGAAAAAAATAATTGCCCACCCCTGCTGTAGACACACCTGCCACCTGCCCAGCACAGAAACACAGTTACGACTCAGTTAGTCAATTTAGGTTTTCCCAATCTAGTCATGAACACATTATCATAAAGGAACAGTATTTGCAGCATATGATCAATCACCAACATGGACACGTCTACTTGCAGTAGAGCAGCATATTTCACACAAGAAGAGCAAACTATGATATTATAGAAATACCAAGAAATTAAACACAACACTAATAACAACAACGACAACAGTAATTCAGGCTAAAAACAAACACCAAATCCAGTAAGGACAGCTGGCAAAAAAAACGCTGACTGTGTGAATGCTTAAAATTGCACATTGTTCCATCATTAGGGCACATTTAGATTTGACTATTTTTACATCTGTGTTATACTAAATGTATGTGTTGCTTAGATGTATTCTTATGATGTACATGAAAAGTTTAGCCTTATTCTTTCAGCTGCAACCCCCGTGGTGCCAGCGGACTTGGGAGAAATTAATACATAAATATAAAAACATGATGGTGGTAACATAGACTAAGTGGTAAGTGGACTTAGTTCCATACACATAGACAAAATTGTTGGTATCCTTCCATTAAAGAAAGAAAAACCCACAATGGTCACTGAAATAACTTGAAACTGACAAAAGGAATAACACATAAAAATGTACTGAAAATTAACTAATGAAAATCAGACATTGCTTTTCAATTGTGGTTCAACAGAATCATTTTAAAAAACAAACTAATGAAACTGGCCTGGGCAAAAATGATGGTACCCTTAACTTAATATTTTGTTTCACAAAATTTGGGGGAATCACTGCAATCAAGCGATTCCTGTAACTCTCAATGAGACTCCTGCACCTGTCGGCAGGTATTTTGGCCCACTCCTCATGAGCAAACTGCTCCAGCTGTCTCAGGTTTGAAGGGGGCCTTCTCCAGACTGCATGTTTCAGCTCCTTCCACAGATGTTCAATAGGATTTAGATCAGGGCTCATAGAAGGCCACTTCAGAATAGTCCAATGTTTTGTTCTTAGCTATTCTTGGGTGTTTTTAGCTGTGTGTTTTGGGTCATTATCCTGTTGGAGGACCCATGACCTGCGACTGAGACCAAGCTTTCTGACACTGGGCAGCACATTTTGCTCCAGAATGCCTTGATAGTCTTGAGATTTCATTGTACCCTGCACAGATTCAAGACACCCTGTGCCAGAAGCAGCAAAGCAGCCCCAGAACATAACCGAGCCTCCTCCATTTTTTCACAGTAGGTACAGTGTTCTTTTCTTTGTATGCTTCATTTTTGCGTCTGTGAACATAGAGCTGATGTGACTTGCCAAAAAGCTCAATTTTTGTCTCATCTGTCCAAAGGACATTCTCCCAGAAGCTTTGTGGCTTGTCAATATGCATTTTCGCAAATTCCAATCTCATTTTTTTATGATTTGCTTTCAACAGTGGTGTCCTCCTCGGTCGTCTTCCATTAAGTCCACTTTGGCTCAAACAGCGAGGGATGGTGCGATTTGACACTGATGTACCTTGACCTTGGAGTTCACCTCTAATCTCTTTGGAAGTTGTTCTGGGCTCTTTGGTTACTATTCGTATTATCCGTCTCTTCAATTTGTCATCAATTTTCCTCTTGTGGTCACGTCAAGGGAGGTTGGCTACAGTACCATGGACCTTAAACTTCTTAATAATATGTGCAACTGTAGTCACAGGATCATCAAGCTGCTTGGAGATGGTCTTATAGCCTTTACCTTTAACATGCTTGTCTATAATTTTCTTTCTAATCCCCTGAGATGACTCTCTCCTTAGCTTTCTGTGGTCCATGTTCATTGTGGTACACACCATGATACCAAACAGCACAGTGACTACTTTTCACCCTTTAAATAGGCAGACTGACTGATTACAAGTTTGAAGGCACCTGTGATGCTAATTACAGGACACACCTTAGTTTAACATGTCCCTATGGTCAAATTATTTTTGTTTTTATCTTTATTATTTTTATTTTATCTTTTCTAGGGGTACCATCATTTTTGTCCAGGCTAGTTTCATTAGTTTGTTTTTTAAAATGATTCTGTCGCACCACAGTTCAAAAGCAATGTCTGATTTTCATTAGTTAATTTTCAGTACATTTTTATGTGTTATTCCTTTTGTCAGTTTCAAGTTATTTCAGTGACAGTTGTGGGTTTTTCTTTCTTTAACGGAAGGATACCAACAATTTTGTCCAAGTGTGTATCTTATAAGTACAAGTGCAGGGCTTTAGTACTTAAGTCAATGCTAGTTGTGGGATGATATACTAAAGCTCAATAACATGGCTTTGACATTACTGCAGCCAACAGGAATAACACAGGAGTAGACTCCTGCTGAGGGGCTGGCTCGTTTCAATAATGAGGGTTGCCCCTTAATGGAAGGGGTAGAAGGGGGTGTCTCATCCGACCCTGGTGGCAGGGTCAGTGGCATCTCCTAACAGGTCACATTTGTATAAAATATGTGTCAGTTATTGTGGAGATAAGTAACATGTATTTACTTTCACTGCAGGTAATGGGGAGACATTGGTGTTGCTTCCACCATCCCCTCACTCACTGTCCCATACCACAGAACTGCCTGCCCATAGAGAGGTAACATTGAAAATAACCTGCTATATACAATGGCATGTCATCTGCAGTTGCTGATCATGGATTAAATCGTCTAATTTTCTCAAGTGGAGGCCCTGGATGATGAGATGGTGTTTGGATGCTATATTCAACTTGCCCATCTTAACACAGGTTTGATTGATCTATCTTTTATTACTTGCTAATAGAGGTAAGGTCTGAGACTAATAACTGCTTCAAGTGGCCTCCATCCTAGAATGAATCAACCACTTCCATTGCTATAATGTTAATTTTGCAGGAAGAAGGAAATCTTCCTCCCCCTGGTTTTGGACCTTTCTTCAAGTGAGCCTTGGAAGGGAACAATTCTTAAATGTTAAAGCAACTGTATTATGTGCTATAAGTTTCAGGTTGGAGCAGATGATGTGTACAGAAAACTTGATGGTGAGAAACTAGAGGATGAAAAGAAGGTAATTCAGTGACGTAATTTATTTCCAGGTGTGAGAAACAATTTGACTAAAATGTATTTTCATTTGTAATGAGAGAACAAAACATTATTTAATAATAAAGACTTATACGTGAAAAGAAAAAAAGGCCTGTTCTTTTTATGTGTTGGGCAAAAAGCTGTTGTGTGACTGTCTCACAGCCCTGCAAGTAGTGTTGTCTAGGGTGACGGGTTCCACAACATCAGGGGGTTGTTGGCTGAGAGGAGGGGCCGTCCCTTCTGTATCATGGCCATATTGTGAAGCACAACACATGCTGAAATTATTCTGCAAGCCTGTTCTGGGGCCACACTGAGCCCACACAGGCCATGCATCTGGGTCAGGATAGGGGGTCATTAAAAAGGGTTAGCAGGTGTACTTCCTGTCACCTAGCAGCACTCGATTGAACAGCTCTGAAGATAAAAATGAATATTGCCGTGATCAGTATCTCAAAATGCAGTTAAAAGAACATAACAAAAATAATATTCAATGTACAGTTGTCATACCCTGCTCAAATTTGTGGCACAGTGCACCCTGAAGATCTTGTAGTCATAGACTGACTCTGGCCACTTTACCCTAACACTGGTGACCATACAGTGATGCTCTCAAGTCATCTGCAAAAGCATTTGCGATTAACAATACTTCCACAGGATAATGGCATCAAACATAATGTGCATTTCATAAGACTCAGAGTGGTGATGCAGGCGACCGGAGCATTGAGTTAGCTTGTTAGTTAGGAGTTAGCTGTATGGTTATGAACTTACAGTGTGATGTATGTGCACTGTAGACTGTTTGTGCCACAACTCCAACTACAGCTAATACTCCTCAACTCTGAAGTTCCTGCATCTCCCATGTGCCTCCAAACTACAGTTCAGACTATAAGCCAAAAAAGATCAAGACTGGGGCTGGAAAATGTAGGATTCTGCATTGTCACTGGAGTGCGTCATTGTCAGGTAATGGTAAATATTTTTGACAGAAGTGATTTTTAGATATTTATCCTTCATAGACAATCCTCCAAGAACAATCCTACTTGTCCAGCCACGAAGGAGAAAAATGAAGATGTCCAGGCAAAGAGCAGCAAGATGCAGTAGAGAGACTTTCAGCACAGGAAAGACAGAACATCATCACTCATGAGACAGGACAGGCTCTGAATTTATGAGAGATTTGAAACTGCTACTGTCATGAAAAGGTATGTGTCAGTCTGGTTCATATTTTTGACATTGGTGTAGTAAACAGTTGAATCACACACTGAGCTGGGGAGAGAGGTCTTAGCTCTTCTTGCCAATCTGTAAAAGTCACTGCATGCCACTGACCAATATGTTCAACTTTACCATAAATCCCACCACAGTTGAAGTATTATGTAAGTCAACATGACACAATGGGTCACTTTCATCAGTATCTAAAACATCATGCTCTGTTTTAGTCAGCAACAAGATTATATTGCTACACAAGAAATGGAGGTATAGAAGACATTAATTCACACAACTTTAACATTTTAACAAAAATGTTTGTTTAGCATTTAACGTTGAACATTTCATGTTTAACATTTAAACAAAAATGCAAACACATTCATTCAACATGTGCTACCTGGAATGCAGATAGAACGCTTGCTTTTAACATTCTTGACAGTAGCAACTTCAACTAGATAAACATGAAAACTAATAATTATTTACCTAGTTTTAAAAAAATGTTCCACAGCAACTCCAGTTGCAAATGCAACTACACTTGCTGCACCTACAACTTCCAGTTTTACACGTTCTGCATTTATAACTGTTCTGATAACAAGGCGTGAGTTTCAGGTGTGTTCTAAGCATGTTTACAAGTCACTTTCTAAGTACGTGATCTGCAGCTTTGAACAAATGAGCTTCTATGTGTACTTACCTGTTCCTCTCTGGACTTTGTCATCAGTAAAAATCCAAGAATAATGATTATCATATGTGTTGTATAGCTTTGGATGGACTCGCCACCAAATTCATCTTTGCACTGAATGGACACATTAGTGACAGTGGATTAGATATGTCTGTCAAACTGAATACATTTCTGTGAGGAAACACACAGCATCCTGGACAGAATGACAGCCAAATCTTACCTCCTAATCCTTGGAATCATCACTTGAATAAAAGGCCAAACAATATAAAGACACTATTTATTAAACACAGCAATGTCCAAAAATAATTGCACTGCGAGAATTGTACTATGTACGAATGTATCATGTTTCATTGAGCAATTTGCTATAGCAATATTCAACTTAGCAACAATTACCAACACTGTCTTATTTAGTCTTGGTCACCAAACAAGTAAAACCAGTCATACTTGAAAGTAAGATTGTGAACTCATGTCCTCCACTGTCTAATTTTGAAATCTGAATGCTAATGTCAAACTGTACTTTGTTAATTTTGTCCTCTAACCTTAGATACGTCTTGTAATTTGTATAAGCAAAATAGAATTTAAAGGAAATATTATTTAAAATTTAGAATTACTCAAACCTTTCTATAGTCTCCAAATACATGTACAATGAGATCATATTGTGAAGAGAAGAATGTGTTCAATTACATGAAGGAACACTTGCAGGTCATAGTGGGCTTCACACCCTAACCCTTCTTGTAATTTCTATCAAAAACTTTAAAATGATCAGATTACGTAATGATGAAGTATGTTACTCCTTGGTCGGGAAACACCTTTAAAAAATATTAGAAATATGTAATGAGTTATCTTGATGGTCACATTGCATGTTCATTGGTGGCGCCTCTCACTCACTGCGTCAGTGAGTCTGTATTCTTCCTCATTCTCTTATTGTCTCTCTATGTTTACAAAACCACTCCCTGGCTCAGTATCTTTTCTCTCAACTTGCTTTCTCTTTCGTTGGCTTTGCTCTCTCTCTCTCTCCCTGACATGGAAAATGAATATGTCAAGATAGCTGTACCATGTTGCATGGTTTGAAGTTTTACCTTTGGGTTCTGTCATCCCCATTAACTGAATGCCTACACTTAGATGCTTTTCTGGCCTGCTTCCAAGGTCTACTATATTTCCCCACTCTTCCCCCAGTTTAACTACACTAAGTAGTTATCTAGCATTAGATTACCCTCAACATTTTCATGTTCTGTACAATATGGATATTGGTGGCTATTTGAGAGAAAATGTGTGGTAAAATATATGGTTGTCATTGTTGGGGCCATATAGGTTTGCAAAAAGACACAGTTTATTGTGGCATGTATTATGATATATTCTCCTTATTTTGTAAGTAAGAACAGTCATGGTGTGGTTGTTGCATAATGTCTATCCACCACCGTGTATACTCTTTTATTTTTTAATTGTGAACAGAATGAAAGGTTTTGTTTACACCATTATATTTATTAATATTTGAGATGCTATAACACTAAACATTTTGGCATTTTTACTTAATAAAATAAATAAATAATATACTTCACGACTTTTAAAAGAACTAAAAATACAAGAAGTTCACATACTACAACCCCATATTCAAATACTACCCCAGCAGGCACCAGACATCAATGTTACTTTGACAAGACATTGGACTCTAATGACTCTAACATCAGACAATAAAATTGTGGTTGGAGATGAAAATCAGGTTGATGTCAAAACCCAACATTGGCTAAGTGACACTGTAAGCTTTCACATTCAACTGGAATGTCTGTGTTGTATATATCAAGATGGTGTTGGCGTAACATGACATTTGGAAGATTTTGTATACTTAACACCATAACTGACAGAATATCAATGTCAGCTGTTGTCAGTATTTTACATTAAATTAACATTGGCATTAGACATTGTCTGACATTGGATTTGGGTCACCTGAAGTCACAACCTACATTCAACCAAATATTACTACTTTACTTGCAAATACATTTACATCCACTACTGCAACTCCAGGTACAGCTGTCACTACTGCTGCAACACCGGCTTCTGTAACAATAGTTGGTACAACTACTGCAGAACTCATGAAACAGAGATCCTCTAAAGGTACAAATGACTGGCTGAATCCAACATCTTCAGCATTTATAAATCAAGGTGCAATGATAAAATTAAAGGGAGAGATTATCTCTCACTACACAATAAACTGAAATGACAGGTTTTGGCATCCAACTCATTTTAAACAAATCCCACAAGATAACAAATTGTGGTATAAGCCTTAACTTCAGATTCAGGCTTTTTCCATGACAGGAACTTCGCGATCTGTAACCTTGAGCTTCCCATAACATGTAACTTGTGAGAACCTGTAAGGTCCAGGTTCTAGGTTCTGCCTTGTTATCCACTGGGTTTATGCTGTTTGATTGATAAGTGATCTCTAAGTGCAAAACCAACACAGGGATAGACCACATGGCCAGAGAGGTCACTGAAATGAAAAGTTATGCATTCTGATAAAACAGCTAGATTCATTGTCACTACATTGTAAATTATGCAGTTGGATAGTGACAGCTAGACAAGTTGTCTAAATGGCTTAGGACATAACACAATACAATCCACAGTAACAAGATGTGGATTTAATATGTACTGCAGGCTTACATCCCAAATTTGTAGCACCATTGCTGTTATATTTATGAGTGAGATGAGGATTGCCTTATGTGAAATTATGAAAGCCTGTTGTGCAATGACTTGCTTTAACCTTTAAGTGTGAGCAGAGTGATCCCACATCAAGACTGACAGGTGATTTATAAGAAGTGTAACACAAGAATAACACAGGGTTACGCCACATAGCCAAAGACACCACTGCAACTTAAAGCTAAATATAGAATAGATATCCACTACATATTAATTATGCTACAGAATAATGACAGGTCCTTTTAAAATAAAATAGGCAAGCTGAAAAAACAAGTTGTTTCAGTGGTTTAAAACACTTGAGAATGAACCCTCCATGAACCAGACAAACCTGATTTTTAAACTGAATGTAATGTCACTGGTCGACTTTAACCCACTCCACTGTCAGTGAATATGAAGGGATATTTCAAATTAATTAACATGACATAGAAATTACTGTCTTTATAAAAGCTGTGAGGTAAAACAAACTGACTCACTCAACTCACTTGTGAAACAAATGCTCACAATGCAGCAATAACATGTAGTTTAAGCATCCTTTTTTAAACAATAAGTTGCAATTGCTTACTTTTACAATTCTGTTTTCCACTCACATTCAGGTTGGAAGCAAATACAGACAGATATTCACCATTAATTAAATACAGTGATTTGGTATTGGATTATATTGATATAATAGCTTTGTACTATAACTGTATTGTGTAATCAATTTACAAATTTACTGAGATAATACAAAATTTATACAATATTCATTAAATATACTTTGAATTGGAAAATCTGTAATCATTGTACTTTTCTTGCATTTCCTCCTTCTCTATTTAATTTCACGAGAACTCAGTATTTATTGATTTGGCATTTCATACTGTCAGACCGGTAGAACTTCATTCTCATAGGCTGAATACACCAGCATACTGTTTTTGTTTCACTGGACAAGACAAAGGAGTATACCATTGTACTGTGCCAAGATTCTGACAGATTGGGCTGAGAAATTGTATGCTGTGATTTAGTGTATTCATCACTAAGGTGTCGCATTTCAGAAAATAGATGACCAATGAGTCATGTCCTTAGCTTCTATTCCATTTCAATACATAAAGGCTTTAAAAGATGTTCACTGTCACAGAAGGTGAAAGGCTTGCAGTGTTATGTATGTGGACTGGTGTAATTTTTGAAAAAAAATAACACTGAAACATTTTAAACAAAAATCTACACCAGAAAAAAGAAGAGGGAATTAATAACTTTTAATTTTATATCTTTTAATTTTGGGTAAGTGGACTTTTAAATCTATATGTACATTTTTAATTTGTAATTTAAGTGTGAGTTATTTATTATACAAACACATTTTATTTAGTCGGTGCCTGGATAAGATCTTATGGAGAAATTGGGTGAAATGACACAAGATACTGATGATAGAATATTGGAAGTAAGAATATTTGTCATTTAGATGTGAAGAAAACAGCAGGGATTCAGTTTAAGCACAAAATTCTGACCACATTTAATAGTTTCTTGTTCGTTTTTGGGTTGTATTTACTAAAATAAGACTGAAGTGGGGTCTTTTATAGTGAAATAAGATTTTTATATAGAGAGACGATAACCACTCCCCCCAGTAACTTTGACATATAAAACTTCTGGTAGACTGTTGTTGCATGTAAAGTTTATAAATGCTCAATAACACTTTTTAATACAAACTTCAACATTCATCCTATTCCTTAAATGTGTTAATATCTGTTTTGGTTGTGTGAGTGAGTTTTCAGATGTTCACCTCTAAAATACATTATAGTAAAGGTAATTGATGTAGTTTCACTGTGAAGCTGAAAGTATCAAAATTGACATTTCCAAACTCATCAGTAAATCCGAGTAAAAAAAAAAAAAAGTGCGATTACTTAATGGGATATTCATGTTTTCTCAGTTTTCCTCAACATCAGTGTGTGGTAGAATCATGGTATAATTGAGCTAAGGAAGATGTCCATGTAAAAGGAATGATGAGTTACTAAGCCTAAATGTACTCTTATAGTGAATATATAATTATACGAAGTAAATTAATCTTTTGAAAATCTAATGTTTCATTTGAAACACAATTCCAATGAATACCAGGAAAAAAATATGAACATTAAATTTAAATTGTTGCAAATATAGATTAATCTACTATAGATGTTTTTATTGTGTTTTATGGTCATTCTACATTAAAGTTAAGCACAAAGTAATTGATTAATAGTTTAACTGTGGTGCATTATCTTTTGAAATACTTCATCTGTAAGTCATACGATGTCTTGTTTGATTTTACAGAATTCTTCACAGGATGGGTGCCGAGAGAATCATATCAGGCTTCCTGATTGTAATAGGTATGTACCCCATGAACAAACATAATGGAAGAATGAAAATGTATAACAGAAATTCTAAAATAATCAATGCTATCAACAGTTGCTTTAGATTTGGCAACAGCTGCGACAGCAAACACAACTGCCCCAACAACTACCACTGCTGCACCAACAACAAACAAAGCTGCAACAACAACCACATCTTCCCCAACAACTACCACAGCTGCCCCAACAACAACAACCACAGCTGCCCCAACAACAACCACAGCTGAACCAACAACAACCACAGCTGCCCCGACAACTACTACAGCTGTACCAACATCAACAGCTGCCCCAATAACAACAACCACAGCTGCCCCAACAACTACCACAGGTGTACCAACAACAACCACAGCTCAAACAACTACAACAGGTGCCCCAACAACAACCACAGCTGCCCCAATAACTACCACAGCTGCCCCAACAACAACAACAGCTACCCCAACAATGACCAGAGCTGCCACAACAACAACTACCACAGCTGTCCCAACAACAACCACATCTTCCCCAACAACTACCACAGCTGCCCCATCAACAACAGCTGCAACAACAACCACAGCTACCCCAACAACAACATCACGTGCTCCAACAACGACCACAGCTGCCCCAACAACAACAACCACAGCTGCCCCAACAACAACCACAGCTGAACCAACAACAACCACAGCTGCCCCAACTACTACCACAGCTGCCCAAATAACAACAACCACAGCTGCCCCAACAACTACCACAGCTGTCCCAGCAACTACCACAGCTGCCCCAACAACAACAACAACCACAGCTGCCCCAACAACTACTACAGCTTCCCCAACAACTACCACAGCTGCACCAACAACAACCACAGCTGCCCCAACTACTACCACAAGAGGTGCCCCAACAACAACAACCACAGCTGCCCCAACAACTACCACAGCTGCCCCAACAACAACAACCACAGCTGCCCCAACAACAACCACAGCTGAACCAACAACAACCACAGCTGCCCCGACAACTACTACAGCTGTACCAACATCAACAGCTGCCCCAATAACAACAACCACAGCTGCCCCAACAACTACCACAGGTGTACCAACAACAACCACAGCTCAAACAACTACAACAGGTGCCCCAACAACTACCACAGCTGCAACAACTACCACAGCTGCCCCAACAACAACCACAGCTGCCCCAATAACAACAACAGCTGCCCCAAAAACTACCACAGCTGCCCCAACAACAACAACAGCTACCCCAACAATGACCAGAGCTGCCACAACAACAACTACCACAGCTGTCCCAACAACAACCACATCTTCCCCAACAACTACCACAGCTGCCCCATCAACAACAGCTGCAACAACAACCACAGCTACCCCAACAACAACATCACGTGCTCCAACAACGACCACAGCTGCCCCAACAACAACAACCACAGCTGCCCCAACAACAACCACAGCTGAACCAACAACAACCACAGCTGCCCCAATAACTACCACAGCTCTCCCAACAACAACCACATCTTCCCCAACTACTACCACAGCTGCCCAAATAACAACAACCACAGCTGCCCCAACAACAACCACAGCTGTCCCAGCAACTACCACAGCTGCCCCAACAACAACAACAACCACAGCTGCCCCAACAACTACTACAGCTGCCCCAACAACTACCACAGCTGCACCAACAACAACCACAGCTGCCCCAACTACTACCACAAGAGGTGCCCCAACAACAACAACCACAGCTGCCCCAACAACTACCACAGCTGCCCCAACAACAACAACCACAGCTGCCCCAACAACAACCACAGCTGCCCCAACAACAACAACAACCACAGCTGCCCCAACAACAACCACAGCTGACCCAACAACTACCACAGCTGCCCCAACAACAACAACCACAGCTGCACCAACAACAACCACAGCTGAACCAACAACAACCACAGCTGCCCCAACAACAACCACAGCTGAACCAACAACAACCACAGCTCTCCCAACAACAACAACCACAGCTGCCCCAACAACAACCACAACAGGTGCCCCAACAACAACCACAGCTGCCCCAACAACTACCACAGCTGCCCCAACAACTACCACAGCTGCCCCAACAACAACAACCACAGCTGCCCCAACAACAACCACAGCTCTCCCAAAAACAACCACATCTTCCCCAACAACTACCACAGCTGCCCGGACAACAACAACAACCACAGCTGCCCCAACAACAACCACAGCTGAAACAACAACGACAGCTGCCCCAACAACTACCACAGCTCTCCCAACAACAACAACAACAACCACAGCTGCCCCAACAACTACCACAGCTGCCCCAACAACAACAACCACAGCTGCCCCAACAACTACCACAGCTGAAACAACAACAACGACAGCTGCCACAATAACTACCACAGCTCTCCCAACAACAACAACAACCACAGCTGCCCCAACAACAACCACAGCTCCCCCAACAACAACCACAGCTCCCCCAACAACAACAACCACAGCTGCCCCAACAACTACCACAACAGGTGCCCCAACAACTACCACAGCTGCCCCAAAAACTACCACAGCTCTCCCAACAACAACCACATCTTCCCCAACTACTACCACAGCTGCCCAAATGACAACAACCACAGCTGCCCCAATAACAACCACAGCTGTCCCAACAACAACCACATCTTCTCCAACAACTACCACAGCTGCCCCAACAACAACCACAACAGGTTCCCCAACAACTACCACATCTGCCTCAACAACAACAACCACAGCTGCACCAACAACAACCACAGCTGCCCCAACAACAACAACCACAGCTCCCCCAACATCAACTACTACTACAGCTGCCCCAACAACAACAACTACTACAGCTGCCCCAACAACAACAACCACAGCTGCCCCAACAACAACTACAGCTGAACCAACAACAACCACAGCTGCCCCAACAACTACCACAACAGGTGCCCCAATAACTACCACAGCTGCCCCAACAACTACCACAGCTGCCCCAACAACAACAACGACAGCTGCCCCAACAACTACCACAGCTCTCCAAACAACAACAACAACCACAGCTCCCCCAACAACAACCAAAGCTGAAACAACAACGACAGCTGCCCCAACAACTACCACAGCTCTCCCAACAACAACAACAACCACAGCTGCCCCAACAACTACCACAGCTGCCCCAACAACAACAACCACAGCTGCCCCAACAACTACCACAGCTGAAACAACAACGACAGCTGCCCCAACAACTACCACAGCTCTCCCAACAACAACAACCACAGCTGCCCCAACAACTACCACAGCTCTCCCAACAACAACAACAACCACAGCTGCCCCAACAACTACCACAGCTGCCCCAACAACAACAACCACAGCTGCCCCAACAACAACATTCACAGCTGCCCCAACAACAACCACAGCTGCCCCAACAACAACAACCACAGCTGCCCCAACAACAACAACCACAGCTGCCCCAACAACTACCACAACTGCCCCAACAACTACCACAACAGGTGCCCCAACAACTACCACAGCTGCCCCAACAACAACAACAACCACAGCTGCCCCAACAACTACTACAGCTGCCCCAACAACTACCACAACAGGTGCCCCAACAACAACAACAACCACAGCTGCCCCAACAACAACAACAACCACAGCTGCCCCAACAACTACCACAGCTGCCCCAACAACAACAACCACAGCTGCACCAACAACAACCACAGCTGAACCAACAACAACCACAGCTGCCCCAACAACAACAACCACAGCTGCACAAACAACAACCACAGCTGAACCAACAACAACCACAGCTGCCCCAACAACTACCACAGCTCTCCCAACAACAACCACATCTTCCCCAACTACTACCACAGCTGCCCAAATGACAACAACCACAGCTACCACAACAACAACAACCACAGCTGCCCCAACAACAACAACCACAGCTGCCCCAACAACAACAACCACAGCTGCCCCAACAACAACCACAGCTTTCCCAACATCAACCACATCTTCTCCAACAACTACCACAGCTGCCCCAACAACAACCACAACAGGTTCCCCAACAACTACCACATCTGCCCCAACAACAACAACCACAGCTGCCCCAACAACTACCACAGCTCTCCCAACAACAACAACCACAGCTCCCCCAACAACAACAACTACTACAGCTGCCCCAACAACAACAACCACAGCTGCCCCAACAACAACTACAGCTGAACCAACAACAACTACAGCTGCCCCAACAACAACAACCGCAGCTGCCCCAACAACAACAACCACAGCTGCCCCAACAACAACAACCACAGCTCCCCCAACAACTACCACAACAGGTGCCACAACAACAACCACAGCTGCCCCAACAACAACCACAGCAGCCCCAACAACAACAACCACAGCTGCCCCAACAACAACCACAGCTGCCCCAACAACAACAACCACAGCTGAACCAACAACAACCACAGCTGCCCCAACAACTACCACAGCTCTCCCAACAACTACCACAATAGGTTCCCCAACAACTACCACAGCTGCAACAACAACTACCACAACAGGTTCCCCAACAATTACCACAGCTGCCCCAACAACAACCACAGCTGCCCCAACAACAACAACAACCACAGCTGCCCCAACAACTACCACAACTGTCCCAACAACATCCACAGCTGACCCAACAATTACCACAACAGCTGCCCCAACAACTACCACAGCTGCCCCAACAACAACAACAACAACCCCAGCTGCCCCAACAACTACCACAGCTGCACCAACAACAACCACAGCTGCCCCAACAACTACCACAACAGGTGCCCCAACAACAACAACAACCACAGCTGCCCCAACAACTACCACAGCTGCCCCAACAACAACAACCACAGCTGCCCCAACAACAACCACAGCTGCCCCAACAACAACAACAACCACAGCTGCCCCAACAACAACCACAGCTGACCCAACAACTACCACAGCTGCCCCAACAACAACAACCACAGCTGCACCAACAACAACCACAGCTGAACCAACAACAACCACAGCTGCCCCAACAACAACCACAGCTGAACCAACAACAACCACAGATCTACCAACAACAACAACCACAGCTGCCCCAACAACTACCACAACAGGTGCCCCAACAACAACCACAGCTGCCCCAACAACTACCACAGCTGCCCCAACAACTACCACAGCTGCCCCAACAACAACAACCACAGCTGCCCCAACAACAACCACAGCTCTCCCAAAAACAACCACATCTTCCCCAACAACTACCACAGCTGCCCGGACAACAACAACAACCATAGCTGCCCCAACAACAACCACAGCTGAAACAACGACAGCTGCCCCAACAACTACCACAGCTCTCCCAACAACAACAACAACAACCACAGCTGCCCCAACAACTACCACAGCTGCCCCAACAACAACAACCACAGCTGCCCCAACAACTACCACAGCTGAAACAACAACAACGACAGCTGCCACAATAACTACCACAGCTCTCCCAACAACAACAACAACCACAGCTGCCCCAACAACTACCACAGCTGCCCCAACAACAACAACCACAGCTGCCCCAACAACAACCACAGCTCCCCCAACAACAACCACAGCTCCCCCAACAACAACAACCACAGCTGCCCCAACAACTACCACAACAGGTGCCCCAACAACTACCACAGCTGCCCCAAAAACTACCACAGCTCTCCCAACAACAACCACATCTTCCCCAACTACTACCACAGCTGCCCAAATGACAACAACCACAGCTGCCCCAATAACAACCACAGCTGTCCCAACAACAACCACATCTTCTCCAACAACTACCAAAGCTGCCCCAACAACAACCACAACAGGTTCCCCAACAACTACCACATCTGCCTCAACAACAACAACCACAGCTGCACCAACAACAACCACAGCTGCCCCAACAACAACAACCACAGCTCCCCCAACATCAACTACTACTACAGCTGCCCCAACAACAACAACTACTACAGCTGCCCCAACAACAACAACCACAGCTGCCCCAACAACAACTACAGCTGAACCAACAACAACCACAGCTGCCCCAACAACTACCACAACAGGTGCCCCAATAACTACCACAGCTGCCCCAACAACTACCACAGCTGCCCCAACAACAACAACGACAGCTGCCCCAACAACTACCACAGCTCTCCAAACAACAACAACAACCACAGCTCCCCCAACAACAACCAAAGCTGAAACAACAACGACAGCTGCCCCAACAACTACCACAGCTCTCCCAACAACAACAACCACAGCTGCCCCAACAACTACCACAGCTCTCCCAACAACAACAACAACCACAGCTGCCCCAACAACTACCACAGCTGCCCCAACAACAACAACCACAGCTGCCCCAACAACAACATTCACAGCTGCCCCAACAACAACCACAGCTGCCCCAACAACAACAACCATAGCTGCCCCAACAACTACCACAACAGGTGCCCCAACAACTACCACAGCTGCCCCAACAACAACAACAACCACAGCTGCCCCAACAACTACTACAGCTGCCCCAACAACTACCACAACAGGTGCCCCAACAACAACAACAACCACAGCTGCCCCAACAACAACAACAACCACAGCTGCCCCAACAACTACCACAGCTGCCCCAACAACAACAACCACAGCTGCACCAACAACAACCACAGCTGAACCAACAACAACCACAGCTGCCCCAACAACAACAACCACAGCTGCACAAACAACAACCACAGCTGAACCAACAACAACCACAGCTGCCCCAACAACTACCACAGCTCTCCCAACAACAACCACATCTTCCCCAACTACTACCACAGCTGCCCAAATGACAACAACCACAGCTGCCCCAACAACAACCACAGCTGCCCCAACAACAACAACCACAGCTGCCCCAACAACAACAACCACAGCTGCCCCAACAACAACCACAGCTTTCCCAACATCAACCACATCTTCTCCAACAACTACCACAGCTGCCCCAACAACAACCACAACAGGTTCACCAACAACTACCACATCTGCCCCAACAACAACAACCACAGCTGCCCCAACGACTACCACAGCTCTCCCAACAACAACAACCACAGCTCCCCCAACAACAACTACTACTACAGCTGCCCCAACAACAACTACTACTACAGCTGCCCCAACAACAACAACCACAGCTGCCCCAACAACAACAACCACAGCTGCCCCAACAACTACCACAGCTCTCCCAACAACAACAACCACAGCTCCCCCAACAACAACAACTACTACAGCTGCCCCAACAACAACAACCACAGCTGCCCCAACAACAACTACAGCTGAACCAACAACAACGACAGCTGCCCCAACAACAACAACCACAGCTGCCCCAACAACAACAACCACAGCTGCCCCAACAACAACAACCACAGCTCCCCCAACAACTACCACAACAGGTGCCATAACAACAACCACAGCTGCCCCAACAACAACAACAGCAGCCCCAACAACAACAACCACAGCTGCCCCAACAACAACCACAGCTGCCCCAAAAACAACAACCACAGCTGAACCAACAACAACCACAGCTGCCCCAACAACTACCACAGCTCTCCCAACAACTACCACAATAGGTTCCCCAACAACTACCACAGCTGCAACAACAACTACCACAACAGGTTCCCCAACAACTACCACAGCTGCCCCAACAACAACCACAGCTGCCCCAACAACAACAACAACCACAGCTGCCCCAACAACTACCACAACTGTCCCAACAACATCCACAGCTGACCCAACAATTACCACAACAGCTGCCCCAACAACTACCACAGCTGCCCCAACAACAACAACAACAACCACAGCTGCCCCAACAACTACCACAGCTGCACCAACAACAACCACAGCTGCCCCAACTACTACCACAACAGGTGCCCCAACAACAACAACAACCACAGCTGCCCCAACAACTACCACAGCTGCCCCAACAACAACAACCACAGCTGCCCCAACAACAACAACCACAGCTGCCCCAACAACAACCACAGCTGCCCCAACAACAACAACAACCACAGCTGACCCAACAACTACCACAGCTGCCCCAACAACAACAACCACAGCTGCACCAACAACAACCACAGCTGAACCAACAACAACCACAGCTGAACCAACAACAACCACAGCTGCTCCAACAACAACCACAGCTGAACCAACAACAACCACAGCTCTCCCAACAACAACAACCACAGCTGCCCCAACAACTACCACAACAGGTGCCCCAACAACAACCACAGCTGCCCCAACAACAACAACCACAGCTGCACAAACAACAACCACAGCTGAACCAACAACAACCACAGCTGCCCCAACAACTACCACAGCTCTCCCAACAACAACCACATCTTCCCCAACTACTACCACAGCTGCCCAAATGACAACAACCACAGCTGCCCCAACAACAACCACAGCTGCCCCAACAACAACAACCACAGCTGCCCCAACAACAACAACCACAGCTGCCCCAACAACAACCACAGCTTTCCCAACATCAACCACATCTTCTCCAACAACTACCACAGCTGCCCCAACAACAACCACAACAGGTTCCCCAACAACTACCACAGCTCTCCCAACAACAACAACCACAGCTCCCCCAACAACAACTACTACTACAGCTGCCCCAACAACAACTACTACCACAGCTGAAACAACAACAACCACAGCTGCCCCAACAACAACAACCACAGCTGCCCAAACAACTACCACAGCTCTCCCAACAACAACAACCACAGCTCCCCCAACAACAACAACTACTACAGCTGCCTCAACAACAACAACCACAGCTGCCCCAACAACAACTACAGCTGAACCAACAACAACTACAGCTGCCCCAACAACAACAACCACAGCTGCCCCAACAACAACAACCACAGCTCCCCCAACAACTACCACAACAGGTGCCACAACAACAACCACAGCTGCCCCAACAACAACCACAGCAGCCCCAACAACTACCACAGCTGCCCCAACAACAACAACCACAGCTGCCCCAACAACAACCACAGCTGCCCCAACAACAACAACCACAGCTGAACCAACAACAACCACAGCTGCCCCAACAACTACCACAGCTCTCCCAACAACAACCACATCTTCCCCAACTACTACCACAGCTGCCCAAATGACAACAACCACAGCTGCCCCAACAACAACCACAGCTGCCCCAACAACAACAACCACAGCTTCCCCAACAACAACAACCACAGCTGCCCCAACAACAACCACAGCTTTCCCAACATCAACCACATCTTCTCCAACAACTACCACAGCTGCCCCAACAACAACCACAACAGGTTCCCCAACAACTACCACATCTGCCCCAACAACAACAACCACAGCTGCCCCAACGACTACCACAGCTCTCCCAACAACAACAACCACAGCTCCCCCAACAACAACTACTACTACAGCTGCCCCAACAACAACTACTACCACAGCTGAAACAACAACAACCACAGCTGCCCCAACAACAACAACCACAGCTGCCCAAACAACTACCACAGCTCTCCCAACAACAACAACCACAGCTCCCCCAACAACAACAACTACTACAGCTGCCTCAACAACAACAACCACAGCTGCCCCAACAACAACTACAGCTGAACCAACAACAACTACAGCTGCCCCAACAACAACAACCACAGCTGCCCCAACAACAACAACCACAGCTGCCCCAACAACAACAACCACAGCTCCCCCAACAACTACCACAACAGGTGCCACAACAACAACCACAGCTGCCCCAACAACAACCACAGCAGCCCCAACAACTACCACAGCTGCCCCAACAACAACAACCACAGCTGCCCCAACAACAACCACAGCTGCCCCAACAACAACAACCACAGCTGAACCAACAACAACCACAGCTGCCCCAACAACTACTACAGCTGCCCCAACAACTACCACAACAGGTGCCCCAACAACAACAACAACCACAGCTGCCCCAACAACAACAACAACCACAGCTGCCCCAACAACTACCACAGCTGCCCCAACAACAACAACCACAGCTGCACCAACAACAACCACAGCTGAACCAACAACAACCACAGCTGCCCCAACAACAACAACCACAGCTGCACAAACAACAACCACAGCTGAACCAACAACAACCACAGCTGCCCCAACAACTACCACAGCTCTCCCAACAACAACCACATCTTCCCCAACTACTACCACAGCTGCCCAAATGACAACAACCACAGCTGCCCCAACAACAACCACAGCTGCCCCAACAACAACAACCACAGCTGCCCCAACAACAACAACCACAGCTGCCCCAACAACAACCACAGCTTTCCCAACATCAACCACATCTTCCCCAACAACTACCACAGCTGCCCCAACAACAACCACAGCTGCCCCAACAACAACAACAACCACAGCTGCCCCAACAACTACCACAACTGTCCCAACAACATCCACAGCTGACCCAACAATTACCACAACAGCTGCCCCAACAACTACCACAGCTGCCCCAACAACAACAACAACAACCACAGCTGCCCCAACAACTACCACAGCTGCACCAACAACAACCACAGCTGCCCCAACTACTACCACAACAGGTGCCCCAACAACAACAACAACCACAGCTGCCCCAACAACTACCACAGCTGCCCCAACAACAACAACCACAGCTGCCCCAACAACAACCACAGCTGCCCCAACAACAACAACAACCACAGCTGCCCCAACAACAACCACAGCTGACCCAACAACTACCACAGCTGCCCCAACAACAACAACCACAGCTGCACCAACAACAACCACAGCTGAACCAACAACAACCACAGCTGCTCCAACAACAACCACAGCTGAACCAACAACAACCACAGCTCTCCCAACAACAACAACCACAGCTGCCCCAACAACTACCACAACAGGTGCCCCAACAACAACCACAGCTGCCCCAACAACAACAACCACAGCTGCACAAACAACAACCACAGCTGAACCAACAACAACCACAGCTGCCCCAACAACTACCACAGCTCTCCCAACAACAACCACATCTTCCCCAACTACTACCACAGCTGCCCAAATGACAACAACCACAGCTGCCCCAACAACAACCACAGCTGCCCCAACAACAACAACCACAGCTGCCCAGACAACAACAACCACAGCTGCCCCAACAACAACCACAGCTTTCCCAACATCAACCACATCTTCTCCAACAACTACCACAGCTGCCCCAACAACAACCACAACAGGTTCCCCAACAACTACCACATCTGCCCCAACAACAACAACCACAGCTGCCCCAACGACTACCACAGCTCTCCCAACAACAACAACCACAGCTCCCCCAACAACAACTACTACTACAGCTGCCCCAACAACAACTACTACCACAGCTGAAACAACAACAACCACAGCTGCCCCAACAACAACAACCACAGCTGCCCAAACAACTACCACAGCTCTCCCAACAACAACAACCACAGCTCCCCCAACAACAACAACTACTACAGCTGCCTCAACAACAACAACCACAGCTGCCCCAACAACAACTACAGCTGCCCCAACAACAACAACCACAGCTGCCCCAACAACAACAACCACAGCTGCCCCAACAACAACAACCACAGCTCCCCCAACAACTACCACAACTCCCCCAACAACAACCACAGCTGCCCCAACAACAACCACAGCTGCCCCAACAACAACCACAGCAGCCCCAACAACTACCACAGCTGCCCCAACAACAACAACCACAGCTGCCCCAACAACAACCACAGCTGCCCCAACAACAACAACCACAGCTGAACCAACAACAACCACAGCTGCCCCAACAACTACCACAGCTCTCCCAACAACAACCACATCTTCCCCAACTACTACCACAGCTGCCCAAATGACAACAACCACAGCTGCCCCAACAACAACCACAGCTGCCCCAACAACAACAACCACAGCTTCCCCAACAACAACAACCACAGCTGCCCCAACAACAACCACAGCTTTCCCAACATCAACCACATCTTCTCCAACAACTACCACAGCTGCCCCAACAACAACCACAACAGGTTCCCCAACAACTACCACATCTGCCCCAACAACAACAACCACAGCTGCCCCAACGACTACCACAGCTCTCCCAACAACAACAACCACAGCTCCCCCAACAACAACTACTACTACAGCTGCCCCAACAACAACTACTACCACAGCTGAAACAACAACAACCACAGCTGCCCCAACAACAACAACCACAGCTGCCCAAACAACTACCACAGCTCTCCCAACAACAACAACCACAGCTCCCCCAACAACAACAACTACTACAGCTGCCTCAACAACAACAACCACAGCTGCCCCAACAACAACTACAGCTGAACCAACAACAACTACAGCTGCCCCAACAACAACAACCACAGCTGCCCCAACAACAACAACCACAGCTGCCCCAACAACAACAACCACAGCTCCCCCAACAACTACCACAACAGGTGCCACAACAACAACCACAGCTGCCCCAAGAACAACCACAGCAGCCCCAACAACTACCACAGCTGCCCCAACAACAACAACCACAGCTGCCCCAACAACAAGAACCACAGCTGCCCCAACAACAAGAACCACAGCTGAACCAACAACAACCACAGCTGCCCCAACAACTACCACAGCTCTCCCAACAACTACCACAATAGGTTCCCCAACAACTACCACAGCTGCAACAACAACTACCACAACAGGTTCCCCAACAACTACCACAGCTGCCCCAACAACAACCACAGCTGCCCCAACAACAACCACAGCTCTCCCAACAACAACAACCACAGCTGCCCCAACAACTACCACAACAGGTGCCCCAACAACTACCACAGCTGCCCCAACAACTACCACAGCTGCCCCAACAACTACCACAGCTGCCCCAACAACAACAACCACAGCTGCCCCAACAACAACAACAACCACAGCTGCCCCAACAACAACCACAGCTGAAACAACAACGACAGCTGCCCCAACAACTACCACAGCTCTCCCAACAACAACAACAACAACCACAGCTGCCCCAACAACTACCACAACTGCCCCAACAACAACAACCACAGCTGCCCCAACAACTACCACAGCTGAAACAACAACAACGACAGCTGCCCCAATAACTACCACAGCTCTCCCAACAACAACAACAACCACAGCTGCCCCAACAACAACAACAACCACAGCTGCCCCAACAACAACAACCACAGCTGCCCCAACAACAACCACAGCTGCCCCAACAACAACCACAGCTCCCCCAACAACAACCACAGCTCCCCCAACAACAACCACAGCTCCCCCAACAACAACAACCACAGCTGCCCCAACAACTACCACAACAGGTGCCCCAACAACTACCACAGCTGCCCCAACAACTACCACAGCTCTCCCAACAACAACCACATCCTCCCCAACTACTACCACAGCTGCCCAAATGACAACAACCACAGCTGCCCCAATAACAACCACAGCTGTCCCAACAACAACCACATCTTCTCCAACAACTACCACAGCTGCCCCAACAACAACCACAACAGGTTCCCCAACAACTACCACATCTGCCTCAACAACAACAACCACAGCTGCCCCAACAACAACCACAGCTGCCCCAACAACAACAACCACAGCTCCCCCAACATCAACTACTACTACAGCTGCCCCAACAACAACAACTACTACAGCTGCCCCAACAACAACAACCACAGCTGCCCCAACAACAACTACAGCTGAACCAACAACAACCACAGCTGCCCCAACAACTACCACAACAGGTGCCCCAACAACTACCACAGCTGCCCCAACAACTACCACAGCTGCCCCAACAACAACAACGACAGCTGCCCCAACAACTACCACAGCTCTCCAAACAACAACAACAACCACAGCTCCCCCAACAACAACCAAAGCTGAAACAACAACGACAGCTGCCCCAACAACTACCACAGCTCTCCCAACAACAACAACAACCACAGCTGCCCCAACAACTACCATAGCTGCCCCAACAACAACAACCACAGCTGCCCCAACAACAACATTCACAGCTGCCCCAACAACAACCACAGCTGCCCCAACAACAACAACCACAGCTGCCCCAACAACTACTACAACAGGTGCCCCAACAACTACCACAGCTGCCCCAACAACAACAACAACCACAGCTGCCCCAACAACTACTACAGCTGCCCCAACAACTACCACAACAGGTGCCCCAACAACAACAACAACCACAGCTGCCCCAACAACAACAACAACCACAGCTGCCCCAACAACTACCACAGCTGCCCCAACAACAACAACCACAGCTGCACCAACAACAACCACAGCTGAACCAACAACAACCACAGCTGCCCCAACAACAACAACCACAGCTGCACAAACAACAACCACAGCTGAACCAACAACAACCACAGCTGCCCCAACAACTACCACAGCTCTCCCAACAACAACCACATCTTCCCCAACTACTACCACAGCTGCCCAAATGACAACAACCACAGCTGCCCCAACAACAACCACAGCTGCCCCAACAACAACAACCACAGCTGCCCCAACAACAACCACAGCTTTCCCAACATCAACCACATCTTCTCCAACAACTACCACAGCTGCCCCAACAACAACCACAACAGGTTCACCAACAACTACCACATCTGCCCCAACAACAACAACCAGAGCTGCCCCAACGACTACCACAGCTCTCCCAACAACAACAACCACAGCTCCCCCAACAACAACTACTACTACAGCTGCCCCAACAACAACTACTACTACAGCTGCCCCAACAACAACAACTACAGCTGCCCCAACAACAACAACCACAGCTGCCCCAACAACTACCAAAGCTCTCCCAACAACAACAACCACAGCTCCCCCAACAACAACAACTACTACAGCTGCCCCAACAACAACAACCACAGCTGCCCCAACAACAACTACAGCTGAACCAACAACAACAACCACAGCTGCCCCAACAACAACAACCACAGCTGCCCCAACAACAACAACCACAGCTCCCCCAACAACTACCACAACAGGTGCCACAACAACAACCACAGCTGCCCCAACAACAACCACAGCAGCCCCAACAACTACCACAGCTGCCCCAACAACAACAACCACAGCTGCCCCAACAACAACCACAGCTGCCCCAACAACAACAACCACAGCTGAACCAACAACAACCACAGCTGCCCCAACAACTACCACAGCTCTCCCAACAACTACCACAATAGGTTCCCCAACAACTACCACAGCTGCAACAACAACTACCACAACAGGTGCCCCAACAACAACCACAGCTGCCCCAACAACTACCACAGCTGCCCCAACAACTACCACAGCTGCCCCAACAACAACAACCAGAGCTGCCCCAACAACAACCACAGCTCTCCCAAAAACAACCACATCTTCCCCAACAACTACCACAGCTGCCCGGACAACAACAACAACCACAGCTGCCCCAACAACAACCACAGCTGAAACAACAACGACAGCTGCCCCAACAACAACCACAGCTGCCCCAACAACAACTACAGCTGAACCAACAACAACTACAGCTGCCCCAACAACAACAACCACAGCTGCCCCAACAACAACAACCACAGCTCCCCCAACAACTACCACAACAGGTGCCACAACAACAACCACAGCTGCCCCAACAACGACCACAGCAGCCCCAACAACTACCACAGCTGCCCCAACAACAACAACTACAGCTGCCCCAACAACAACCACAGCTGCCCCAACAACAACCACAGCTGCCCCAACAACAACAACCACAGCTGAACCAACAACAACCACAGCTGCCCCAACAACTACCACAGCTGCCCCAACAACAACAACCACAGCTGCCCCAACAACAACAACAACCACAGCTGCCCCAACAACAACCACAGCTGCCCCAACAACAACATCCACAGCTGCCCCAACAACAACCACAGCTGCCCCAACAACAACCACAGCTGCCCCAACAACAACAACCACAGCTGCCCCAACAACAACCACAGCTTTCCCAACATCAACCACATCTTCTCCAACAACTACCACAGCTGCCCCAACAACAACCACAACAGGTTCACCAACAACTACCACATCTGCCCCAACAACAACAACCAGAGCTGCCCCAACGACTACCACAGCTCTCCCAACAACAACAACCACAGCTCCCCCAACAACAACTACTACTACAGCTGCCCCAACAACAACTACTACTACAGCTGCCCCAACAACAACAACCACAGCTGCCCCAACAACAACAACCACAGCTGCCCCAACAACTACCACAGCTCTCCCAACAACAACAACCACAGCTCCCCCAACAACAACAACTACTACAGCTGCCCCAACAACAACAACCACAGCTGCCCCAACAACAACTACAGCTGAACCAACAACAACTACAGCTGCCCCAACAACAACAACCACAGCTGCCCCAACAACAACAACCACAGCTGACCCAACAACAACCACAGCTGCCCCAACAACAACAACCACAGCTGAACCAACAACAACCACAGCTGCCCCAACAACTACCACAGCTCTCCCAACAACTACCACAATAGGTTCCCCAACAACTACCACAGCTGCAACAACAACTACCACAACAGGTTCCCCAACAACTACCACAGCTGCCCCAACAACAACCACAGCTGCCCCAACAACAACAACAACCACAGCTGCCCCAACAACTACCACAACTGTCCCAACAACATCCACAGCTGACCCAACAATTACCACAACAGGTGCCCCAACAACTACCACAGCTGCCCCAACAACAACAACAACAACCACAGCTGCCCCAACGACTACCACAGCTGCCCCAACAACAACAACCACAGCTGCCCCAACAACAACAACAACCACAGCTGCCCCAACAACAACAACAACCACAGCTGCCCCAACAACTACCACAACTGTCCCAACAACATCCACAGCTGCCCCAACAATTACCACAACAGGTGCCCCAACAACGACCACAGCTGCCCCAACAACAACAACAACAACCACAGCTGCCCCAACAACAACCACAGCTGCCCCAACAACAACAACCACAGCTGAACCAACAACAACCACAGCTGCCCCAACAACGACCACAGCTCTCCCAACAACTACCACAATAGGTTCCCCAACAACTACCACAGCTGCAACAACAACTACCACAACAGGTTCCCCAACAACTACCACAGCTGTACCAACAACAACCACAGCTGCCCCAACAACAACAACAACCACAGCTGCCCCAACAACTACCACAACAGGTGCCCCAACAACATCCACAGCTGACCCAACAATTACCACAACAGCTGCCCCAACAACTACCACAGCTGCCCCAACAACAACAACAACAACCACAGCTGCCCCAACAACTACCACAGCTGCCCCAACAACAACAACCACAGCTGCCCCAACAACAACAACAACCACAGCTGCCCCAACAACAACCACAGCTGCCCCAACAACAACCACAGCTGCCCCAACAACAACAACCACAGCTGCCCCAACAACAACCACAGCTTTCCCAACATCAACCACATCTTCTCCAACAACTACCACAGCTGCCCCAACAACAACCACAACAGGTTCACCAACAACTACCACATCTGCCCCAACAACAACAACCAGAGCTGCCCCAACGACTACCACAGCTCTCCCAACAACAACAACCACAGCTCCCCCAACAACAACTACTACTACAGCTGCCCCAACAACAACTACTACTACAGCTGCCCCAACAACAACAACCACAGCTGCCCCAACAACAACAACCACAGCTGCCCCAACAACTACCACAGCTCTCCCAACAACAACAACCACAGCTCCCCCAACAACAACAACTACTACAGCTGCCCCAACAACAACAACCACAGCTGCCCCAACAACAACTACAGCTGAACCAACAACAACTACAGCTGCCCCAACAACAACAACCACAGCTGCCCCAACAACAACCACAGCTGCCCCAACAACAACAACCACAGCTGACCCAACAACAACCACAGCTGCCCCAACAACAACAACCACAGCTGAACCAACAACAACCACAGCTGCCCCAACAACTACCACAGCTCTCCCAACAACTACCACAATAGGTTCCCCAACAACTACCACAGCTGCAACAACAACTACCACAACAGGTTCCCCAACAACTACCACAGCTGCCCCAACAACAACCACAGCTGCCCCAACAACAACCACAGCTGCCCCAACAACAACAACAACCACAGCTGCCCCAACAACTACCACAACTGTCCCAACAACATCCACAGCTGACCCAACAATTACCACAACAGGTGCCCCAACAACTACCACAGCTGCCCCAACAACAACAACAACCACAGCTGCCCCAACGACTACCACAGCTGCCCCAACAACAACAACCACAGCTGCCCCAACAACAACAACAACCACAGCTGCCCCAACAACTACCACAACTGTCCCAACAACATCCACAGCTGACCCAACAATTACCACAACAGGTGCCCCAACAACGACCACAGCTGCCCCAACAACAACAACAACAACCACAGCTGCCCCAACGACTACCACAGCTGCCCCAACAACAACAACCACAGCTGCCCCAACAACAACAACAACCACAGCTGCCCCAACAACAACCACAGCTGCCCCAACAACAACATCCACAGCTGCCCCAACAACAACCACAGCTGCCCCAACAACAACAACCACAGCTGCCCCAACAACTACCACAACAGGTGCCCCAACAACTACCACAGCTGCCCCAACAACAACAACAACCACAGCTGCCCCAACAACAACCACAGCTGCCCCAACAACAACAACCACAGCTGCACCAACAACAACCACAGCTGAACCAACAACAACTACAGCTGCCCCAACAACTACCACAGCTCTCCCAACAACAACAACAACCACAGCTCCCCCAACAACAACAACCACAGCTGCCCCAACAAATACCACTACAGGTGCCCCAACAACAACCACAGCTGCCCCAACAACTACCACAGCTCTCCCAACAACAACAACCACAGCTGCCCCAATAACAACCACAGCTCTCCCAAAAACAACCACATCTTCTCCAACAACTACCACAGCTGCCCCAACAACTACCACAACAGGTTCCCCAACAACTACCACAGCTGCCCCAACAACTACCACAGCTTCCCCAACAACAACAACAACCACAGCTGCCCCAACAACTACCACAGCTGCCCCATCAACAACAACCACAGCTGCCCCAACAACTACCACACCTGCCCCAACAACAACCACAGCTGCCCCAACAACAACAACCACAGCTGCCCCAACAACAACCACAGCTGCCCCAACAACAACAACCACAGCTGAACCAACAACAACCACAGCTGCCCCAACAACAACCACAATAGGTTCCCCAACAACTACCACAGCTGCCCCAACAACTACCACAACAGGTTCCCCAACAACTACCACAGCTGTACCAACAACAACCACAGCTGCCCCAACAACTACCACAGCTGCCCCAACAACTACCACAGCTGAAACAACAACAACAACAGCTGCCCCAACAACTACCACAGCTCTCCCAACAACAACAACAACCACAGCTGCCCCAACAACTACCACAGCTCTCCCAACAACAACAACTACTACAGCTGCCCCAACAACTACCACAGCTGCCCCAACAACAACAACCACAGCTGCCCCAACAACTACCACAGCTCTCCCAACAACAACAACAACCACAGCTGCCCCAACAACAACCACAGCTGCCCCAACAACTACCACAGCTGCCCCAACAACAACAACCACAGCTGCCCCAACAACAACCACAGCTCTCCCAACAACAACAACCACAGCTGCCCCAACAACTACCACAACTGCCCCAACAACAACAACCACAGCTGCCCCAACAACAACCACAGCTGCCCCAACAACAACATCGACAGCTGCCCCAACAACAACCACAGCTGCCCTAACAACAACAACCACAGCTGCCCCAACAACTACCACAACAGGTACCCAAACAACTACCACAGCTGCCCCAACAACAACAACCACAGCTGCACCAACAACAACCACAGCTGAACCAACAACAACCACAGCTGCCTCAACAACAACAACCACAGCTGCACAAACAACAACCACAACAGGTGCCCCAACAACAACCACAGCTGCCCCAACAACTACCACAACTGCCCCAACAACTACCACAGCTGCCCCAACAACAACAACCACAGCTGCCCCAACAACAACCACAGCTCTCCCAAAAACAACCACATCTTCCCCAACAACTACCACAGCTGCCCCAACAACAACAACAACCACAGCTGAAACAACAACGACAGCTGCCCCAACAACTACCACAGCTCTCCCAACAACAACAACAACCACAGCTGCCCCAACAACAACAACCACAGCTGCACAAACAACTACCACAACAGGTTCCCCAACAACTACCACAGCTGCCCCAACAACTACCACAGCTTCACCAACAACAACAACAACCACAGCTGCCCCAACAACTACCACAGCTGCCCCATCAACAACAACCACAGCTGCCCCAACAACTACCACACCTGCCCCAACAACAACCACAGCTGCCCCAACAACAACAACCACAGCTGCCCCAACAACAACCACAGCTGCCCCAACAACTACCACAGCTGCCCCAACAACAACAACCACAGCTGCCCCAACAACAACCACAGCTCTCCCAACAACAACAACCACAGCTGCCCCAACAACTACCACAACTGCCCCAACAACAACAACCACAGCTGCCCCAACAACAACCACAGCTGCCCCAACAACAACATCGACAGCTGCCCCAACAACAACCACAGCTGCCCTAACAACAACAACCACAGCTGCCCCAACAACTACCACAACAGGTACCCAAACAACTACCACAGCTGCCCCAACAACAACAACCACAGCTGCACCAACAACAACCACAGCTGAACCAACAACAACCACAGCTGCCCCAACAACAACAACCACAGCTGCACAAACAACAACCACAACAGGTGCCCCAACAACAACCACAGCTGCCCCAACAACTACCACAACTGCCCCAACAACTACCACAGCTGCCCCAACAACAACAACCACAGCTGCCCCAACAACAACCACAGCTCTCCCAAAAACAACCACATCTTCCCCAACAACTACCACAGCTGCCCCAACAACAACAACAACCACAGCTGAAACAACAACGACAGCTGCCCCAACAACTACCACAGCTCTCCCAACAACAACAACAACCACAGCTGCCCCAACAACTACCACAGCTGCCCCAACAACAACAACCACAGCATCCCCAACAACTACCACAGCTGAAACAACAACAACGACAGCTGCCCCAAAAACTACCACAGCTCTCCCAACAACAACAACAACCACAGCTGCCCCAACAAGAACCACAGCTGCCCCAACAACAACCACAGCTCCCCCAACAACAACAACAGCTCCCCCAACAACAACAACCACATCTTCTCCAACAACTACCACAGCTGCCCCAACAACTACCACAACAGCTGCCCCAACAACTACCACAGCTGCCCCAACAACTACCACAGCTCTCCCAACAACAACCACATCTTCCCCAACTACTGCCACAGCTGCCCAAATGACAACAACCACAGCTGCCCCAACAACAACCACAGCTGCCCCAACAACTACCACAGCTGCCCCAACAACAACAACCACAGCTGCCCCAACAACAACAACCACAGCTGCCCCAACAACAACCACAGCTGTCCCAACAACTACCACAACAGGTTCCCCAACAACTACCACATCTGCCCCAACAACAACAACCACAGATGCCCCAACGACTACCACAGCTCTCCCAACAACAACAACCACAGCTCCCCCAACAACAACTACTACTACAGCTGCCCCAACAACAACTACTACTACAGCTGCCCCAACAACAACAACCACAGCTGCCCCAACAACAACAACCACAGCTGCCCCAACAACAATTACCACAGCTGCCCCAACAACTACCACAGCTCTACCAACAACAACAACCACAGCTGCCCCAACAACAACAACCACAGCTGCCCCAACAACAACTACAGCTGAACCAACAACAACCACAGCTGCCCCAACAACTACCACAGCTCTCCCAACAACAACAACAACCACAGCTGCCCCAACAACAACAACCACAGCTGCCCCAACAACAACAACCACAGCTGAAACAACAACCACAGCTGCCCCAACAACAACAACCACAGCTGCCCCAACAACAACAACCACAGCTGCCCCAACAACAACCACAGCTCCCCCAACAACAACAACCACAGCTGCCCAAACAACTACCACAGCTGCCCCAACAACAACAACCACAGCTGCCCCAACAACAACCACAGCTGCCCCAACAACTACCACAACAGGTGCCCCAACAACTACCACAGCTGCCCCAACAACAAGAACCACAGCTGCACCAATCACAACAACCACAGCTGCACCAACAACAACCACAGCTGCCCCAACAACAACAACCACAGCTGCCCCAACAACAACAACCACAGCTGCACAAACAACAACCACAGCTGCACCAACAACAACCACAGCTGCCCCAACAACAACAACCACAGCTCCCCCAACAACAACAACTACTACAGCTGCCCCAACAACAACAACCACAGCTGCCCCAACAACAACTACAGCTGAACCAACAACTACCACAACTGCCCCAACAACTACCACAGCTGCCCCAACAACAACAACCACAGCTCTCCCAAAAACAACCACATCTTCCCCAACAACTACCACAGCTGCCCCAACAACAACAACAACCACAGCTGAAACAACAACGACAGCTGCCCCAACAACTACCACAGCTCTCCCAACAACAACAACAACCACAGCTGCCCCAATAACTACCACAGCTGCCCCAACAACAACAACCACAGCTGCCCCAACAACTACCACAGCTGAAACAACAACAACGACAGCTGCCCCAAAAACTACCACAGCTCTCCCAACAACAACAACAACCACAGCTGCCCCAACAACAACCACAGCTGCCCCAACAACAACAACCACAGCTGCCCCAACAAGAACCTCAGCTGCCCCAACAACAACCACAGCTCCCCCAACAACAACAACAGCTCCCCCAACAACAACAACCACAGCTGCCCCAACAACTACCACAACAGCTGCCCCAACAACTGCCACAGCTGCCCCAACAACTACCACAGCTGCCCCAACAACAACAACCACAGCTGCCCCAACAACAACAACCACAGCTGCCCCAACAACAACTACAGCTGCCCCAACAACAACCACAACAGGTGCCCCAATAACTACCACACCTGCCCCAACAACAACAACCACAGCTGCCCCAACAACAACAACCACAGCTGCCCCAACAACAACTACAGCTGAACCAACAACAACGACAGCTGCCCCAACAACTACCACAGCTCTCCCAAGAACAACAACAACCACAGCTGCCCCAACAACAACAACCACAGCTGCCCCAACAACAACAACCACAGCTGAAACAACAACAACCACAGCTGCCCCAACAACTACCACAGCTGCCCCAACAACAACAACCACAGCTGCCCCAACAACTACCACAGCTCCCCCAACAACAACAACCACAGCTGCCCCAACAACTACCACAGCTGCCCCAACAACAACAACCACAGCTGCCCCAACAACAACCACAGCTGCCCCAACAACAACCACATCTTCTCCAACAACTACCACAGCTGCCCCAACAACTACCACAACAGGTTCCCCAACAACTACCACATCTGCCCCAACAACAACAACCACAGCTGCCCCAACGACTACCACAGCTCTCCCAACAACAACAACCACAGCTCCCCCAACAACAACTACCACAGCTGCCCCAACAACAACAACCACAGCTGCCCAAACAACTACCACAGCTGCCCCAACAACAACAACCATAGCTGCCCCAACAAGAACATCCACAGCTGCCCCAACAACAACCACAGCTGCCCCAACAACAACAACCACAGCTGCCCCAACAACTACCACAACAGGTGCCCCAACAACTACCACAGCTGTCCCAACAACAACAACAACAACCACAGCTGCCCCAACAACTACTACAGCTGCCCCAACAACAATAACCACAGCTGCACCAACAACAACCACAGCTGCCCCAACAACTACCACAGGTGCCCCAACAACAACAACCACAGCTGCCCCAAAAAGAACAACAACAACCACAGCTGCCCCAACAACTACCACAGCTGCCCCAACAACAACAACCACAGCTGCCCCAACAACTACCACAGCTGCCCCAACAACAACAACCACATCTTCTCCAACAACAACCACAGCTGAACAAACAACAACCACAGCTGCCCCAACAACAACAACCACAGCTGCACAAACAACAACCACAGCTGAACCAACAACAACCACAGCTGCCCCAACAACTACCACAACAGGTGCCCCAACAACAACCACAGCTGCCCCAACAACTACCACAGCTGCCCCAACAACTACCACAGCTGCCCCAACAACTACCACAGCTGCCCCAACAACAACAACCACAGCTGCCCCAACAACAACCACAGCTCTCCCAAAAACAACCACATCTTCCCCAACAACTACCACAGCTGCCCCAACAACAACAACAACCACAGCTGAAACAACAACGACAGCTGCCCCAACAACTACCACAGCTCTCCCAACAACAACAACAGCACCAGCTGACCCAACAACTACCACAACAGGTGCCCCAACAACTACCACAGCTCTCCCAACAACAACAACAACCACAGCTGAAACAACAACAACCACAGCTACCCCAACAACAACCACAGCTGCCCCAACAACAACCACAGCTGCCCCAACAACAACAACCACAGCTGCCCCAACAACAACATCCACAGCTGCCCCAACAACAACCACAGCTGCCCCAACAACAACAACCACAGCTGCCCCAACAACAACCACAACAGGTGCCCCAACAACTACCACAGCTGCCCCAACAACAACAACCACAGCTGCACCAACAACAACAACCACAGCTGCACCAACAACAACCACAGCTGCACCAACAACAACAACCACAGCTGCCCCAACAACAACCACAGCTGAACCAACAACAACCACAGCTGCCCCAACAACTACCACAACAGGTGCCCCAACAACAACCACAGCTGCCCCAACAACAACAACAACCACAGCTGCCCCAACAACAACCACAGCTGCCCCAACAACTACCACAGCTCTCCCAACAACAACAACTACCACAGCTGCCCCAACAACAACCACAGCTGCCCCAACAACAACAACCACAGCTGCCCCAACAACTTCCACAGCTCTCCCAACAACAACAACAACCACAGCTGCCCCAACAACAACCACAGCTCTCCCAACAACAACAACCACAGCTGCCCCAACAACTACCACAGCTGCCCCAACAACAACAACCACAGCTGCCCCAACAACAACCACAGCTGCCCCAACAACAACAACCACAGCTGCCCCAACAACTACCACAACAGGTACCCAAACAACTACCACAGCTGCCCCAACAACAACAACCACAGCTGCACCAACAACAACCACAGCTGAACCAACAACAACCACAGCTGCCCCAACAACAACAACCACAGCTGCACAAACAACAACCACAACAGGTGCCCCAACAACAACCACAGCTGCCCCAACAACAACAACCACAGCTGCCCCAACAACTACCACAACAGGTACCCAAACAACTACCACAGCTGCCCCAACAACAACAACCACAGCTGCACCAACAACAACCACAGCTGAACCAACAACAACCACAGCTGCCCCAACAACAACAACCACAGCTGCACAAACAACAACCACAACAGGTGCCCCAACAACAACCACAGCTGCCCCAACAACTACCACAACTGCCCCAACAACTACCACAGCTGCCCCAACAACAACAACCACAGCTGCCCCAACAACAACCACAGCTCTCCCAAAAACAACCACATCTTCCCCAACAACTACCACAGCTGCCCCAACAACAACAACAACCACAGCTGAAACAACAACGACAGCTGCCCCAACAACTACCACAGCTCTCCCAACAACAACAACAACCACAGCTGCCCCAACAACTACCACAGCTGCCCCAACAACAACAACCACAGCTGCCCCAACAACTACCACAGCTGAAACAACAACAACGACAGCTGCCCCAAAAACTACCACAGCTCTCCCAACAACAACAACAACCACAGCTGCCCCAACAAGAACCACAGCTGCCCCAACAACAACCACAGCTCCCCCAACAACAACAACAGCTCCCCCAACAACAACAACCACAGCTGCCCCAACAACTACCACAACAGCTGCCCCAACAACTACCACAGCTGCCCCAACAACTACCACAGCTCTCCCAACAACAACCACATCTTCCCCAACTACTGCCACAGCTGCCCAAATGACAACAACCACAGCTGCCCCAACAACAACCACAGCTGCCCAAACAACTACCACAGCTGCCCCAACAACAACAACCACAGCTGCCCCAACAACAACAACCACAGCTGCCCCAACAACAACCACATCTTCTCCAACAACTACCACAGCTGCCCCAACAACTACCACAACAGGTTCCCCAACAACTACCACATCTGCCCCAACAACAACCACAGCTGCCCCAACGACTACCACAGCTCTCCCAACAACAACAACCACAGCTCCCCCAACAACAACTACTACTACAGCTGCCCCAACAACAACTACTACTACAGCTGCCCCAACAACAACAACCACATCTGCCCCAACAACAACAACCACAGCTGCCCCAACAACAACAACCACAGCTGCCCCAACGACTACCACAGCTCTCCCAACAACAACAACCACAGCTCCCCCAACAACAACTACTACTACAGCTGCCCCAACAACAACTACTACTACAGCTGCCCCAACAACAACAACCACAGCTGCCCCAACAACAACAACCACAGCTGCCCCAAAAACTACCACAGCTCTACCAACAACAACAACCACAGCTGCCCCAACAACAACAACCACAGCTGCCCCAACAACAACTACAGCTGAACCAACAACAACCACAGCTGCCCCAACAACTACCACAGCTCTCCCAACAACAACAACAACCACAGCTGCCCCAACAACAACAACCACAGCTGCCCCAACAACAACAACCACAGCTGAAACAACAACCACAGCTGCCCCAACAACTACCACAGCTGCCCCAACAACAACAACCACAGCTGCCCCAACAACAACCACAGCTCCCCCAACAACAACAACCACAGCTGCCCAAACAACTACCACAGCTGCCCCAACAACAACAACCACAGCTGCCCCAACAACAACCACAGCTGCCCCAACAACTACCACAACAGGTGCCCCAACAACTACCACAGCTGCCCCAACAACAACAACCACAGCTGCACCAACAACAACAACCACAGCTGCACCAACAACAACCACAGCTGCCCCAACAACAACAACCACAGCTGCACAAACAACAACCACAGCTGCACCAACAACAACCACAGCTGCCCCAACAACAACAACCACAGCTCCCCCAACAACAACAACTACTACAGCTGCCCCAACAACAACAACCACAGCTGCCCCAACAACAACTACAGCTGAACCAACAACTACCACAACTGCCCCAACAACTACCACAGCTGCCCCAACAACAACAACCACAGCTGCCCCAACAACAACCACAGCTCTCCCAAAAACAACCACATCTTCCCCAACAACTACCACAGCTGCCCCAACAACAACAACAACCACAGCTGAAACAACAACGACAGCTGCCCCAACAACTACCACAGCTCTCCCAACAACAACAACCACAGCTGCCCCAATAACTACCACAGCTGCCCCAACAACAACAACCACAGCTGCCCCAACAACTACCACAGCTGAAACAACAACAACGACAGCTGCCCCAAAAACTACCACAGCTCTCCCAACAACAACAACAACCACAGCTGCCCCAACAACAACAACCACAGCTGCCCCAACAACAACAACCACAGCTGCCCCAACAAGAACCACAGCTGCCCCAACAACAACCACAGCTCCCCCAACAACAACAACAGCTCCCCCAACAACAACAACCACAGCTGCCCCAACAACTACCACAACAGCTGCCCCAACAACTGCCACAGCTGCCCCAACAACTCCCACAGCTCTCCCAACAACAACAACAACCACAGCTGCCCCAACAACTACCACAGCTGCCCCAACAACAACAACCACAGCTGCCCCAACAACAACAACCACAGCTGCCCCAACAACAACTACAGCTGCCCCAACAACAACCACAACAGGTGCCCCAAAAACTACCACACCTGCCCCAACAACAACAACCACAGCTGCCCCAACAACAACAACCACAGCTGCCCCAACAACAACCACAACAGGTGCCCCAATAACTACCACACCTGCCCCAACAACTACCACAGCTCTCCCAACAACAACAACAACCACAGCTGCCCCAACAACAACAACCACAGCTGCCCCAACAACAACAACCACAGCTGAAACAACAACAACCACAGCTGCCCCAACAACTACCACAGCTGCCCCAACAACAACAACCACAGCTGCCCCAACAACAACCACAGCTCCCCCAACAACAACAACCACAGCTGCCCCAACAACTACCACAGCTGCCCCAACAACAACAACCACAGCTGCCCCAACAACAACAACCACAGCTGCCCCAACAACAACCACAGCTGCAACAACAATAACAACCACAGCTGAACCAACAACAACCACAGCTGCCCCAACAACTACCACAGCTCTCCCAACAACAACCACAATAGGTTCCCCAACAACTACCACAGCTGCCCCAACTACTGCCACAACAGGTTCCCCAACAACTACCACAGTTATACCAACAACAACAACAACCACAGCTGCCCCAACAACTACCACAGCTGCCCCAACAACAACTACCACAACAGGTGCCCCAACAACTACCACAGCTGCCCCAACAACAAAAACAACAACCACTGCTGCCCCAACAACTACCACAGCTGCCCCAACAACAACAACCACAGCTGCCCCAACAACAACAACAACCACATCTTCCCCAACAACTACCACAGCTGCCCCAACAACAACAACCACAGCTGAACCAACAACAACCACAGCTGCCCCAACAACTACCACAGCTCTCCCAACAACTACCACAATAGGTTCCCCAACAACTACCACAGCTGCCCCAACAACTACCACAACAGGTTCCCCAACAACAACCACAGCTGCCCCAACAACAACATCCACATCTTCCCCAACAACAACCACAGCTGCCCCAACAACAACAACCACAGCTGCCCCAACAACAACCACAGCTTCCCCAACAACTACTACCCCTGCCACAACGACAACAACAGCTGCAACAACAGCCACAGCTGCCCCAACAACTGCCACAGCTCAAACAACTACTACAGGTGCCCCAACAGCTACCACAGCTGAACCAATACAAACCACTGCTGCCCCAACAACTACCACAGCTGCCCCAACAACAACCACAGCTGCCCCAACAACTACCACACCTGCCCCAACAACAACAACAACAGCAGCTGCCCCAACAACTACCACACCTGCCACAACAACAACAACAACAACAACAACAGGTGCCCCAATAACTACCACAGCTGTCCCAACAACAACCACATCTTCCCCAACAACTACCACAGTTGCCCCAGCAACAACAACCACAGCTTTACCAACAACTTCCACAGCTGCCCCAAAAACTACTACAGCTTCAGCAACTTCCACATCTGCCCCAGTGACAACAACAGCTGTCCCAACAACTACCACAGTGGCAACAACAACCACAGTGGCCTCAACAACTACCTCAGCTTCCCCAACGACAACAACAGGTGTCCCAACAACTTCCGCAGCTTCCCCAACAACTACCACAGCTGCACCAACAATAACAACAGCTGCACCAACAACAACCACAGCTGCCCCAACAACAACCACAGTTGCTCTGCCAACAACTACTACAGCTGCACCAACAACAACCACAGCTGTACCAACAACTACCACAGCTGCCCCAACAACAACTGCCCTGACAACAACAACTGCCCTACCAACACAAACACCCGCCCCAACAACAACAACTGCCCCAACTACAAGAAGTGCCCAGACAACAACACTTCCACCAACAACAACAATAGCTGCTGTTGCAACAACTGGAGTAACCACATCTGCCTCCACTGCAACAAATACAGTAGCAGCATCTGCTCAAACAATAACTGCTGAGACAATTGCAGGAACTGCAACACCCTTTCCGACAACAACAGCTGTTGTGGCATCAACTGCACAATCTACAACACCTGCGTCAACAACAACAGCACCTGCTATGACAACAGTAAATGCTACAAGTATGACACCATCTCTAACATCCACCACTGGAGCAACAACCACCCTGGCTCCTGAACCTACTTACACTGTCTCAGCAAACTTGCCACAAGAGCCATTTTCAGATGATCTCAAAGACAGAGACAGCAGGCAATTCAAAGATCTTGAAGAAAGAGTTGTAGGGCCAGTGAGTAAAATTCCTTATTGAATAAATTCTTCATTGCTTGTCTGAGCGAATGATTGGATAATATTTTAGATCAAAGACAATTATGTTGTTGAGCTGAAAACTAATTTCAGCAGAATTTACATTACATTTTACAGTCATATTAGGAAAATTGTGCTTGAAAGCTAACCATGGTAAAAATTTTGCTTTCTTTTTCAGTGTAATGTCATATACAGAGAAAGATTTGGCGATCGTTTTAATCGGTGCTTTGTGAAAGAGTTCAGGTAAAAAATATTGGTTCACTTATTTCACTTCATATGCAGAATTTGTCACTTGCAGCATTGATAGTGTCATCTGTAAATCACACGTCTCTCTTTTGGTTTCATGATACAGGCCTGCTTCTTCACGCCAAATACGAGTGAATGGAACTGAAGCAGAACTGGGGATTGTGTTCAATCGGGCTACTGAAGATCTACCCCAGAATAGTGTTGTTGCTCAAACCTTAGTAGAAGCTGTTAATACTACCACCAATGTGTTTAACGTGACCATAAATCCCAGCACAATCCAAGTATTAGGTAAGTCAACAAGACAATGTGTTACTGTCATCAATCAATCAATGAATCAGTTACAAATGATGTTGTTTTACAAGAAATGAAGGTATAGAAGTCATGAAGGTCATTTTTCAGTGTTGTACAGTTCAGTCCATTCATTCAAAGGTTCCATGTGTGCCAGGATTAGATATTCTCTGTGTTACCTTCTATACAGCTGGGATGCCTGTCATGAAAATTATTTGTTAATAATTGTGACATGCAACTTCAAAACTAGATAAAAAGTGAAAACTGATTCTTATTTACTCATTCTTTTAAAACATTTTACAGCAAGTCCAGTTTCAAATGCAGCTACAACTGTTGCACCTACAACTGCCAATCCAACAACTGTAGCACCTACAAGCTCAAATCCAACAACTGCAGCACCTACAACCTTGAATCCTACAACTGCTGCATCAACGACTGTAGCAACAACGACTGTAGCACCAACAACTATAGCACTCACAACAAGGCGGGTGACTTTCAGGTCTCTTCTAAACACATTTACAAGTGACTTGCTGGATACATCATCTGCTGCTTTTAGAAACCGAGCTTCCATGATAAAGAGACAGGTAAGTCTCACTCACCTGGTGTGGGTACACCTTACAGTATCATTGTATTATTTTGCATTAAATTTATTAGAAAGACCACCCACAGAACCAGAATAGTATTATTAAACACAAGTGTCATAAAATATCATTAGGTTTAATGTAAAAAGATGTACATAATCATTCATTGTGTCTGTTTCTGCAGCTTGAACCTTTGTACCAAAGGGAATTCCCCTTCTCCTTCAACTCCTTGGACGTGGTGGAATTCAGGTAAATTGTTAACACATAACACACAGTTTAAGAATTGTAGCCTAAATCTGACATTTCATACAGTATCTTTTCACTCCATCTGCAGAAATGGATCAATCATCAACGACATGATCCTTAGCTTTAGAAGCACATCTGTCCCTAATAACACTCAGATTGCGAGTGTTTTGATCAGTGCAGCTTCAACCGTCACTGGCTTCGACATTGAAGGCAGCTCCATCACTGTGGATGGCATAAGTAAGGAATACTGAGTGGCTTCTTCATTCAAAAAAACTTCAAAGGCAGAATATTTCTTAATTAAACTAATGTTTTGCTTTATTTTCTCTTCATTTACAGCTTCAAGTGGAGTAAGCCACGAGATCAGTCTAGTCACTGCATCCTGCCTGGTGTTGTTGTCATGGCTACTGTCAAGCCAGCAATAACTAATTTCTGTTTGACTTACCATTAGAACATGACTGCCATCTCTGGTATGAAAAAAGACTTTGTTATCAGTAAAAACCCAAGATTATCTTATGTGGTATATGACTTTGAATGAGTTCACCAAAAAATTCAACTTTGCACTGATCAGACATAATAGTGACAGTGGAACAGGTATGTCTGTCGAATTGAACATGTTTCTGCGTGGGAACATCCTGGACAGAATGACACAGCCAACTCTAAGATTGTGGTTTAATGAATCATCACTGGGATAATAAGCTCAATAATATGATAACTACTTGAGTGATTATAACTACTTAACACTGGGATGTCAGAAAATATTTGCGCTGTTGCACTATTAATTTATAAATCTATCTTGCTTCACTGAGCACTGTGCTATAGCAATATTTAACATAGTGACAATTGCTAATGCTGTCTTATATAAACCTTACTGTGTGTTTCCAAATGCATGTAAAATTAATGTTTGGGTTTGTGTCTTAAATCAAATGAAGGAACACATGCAGGTCACAGTGGGCCACACACATAAACACACATATATGTCAAAACAAAGTACTGTCAATTGTCTTATTTATACAAAATGTATTTATGTAATCATATAAAGCTGCATTCTGTGAGATTTCTTGTAGTTTTTTACAGTTTCTGTCAGAAACTTCCTAATGATCAAAATATAATTCATCTCTGAAGAATTTGAATTGTCTCTCGTGAGTTGTTTTGCAACGTGATCAATTGTTTCTTTTGCTGTGTAGGGAAAATTTTAGCAAAATTTTGGGGATTGTAGTGTTAATGAGAGTTATCATGCAGAGCCATTTTCATTAAGAGTCAGCACAATAAAACAAATGACCAGTTCAGTTGGTCAGTCAAGAGTGACAGGCACAAATTCACTTTAAGAAAGAAGTAGAACAAGCAACATAGGAATCGGATACGTAAAGTGACTAAAAATATGTTAAAGAAACACAAAGGCAACAACTTTATACGTAAAACAAGACTAGATATAAACTCCAATTTTGACCCTAGGATACTGCCCCGACTACAACCCTAGGATAAAAGTAATTCAGTAGAGGCAGGGATGTATGGACCAGAGGAGGGATAAACTCCCAGTGCCTGTCATACAGTATGCATGCCAGTTAAGCATAATGTATATTTCTACCACTTTAATTGAATAAATTCAATAATACAATCCTGCTATTTTAAATACTTTGTTGGCACTGCAATGGTATGCCTTAAGCCCACGGTAGTCATCCAACCACCCTGGTCTCCTGGCTGCAGGGAGTTGCTGGGAAGCAGAAGTGCACTTCCAATTCACTGCACCTCGCCTCCATTATAGCAAATTACATTTAATACATGTACCATTATTGCTAAAGGATGCAGAGGAATAACTAAACATAACTGAGCAAGAGAGAGCAAGAGGGTGGCAGGGAGAGAAGCACCAGTAATGGCAAATACCAGCAGCTGTAATGCAATATTCTTACTGCAGCACATAACCAGGAGTGAATCCAAATGAGGCACTGTGCTAAAATACTTGTATGACAAATTATACATATTAAAAAAAGAGAATTAGGAATAAAGGCCTGCCTGTAATACAAGCCTGCCTGAAATAAAACCATCTAACCTCCTACATTTGAGGTAAATAAAGGCCTCAGTCAATATTTGGGGGAAAAAATGTGTAACTTGGAGCTTAAAATTTGAGAGCTTCCATTGACCCTAAATTGTAAGGTCAAGGTTCTAGGGGCTACCATGATTTCCACAAAGTTTACTAATCTATCATGTAATTCATTACATGTCATAACTTACTGTCAGACTGGTAGAACTTCCTTCAACATTCACATGATGGAATGCAATAGCATATTGTCCTCATCTCAATGGACAAAAGAAGGGAGTATACCGTGTTACTGTGCCAAGAATCTCACAGACTGACAGTACACTGTCATTTGGTTTTTTCATCACTAAGGTGCCACAACATTTCAAAAAACATATTAACAATGAGTCACCTCAGTAGCTTTTGTTCCATTCCACTATATAAAGGACTCCATAATGGGACTGTCACAGAAGGGAAAAGGTTTGCAGCATTATATGTGTGAACTGGACTGAATAAAAAAAACAAAAAACACTGAAACACTTTGAAGACATCTTCACCAGAAAAAGAAGGGGGAATTAATAACTTTTTATCTTATATTTTCTAATTTGGGGTAAGTACGCTTTTAGATCTATCTGTAAACTTTTACATTTATGTTATTAGTGCGAGTGTGTGTGTGTGTGTGTGTGAATTATTTATTATACTAACACATTTTATTAATGTCCTCTTTTGCAAAATGTACATGCATTTCTTCAAAAACATAAATGACTGAAATGAATTAACACTTGAGATTGAACTTTTCATAAACCATTCAAACAAGATCTTAAAATTTAATCTTAAATCAGTAATCTCATATTTAAAAGTGATCATCAGTAAAATTGCCATCCTCAGTTGTAATGTGTTGTGAAATCCTTCGACAATGCTCCCTCTTTGGCTGGTATTTATTTTTTGTTCCACCATAAAGCTTTATTTAAATTTTATGATTATATTTGTATTGTTAATGTACTAAATCTAAAAGATGAAAAAAAAAAAAAAAGATCCTGGTGTTATTTGAAGGGGTCTGTTTTTGTCTTCCACAAAGTGAACACCAATTTTTTTGACATGATGTGTCTGTAACTGAAACATCTGTGTTTTTTGATTTCAGAGAATCATGAATAGGATGGGTGTCAGACGGAGTATATCAATTTTCTTGATTCTAACAGGTAAGCTGAGTGGTGTTAAACTAATTGTAATTAAACCAGTTTTGGTTTTGTACAAGTTTTGAATTTTATATATATATATATATATATATATATATATATATATACACACACACACACACACACACAGACATACAAACACACAATATATACAGTTCAATGTAACCATGTTAACAAATTTAGTGGAAAACTACAAATATTTGGAATGAGTTCTAAATTTATCATTCTTGTCAAAAGTTGCTATGGATTTAGTGACTGCACAAACGTCAACAACACCTCCCCCGACAACAACAACAACTGCCCCAACAACAACACCTGCTTCAACAACAGCTGCACCAACAACAACAACTGCCCCAACAACAACAACGACCCCGACTACAACAACAACTACTCCGACAACAACAACAACAACAAAACCCGCTACAACAACTACAACTGCCCAAACAACAACAACACCCGCTTCAACGACAACAACACCTGCTCCAACAACAACTCCTGTTCCAACAACAACAACTGCCCCAACTACAACAACGACCCCAACAACAACAACAACTGCCCCAACAACAACAACACCTTCTCCAACAACACCTGCCCCGACAACAACAACGACCCCGACTACAACAACAACTGCCCCAACAACGACAACACCTGCTCCGACAACAACACCTGCTTCAACAACAGCTGCACCAACAAACACAACAACACCTATTCCAACAACAACAACTGCCCTGACTACAACAACTACCCCGACAACAACAACAACAACTGCCCCAACAATGACAACACCTGCTCCGACAACAACACCTGCTTCAACAACAGCTGCACCAACAACAACAACTTCCCCAACAACAACACCTATTCCAACAACAACAACTGCCCCGACTACAACAACAACAACTGCCCCAACAACAACAACACCTGCTCCGACAACAACAACACCTGCTTCAACAACATCTGCACCAACAACAACAACTATTCCAACAACAACAACTGCCCCAACAACGACAACACCTGCTCCGACAACAACAACACCTGCTTCAACAACAGCTGCACCAACAACAACAACTTCCCCAACAACAACACCTATTCCAACAACAACAACTGCCCCGACTACAACAACTACCCCGACTACAACAACAACTGCCCCAACAACAACAACACCTGCTCCGACAACAACGACACCTGCTTCAACAACAGCTGCACCAACAACAACACCTATTCCAACAACAACAACTGCCCCGACTACAACAACTACCCCGACAACAACAACAACTGCCCCAACAACGACAACACCTGCTCCGACAACAACAACACCTGCTTCAACAACAGCTGCACCAACAACAACAACACCTATTCCAACAACAACAACTGCCCCGACTACAACAACTACCCCGACAACAACAACTGCCCCAACAACGACAACACCTGCTCCGACAACAACAACACCTGCTTCAACAACAGCTGCACCAACAACAACTTCCCCAACAACACCTATTCCAACAACAACAACTGCCCCGACTACAACAACTACCCCGACAACAACAACTGCCCCAACAACAACAACACCTAATCCGACAACAACAACACCTGCTTCAACAACTGCTGCACCAACAACAACGACTATTCCAACAACAACAACTGCCCCAACAACGACAACACCTGCTTCGACAACAGCTGCACCAACAACAACAACTGCCCCAACAACGACAACACCTGCTTCGACAACAGCTGCACCAACAACAACAACTTCCCCAACAACAACACCTATTCCAACAACAACAACTGCCCCGACTACAACAACAACTGCCCCAACAACGACAACACCTGCTCCGACAACAACGACACCTGCTTCAACAACAGCTGCACCAACAACAACACCTATTCCAACAACAACAACAACTGCCCCAACTACAACAACTACCCTGACAACAACAACAACTGCCCCAACAACGACAACACCTGCTCTGACAACAACAACACCTGCTTCAACAACAGCTGCACCAACAACAACAACTTCCCCAACAACAACACCTATTCCAACAACAACAACTACCACGACTACAACAACAACTGCCCCAACAACAACACCTATTCCAACAACAACAACTGCCCCGACTACAACAACTACCCCGACAACAACAACAACAACAGCCCCAACAACAACAACAACTACTCCGACAACAACAACAACAACAGCCCCAACAACAACAACAACTACTCCGACAACAACAACTGCCCCAACAACGACAACACCTGCTCCGACAACAACAACACCTGCTTCAACAACAGCTGCACCAACAACAACAACTTCCCCAACAACAACACCTATTCCAACAACAACAACTGCCCCGACTACAACAACTACCCTGACTACAACAACTGCCCCAACAACAACAACACCTGCTCCGACAACAACAACACCTGCTTCAACAACAGCTGCACCAACAACAACAACTTCCCCAACAACAACACCTATTCCAACAACAACAACTGCTCCGACAACAACAACACCTGCTTCAACAACTGCTGCACCAACAACAACAACTATTCCAACAACACCTGCTTCAACAACAGCTGCACCAACAACAACAACTTCCCCAACAACAACACCTATTCCAACAACAACAACTGCCCCGACTACAACAAGAACTGCCCCAACAACGACAACACCTGCTCCGACAACAACGACACCTGCTTCAACAACAGCTGCACCAACAACAACAACTTCCCCAACAACAAAACCTATTCCAACAACAACAACTACCACGACTACAACAACAACTGCCCCAACAACAACACCTATTCCAACAACAACAACTGCCCCGACTACAACAACTACCCCGACAACAACAACAACAACAGCCCCAACAACAACAACAACTACTCCGACAACAACAACTGCCCCAACAACGACAACACCTGCTCCGACAACAACAACACCTGCTTCAACAACAGCTGCACCAACAACAACAACTGCCCCAACAACAACACCTATTCCAACAACAACAACTGCCCCGACTACAACAACTACCCTGACTACAACAACTGCCCCAACAACAACAACACCTGCTCCGACAACAACAACACCTGCTTCAACAACAGCTGCACCAACAACAACAACTTCCCCAACAACAACACCTATTCCAACAACAACAACTGCTCCGACAACAACAACACCTGCTTCAACAACTGCTGCACCAACAACAACAACTATTCCAACAACAACAACTGCCCCAACAACGACAACACCTGCTTCAACAACAGCTGCACCAACAACAACAACTTCCCCAACAACAACACCTATTCCAACAACAACAACTGCCCCGACTACAACAACAACTGCCCCAACAACGACAACACCTGCTCCGACAACAACGACACCTGCTTCAACAACAGCTGCACCAACAACAACACCTATTCCAACAACAACTGCCCCAACTACAACAACTACCCTGACAACAACAACAACTGCCCCAACAACGACAACACCTGCTCCGACAACAACAACACCTGCTTCAACAACAGCTGCACCAACAACAACAACTTCCCCAACAACAACACCTATTCCAACAACAACAACTGCCCCGACTACAACAACTACCCCGACAACAACAACAACAACAGCCCCAACAACAACAACAACTACTCCGACAACAACAACTGCCCCAACAACGACAACACCTGCTCCGACAACAACAACACCTGCTTCAACAACAGCTGCACCAACAACAACAACTTCCCCAACAACAACACCTATTCCAACAACAACAACTGCCCCGACTACAACAACTACCCCGACAAAAACAACAACTGCCCCAACAACGACAACACCTGCTCCGACAACAACAACACCTGCTTCAACAACAACTTCCCCAACAACAACACCTATTCCAACAACAACAACTGCCCCGACTACAACAACAACTGCCCCAACAACAACAACACCTGCTCCGACAACAACAACACCTGCTCCAACAACAACTCCTGTTCCAACAACAACAACTGCCCCAACAACGACAACACCTGCTCCGACAACAACAACACCTGCTTCAACAACAGCTGCACCAACAACAACTTCCCCAACAACAACACCTATTCCAACAACAACACCTGCTTCAACAACAACAACACCTGCTTCAACAACAGCTGCACCAACAACAACAACTTCCCCAACAACAACACCTATTCCAACAACAACAACTGCCCTGACTACAACAACTACCACGACTACAACAACAACTGCCCCAACAACAACACCTATTCCAACAACAACAACTGCCCCGACTACAACAACTACCCCGACAACAACAACAACTGCCTCAACAACGACAACACCTGCTCCGACAACAACAACACCTGCTTCAACAACAGCTGCACCAACAACAACAACTTCCCCAACAACAACACCTATTCCAACAACAACTTCCCCGACTACAACAACAACTCTCCCAACAACAACAACACCTGCTCCGACAACAACAACAACTGCCCCAACAACAACAACAACTGCCCCAACAACAACACCTGCTTCAACAACAGCTGCACCAACAACAACACCTGCTCCAACAACAACTTCCCCAACAACACCTATTCCAACAACAACACCTATTCCAACAACAACAACTGCCCCGACAACAACAACAACTGCCCCAACAACAACACCTGCTTCAACAACAGCTGCACCAACAACAACACCTGCTCCAACAACAACTTCCCCAACAACACCTATTCCAACAACAACAACACCTGCTCCAACAACAACTCCTGTTCCAACAACAACAACTGCCCCAACTACAACAACAACTGCCCCAACAACGACAACACCTGCTCCGACAACAACAACACCTGCTCTGACAAGAACACCTGCTTCAACAACAGCTGCACCAACAACAACAACTTCCCCAACAACAACACCTATTCCAACAACAACAACTACCACGACTACAACAACAACTGCCCCAACAACAACACCTATTCCAACAACAACAACTGCCACAACTACAACAACGACCCCGACAACAACAACAACAACGGCCCCAACAACAACAACACCTGCTCCGACAACAACAACACCTGCTCCGACAACAACAACACCTGCTCCAACAACAACTCCTGTTCCAACAACAACAACTGCCCCAACTACAACAACAACTGCCCCAACAACGACAACACCTGCTCTGACAACAACAACACCTTCTTCAACAACAGCTGCACCAACAACAACAACTTCCCCAACAACAACACCTATTCCAACAACAACAACTACCACGACTACAACAACAACTGCCCCAACAACAACACCTATTCCAACAACAACAACTGCCCCGACTACAACAACTACCCCGACAACAACAACAACAACAACAGCCCCAACAACAACACCTGCTCCGACAACAACAACACCTGCTTCAACAACAGCTGCACCAACAACAACAACTTCCCCAACAACAACACCTATTCCAACAACAACAACTGCCCCAACTACAACAACAACTGCCCCAACAACAACACCTGCTTCAACAACAGCTGCACCAACAACAACAACACCTGCTCCAACAACTTCCCCAACAACACCTGCTCCAACAACAACTTCCCCAACAACACCTATTCCAACAACAACACCTGCTCCAACAACAACTCCTGTTCCAACAACAACAACTGCCCCAACTACAACAACAACTGCCCCGACAACAACAACACCTGCTCCGACAACAACAACACCTGCTTCAACAACAGCTGCACCAACAACAACAACTTCCCCAACAACAACACCTATTCCAACAACAACAACTGCCCCGACTACAACAACAACTGCCCCAACAACGACAACACCTGCTCCAACAACAACTTCCCCAACAACACCTATTCCAACAACAACAACACCTGCTCCAACAACAACTCCTGTTCCGACAACAACAACTGCCCCAACTACAACAACTGCCCCAACAACGACAACACCTGCTCCGACAACAACAACACCTGCTTCAACAACAGCTGCACCAACAACAACAACTTCCCCAACAACAACACCTATTCCAACAACAACAACTGCCCCAACTACAACAACAACTGCCCCAACAACAACACCTGCTTCAACAACAGCTGCACCAACAACAACAACACCTGCTCCAACAACTTCCCCAACAACACCTGCTCCAACAACAACTTCCCCAACAACACCTATTCCAACAACAACACCTGCTCCAACAACAACTCCTGTTCCAACAACAACAACTGCCCCAACTACAACAACAACTGCCCCGACAACAACAACACCTGCTCCGACAACAACAACACCTGCTTCAACAACAGCTGCACCAACAACAACAACTTCCCCAACAACAACACCTATTCCAACAACAACAACTGCCCCGACTACAACAACAACTGCCCCAACAACGACAACACCTGCTCCAACAACAACTTCCCCAACAACACCTATTCCAACAACAACAACACCTGCTCCAACAACAACTCCTGTTCCGACAACAACAACTGCCCCAACTACAACAACTGCCCCAACAACGACAACACCTGCTCCGACAACAACAACACCTGCTTCAACAACAGCTGCACCAACAACAACAACTTCCCCAACAACAACACCTATTCCAACAACAACAACTGCCCCGACTACAACAACAACTGCCCCAACAACAACACCTGCTTCAACAACAGCTGCACCAACAACAACAACACCTGCTCCAACAACTTCCCCAACAACACCTGCTCCAACAACAACTTCCCCAACAACACCTATTCCAACAACAACAACACCTGTTCCAACAACAACTCCTGTTCCAACAACAACAACTACAACAACTGCCCCAACAACAACAACACCTGCTCCAACAACAACAACACCTGCTCCAACAACAACTCCTGTTCCAACAACAACAACTGCCCCAACTACAACAACAACTGCCCCAACAACGACAACACCTGCTCCGACAACAACAACACCTGCTTCAACAACAGCTGCACCAACAACAACAACTTCCCCAACAACAACACCTATTCCAACAACAACTGCCCCGACTACAACAACAACTGCCCCGACGACAACAACACCTGCTCCAACAACAACAACAACTGCCCCGACAACAACATTACCTGCTCCAACAACAACTTCCCCAACACCTATTCCAACAACAACTGCCCCGACTACAACAACTAACCCGACTACAACAACAACTGCCCAGACAACAACACTTTCTCCAACAACAACTGCCCCAACAACATCAACTACCCCGATAACAACAACACCTGCTCCAACAACAACAACACCTGCTCCAACAACACCTACTCCAACAACAACACCTGCTTCAACAACTGCCCCAATAACAACACCTGTTCCAACAACACCTGCCCCAAATATAACACCTGCTCCAACAACTTCTGCCCCAACAACAACTGCTCCAACAACAACACCTGCTCCAACAACAACTGCCCCGACAACAACAGCCGCAATAACAACAACAACTGCCCCAAATATAACACCTGCTCCAACAACAACAACAACACCTGCTTCAACAACAACTACTGCCCCAACAACTACACCTGCTCCAACAACAACAACACTTGCTTCAACAAATGCCCCAACAACAACTACACCTGCTCCAACAACAACAACACCGGCTCCAACAACAAAAACAACACCTGCTCCAACAACAACTACTGCCCCAACAACTACACCTGCTCCAACAACAACAACACCTGCTCCAACAACAACAACACCTGCCCCGACAACAACTACACCTGCTCCAACAACAACAACAACAATTGCCCCAACAACAACAACAACAACAACACCTGACCCGACAACAACAATTGCCCTGACTACAACAACAACAACACCTGCTCCAACAAGAACTACTGCCCCGACAACAACACCTGCTCCAACAACAACTGCCCCAACAACAACAACACCTGCTCCAACAACAACAACAACTGCCCCAACAACAACGACACCAGCTCCAACAACAACAACAACTGCCCCAACAACAACGACACCAGCTCCAACAACAACAACACTTGCTTCAACAACTGCCCCAACAACAACAACACCTGCTCCAACAACAACTACTGCCCCAACAACAACACCTGCTCCAACAACAACAACTGCCCCAACAACAACAACACCTGCCCCGACAACAACAATTGCCCTGACTACAACAACAACAACACCTGCCCCGACAACAACAACACCGGCTCCAACAACAACAACAACAACAACACCTGCTCCAACAACAACTACTGCCCCGACAACAACAACACCTGCTCCAACAACAACAACTGCCCCAACAACAACGACACCTGCTCCAACAACAACAACAACTGCCCCAACAACAACGACACCAGCTCCAACAACAACAACAACTGCCCCAACAACAACGACACCAGCTCCAACAACAACAACAACAACACCTGCTCCAACAACAACTACTGCCTCAACAACTACACCTGCTCCAACAACAACAACACTTGCTTCAACAACTGCCCCTACAACAACTACACCTGCTCCAACAACAACAACACCAGCTCCAACAACAACAACAACACCTGCCCCGACAACAACAATTGCCCTGACTACAACAACAACAACAACTGCCCTGACTACACCTGCTCCAACAACAACACCTGCTCCAACAACAACTGCCCCAACAACAACGACACCAGCTCCAACAACAACAACTGCCCTGACTACAACAACAACAACAACACCTGCCCCAACAACAACAACACCGGCTTCAACAACAATAAGACCTGCTCCAACAACAACTACTCCCCTGACAGCAACAACACCTGCTCCAACAACTGCCTCGACTACAACAACTGCCCCAACAACAACTACACCTGCTCCAACAACAACAACTGCCCCAACAACAACAACACCTGCGTCAACAACAACAGCACCTGCTATGACAACAGTAAATGCTACACGTATGACACCAGCTCTAACATCCACCACTGGAGCAACAACCACCCTGGCTCCTGAACCTACTTACACTGTCTCAGCAAACTTGCCACAAGAGCCATTTTCAGATGATCTCAAAGACCGAGACAGCAGGCGATTCAAAGATCTTGAAGAAAGAGTTGTGGGGCCAGTGAGTAAAATTCCTTATTGAATAAATTCTTCATTGCTTGTCTGAGCGAATGATTGGATAATATTTTAGATCAAAGACAATTATGTTGTTGAGCTGAAAACTAATTTCAGCAGAATTTACATTACATTTTACAGTCATATTAGGAAAACTGTGCTTGAAAGCTAACCATGGTAAAAATTTTGCTTTCTTTTTCAGTGTAATGTCATATACAGAGAAAGATTTGGCGATCGTTTTAATCGGTGCTTTGTGAAAGAGTTCAGGTAAAAACATTTGTTCACTTATTTCACTTCATATGCAGAATTTGTCACTTGCAGCACTGATAGTGTCATCTGTAAATCACACGTCTCTCTTTTGGTTTCATGATACAGGCCTGCTTCTTCACGCCAAATACGAGTGAATGGAACTGAAGCAGAACTGGGGATTGTGTTCAATCGGGCTACTGAAGATCTACCCCAGAATAGTGTTGTTGCTCAAACCTTAGTAGAAGCTGTTAATACTACCACCAATGTGTTTAACGTGACCATAAATCCCAGCACAATCCAAGTATTAGGTAAGTCAACAAGACAATGTGTTACTGTCATCAATCAATCAATGAATCAGTTACAAATGATGTTGTTTTACAAGAAATGAAGGTATAGAAGTCATGGAGGTCATTTTTCAGTGTTGTACAGTTCAGTCCATTCATTCAAAGGTTCCATGTGTGCCAGGATTAGATATTCTCTGTGTTACCTTGTATACAGCTGGGATGCCTGTCATGAAAATTATTTGTTAATAATTGTGACATGCAACTTCAAAACTAGATAAAAAGTGAAAACTAAATCTTATTTACTCATTCTTTTAAAACATGTTTTACAGCAAGTCCAGTTTCAAATGCAGCTACAACTGCAGCACCTACAACTGCCAATCCAACAACTGCAGCACCTACAACCTTGAATCCTACAACTGCTGCATCAACGACTGTAGCAACAACAACTGTAGCAACAACAACTATAGCACTCACAACAAGGCGGGTGACTTTCAGGTCTCTTCTCAACACATTTACAAGTGACTTGCTGGATACATCATCTGCTGCTTTTAGAAACCGAGCTTCCATGATAAAGAGACAGGTAAGTCTCACTCACCTGGTGTGGGTACACCTTACAGTATCATTGTATTATTTTGCATTAAATTTATCAGGAAGACCACCCACAGAACCAGAATAGTATTATTAAACACAAGTGTCATAAAATATCATTAGGTTTAATGTAAAAAGATGTACATAATCCTTCATTGTGTCTGTTTCTGCAGCTTGAACCTTTGTACCAAAGGGAATTCCCCTTCTCCTTCAACTCCTTGGACGTGGTGGAATTCAGGTAAATTGTTAACACATAACACACAGTTTAAGAATTGTAGCCTAAATCTGACATTTCATACAGTATCTTTTCACTCCATCTGCAGAAATGGATCAATCATCAACGACATGATCCTTAGCTTTAGAAGCACATCTGTCCCTAATAACACTCAGATTGCGAGTGTTCTGATCAATGCAGCTTCAACCGTCACTGGCTTCGACATTGAAGGCAGCTCCATCACTGTGGATGGCATAAGTAAGGAATACTGAGTGGCTTCTTCATTCAAAAAAACTTCAAAGGCAGAATATTTCTTTATTAAACTAATGCTTTGCTTTACTTTCTCTTCATTTACAGCTTCAAGTGGAGTAAGCCACGAGATCAGTCTAGTCACTGCATCCTGCCTGGTGTTGTTGTCATGGCTACTGTCAAGCCAGCAATAACTAATTTCTGTTTGACTTACCATTAGAACATGACTGCCATCTCTGGTATGAAAAAAGACTTTGTTATCAGTAAAAACCCAAGTTTCATGTTTGTCGTATGTGTGACACAGCTTTGAATTAACTCACTGAATTCAACTTTGCACTGATCAGACACATTAATGACAATAGATTAGATATGTCTGTCGAACTGAACACATTTCTGTGTGGGAACGTCCAGGAACCTGGACAGAATGACACAGCCAACTCTAAGCTCCTGGACTATGGATCATCACTGGAATAATTAGCTCAACAATATAAGGACACTATCTATGAAATACTGGGATGTCAGACAATATTTGCACCATCGATCTTGTTTCACTGTGCAGCACTGTGCTATAGCAATATTTAACTTAGTGACAATTGCTTATAGTGTCTTACCTAAACCTTACTGGTCTCTAAATGCATGTGAAATTAATGTTTGGGTTTGTGTCTTAAATCAAATGAAGGAACACATGCAGGTCATAGTGGGCCACACACTCCAACCCCATATAGTTCTATCAGGGGTCATGGTGTACATTATATGTCTAAACAATGCACTGTCACTTATCGTATTTATACCAAATGTATTTATGTACTCATGCATAGCTGTATTCTGTGAGAGTTACAGTTTTTACAATTTCTGTCAGAAACTTTACAATGACCAGAATATAAAATCTTGAAGTAAAAATTATGGTCGTCTCTCATGTGATGTTTTGTTATTTTGGGTATCGAGAAAGTGGATCATATGTTTAAGGTTAAGAGCTTTAATGAAAGCAGTTATCTTTACAGACAATCAAACCCTGCCATTTGATTTCTTCTTTCTTTAGCGACAGTCACTGGACTGCACAAGCATGAGTCATAGCACCAACAAATCCCATTGTATGTTATGCAGCAGTATCTACGTAATGTTAGCTAACATTAGCTAATATACTAGACAAAGTAAGGCTGTAGCAGGAAAACCACTGTCATTATCACTGATCCTTTGCCCATTTTCTGGGAGTTTGAGTGACCAGGGGAAGTTTTTTTTTGTTTTTTTTTTTTAATTACCCAATTGTATCTAACAATTCAATTGTCTCTTTTAATTTTTAGATTCAAAATTAAACATTAAATTTGACTATTTTAAGCAAACACAAGGAAATAAGTAGATAATGGATTCAATGTTTCCCCACCAGAATTCCTGGCAGTGTAGAGAAGATTTTAAAACCATTTTTACTTATAGTTACTTATTCTTTTGAGGATGGATGGGACTCAAAGAGCTTGGACTCAAGATCTCACTACTTCTAAAACCTCGCTATATATATCAATTTAAACAAAGCTGTTTTGTTGCTTAGGAATTGCACTTGTAAGATGAAGAAAAAACATGACCCTGCTGGTTGTCAAATTGCCTAAATTCAATGTAGGTTCCATGTTTGACCTAGATCTCAAATGAATGATGATAAAATGCTTTTAATTCCTATAAATGGAACAAAATGTTACAAATTGTTTTCAAAGGCACAACTTGTGACCTAGACCTGAAGCAGTTAGATTAGTAGATCAATCATGTATCAACATGAAATTATTCTGCAGTGAATTTGGTTATCTTTCAATCACTTTACAAGTAAACCCCTAAAAGGTTTCTCTGGTTCCAGCCTCTTAAATGTGAAGATGTCTACCTTGTTTTTCTTTTATATGAAAGTAAAGTGGATATATTTAGGTTTAGAGCTGTTGTTGGGACCACACAAGCATTTTGCAGAAATCATCTAATTTTTTTGCAAAGCCAAACATTTGTTCAGCAGATTAAATAATAATGAGTCATTTACATCCTGAACTATTTCCTTGAATACTTGATTTTGCTACTGCTGCTGTGTTGCTCATCTTGCCCCCAAAACTGACGTGTGTTTCACTGCTCCCTCAGTAACGCGGATGGAGCGGACAGGTCTAGTTGGGAAAAGGTTATTTTTACATCTGCTGATCAGCGGAACCGGAAGAGGAAAACACATGGATTAGTGTGTTTACAACTCCTATCATCCTGGGTGCACCCGAACAGATCCGTGCAATTTGCAGATGCGGGCCGGTGTTGCTCGGACGTAGCGTGTGTTATAGTGCAGGCCCGTTTGAAATTCTTTGCTGGGGACTAGAGGTTGTTATTGCGGACTATAGCTGTGTGACAGGCTGTCTGGCGCAGCGTCGGGCCATCCACCATCTGTGGAAGTGGGACAAGGGAACAGATGGCGCATCCAAGCCAGGCTGCAGGGATGCTGACGCTGACTGTTAAGCAGTGAAGATGAGCATCAGTCACTGAAAGAAAAGCCTGTTCTTGGCTACTGCACGGTGTATTTAGCATTTTTGGCGATGCAGGAGTGGGTTGGGTAAGAGTGGGGAACAGGAAGCATCGCGGATTGATAACATTGATGCGCGACGACTCGGCCACTGGCATCCGCTTAATCCCCTTTCGACGCGCCCGGTGAACAATGGTTGATAACCGCTACGCCACAGCCCTGGTCATCGCTTGTGTTCTCAGCATACTGGCCACCGTGTACCTGTCGGTGGCCATCGGGACGCAGCACTGGTACCAGTACAGCAGCCCCACCGTGCGCGGTGAGGCCAATGTGTCCGAGCTGCGGTCCCTGTATGAAGAGTTCATGGATGGGGAGTTTGACGAGAAAACTTACAGCGACACGCTGTTCCGCCTCAACGGGACTGTGGGCCTCTGGTGGCGGTGTGTGCTGGTTCCCTCCAACGCTCACTGGTACAAGGAGCCAGGTAGGTTTATATGACTGACCTCACCTGCGCAGTGACATTGTTACACGGTGAGATTTCTGCAGCGAGTCATTCAATTATGCCTCCACACAATGTCTTCTAACTACAAGCCCCACCTTGTCTGCGGAGGACAGCAGGTGTGGCTCTTTCTCCAACAGGTTGCTGGGAGTTTATGAGCCTTGGGTTATGGGTGCCATCACCTCCAGTTTATGCCTGGCATGCACTACCATTTGAGTCACTGAACTAAACAAAGAAATACCTAGTTATCTTTGAAAAACCCACAAGATCAGCAAACAACACTCCCCACTGTTCTGAAAGTAGCCTACCTGATACATTTCCTGATTTTCTCATGATTCATGCTGGATTATCAACCAGGAAAAGTGGGCAACTGCCCAATGGGGCCATACAATATAATTTCTGTCTCTATGAATTGATTAATGGCAAATTTGCTATAAATTTGCTTCAATGAGCAACTATGATGGTTCCTCCAGCCTCCGTCCTAAAGAGCCTGGTCTTGAAGAGGGATCTTGTGACCCTGTCCCTTAATTGTTTTGGTTTATATTGAGCCTATTTGTTGCACAGTTAAATTGAAATGGTAAAAAAAATTTGTGTCAAGTGCTGAACACAGAAGATGTTGAGCAAGGCAATGCTTACCCTTACCTATCATTGGAGTACTGTAAAGGTGCAACCATCAATTACTTTTCATTGTCATTACTTCTCAACAATTATCATCGGAGTCTTTAATAATCAGTTGGTCGTTCAGTATATAGAATAGTGAGGAAATGCCCTCATTGTTAGTATATTCAATTCAAATTGCTTTTTTTTTCAGCCCAATAATCAAAAACAAAAAAAAGTACAGTTAACCATTACAGAAAACCAGGAACCGGTAAATTTTCTCATTCAAGAAGCTGGCACAAGTGAATACTTGGCATTTTGGCTAAAAAGTGACTTTTTTAATTAATTATCAAAATTCACAAAAGTAATTTTGTGTCAATGCAGCAATTTGATTAATCAACCGATAATTTCAGCTCTAGAGTACTGGTTGGTTTCTGTGTGCCTGGGGAATGATAAAACTGCCATGTGTGTGAGTGTAGGGGTCAAACAACAAATTTTTATCCTGGAGCCCCCTAGTAGATCACTGTAATCTGGCCATTCTAGATGCACAAAATATTTTTGATATTTTTTTTTTTTCCTTTTTTCTGAAGGTTAATGTTATGACCCACAAAAATAAATAACTTTTTTCATGCTGTTATTTGAGTTCAAATTATGAAATCTTTAACATTTTCAGTACAAAACATGTTTGTGTATTTTAAGCCATATAACCAAAAACACTAGTTCTTTTCAAGTTCATTTTATTCATCTGCTAAAGTTAAAACCAGCTAGTTTCTTCTTGGAACGTAAAGTACGCTAGGAAAAAAGTCTATTAATGCATAGGTGACTTATCTCAAACCCTGGTTCTTTAACTGAATAACCTCTTTCAGATGCCAAGATGGTGCTGGAGTGTCGAAGCTTCACTCTACCTCAGCAGTTCACTCCCAAGTACAAAGAGCCAGGAAACCACAACAGTGGCGAGGACATGCTGCGCACCTGTAAGTTCAGTTGCAACAACTTTATCCATATTTAAATATTATAAGATGCATGAAGCTGTAAGCTGTAAACTTGCACCAGATTCATTTTTTCTCTGTTTAGTGTATAAATTATGACCAATATATGATGTTGAATATTGCCCCAGATCAGGGCACTGTCTTCTGTCTTGCAAAAAACAGTGGGTAAATGAAGGCCACAGGTGTTGTGATGCCGGTGACTCATACCTTCCTGTGTCTGCATGTTTAGACCTATGGAGGTGCCAGTTTCTGCTACCACTCGTGTCCCTGGGCCTGGTAGTGTTGGCAGGCCTGACCGGGTTCTGTGCCTGCCTCTGTCGTAGCCTCACCCCCACCCTTGGCATAGGAGTACTTCACCTGCTGGCTGGTGAGACTTGTTCATCCACTTACTTGTTAATTTTGACCCAGAAGTGTTACCAAAGTTGTAAATTAAGCTTGGCATGAATTTCAAAACCAAAGGTTATGATTGGTTTACGTGCCACTGTAGTTTGAGCTTGAACTACAGTCCAAGCTATTGGTGTTGGAAATCCAAGTCTGAATCACATGGGCTGGTTACTGGTTTTAATGTTGTGGCTAATTGGTGTATATTTCTTTATTTTTTTTTAAATGTTAAATAGGTAACAAAAGTCTATTGCCATCCAAGCAGCACTGTGATGTCAGCATGCTAACATGCCCACAATGACAATGCTAATAAACTGATGTTAAGCACGTATAATGTTTGGGCATTGGGAATGTCACTAGTTCAGTTCGTATTTGCCAATAAACCAAAATACTAGACAAGTTAGAATTTTTACCTGATGATGGTGTTGTACAGAAGGTCAGATGATCAGATCACCAAGGTTATTTGGATTTATTGTTTATTTGGAACTTTAATATCTGTAATAAATGTTGCAGTAATTCATCCAATAGTTGCTGGGATATTTTAGTCTAAGCCAAAATTGCCATCCTGAGACTAAAAAATGACTGGGCTATATAACATTAGATTAGTCATGGTTCCATTCCACAGTGCCAGCAACACGATCACTCCTAAACTTTAATCTTTTAACTTAAATATTTCATTACAAGTCATTACAAGTTATTCTTTTTTTATTTTGCTTATGTTTGACAGCTAAAGCTGTACAAGCCACAAATCCACCTGCCCAGCACCAAACAGCAGACAGACACAGTTAGCAACCTGCAGGTGAACATAGTGGAGCATTTAGTAGCTAAATCCCAGATATTTCCTTCAGGAGTTGGTGCAGACTAATCAGAGCTTAAAGGAGAATGAATATTAGATTTACAGTTGTCAGGTGGCCAGAAACACAACTCCAAAAAAAAGGCAGATGGTCTGTATGTAAAAATGTCTTGCTTGCTATGATGTTCGCTATATTAACTTTACAGGCTGGTACCTTGTCAGTGTTGCACTCCATTAAGGTAATGCAGGTAATGACTTTTGAGTCAGCAATGAATGACCATCAACTGCACTAAAGCAATGCAACATTAAGCCATCCTGAAAGAGTATTGTGTATTTGTGTTTGACATTTCCAAAAATGTATGTATATGAAATGTCAGGCACAGAAATATCGACCCTAAACACCCATTTGAACCTGGTTAGCTAGGAAATGCTGTCACAGCTGAATAAGTCTCTCCTTACAACCTATTGTCCTTTGCCCTGCAGGTCTCTGCACATTAGCCACAGTGTGCTGCTACTTGGCAGGAATGGACCTGCTCCACAGGGTGTCGATGCTGCCTGATAAGGTGGATGGCTCTCTGGGCTGGTCCCTCTACTTGGCCCTCATTTCCTCACCCCTACACATGATGGCTGCTGCGCTGCTGGTGTGGGCGGCACGCAGCCACAGTCAGAACTACTACCGCATGACTGCATACCGAGTGGCATAGGCTATGATCCCTGCCCTATTTAAGTTCATACCCCATTCTTACACCAAGAAGCGTTTTATATTGATCTCAGAGGATGTGGGTTAATCTGTGCGTTTTGCCCTCTGATGGATTAAAGTGCATGTACTCTTTAATAGTGACCCTATCTGCTGCATTAAAAGATTTGATTTCTATCTTTTTAGGGGTTATGGAATTGGTTTAAAAAAAATGTCAACCAGAAAGATTTGTATAGTAGAGCATATGTCTGGTTCAGAATAACTTAACACCAAGCTGAAAAGCATTAGGTGTGTCCCAGTTTCATACAACACATGAATTAAATCCAACATATAGTGTATTCATATCTTCAGATAATAAAAAGACTGTACTTGCCAAGTTACTTGCAGACATTTAGGGATGCAACAACATTACTTAAAAGTAGGTTTGACAGGCTAAGAAAAACGGCCAGTTAGCATGATCAAACATGCTTTAAACTGATTTGGATGAGAAATTGAAGGCGACTGATTATTATCATTATTATTATCGTTGCACAAACATGTTCAACCTGTTGTATTTGCTGTAGTTGTGCATGCATTTTATCTGTGCATTGTTGGACATTGAACATCCTCTTTCAGTTTTACTTTAGTAGGGCTTGTTTCTTGCCCTGTCAGATTTGTTGCTGTGCTCTTATTATTCCCTGTCCAATGTTAAATTAAATGTCCAAAATGATCTAAATAAGACCCAAATTGTAATAAACAGAATTTTCCTTTCAGTATACTTAAAGATGTTGGTATCCATACTGACTCTGCCAAATTTCTAAATATTGTGTTGGTAATGCAATGGACAAAGCGATGGAGAAGATACTCACAGCCAGTAAATATTAAATCAAATTGTAGACACAGAGTGTTTTTGTGTTTAAACAAAAAACAAATGTTGGAAAAGCAGCATGATCTTGTATGAGTTCCTGCTGCTAATACAAACACTATAGATACAATAGTGCATAATATAAAGTCTACTGTACATATGAGGTATGTGGTATTGAACTGGGACACAGCAAATGTTTCACTGACACAGCCGTGATACCATTTGGGTGTGGTGACATCCCCTTTGTTGTACTTGCACACAAACACCTGGCAATAACATACAGGTGAACTGGACTAACCCTGAGTATGTCTCTGTAGCACTGCACCAAGACAAAGAAAACATAAGACATTTATTTTGACTGAGGTTTGCTGTTACAATCAGCCTTCTCTTTCAGCTGCTTCAAAACAGTCACAAAGACTATGACTATTACTTTATTTATGTTTATATCATTACTAAAGATTGACTTTCACATCCACCCTTTATGTAACCTAAGTGACATTTATTTATTTATTCATGGCAACTATTAAGGCCAGACTGTACTATCGTATCTTGTTTTGTTTGCTGTTTTCAAGCATATATTTAATGTTATGACAAATTTTGTAGGCTTTTGTAGAAAAGATGAAAAAGCCATGTATTCAACATAGTCGTGCTTCTTCACCATTGAGTGTTTTGTTTTGTTGACCTTGTATGCTCACGTAAATTGGTTTCCACATTCTTTTTGTGAATTTACCTGTGTTTATTGTTATTTATTTGATTAGATTTTTTTTATTAATGTATTCCTTTTTGCTATCACCATTATGGAAGAAACAAACAAATGAACTAAATCAACCGGATTTAAGGGAAATGGGCTTTCCCTGTTAGGCATTATGAATGTACTTTAAAGGCCATATTATGAGAAGCTACAGTGTTCCTTTGCACTTAAATTATTTTTGAACATATCCTGAATATTGCTGTAGTACTTGCTAGTGAATTTCTATTTTTTGACAATGTAAATTTCCAGACAATCAAATACATTGAGAAAAAAACACCATTATTACCTTTAAAACCATGCTATATGTTTCAACACTTACAAGGTTTCATGAAATTTATGATGCACTGTGTGGTCTGATATTGGTCTAATAAATCAGATTCTATTCAACATATTCAACCTTTAAATACAACAAGTTCTATCCCTGAATCCACAGTATCATAAATATAACAGCTCTATGACTGTGCTTTTGTGAATCTACAGTAAATGTGTTGTTCATTCTCCAGTTGTGAGCTGAGATGGTCAATAATTGTACACTTAAATATTGTGTGTGAGTGTATGCAAGCATACACATGCAAATGCTGCGTGTTCCAAGCAACTGCTGTCATTTCAATAAACGCTTTTTAAAAAATTTATTTCATAGTCACATCAGTCTCATGTTTTAAAAGCCCATCCTCACTCCTCTTCTTCTGATGCAAATCCCTGTTCGTTTGCTTGTTGTTGCTCCTCCTCTGTCTGTACTCGGATTGCAGGAATCATCACATGCCTCTTTCTGGCCAGGGAGAGAGCGATGCCCTTCTCATAATACGCACATTCATTGACAAAGAAAGGATAAAGAGGTTCATTGCCTTTATACCTCAGGGTTTCACCTGAGAAAGTCTGGAACAGCGCATCTCCAGGGTGGAGCAGGCAGAAGTCTCGGTCCTGTGGGGAAATGCAGACATTTGGGTTGATTGCGAAAGAGCAACACCTGTTAGCTTTAAATTTGTAAATTAATTTCCACTTTGCATGTGAGGTTTTAAAGCAGCCGGGCAGCTAACAATGGTTCCCAACAGGGCTGTATACTGTAGTTGAAGGAGCAGTGGTCATAAGAACTGTTAAATGATTAAAGTTTTTAAAGGACGTGCTTATTCGCTTTCTTGACTGAGAGTAGGAAACCTACCAGCACCTCTGAAATTCACTTATTAACACACAGTATGTTTAATCTGTGCAGCAAGCTGGCTAGTTGTGGTTTTACTGGCAATTATGTGCTGATGTTATCTTTCTTGGTGTATCACTGTGCAGATGGTTGCCCAGCCAAGAAACAGTTTGCAAATGGCATCCTGCAAAACCACAAATTGTCATTTTTAAATTTCTAGATAAAAAATGTTCTTGAGCTTCAGAGATGCTGTGAACAGAGCCAGGCTAGCTATTCCCTCTATCTCCTATCTTTATGCTAAGCAAAGCTAACTGTCTCCCAGTTAGGCAAGCTGTGCTAAGAGTTGTTTCAACCCTTTCATCTAACTAAGTAAGTGTTCTTCAAAATGTCAAATTTTTAATTTAACATTTGTGCTGTGTGTTTCATGCTTTCATTGGTGATGTATTAATCCATTAATGCTCCTAAAGTTTGATGCCTTATTAAAGTCTATGACCGAAACGTTGTATTAGTGTTTACAGTGTGCATGAATTCAGTTTCTTTAAAATGGTTGTAAACTAAAACAACAGTGAATTGTTCCAGTTCATGGCGACAAGTTTGTGTGTGCTTTGGCATGAGGAGACAAACACTGTTCTCTGACTGATGGGATTGCTGCCAAACACTACCAACATAGTCTTAAAAATTACAACAGATCTCAATCAGCACCTGTGAGTCAAAACCTGCACTGTAAAAATCACAATGCTGGCTATTTATAGGGAGCCTGCTTGTCACGCCAGTCTCCAACAATGAGAAAGCATCATTATCAGTCAGTATCATCAAATACTTCCTGTCACAATCCACCTGTCCGTTCCTGTTTTCTACTGATTTTATCACATTTACAATGTGATCACCATTCACACAGTTACATTATTTGCATTATTTTTCTTATCCTGCTCATATTGTAAGTTTCTATTCTTGAAACCAACACCCTGTACTTTTTAAAATTAGCATTGCAACAACTTGGACATCAGACAAACACTTTTATCATTTTTTAATTTCATGAGTCCAGAACATCCACATGATTCGCCACCCAGCAGGCGATACACAACTATCTGCTGCTGACTTCGGAGGAGTGTTTTTCCTCAGGCTGTGAGACTACTGAATTCACACCCTCCACAGACCACTATGAAAATTGTTTTATTTTTATGATTTATATTATTACTCATTCATTTATATAATTTTTGGTTTTTTTTGTGAGTAGCAAATGATGAATAATGGTAATTAAATTGAATCTTGAATCATTTCCTAATAATATTTAAGGAAGTTTCCTTGAAGCACGTAATTTGGCACCGATCATTGAGAGGACAGGAAATTTCTTGAAAGAAGCTCACTTAAGCTCGCTTAAAATCGAGTTAATTGTAATGATTTAACTGTAAGTGTGACAAATGAACACTTTATTTGTTTATCTCTGTAATAATATCAAATACTGAATGGCCCAACCTATGCAAGTATTCAGACATTACAGACCTGCAAGAGAGATTTGATGATTCATTCTTTAAACAAGTTTCCCATGTCCAATGGCGTAATGAAATTTTGTGGAGGCCTTTAACTCACAATGTAAACCACCAGCTTTTGTGATGGTATGAAAACCATGTTGTGGACGTCATGATTGGTCTTTAGCATAAAGCAATTTTACCAGGAAGTGGCCCCACCCTGTGTTGCAACTAATCCTGGGTATAGTCTGAAAGTTTTGTGAACAGAAGGTGAGGTCAGATACCAGACACAATTCATCCCGACATTATATTTAGTACCTTTTAACAAAGGTTGATTATTTTTCTTAGACAAAAGTCCTTGTTTCTTTTGTGTAGTCCTGTCCTTTAGTATTAAGCAGTTTATTTTCATTTTGTTTGTTATTTTATCCTGTCCATGGATGTTTCAAACTTACGTAACTGGGTTCAATCACGTTTAAATCTGGCAAAGGGCAAAACTCTATTAAATACTGAAGCTACAAATATATTTCGGGTTGTACCTGGAGTTGAGGATGAATGGCTGCTGTAATGTTGCGAGTCTCCTTGTCTCTTGGGTAGTCGATGTGTTTAACCATGGTGAACACATCCACAAATCCTGCTTCAAAAATAGTACCTGTAAATAAAAACAGAACAAACTAAAAGAGGGTCTAAACAAGTTCAACAAGTTTGCAAAACTAGTGACATTTTGGACTTGCAAATACACTTCATTGGTATCCTGTGTTTAATTGTACCTGAGTTGAAGGAACGGACCCAATCCAGCACATGCTGCACACCAACTTTCATCGCTGTATAGATGTTTGACCTCACCACACCGTGGGGCTGAGGGCCAATCTCCATGGCTGCAGAAAATGTGTGTTAGATGGCAAACATCACAAATTATCCAGCATTCTTTCTATCTTTCTAATGAGCAGTTAGTTTGTAGTAAAAATGAAAATCTTACCAAAGCCATGTTTTCCCACCGAATCAAGGGAATATGATTCTTTACAGGAGACATCGAAATGGATGTACCTTATTGGTATATCTGGCATCTGCCTCTGAAAAAGACATGTCAGACTTCACGTTGGATACCTGGCATAATCACTTTTAATTCTATGTACCCTCCTCTGGAAAGTTTCTCAAACATGCAGGGGGAATCTATTTGACTTCTGTGTGTATTAACTGTTCTGGCTTGCCTGAAGGTGTCTGAATATGTGCAGGCAGATCCAGTCACAGTCAGAGTACGCAATGAGGCAAAGGCCCATGTTAGCAGTGGTGTTATGGAGGTCACAAACAAGATCCACCGCCTTAGGACTGCCTTTGGGACCCAGCATCGCATTTAGTTCTCGGGACCTGATCATCTCGTAGGGGTCCGAGTCTGACGTGGAACCACTAGGAGACAAAGATACAAAATGACAACTCATCATCATCAAAACCGTCACCACGGGCATCATCATCACCTCTTACTGCCGCCTTACTTGAGGGCGGCTTGCGTGAAGCAGCGGTTCAGGTCAGTGTCGATGTATCTGCGGCATTGCTGCATGGCCCGTGGGTTCGACAGCACCATCTGCACTGACACAGGCTCCTCTTCCTCCTTCTTCCTCACTTTCTTCTCTGCCTTCAGCAGCTCCCTCACCAAGTACACCCCAGACAGCTCATTGCCATGGGTGCCACCGCACACAGCGACCCGGGGCAACCTTGGTAAACACACCACCTCGTCTACTTCCATCAGACTAAGAGCTGGCAGAGATACAGGGGCAATTTCTGCAAGAAATTTAAAATGTTTGCAACTGGTCTATGTTGTGGTTTAGTCCTCATGCATTATACAGTATTATGCATCCAGTTTTGAGCAGACTGCATGCACAGATTCACTTGCATTTTCTGTCAATACTCTATTTGTATCTGTCTTTATTCAGTATGTTACAATGTCAAATGATGCCAAACTACAAATTAGATTTCCTCGTTTGACTTCGTGGGCGGTATCAATTACACCAGTGCTGATGTCACTAGGTACATTGTAGACAACACTGCAACATAAAGCAGAGATATTGATTTGTGAAACCTTACCTCGCTTTTCTGGCTTGCTGAACTGTAAAGAAGCAGTTCCGGCTTTAAACCCTACAAATTTACCGTCCTAAAGCACCACTTTAGGTGGTGTCTGTTTAAAGTCTCTTAACTGAGGAGGAAAGCCTGAGGTAAAACAGGGTGAACTGTCAGCTCCACATTCACAAATAAGAGATGAAAGGAATGACGAGGCATCATCCTGTACATCTTACCCAATCTACCCTGGCTGTTACCTTTCTCTTCCCTCTCCCCCTGGCGTTTACCCTCTTCCACCCTCTCCCAGGCTTTCATGCAGTTTTACTGATTCAGCATTCCCATCCCCTCTGTACAGGCTGTAGCTGCCTGTTATGCAAACTCTCACCGTCCCTCTACCACCTCTTGTCCACTGCACTGTACTATACTGTATCGTAGGCAGGGTGTGTCCTGAGTGTGATCTGGTGCATCGATTGCTTCCTTTGGTCCCAGCAGCTGTGAGGTCAACCAAAACCTAAGCCCCTCCCAACTTTCCCCAACTCCCTGTTTCTCTCTGCCCCATGTATAGGATGGTAGGTTCCAGTCTGCCTTTCACAAAATTGTCTAAAAATAAATCTGCTGGCATGACACAGCAGGAGAGGCGCCTGCGATGTGCACAGTGGAAGAAACAGCTCTTCTCGCAGGGAAAATAACGTGAACCAACTGATGATTTAAAGAGAACACAGACTGAAGTTTAAAGCAAAATTCATCTTAAACCTATTTTTAAAGAATAGCTTAACAACTCACTCTGTTTCTCTTTGTTCACTGTGAGATGGCCTTTTATATAGGTAATTTTTGTTTGTATATCTTAAATTGTGTTGGTTTTATCTTAGTATAAAATAGGAAATCCTACTATATTTTTTTTTTTGCTTCTATTTACAGTAGCCCTACCAATACTGGATTTTAAAGGTCGGTATCTATATTAATATGTTTGCAATTTTTGTTTTTAAATATACAAATATTTCCTTTAAGGACATTACATTACATTAGTTTAAGGATTTTACAGTTGAGAGTTTACAGCCATGCTAGCAGCTCTGTGATGCTATACTTTGCGCTTAAGGCTAATACCAACATGCTAACATGCTAACATGCTAACATGCTAACATGCTGATGTTTTGCAGATATCATGTTTGCCAGGTACACAATCATAGCTTAATGTGTTAACATGCTCATTTGATAGTACTCCTAATTAGTATTAAATATAATGTACATCTGCGGCTGAGGGAGGTTAGTTTTACAGTATTTGGTGATAAATCAAAGTATTGGACATGTTATGACTTCTTGATGGGCCTAAATGAAAAGTGATTACAATACATCCTCATTGATGAAAATAAACCAGCAAGAAAACAGCAAGACTTTTTTAACTACTTCAAACATATGTTTGGAATTTCTGTCCTTATTTAACGATCAACATATTCACTAGTACCAATACATTTGCGATAAGCTAATATTGGTCGATATACTGGCTGAGCTCCACGTTTATCAGTCTAGATCAGGGGTCAGCAACCTTAAACACTCAAAGAGCCGTTTGGACCCATTTCCCACAGAAAAGAAAACACTGGCAGCCACAAAACCCATTTGACATCTAAAATGAAGATAACACTGCATATATTGTTTTTTAACTTTATGCTATGTAAAAAAAAAAACTATAGTGTGTTGCATTTATGAAATCAATGAACTGCTACAGAGAAAACAAAATTTTATTTCTGCTTGCAACAAAAACATTTTGAACTCTGCAAAAAAAGACGCTTGGTTGAATTACTTTCAAATGAAATACTAAGTGTCTATTTGAGTTCTCCTCGTCAGCAGTGAAAGCGAATGAATCTGCCCACGTAGCATTAAATGTTTTGTTTTCTTCAAAAACGTATCTTTTCTTGGATTTATCCATGGTTGGCCTACTGGGGGTCGAAAAGCTCAATAAATCGCATGCTGGCGGGCGTTCCACATTGGCGCTTGTGACAAATATTTTGAGAGACAAAAAATGAAACACATTTTATATTAATGTTACAAGATCACCATAATCTTCAAATTTAGAATAACATTTAAAATACCAACAAACTAAAATAAAATAAATTTAATTATATACTCATTATTTATTTTCCAAAGCCACAGGGAGCCGCAGCAGAGAGATGAAAGAGCCACATGCGGCTCCGGAGCCGTTGGTTGCCGACCCCTGGTCTAGATCTACTTTTGACCTCATATAGTTTTAATGTTCAGATCACTGGATTTTATTTTAGAAACTCCCTAAAGTACTTCTTGATAGAAAAGTGCCCTTTAAATACAGTTTTTGTGTTACATGCATAAAAAATTCATAAATTTACAATGAAGTGTAGCATTTTTAGATTTTTCCAAACTACTGCATACACACATATATAAAATCAACTGCAACACAAACTGGTGGGAACATGTTTTCATTGGTTTCAAATGTCATCCCATGTGAAGGCTTAAGACAGAACTGGTTCTGGAAATCTTCAATTGTGTTGAAATGAAACTGAAGAACACTATGAAAAGCTATTTGTTTGACATCACAGCATTTGTTTATTCCAGATTGTTTTTCTTTGTTAATACAAAATACTGAACAATGTCACTTCTCCCTCTCGGTCAAGTATGGAAACTCCCTTTTTTCTGAAAATGAAGACAGTCCTCTTTCCATAATATGAGAGGAACCAAAAATACAAGAAAAGAGACTACTTTACAGTTATCAATACTATAATATGAATTTCTATACATTTATAAAATCATAGTTATTTGCAATGCTTTTAAATTCTTTGTTTCTTTATTCTTCATTTTTTAAGTACACTTACAAACAAAATTATGAAATGCACACACACATTATATCCCATGTATTTGGTGTCAAAATGTACTTGCATATGTATGAACTCTTCAGCAGATACACAAAGGTGTGATATTTACTTTATCATTTCTTTTTCATTTTTTTTTCTTTGCTCATTTGTCTGATACTGTCAAAAAAAATTACACCAAGTATCCCACACTTTAATTAATTTCTACTGCCATGTAACTTAGTTACCATTAGTTTTATTTGCAAAATGGCTAAATATCATCCCAATGCTGTGAAAAGGGGTAAATTCATTAATTGTTATTGAATAAAACTGAACTAATGTGAGATATCTTCAGCACTGGAACAAACTTTATGCCATTTTGCAGCTTGGTATCCTTTCCCAAGTATTCCTTCAAAGTTTTAATGTTTGTACAAGAAACCAGCAATAAATGTCAGTGTCATAGCCATTGAGGTGTGATGTAAATACAAGTGAGAGCAGGTTGCTCGTTTCTAAGGCGTAGAGAGAGAGTGTTTAGGCCTTGTACCCACATCACAATTTTCACGGTAATAATTTCCATTAGGCCTTGGTAAAGAAAAAAAAAAAATTGCCTTTAACTATAAAACATGACAGTGTGGAGGGTCTGGTATTCTGGACAATCATTTCTCCTTTTTTTTTTTTTGTTTTTTTTGTTTTTTTACACTGCACAGTGGCAGTGATGTAAAGTGATGAAAAAGCAGATATGCAGTCATACACACAAGCACACTGGAACCTTCACTTCATTACATTAAGACACTAAATCAGAGAGATAAACAAGAAATGCTCGCTAACATCTTGAAGGCCACCAGTCAACATTTTAACGAAATTATTTTAATCATATTTATATATAAATCTATATATTAACCAGGTCTTAACCCCTTTTTTAGAGTTATTACCAAAAGCACACGATGCTGTGGATGACAACAGGAACACTACATTATCTCACAGGGTGTTATCAGCACAAAACCTCTTCTGCTCCTGATCTGAGAGACTGAACAGACTTGAGCAGAGAGACTAAAAGAACGATCTACTATAGATTTGGAAGCACTGCCCATTTCATTTCCTCCCCCTTATGCTCAGCCAGACCCGAGTGAAAGCAGCACAGAAATTTTCATTCCAGTCCTCTCAGATGTGTGACAGCAACAAAGGGGCAAATGCTAAGACTCAAGGAGACAGGAACCAAAATGGGGATGAGGGGGGCCAGAGGGAAAACCCGGCTCCCTCTGGATCAGACAACAGTGACCGTCCTGGAGATCTCTTAGAACAGAGAGCCACTGGAGGGAAGCAGCTGTCCAAGTAAGGGACAAGCAGGCCTTTGTGGTAGCTGTCCACCAGGTGGCTCTGATGGGTCAGTCTCTTCAGGGCACTTCGCAGGCAACGCCGAGGTCAAAATATGTCTGGGCAGCCTTCCCAGCTGCCACGGTCCTTAGTTTCCCAGTATCCTCCCTTATAGATATGGATTTGCTCACCTGTGATCCGGTCTTCACAGCGCTCAAACCAAAGTGCCTGGTAGCTGTCATGAGGTGCGCCTGGAAGAGAGAAAAACTGTGTTACCAAAAAAGCTGAAAGTAAACAATCTAGCTAGCTGATTAGGGCAGAAATTAAAGCATGAGGAGATGACAGTAAAAGAGACTAAAAGAGGAATACTTGCTTTTTAAGGAGGGATCAGTAAGAGAGTCCTCATCGACAGCTTTTGGAAGAGAAAAGGGGATCACAGAGAGTTTTTTTTACCTCTTAATTCCAAGTTTTCCCCATACAAGGTAGAGAGGAATACAGAAGAAGCTAACAATGAACACACACTTGACTCACCTTCTTCTGATTGGCTGGAGGTGCGTTGGCTGGCGGCCTCCCTCTCTCTTTCACGCCGGGCGCTGCGCTGCTTCTCCTCCAGCCGCTGTTTCTCAGCGTTGGCCTCGTCCCAGCGACCTTCCTCCATCAGACGCTGGTCAGGCCGGCGCCGGCTGTCGGTGGGCGCCACGCTCTCCTCAGGCTCATTTAGGGTAAGAGCCAAGGCAGTGAAGTAGTACATGGTCTCTGCTCCATCACTGCGGACAAACAAAGATAAACATCAGGAATTTAAGTTAAAAAAAAAATCATCAAATATGAAAAAAAATCATAAATAAATAAAAATACATTCAGCAAAAAAGAGCAGAGGACTATTTTGAACAGCAAGTGCAATATGTTTAATGTGTGTTTGGGCCATCATTTACTTATCTGAAAACAGTAAAAGATGTGACAGGATCTAGGTGGCTTACCACCTAAATGTTTTTTCTGGGGGGATCCCAAATTGTAATTCTGCCTTTTAGTTCTGGCTTTTATTTAAATCTGGCTTAAGTTCTTGGTAAATTACTTCAGTAAGTGAAAGTAAGTGAAACCCACCTTCTGATTTAAACAATAACAATCAACAATGTATTTTCTGATTTGCTCTTTTAAGATTGATAAAGAGTAAGTGACTACAGTTAGCTGTATAACTACTCTCTTGATTGCTTTTCAGGCTGTAACATTATATAGACTGTCATATGTACCGAATTATTCTTAGCCTACAATGTAGACGGAAGTGCAACCTGTCCAGACCCTTGCTTTGATAAGTTAAAAACAGCTTTTTGATGTCTGTTCTTGACACAACTTGAATCAACCTCATTTGACAAGAGTACACACAATAAAGTGTATTTAGAATAGTTGGTTCGAGGACTGACTTCGTGGTTGTTATTCAACATACTGTGTATTTGACTAATGCTACACCTTGCCAAGTAGTAGCAGCACTTACGGTAAAGGGTTCCTCCTCCAGATCTCTCTGGCTTTGAGTGTTTGGTAAACCGTCTTCTGTTTGCCCTCAGTTCCGTTTTCTCCACCTCGACTGCTCTGCATCACTCTGGAGAACTCCATCTTCTCATCCCACGTCCCCGACAACACGTAGTGGGCCTTGCCATCTTTGTCCATCACCACGCCTGTCACCTGAAAATAGGAGACAGAGGTTAATAGAGGAGTAAAGCATCATGATACATGAATGTAATTTGGTTCAAACTAACAATTCGGTTCGCTAGAGGATGGTACCCCTCAAGTGGATTTAAAAAAAAAACAAAAAAAAAAAAAACACAAGGATACAATTAGAGACATTAAAAGTAGAGGCACTACACATGCAGCACAGAAAACAACAAAAGGTTTGTGTGATAAAAGCAAAGAAAAATAAATTGTATTATAACAATATAACAAAATGTTTTGTAATTAAGAGAGTCTATTGCATTTGGGATAAATGAAAACTTGATTTAGAGAAAAAGTAGCATTAAATCAGTCACAGGTTTCAGCATTATTTTCACCTTCCTGGCCACGTCTCTGGAGAAGTAGCTGTAAGGAGCAAACTTCAGATGGCAGCGGTCTCCGGTGGTGTGGTTCACTACGTCTATCTCTCCAGACTGGAAGGGAAACAGAAAGAAAGTTTGAGTGAAATCACTGTGGGGATAATATCTTTTTCAATCAAATAAAAGTTTAAACATATGTTTAGGGTTGGGCAATATGATGACGATATAATGTGAGACATAAGCAGGTCAGTGCTGATAGAACTGAACAGTTTTCAATGGACTCTGTCTTTGTTGCCTGCTATTTCTCATTTCTGTCTCCCCTCATTTCCTGAATTTCTTGAACATGCACTAGCAATCAGAACATTGCTGCTACTCAAGTGAGGGTCCTCCTGTTGATTCAAAGCCTCTTTTTCACAGTGTGACCTTGCTTTAACTCTTTCGGTCTCACCTGATCGATCCACAGTTTTCCTACAATGATGTTGTGAACTGTGGTGGTAACTTTCTTCCACGTGTAGTGATTGTTGCCCTTTTCAAAGATTGCATGAATTGTGCCTGCACAGAAAGAGCACATGCAGACAAGGAACACACAAACAAATTAGCTTCATCACCATGACAAAAAAAACACTGTTGCTTTTATTAGGCTAAGGTGTGACTGATGTGTTGCTCAAGCTTTGCTCATTGACCCATGAAAGCGATTGTCTTTGCTTTGTGTTTATTTTTTTTCCTCCATATAAAAATAATGTCTGTATCACACCCTCAATCCACGTCATCATCAAGGTATGCTTAACATGTTTTGTTCTAGACTGTGTCTTACCTAAAGGCATAATGGAGAGATATTTTCCCCTGAATTTGCTAGCAACGGTGATTTCCTGCCTCAGAGTCCAGCCTCGGTCAGAAATTGCATGATGCGCAGCTGCAGGCGGGTGGTGACTCACCTGTGAGAGAGGTACAGATAGCGTGCTTTCAATTTAGTTGCAGGTTTGAATACTCCCTAATTATAGTATTATGCTGACACATTGACAGTTTGATCTGAGAAGCATTTAAACACCCTGATTTAATAAAGCTGGGCACGAAAGTCCCGGCTGTAAATCTCAAATCCAATTACACTACTCATCAACAATAGGATTTAATAGTTTCCCCCACTTGCACAATCCCATTCAAAACCTTTGTGACCAAATTGAACCAGTCTCTATGCTCATACTCTAAATAAAGCTTCTGCCACAGCTGCCTGATCATCGGATTTGCTGCTTGAAGGCACAATTTAATAGATTATTCACTGGAATGAATATATTTTATTGTTCTTTAGAAACAGAAAACTCTGCTGTTCTAATTTTCCAACCGTAAGCCTCCATTTTGTGTCCTCCATAAGTCCTTTCCCTCGTTTTTTTCCTACCTTGTAAATAAATGCTTCTTAAGTTCCCATACAAAAGGAAACCAGACGATACCTTGTCACCTTCTAAGACAATTCTCCATGTTACACTGTGCTCAAAGTAAAAAAGAAATTTCATGAAATATCATTTAAGCATTAATAAACATTGGAAACAATGATACACACATATTTATGACCACCAGCACTCATTTAACCATTATTCTGTTTAAACTGTCCGTCTGTTCCTGATTTGATTAGCTAACTCTCACCAATGCTAGTTCCCTTCAACACATGCAACGTCAAATTCATGAAAAAGAAGAAGAAAGCAAAAGCAAAATGCTGAGTCAGTTGAACTTTTCGAGTCATTCTTCCTGACTTCCATTCTTTGCTCAGTTTCACTTCTCTCAACCAGACCTGCAACTTTCCGTCTTTCTTTTTCCTCTCACCTGCTCACAGAGAGAGCGGTAGCCACTCTCTCTCTGGCGGTCCAGCTCATACGTCTCTCCCAGCAGAGGGTTGAAGGGCTTCCCCGTGCGGTACACAGTGGTGGAGTAGGAGGACACAGAGAAGGCCGCCACATAGCACATCTGCTCCAGGGAGCTCTGGCACTTGGCGGCCTTGTCCAGCAGCTCGTGGTACTCAAGGTCCTCCGACAGCCGCTGCAGCATCGAAATGGGCTCGTTGAAGTTCACCTGCAGAGAGTAGAATAATTTGGATGCGGATTAATGTTTGCAGTTAGTATCATTTCAAGTGACCACAACATTCTGCTTCGGGAAATTATTAAAAATTGCTCACACATGTCAAGACAGATTGTAATTTTTACATTATTTATCACAATAAAAGCACACATTAATTAGAGGGCATTTAAAACCATTAAATTAGTTAAACATGCTATTATAATTTAGTACCTATCATTACTTCCTGTGTATAAATGCTTAAAAGACTACAGACAGGCGTTTAAGTGTACTAGACACCAGCAAAGGTATAATACTGGGCAAAGTCAACATTGATTCAGAGACCTTTTAAAAATGTGTGATATCCAACGTTTGGATCAGCTTATCATAAGGCATTGGAAAATATTAGTTTTTAAAAAGTTCTAAACATTTTTCATTGAAAGAAAAATGGAAGGAGAAGGATGACAGTATTTAAAATTATAGCCAAGCCAATACAAATTTTTTGAGGCTTATACCAGATTTTTCAATATTTGGGAGTTTAAACAATTTGATATCAATATATATTTATAGTATTTTTTTAAACAAACACAAAATATAAACAAATAATCATGATATGAAACACTTAAATTTGACATCAAAGCTCTCTGCTGGACTAAGTATGTTTTGGTAATAGTTTCAAAATTATCCCAACCCCAGTTTGGTGTTTCTGTACTGGAATTTCTTTGTTATCAGCAATAAAAGCTGTTGTTGGAGTGTGAATGGAAGATCAGATAAGAAAACAGACACAAACCTATATATATACATATATATATATATATATATGGCAAATATATATCTACAGGAATGTCTCGGAGATTATTCCAAATATGTAAAAATAACATGATGACTGTTTTCTCTGTAGGTCTCACAGTGGAGTAATTTTAACCACATGATGTCACAAAAAAATGCTGCTGGCCTGGTTTTGCAGAAATGCCCACATCACAGATACGCACTGATGCCAGAAATCTACGTGGCAATCCACGTACTGACATTATCTAATAACATTGTGTTGAGTGAATACCATTTGTTGCACTCACGCAAACAAAGACATCAAAGGAGCAGCCAAGGGGCAGCAGAAGAGGAGGTGAAACTTTCTGAGGCCTTTAATGGCAAGGCCAGCAAAAAAAACTTCCTGTGAGTCACGATGGATATTGAGTAACCTCTGCACAGACACTCACAGGCATCGGGATCTTTGACAGCTCTTTGCCGATGCAGTTCTTCATGATACTCCAGAGGTTGAGGGAATAGTTGGGTTTGTCTGGAATGCGTGTGCGCCTCTTCTTTAAGGGCACCAACTCCTGAGAGGGGGATTCCTGGTTCATCGCAAGCGGCTCCTCATTAAGCTAAAAGGCGGAAAGTTCTGTCAATAACCAGCATAAAAGCTACTGGAAATGATAAAGCTTCAAACATAGATTCACATAGTTGTTTGTTTCTAACCTGATTTATGGTTGTAGGACAATATCAAATTATCATAAATGATGGTAAACAACATTTTAATGGGCTTTTAGCTGAAAAACCATGAACCGCTCCCTTTGAGACATACCGACTGATCATCAGGACACATTTCACTGTTGAAACCGCTGATATTACTGCTTGAGCGTCTGTAAGAGGTTAAAAAAACAAAGAGATTCTGTCAGTGTCTGGAAAGACTTTGATTAAATAAACAGACAAGATACAAGGAAAGAGAGCAAAAACCTGACTAAAGTACTACCCAACTCAGTCAGTCACAAAGGATTGCAATCATGAGTGTGAAGAAATCTAACCATGTGACTTCATTACACCTTATGGCTGCATGACGTACAAGGAACTGGGTAAAATAAATAAATCAATTCCGAAGAAAGGTCTCTTCTTGTATAACCACATGTGTGGGAGATGAGAAGATACTGACTTGTGGAACTGTGGGTCAGCAGGTACTGTGATGAACTCAGGAGCTTCCTCCATGGCATCAAAGAACTCATTGTCATCATCCTCATCGCTTGCCTCACCTTTCCCCGGCCCAGCAGCACCTTCACAGAAAACAATCATGGAAGTTCAAGCTCCTGTTGATCTGCCAGTTTCTAATTACCATTTTCTAATTACATTTAATGGCTTTCCAAGACAAGGGTGTTACCTCCAAGAAATAAAACCCTGTTGCTGACAGCAGCTCTTTGTCAGAATTATATCAAGTTCATTTTCTGTCAATTAAGTAATGCACTGGTTCCCAAACTGGGAGGTCAAGAATCCCATAAAAGTTCCCAAGGAAAATCTCAGGGGTCTCAAGATGATTAACAAGATGGAAATGTAGTAAATAATCATATTTTTGCTACATTTTACATCAGCAACATTTTTATTGGCAACAACAACATTTTAACCAACCAATACAGCAGTAAATGCTTAAATGGAGATTTGTTCATTAAAATAAAAATAAAAAATCTGTGAAATGAAGAAGAGGGAGGGCATAGAGGGCAGAGATATGAGTCATGTTTGGGTGAATTACACGTCTTACTTTTATTGTCTGCTGTAGCATTAGCCTGCGCAGCCCCTCTGAATGCTCGTTCCAGGTGATTGTGCTGCTTGGCTAGTTGCTCCAAAGTCTCCTCCAGCCTCACTCTCTGCTCCCGTTCTGCTTGCAGGGCCTTCTGCCATCGTTTACTGTGAGCCTGAGCCAGAGCAAGGAAGTCTCGGCATGCCTGAGGGGCAAAAGGTCAAGCCGGGTCAATTAGAACAATTAAAACCCAAAATTAAATTATTGTGACCAGTTAATTTGGTCTGCACGGAGCCCAGACTGCACTGAGTTTGGATTCTTTGAGCTCAAACAAGATCATTCCAGAGGAAATAACCAGATTCATTTACACTGGTCAGCAGGCCCACTTTCATTAACATGTCAGTATAAACATACTGAGAGAGGAGGGGACTCTTACATTAATCATGGCGTTAGAGGTAATGCGGAACAGCGTGGCCCTTTCTGTGACCTGACGAATCTTATCCCCAGCCTCTCCAGTCAGACGCAAACTGTCCAATTCTGATAAAGACCTGAAATAAATATTAAAATGCACAACATGAATTAAAAGTTTGAGAAATATATAATCAATTTACAGTGTAAAAAAACAGGAGCTTGATCCATTTGGTTTATTATTACAACTCATGCTGTATTGTCTGTTCATCTGTTCACCTCCACACCTTAAATATCTTGATATGATTCTCTAAAAATAAAGACTTCAAAATGTTTTGAAACTGAGTCATCATGGTGCGGCCCAGTAGTCGAGTGGTTAGGGCACGTACCATGTTGAGCGCAAGACGCTCTTAGCAGACAGTCACTGGTTCGACTCCCGACCGGTCTGACTCTTTCCTGCATGTCATTCCCCTCTCTCTACCCCCTTTCCTGTCAGTCTCCACTAAGCTATAATAAAGGCATAAAAAGCCCAAAAAAATAATTTAAAAAAGAAACTGAGTCATCATGTCTTTGCAAATGGCCAAGATTTAACATGCATGTTTAATCTCTATGTGTTTTGGAGTGTTTATTTCTAAATTAAGACAGAAGACATGTGAGAAACATGTCACTTTGGCCCGAGAACATCAGCAAAAAGAAAGCAATGCGGTGTTAAAGCCTGACCTCTGGAGGGCAGAGCCATGCTTTGAGATCAGGTCGTTGCATGTGCTGAGGTCCTCCACCTTGCTGCCTAGTGTTCTGAGAGCAGACTGGACCTCTGAATTCTGCGACCCGCCTCCTTGTCCTGGTGCCACCGGTGCAGATGATGGTGAGAAGTCGTCCCCAGAGTCATCTGTTGACAATAAAAACCACAGTAGTGGAAAAAGAAATCACCTTAAAAGAGTCACAGAGCAAAAACTGTAAATACTTCTTTCCTCTGCCTGTTTTTCACACCCTCACATGTGTTTGTGTGTTTTACCTGACTCAGCCTGCATGCGTGCCGCCTTTGCTTTGGCCAGCTCGAGGGCAGTGATCCAGCGTTGACGTTCCACCTCACAGCTGGCCTTCAGGTGATACGTCTGTGCCCCACCGTTGGAGATGACAAAGTTGCAGGCATCATCCACGGTGATAGTTGCTGTGGCCAAGTTGATTGTGCCTCGACATGTGTGGCCCATCTCCGCTTGGGTCCTGATAACCAGAGGAATTTGATTTGAGTTTTTAGTAAAATTTTAACTATACAGAAATAATGTAAATATGTGTAATGTGAATATAAAGAAATAACATACAACATGTAAATGTTTCAATGTTACGGTCTCGTGAAGTAAACAAGTGAATGAAAATACGACTCCGGTGGGACTCGAACCCACAACCTTTGAATCACTTAGTCTATGCCTAGAAGTCCAATGCGCTATCCATTGCGCCACGGAGCCACCTGAGCAAAAAGACTTTCTACAGCTTTCCAAGAGAGACTACTACATTCCCTAAGATTTAATCTGACAAGGACATTTATTTTAATTGATAAGACACATGACGAGGTGAGACTACTTTCATTATTCATTCACTTAAAATGTCATCGACAGCTGGGTGCAATAGTTACCTAGGAATAATGCTAAGTCATTTCCCTGATGACAGAATCAAGACTACATCCTTCCCTTTTGTTCTCTGTGTTCTGTAGGAAATGTACCTGTAATATGACAACAGCCCATTGCTCAGCACAAACCACCTCCGCTGATAACCCTTGATGTAATTTGTCCACTTGAACACCCATCCTTTGTACGTATCGCCAGCTGGGGTTGGAGTGGGGGTCTTGGGCTCCGACATCACAGCCCCCAAAATCAAGATACAGATTTGAGGAACCTTAAAGGGAAAATTACAATTAAAAGTGTTTGGAATTGAATTTACATGACTACGCTTACGCTTTCATTAACAGCTGAATCGCTTCCTCAATTCATTGATTATTTCATCAACACAAAATTAAACTATAAAAAACTATATTGATAATCAAGCCAGTAATTTGAAAGCAAATGCCACAAATGCAGCCTCTCAAGTGTCACAAATTTAGTGGTTTTCTTAGTCTTCAATGATATCATACTGAATAACTTTGGATTTTAGACTCTTGGTCAGACAAGACTACGTGGGCTGAAACAGCAATAGGTTTTACAATAAGAATTTTGCCCTATTTTCTGACATTTTATGACCCAAACAATTAAGAAAGAAATGATCAGCAGATTGACTGATGATGCCAATATTCCCTAGTCAAAGTCCAATTTAATAATTAACCATTTCAACAATTTTATACAGCATTAACATGAATCATTGTAAGTGGCTGATATTGATCTTCCAGTGTGGTATGACAGGTCAAAGGTTAACTTACAGAATCAATACAGATTAAAAACTGACACACTTTACTGGCAAACCTAGTGTTTTAACCTGAAGTTGATGTCAATAAAAGAGGGGCGGACTTGTTTTTAAAACATCTTTTTGTAATTATGTCTTCTTCAGCACATATAAATTAAATATCATCAATTGAAGCAGTGGTTCAGGAACTGTCACCCAAATGATCTTTTGGGGGAAATGTAGCATCTGTTTGATCAATGCAACAAAGACAACCAGATGATTACAACATAAAATTCATAAAGCTCATAACAAGTTTGATACAAGTAGCTAGCAAACGCTAGCTGCAATAAGGCTAAGTGGGAGTAACGGTGATAATAGGTCATTATTGCTAAAACTTGAGCTAAAGTGAAGAAACACCAGCTGATATGTTTGCTCGAAGTTTAGCAGCTGACGTGGGTAAATTTACAATAAGTTGTGACCAAGATACACCGCCAAACAACCGTTAGCTCACTAGCTAGCTTTCAAACTTGCCGATGGCTAAATGTTTACCTTGACGTGTCCGAAATGTGAGCTCAGGCAACCAGACACCCGGTGAAGTCACGGCTAACTTTGACACCCATACGCAACCGTGCCGAGCTGAAGAGGCTAACTAGCTAACTGACCAAGACGGGACAGCTAATGGTGAAAACAACCTAACGGGAGACGTCGACAACAACTGTAGTGTGACTGCAAAATAAAGTGACGCCAAAGACTTTCATTAGTATCCCTCAATAATCGTGTGTGTAATGTTGATTCTACAGCTGCGTACACCGACAAGAATCTAAAGCTAGCTAGCTACATCTAACTAGCCTAACGTTAGCTCGGTGGTTACACCCGGTGCAACACTATTTGGTCCCGGCAAGAAACACACGGATTGTTTGCTTGGTTGGACGAAACCGGCGCTTTGCCTTCAAAGTAATTGTAAATAAATAAAAAAAACGAACTTTATAATCTGTACTACATATATATCTTTCGCGTGTTCTTTTAACAATAGTTCATCAGTTAATTAAACGATATTATTGTTATGTTGGCACATTATTTTTTGTCTCAGTGTCATTTTGAAGGACATAATCGCAAACCCTCTTTGATTTTATGTTGGTAAATTCGCTAACTTGATTCATTACCAGCTAGCTCACTCAAAGTTAGCTTTAAAATGCTGGTTCGAGTCATCAATCTTGCTCGTAGTCATTAAATTATAATCAAGTACAATTCATTTCCACTCCAGACAATAGATAATAATTAATGTTGCGTTAATAATAATAATACTTGCGTATGTTGACTTTTTTTTTTTTTTTTTTTACTGCGAGTCTGTCCTAAACACTAATTGATGAAGTTGCTGCGTCTTAGTGAATTCACTGCTACTCTGTGAAACGAAATAAAAGGAGCGGTCAAAAATGCGACTCCGGTGGGACTCGAACCCACAACCTTTGAATCACTTCGCCTCGACCTAGAAGTCCAATGCGCTATCCATTGCGCCACGGAGCCACCTGTTGCACTATTACCTATTAAATGTATTTAAAGGTCTATAACAAAAATCATTTTGTGACATGGTAATATATGATGTTTGGCATAATATAATGCTAAACATTGCTACATGACCTGTTCCTTTGTGCGAGCGCCACCCCTCACTCCAGAATATGGCTTCATGTGGAGCAATTAGTGACCCTGCCATGTCCCACGTTAAACACTGAGTGGCGCCAGAGGGCTATAATGAGTTCAACACATCCAGCGTACCAGAATTATGACCAGGATGTCAACACGTCCAGCAATAGGTAAAAACATAAGGCTACTGAAGAGGAGCTGATCATGAAAACTGAGCATGTATATATTTACGGAGGAATCCATAATAACCTTGAGATTTCGCTGAATTATGCTTCCTAATTAATTTTTAAAGATCACTCATATATATGACCAATGACCAATTCTACATATCAAACTGAGGGCGTTAGAAAAAAAGACATGTCTCTAATTAAAGTCTCTTACTCCTGGAGTTGGAAGTAAATAAAGGCTAAACTATTGAATCCCAGAGGGAGGAGGCTGTGTAAGAGACAAAATAACAAAGACACTCGGGCTGCCCTGGAGGTCACGGGTTCGAGTCCTGCCTGTGGCCCTTTGATGCGCATCAACCTCTTTCTCTCCCTACGCCTGTAAGAAAGGCAAAAGCCTGAAAAATAACCAAGCCAGTCTGTCTCTTCTAACCCTGATCGTTTGTAAAAATTCTGAAAGCAGTGATAACCCAGCAAACAGGTAACCTTACGGGACCATTCCCCGACGGTTCTCTGAAGATTACACCTTCGTTGAAAGGTTAAATTTTCGCAACTTTTAGAGTAAAAGTTATTTCTGTGGAGCCGTCAGAAAACCTGAAGGGAACGTCCCCTCCAGGTTCTCTGAAAGTTATGCAAACATAACTTTCCAGAAACATTCCTGGATTTTTTTTTTATCATATCATAATCATATGTAAGACATTTTATGACAAAAAAAATCTAATTTAAGATGTTCTAAGACTTATTAGGAATATGGTAAATGGAATGGGCCGCACTTGTATAGAGCTTTTCTATTATCGACCATTCAAAGTGCTTTATAATAGCCTACATGCCATTATCACATATTCACACACACACACACACACACACACACATCCATACGTCACACCCTACACAATGTGTTTTAGATTTTAAGTCAACATTTCTGTTTTTATATATATATATTTACTTTTTTCTCTTTTTTTATTATCTCTATTCTTTGCGTGTTGTGTGAAAGCACCATCTGGATTGTTAGAAATTTCGTTGCACTCGTTGTGACCATAAAGGCATCTGAAGAAAAACGAGGAAAGAGGGAGAGAGACCGAGAGGAAAAGCACAAATGGAAAAAAAAAAAAAAATGAAATCTATATTTTGTTTTTGTAGCCTGTTAATTTTTTTTTAAAAAAACATCACCGCAACAGAGGTGGAGACCGCCATTGGTTTGGCCCTGAAGTTTGATGTAGGCCAACCACAAAGCATCATATAGTAAAACTGTTCAATAATTGTCGATACAAATAGAAACTGTTTCACGCTTGCGCAACAATTGCTTTAATTAGTTGCTTTGTACATTAAGATAACTAATGTTTCATTCTCGGACAATTTTACAGACGCGTCCGCATCCGGTTTAGCAGACGGGGCTCCAGATGCAACCGGCCGATAACCCTCTTGACTCCTGCGTGTCTCTGATATATCCTGCCAGGAGCGGAAGTGTGTGGGATTCTGCTCAATCCTTTTCACCAAAACAGTCTGTTTGTAAAGGGGGACGGGGCGAGCACCGTCTGCGCCGCTTCCCGCACCATCATCGCCGTGAGCCGGACTCCATTTAATGTGGACACGTCGGTGCGGGACATGCTCCGCGAGGTCAGGGCTTTTCCTACGGTACACATGCGTAATTGCTGACAAACCGACAGGAGAGTAGCTGAAAACTGGGATGCAATAATCCGGATGGGTCTTTATTTCTAATGGGTTTGTTGTAGGTCTGCGCAATCGACGTGAACGCCTGCCTGGACACAGGAGAGGATTAAGTTACTGCTTCTGGCGGCGGATTATTTTATTGGCCTCCTCCTGTCACGCCCGAGTCTTTGGTGATCGTTTTTCCAATTAAGAGAGGGAGCTCAAGAGCCAGGTATGACATCGGAAATTATAACCCTGCCGTTTTATTGCACTGCCTCATTGTGGGATTGTGGACGCATTAGCGCACATCCTTTGTTGCTCCTGCCTAACTGGTACTCAAAACCACATTTCATTGCACAGTGTGCAGACAACAATAAAAAAAAAAAAACCAAAAAAAAAACGCTCATTTAAATGATGTGGCTTTGTTGCAACAATAAAGCAGGACGTTAAAAATACCACCATGCAATGGCAGCACTCCATTTAGAAACACGCACACCTAGACGCCTATGCAAGTGCTTCTGCTTTGACAACTGCAAAGCATTAGGTAGATTGCATATAGAGTTACGGGCTCCCCTGCCTCAGCAGCTATGTCCGCCCAACCCCCTTCCCCTCAGTGCCACAGCATGTTTTGGTTTCAGGCGGATCATGCCCTTTTGTCCACTGAAGCCTGACTGTACTTTTCAGGACAGACTCGCAGTATGAAAGAATTTGCCTGCTGTTGTGACAACCCTCTTTTCTCGCTGGCTAGCAGTCTGAGCGCTAGAATAAAAGCCTGTGGCCGTGGTTTTCATTGGACACTGGTGCAGAAAGACATAGCATGGTTCATATATTTAACTTTTTGAGGGCTTGTCTTACTAAACAAAATACTGTGTTCATTACAAGTGAAAAGTACAAAAGACAACGAAATAAAACACATTTCTTAGCAATTTTACTTCTAAAATAATATTTGTAGTGCTTTAAATTAAAAAAAACCAACAAACAAAAAAACAAAACAAAGCTGTATTGTGAAGTCATCTGCAGCTCATATGCTCTATTTTGTCTCAGATACTGCTGAGAATCTATTATTATGATTTTCATCATCAAATAATCAATGAATTATTTGGACAATGAAACATCAGAGAATAGTGTAAAATGCCTGTCATCATTTCTTGCCACAGTTCGTTGCTTTGGCTTGATAATTCATTTAAAAGATTAATCGTCTGTCTAAGTTGTTGCTCGTTCATTTTCCGATTGACTAATTGATTCTGCTTTACTTCATGAAAAGTTTTAGATGAATTTACCTTCTAATTCACTTGTGACAATTTTTTTTTTTTTTTTTTTAACTTCCCTAGCCCACAGGTATGTCTTTCCGGCGAGGTGTGGTCAGGCAGAGCAAATTCCGCCATGTTTTTGCTCAGGCATGGAAAGCCGAGCACTGCATCGACGACGTCAGAGTGTCCCGCGTGACGTGGGACAGTCCTCTGTGTGCGGTCAGCCCCAAATTCATCGCTGTTATCATTGAAGCAGGGGGAGGAGGAGCCTTCCTCGTTGTTCCGATCAGCAAGGTCTGACCATCCCTCCATTACATTCAGCATCAAACAGACAGTAGATCAATATGTTTAAAAGCTCCCGTCCTGTTTCCTGTCTTCCGTCTGCTACTAAAAACATTTTGTCCCTCCACCTGTGACTTATGCAGCGCTTTTACAGTTCTAAGACAAACAGTGGACGAGTGTTATACTCCTATAATGTTGACATATCTCCAGCAAGATTTCACAGTGTTGTCTTCTCGTTTCTCCCACAGAGTGGCCGAATCGATCAGTCCTGTCCGACAGTGTGCGGCCATGCGGCCCCGGTGCTGGACATCCAGTGGTCTCCTCATGATGACAGCATCATTGCAAGTGCCTCAGAGGACTGCACAGTAAAGGTATCTTAACATCCCCGAGGCTTGTCATTGTGCTGTTGGTTTGTGGCTCTTTATCTCTGTTGGTTTCGCTTGTACAGGCAACACTGGCCACAGAGATAAAAAGAAAAAAATCTCCTGTCGATGCTATTGAAGAGCCATCTCGTGATGCAAATGCTGTTTCGTAGTCTTTTTTTTTTTTTTTCACATGCAGAAACATGGCAGATGAAGTTTGGTTGTTGGTTAATGGTGAGAAAATTTTGGATTAATGATGCTAATTCACATATTGCATATAATTTTTTGTCCACGTAGAGTGACCTAGATTAGCTTGAAAAGTTATTCATTAGCAGAAACCTTGATAATAAGTAACACAAATACTGGAAACAGCTATAAATGCATTGCTTTAACACTCTAAGAAATAAAATACAAGCACATCTTTGTAGCAAAGGTGCTCTTGAGGTTTAAAAGACTGGACACAGGAAGTTAGGTACTCTCTGTTTAGCTGGGTATAATCGTCTAAAATACCAACATTTTCTTTTCTGTGATCAAGAATAAATTCTGCAAGCTAATTTGATGGCATGAAAATTGAAGATATTCTATACCAATACATGCTGTTGTGCCTCAACAAATATTTGTTGTGTCCGGTTGTTTGTAGGTGTGGCAGATCCCAGATGGAGGCCTGACAAGTCCAATGACTGAAGCCATTGTGACCCTCGAAGGCCATAGTAAAAGAGTGGGCATCCTGGCTTGGCACCCAACTGCCTTCAACATCCTCCTAACTGCAGGTACTGTAATTTGACACATTCAGGTACCTCATACTGGTTGCAAAACAACAACTGAGATCAGAAAAAGATTTCAAAAAAAAAAAAATTAGATCTTTTGACTTGAAACTACTTCTTTACCTGTGCACTGCAGAAAGTATCGCTTATATATTCAACTGTGCAACTGCGTGTTTTATATGTAGTTTTGCATACATTTACATAAAAACAATGACCTGAAAGGGCATGCACTAGCAGGCCATGTGAAAGGAACATGCGTCATTCTTTTGAGATTTTTATAACGAATGAAAGTCCAACTTCCAGAAAAGTGATAGTGATATAAACGTATCCGTTTGTAAGTAGTGAGAGTTGAAGAACAACTCTAATCTTACTGTGTTGGTGTTCAGTGGCAGCTAGTTCAATTACTACTGCATTATACAAGCAAGGGATTGGATATCCCTCCACAGCAATTAATAGCATGCAGTGCTGGTTTAAAGGAGAATGTGATTAACCTGAAAAATAATTACACTTTGCTGCAATGGGACTAGATTTTGTTTCATTTGACAATGTATAGCCTAGTACGTTAGCAAGCAATTTCAGGTACCTGTTTGACGTTGTGAGCTGCTGTCCTCTGTGACTGCATCCTCATGAGAGCGCATGTTATTTACAGTGCATCATTTTCCAACTAACTCAGAAGTAGGTGCCTTACCTCTGTTATAAGTAGCCACAGAAGCATATTGTTGAAGCATAATGATGTTTTTAGAATTTACAAGGCCAACACAACAAAACAAATTCAGGAATCTAAGTCAGTAACACTTAACAAAATGGGAAAAAAATCAACCACGCTAACAGGCTGGGTGGACTTTCCGTACAGCAGTCTTAAAGGACCTTTACTCAAACAGGAGTAAACAATATGAGAGCTCCTAAAAACTTGTTTTCAAATCTCAAATGTGTTTAGATATTGTTTATCAAGAGTTAAACATTTTAAAAATGAGCTAATTATCATCATTGCCGTGTGGGTGTAGTCAGATTTGATTGACAGCGGTCTGGCAATATAACCCACCAACTGTCACCACATTTTTTATTTCAAATGTTGCTAAATCCTGATTGGTGCAAAGACATACATGATATCACCTTTTTCCAACTGAGCCCTGCCCACTTCAAACGACTGACCCCTTCAAACATTGGGAAAAACTTTTATAGGACCTCACTGCTCATAGTAAGAAGCTGATAAAGAAACTGTGTTTTTCAGACCTTTAATACAACTCGCAGCCCACACCTACAAATCCCTAAAGGTAACAGCATCAGCGTGGCAGACTGAATATCCAAATCACAGAATGATAACTAGCAAGAGGAGTCTGCAGATGCCATTAGCTGGTGAACCAGTCGCCATGTTGCCCCATATTTGCATATGGATACACATCTGTCATACGTCAACCCCATTCATTCACATACAGAGAGAGAGCAACAGATCTAAGAGCAAATACCCAACTTAACTTAAAACCCTAATGACTTGTCCTTACAGTAAAATAAATCTATATCTCTTCCTACTTAGGCACTAAATGTCTTGTATCTTACCCCACATCCTTAAAGAATGCCTTTATGCCTCTCTATTCAGGCTGTGATAATGTCATCTGTGTGTGGAACGTGGGGACGGGGGAGCTCGTGTACCAGCTGAGTGATGCCCATCCAGACCTGATCTACAGCGTGAGCTGGAACAAGGACGGCAGCGCTGTCTGTACTGTCTGCAAAGACAAGGCCCTGCGTGTCATTGACCCACGAAGAGGCACCGTCCTCAAGGTTATTTGAATTTTTGCAATGCATGCAGATGCCTACAAAAGAGGTTATAGGATTGTACATCATGCATGAACATATCCTTGCACTGAAGTGATCCTATGATGCTCCATTATCCTTTGCCTTTAATTGTTCTCCCAGGTGAGAGAGAAGGTCCATGATGGTACCAGACCTATGAGAGCTGTGTTCCTTGCAGATGGGAAGATCCTGACCACAGGCTTCAGCCGTATGAGTGAGAGACAGCTGGCATTGTGGGATACGGTAAGTCTCTCTTGTCACCCTAGGAAAATTCTGCCGCGCAGAATTTACATTGAAGGCCAATGTTCAGTCCAAGCACAGGAAATAGTATGCCCTTTATTTAGCAAGTCTGAAAGTAAAGGTTGGGTTGGCTCCTGGATGGACTTTTGTAAGCAATTCTAATACTTTTGTTTTAAATTACAGAAAGATCTCTCAGAGCCAATGGCTGTACAAGAAATGGATACAAGTAATGGAGTTCTTCTCCCCTTTTATGATCCCGACACAAACATGGTCTACCTGTGTGGAAAGGTATGAGTTCAGGATTGTATGACAAACACAAATTGATGTAGCTGGTAATAATTAGCTTGATATGCCATTCATGTTCTGGTTTTGTTTGCTTTCCAGGGAGACTGCACCATCCGGTATTTTGAAGTGACAGATGAATCCCCTTATGTTCACTTCCTCAGCTTATACAGTAGCAAGGAGCCACAGAGAGGAGCAGGCTTTCTTAGTAAAAGGGCTGTGGATGTCAACAAGTGTGAAATTGCCAGGTGAGTACAGCATGTTTGGTCAGGTGTGGGTGGTGAAATATTATATATTTTTTTCAATTTCAATGAAAAGACTAAAACCAACAATGAATTCATCTTGCAAACAAGTATTGTATGTGTTGCCAAATCCCAGTATCTTTTTACTCTGTGCCAGAGACTTAATTGTTGTCCATAAAAAATTCAAAACACATTATTGAGCAACACTGTTGTACTGGATGACATATTCCTTCATTACCATGAACAAGGACACTGTAGTTTACTTTAATCAGTCCACCATACATCTTTCTGCTGCCGCAAATATATTTACTAGCGGACAAAACATGTCTTACATCTACTGTTGGAATTAATGGACTTGGCTTGGTGCCACAGACATCATAGGCAAGTCGGAAAGTCTTTAGAGACAGACTAATGCATTGTTGGTTTTGTTTTCCTTCTGAAATTCATGAGGAAGAAATATATAAAACTACTCCAGACTTAACCTTTAACAGGGTTTCTAATTTCCTGCTCTTTTGTAGGTTCTACAAACTGCATGAAAGGAAAGTGGAACCCATCTCAATGACTGTACCACGGAAGGTAAGAACAACTTAAAGAGTAACTAATTTGTATGATTTACCATTAAAGAATAAAATTGTAAGCGCTCTGCATATACAGGAAATCTATACATAATTTAACAGTAAAAAATATATACTTAATCACCCCATCTCTAACCTGTCTCTCCAGTCAGATCTGTTCCAGGGAGACCTTTACCCGGACACAGCCAGCTTAGAGCCGGCTCTCCTGGCTGACGAATGGATCGCTGGACAGGATGCACCACCAATACTGGTCTCCCTGAGCGGTGGGTACACAGCTCCTCCATCCAAGCACAGAGACACCCTCAGGAGCAAGCCCAAGCTTGTCTCACAGGACTCTGGAACAGGGGCTGCCCCGCCTTCAGCAGGCAGTGTATCAGCTCCAACATCTGCACCTACCTCTGCCACCAAGGAAACAGAAGAAGAGGGGCCACAGCCACGAGTAGCCACAAGAGAGACGGATGGAAATACTGAGAGGCCAAAGAGAGAGGTGAGTCAGGAAAATGAGACATATTGATCATTGATCACGTTTTTCATGCTAAAAGTTGTTTTTTGAGTTGTTCCTTCTCTACTTTCTCCTCGCAGGATGACGTATTGAACGAGTTGTTAGCAGAAATGAAGGCTTTACGTGCCGTCGTGCTTGCTCAGAACCAGAGAATTGAGTTGCTGGAGAGGCAGCTGGCTCGGATTGAAGATGGAGACGTATGAGGAAGCACGAGATTCACTACATTCGGAGGGCAGTCTTACTGAATTCATAGACCATAGCCTTACTAGAATCAACAAGTATCTTAAGCTGTGTGGGAGGGAGAATGTAGTGTAGGGTAGCAACTAACTGTGAATCACAGTGGCTTACAACCAAGATCAACTATTGTGATGAAAACAAGACAACAACTTGTTGCTGTGATTGTTTCCCAGATTGTGGTTAAAAACGGGGTGTCATCTGCATACAGTGAAATTTAATAGTAAAGTAATGTTTGGTTTTACTTATGAAGGAGTATTATAGCAGCTATTTGATGGTGCATATAGTGCAGCTTTGAGCTTTGCAAAATCCATGTGTTAATTTTGAAGGGCTTTGAAGGAGTTACAGTGGCACCATCGCCTCAAATTAATGCACAAAGTAGGGTCAACCAGCATTATATTAAAGCTATTCAAGGTTGGCATTCTATAGCAAAGCAATTAAGTACCTCTAATGATGATTTTTTTTTTCCTCTGACGCACTCATAAATGTAAGCATTAGGGCTATTTAATCAGGTAGTTAAAGCTGCTAAACAATGTCATCATATCAGACCCCCAGTTTCTAACTCATCGTGTGACTTTTGCTTTCTTTTATTACTTCATTATAGGACACTGTGTGTAAGGTTAATGGTAGGAAAATCTTCTGGTACACAAATCATGAGCTTGACAGAGAGAATTGTGTGAATGATAGCTGATGAGAGTGTAGCTAAATATTTATGTGTATCGTAATTCTGTGTAGTCTTTGCAGTCAATGGAAAGGTAACACTTGTGATTTTGTACCTCCTGTTGTCAGGTTTTCTGTAACATCATGAGGTGAGATATTTGTCCACATTATCATTAAGATATAAAGATGCAGAAATACTTGCCTCTTTATCTTCTTACATGTGGCTGCAGTATTTCATGCCCCCTAAAGAACCAGGATCTCTGCTGAGTATTTTGAAGTGCAGTAAACTTCACACTTTTTAGTCATCACCTCCCCTAAATCACATGGGACTAAGCTGTATACAGCGCATACAAATATAATCTTATAAGCAGCCACAAGAAAGAGGAAATTATAATGAAATGTGGAGCATTTTCTGCAGTTAGCAATTGCATTTGTATTGGTGTTAAAAATGGAATGCTCTTTTTTTTTTTTTAGTTTTGTGTTTTTTGCCACTACATTTAGAGGCACTTATCTGTCACCTGTCCATCAGTCAATTATAGTGCAACAATGGTACATTCCACATCAAGCTAATCCCTTTATTACTTTAAGTGTAATTTATATTTCTTTATGCACTGACTCTAAACACTAAATGTAAAACCAGTAGCATTTTAAATGAGACTACATTGTGAAAGCTCAATAAACATTAATTCCTCCTTTGTATTAATTGAATGGGTTTTTATTTTCACAGAGAAATGTTCTGCTCATTATCATAGAGTATGTTTTTGATATTTGTGGTGCTTTTTGGTTCAAGTTACGCTTGAATAGTGTATTATGTATATTGAGTGTGTTGACTGTGTGCCAACAAGCAGTTGCTGCTTTAAAAGACATACAGTATGCACACACAAATACACACTGCCTTCCTAAAGCATGCAACACCCTTGAGATGTCACAGAATTTGTTATTCTCTATGAATATTGTTAAAATGCTTCACATGTAATGGGGGTTTCACAAGTAACCAGTTAAACTGGGAAAGTGAAAAAGAGGTCCCAGATGACAGTCGATGCCACATCAGAAATTGTGAAAAAGTGGAAATGTCTATAGAGCTCAGAGAGAATAGAAAGTCATGAAACCATTCCTGAAGTCCAGGGATTTCAGCACAGCAGTCTTTATTATTGGTTAGATTAAATTTTTTACTATGAATGAGTCTTGTGACCAAACTGAGCAGCCAACTAAGAATGACAAAAGGAGGCCATTTTATGACAGAACTGCAGAGTTTATTTGCCATTATGCAGTGTTGCACATCTCAAATCTGCCACGCCTGGGAGACTGGCTGCAGGGGAACAGTTTCAGATTAGAAATAGCACAATACAGCAGGTGGGAGCTCGCAAAAAGTCTTGAGACAAACTAATAGACTGACGCTGAAGAATAATCTGTGGTCTGGGAAAATTAAATGTAAACTCATCTTATTGCGCAAAACACTAGGCTTAGGCACATGAGCCATCATTGTGCATAAAAGTGGCCCATGGTGGAATCATGAATAATTTTGGCACTGTTGTTTTATCTGTTTTTTAGTTGTGGGCATAGAAGTGTGATCCTTTTAGTGTCATCCTAAAGCAGTAAAGACCATGAGACTATATGGAAAACTAAAAGGTTCTAAATATAAGCAAAGAGAAGAAAAGGAAAAGGCCTTCAAAACTGGAAAACCCTCAAATTATTGTATAATCCACACTGGAATTGCTTCAGATGGACCACAGAACTCAAACCAAGAAAACTGTAAAGTGACCCAAACATAGCTGATCCAGTTGCTATTCACTCCAGCATACTGGACCATATCAGAGCAAATTTCCTGTTAAAACTGGCAGAGGCACCAAGAAACGCGTAATGATATTTGAGAACAATTTCTACAGTTACTCTCCATTTATAAATTCAAATTGTTCACCAGACAATGTATGTGTAATCTACGTCCTTCACTGAGAGATAGTGTAAAATTACAGTAGATTGTTGTATTTTCTGGGTGTAGGGGCTGTGGCTGCCTGGCCATTGAAGCAAAAACAGGATGTGGCTGACTTGTTTCACATTCAGAAAGCTTTGTGCAGGTTTTGAACTTGGTGCATTCTTTTGATAGGTTCAAATCTTGCAAGTGTGGTGTGTAATGATAACCTCAATATTCTTTGCTTAATTTGAAGAATTATCTGGACCTACGCCTTTGTTCAGTGTTTATATTAAAAGTACACAAACTCAGCAGTAAAAACCAAATGAAAAATTTTGATGGTAGTTTTTTTTTTTTTTTTTTTTTTTTTTTTACAAACCCTGGCACTGTCATCTTCACTTCTGCTGCCCTTTAAGAATTGGGCAATCTGTTTACAGAGATGACAGTACAAGGTTGAAAGATACAGTATCATCTACATTTTCAGTATGTTCATTCTATTCAGTAAAGAGTATGCAGGCCTATGTTCGTAAAATATGTTGCGTAATGTAACCTGCACATGTGCTGCAGATTCCGTGTGATAAATCAACTTTGCAGTGAAAAAATTCAAATGTGTATATGTTCCTCTTTCCGTAAATAACCGCACATTTTCTGCACTGTGCTTTCCACCACCCCCCTCTTGATTTTTGTCTTTAATCTGTGTTCTCACCCCCTCCAGCCTCCACCCTCCACTGAGGGTTTCAGCTATAGCTTTTCATCACCACATGCCATGCACCAGCCCCTCTTTCGCTTTCCTCCTCACACACACACATGCTATCACACACTGTTCAAAAGTACTGTAAATGTCACCAGTTACTAGTCTTCGTGTTCTGGCACTGTCTGGCTCCGTAAACGTTATCTCCTGCTCACGACTTTGGTGAGTTTTTCACTATCTATTTCATTGCTTTTAAATATTTTTATTAGCTTCTGAACAAATTTTTGCGGCACACATTTTTGTTTTTTCTAATCTAAACACCTCATGTTTTGTCTGCCCATCTCTACAATTCTCTACATACCTATGATCTTTATTTTTCATATTTTAAAAACTTGAACTATATTTAACGTACCATACATGTGAATTTGTTTTATAATTACACTATTGTAGGCATTAATTTATTACTACCCTTATAGATCTCAGCTTTAATTGCTTCTTTAATGCACTAATTTAATTTCTTATTAGTATTTTTAAAGTTAATGTTTAAAAGTTTCCTCCCACATCAAGCTGACAGATGCAGTGTAATTATCATTTTGACAGGAAACCAGCACTGCTGTGAGCGGTCTGCTAACTTCCTGTCTTCCTAGCACAGACAATTTCTTACTCAAACAAGATAAAGGCAATACAGGCTTCCTGTTGTATCTCCAGTGTATGTAGCCTACATATTCTACATTTTTCTAGATGATACTCTACTATAGAGGCATTTAATCAGCATTTAATGTGATGTTAAGTAATCTAAAGGTTTAGCTGGAAGCACCATGCATCGTCATTTACTTTGCTTATTTGCTGTTTTTTTTTTCTAGATTCTGGCTGTGAGTTTACCAATGGATTTATCTCTGATTGAAACTTCACAGCTCCTGTGAAAGGACAAGGAGTTTGATAAATTGCCAAAAATCCGCCTGTAACTGTGACACCAAGCCAGTGGGATTTTTCTACTCGATAGAGAATTTTCTAAAGAGGTACAGTACATTTCTGAATCTAATCTGACTCAGTATTATGGGAATTACATCTTGAAAAACCTGAGAGGATTTCTAGTTCTTGTGGAGAGAAGAAATTGTGTTAAGCATCTGCGTCAACCTGCTTTTAGACACAGAAGAATATTTGAAATTTAGATTTGCTTGTTTGCATATACAGCTAGAAAGATTGTGGCAAACCACACCCATGTCGCACCCAAGTACAAGCTAAAACAAACCATAAAAAGAAGATTAGAAGAATTGTTCAGCATTTTGGGAAATATCCTTATTTGCCTTTTTCCATTGAATTAGATGCCACATGACTGGAGGTAACAAAACAGCAGTTTGTTCCCTGAAGTTTGCATGTTTTATGCTTGCCTAAACTGACTGACTGCTGGCTCCTGCTACGTATTTACTGTGCAGATGTGAAAATACCATTGATTTTTCTCAACTAACTCTCAGCAAGAAAGTAAATCAGCCAAGTTCCCAATATATTAAATTATTCCTTTACAAGACAGTCCCACAAAAATAAAAACATTCATTGAAATTAATAAATGACACTGTTCAATGTGTGCAATGCTAACTCAGTGAACCTTTTCTCTCCCTTCACTCCAGGCATGGGTGACACTACCCAAAGTTCATCAGATACCACTGTCATCACCCTTACTATCTTCCTATTAGTACTGATTGTATTGCTGTTCTTCTTGTACAAGAGGTTGAACTGGGAGACTGATGGAGAATACACCATCCAGCGCATGGTGTACAAGGAAGGAGGGGTCAGGGACCAGGTGAGGGATGCAGTATTAGCTCTGGAGACACATCTTGGAGTCCGGCTGTGGCCTCACAGTGATACAGATGAGGATGGAGAGGAAATGCAGGAAGTCCGAGATGAGGAGGAACAGGTGGAGGAGGGTGGTAGCCAGGGAAGTGACAGAGAGGGGGATGAGGAGGAGGAGGAGGATGAGGAGGAGGAGGAGGATGCCCAGCTGTGTGGTAACACAAAGGGAAAAGGAGATGACATCTCAGATGAGAAGTCAAGCTTGGAGGATTCAGAGGCAGGGGAGCAAACCATGTTAAGGGACCAGTCAGAGGCAAAGGAAGAGACGGACAAGAAAAAGGAGGAAAAGGAGGAGAAAGTGGAAGAAGCGGAGGGTAAAGGGGAAGCAAGTGGAGGGGCTGGATTGTTGATAGACCTAAAGCAGTTCACTGGAAGTGCCATCTGGTCTGGAGAGGGAGGTGGGGGTACGGACAGGGATGTGACTGCACTGTGAGCAGCAGAATGAAAACATATGAAATATAAAGAACGTTTAGGATATTGTCCCCTCTGTCAGGGATCAAAATTCATTATTACATAACTATTTTTCAAAAAATAGCCAAATTTCAAAAAAGATTCTGCAACCAGCCTATAAAACACCCATCATGTGTATGTTTTCAATTTGGTAGCTATGACCCCGGTTTTGATCCCACTTCCTTTATGCGGTATCATGATTAAAGAGCTGTCTGATGAATGAAGCTGTCACAAATATGCAGGGACACACTGGATTTTGAATGTTTATGTAAGAGTTTACGTTTTATAATGTAAAACTGACGGAGTCAGTTAAGAAATCAGACTTTGTATTATTGTGTCAATATGTCATGCTGTATTGAGTGTAGCTTATGTTTTTTTTTTTTTGTTGTTGCTTTAAATTGGTTTTTTTTTGTAATTTACATACAAAAAAACAGGAAAATGAAAACAGACTTTAATGTGTTCGTCTTAAACTTAAAGTCAAATTTATAGCTGAAATAATTAGTAAATTAATTGATTAGTCACTCAACGTGTAATTCCCTATTTAATGTACAGTGGTGAAAGAAGGTGGCTACTCATATCTTTTACTAAAGTAAAAACTGCTATACAGGTCTGCAACAATATAAGTACAGGTTTTGGCTTCAAAGTTTTAGTTCAGTAAAAGTAGAAATGTTATTTGCAAAATGTAGTTGAAGTACACATTGGTCAGAGTAACCTTTGAAAGTGCTCTTTTATTATAGAACTGGAATATTTTCACTAATGGATTAACATGAGAGGTATTTTAATGTGGAGTAGCTGGTGGAGGAAGCTAATTTTATGCTTCAATACAATGATGCATGATAATTAGTGATTATAGTTTTCAAATAAATGTAGTGGAGTTGGACAATAGAGTAGGCCCCTGCATAAAGTGAAGTACGAGTAAATGTAGCCTACTTAGTCAGCCTGGTTTCCACCACTGTTAATGAGTGAATGTACTGAAAAACATTTCATGGTTTTGTTGGCAAAATGCACTGAGATCATACGTTTCTTTTTGAGACATTGTATAGTCCAAAACAAATAAAAAGTTTTTTTTTTCACATTAATATCGCCTTTTTTGTTGATAACATCTCACCAGTAACAATCCTCGATGAATACATAATGTAACGCGATATATTAAGAGAGTATTAAATGAGATTGCAAGAAGAGAAAGGACCAATGGGGATGTAGCTCAGTGGTAGAGCGCATGCTTCGCATGTATGAGGTCCCGGGTTCAATCCCCGGCATCTCCAGCGTGTTTTTGTTGATCACGGCTTTTCTCTTTTTTCACGCACAAAATACATCGTGAGTGTCGGTTAAATGCACAGAAGCGGGGATATTAACTAAAATGAACCAGGAATAGATTTGAACACGCTTAATACCTCAACAACATGAACGGCGAGCGTGTGCCATCGGAGAGCCTTGTGATTGGCCGAGCGGAGCACTTGCTCGATTCTGATTGGATGTCGGGGACCTTCTTTGGCGTGGGAGTGTTCGTGGACGCGAGTGCCAAACATTTATTCTCCGCCGGCTGGATAATTTTCAGCCGGTCGAGAGCCAGTTTATCGAGACACTATGGAAGAAACAAGAAGTGAGCCCGGGTCCAGGTAGATCAAGCGCTTAGACCAGATTTACGATACTTTATCAAAAATAATTATGCAACCAGAAACCCGGGATTTTACCTCAGGATCTTCACAGTGACAGATGGATCATCACTAAAGCGCCCAAACTGTTCCACTGAGCCGTGATCTGACTGGAGACACAGGTAAATATTTATCTCTCCTCAGGATTGCCTCCCTCTCTTACAGACAGGACAATTTGATCAAATATAAAAACCTTGCATCGCGCAGCCAAAGCCGGTCTGTCACAGTAACCTACTTTACGAGTGCCGCACCACCCTGAGCATCCAAGTTGCATTTTCTCCTCTCACCCTAACTTGATTGTGCCGGAGAAATGATTTCAGCACACGTCACTCATCTGCATAGGGAGTAAAATGCAACCAGCCTTCAAGCCTTTTTGCGCCTTGACACGGTCTCTGTCCTCGCCGTGTGATAAAAGGACCTGCTAGTTGCTGCATACCCGAAACTACAAACATGGAAGGTACAGTTTGCATCTAGTGTCATCCCGAAATATATATTTATGTCCACAGATAGGAGACACATCTGGGTTGCAAACTGTCCAAGATGGATGCAGCGCCGCTGTGCGCAGGGATGCGCGGCGGAGCGACAGCGGAGTATCTCTAAATGCTCATCACCCCCGCGGGGTCGCTCTCATCCATGCCTCAATATTGCCGTTTTTTCCAACCTTGCAGGAGTAGGATGTTACTAGCGTCCGCCGTGGTGGTATGGGAATGGCTGAACGAGCACGGACGCTGGCGGCCCTACAGCCCGGCTGTCTGTCACCACATCGAGGCAGTCATCCGGAGCGACCCTCGCTGTGGTAGTGTGGTCCTCGGCCAGGTGGACTCTCGCCTCTCGCCCTACATCATCGATTTGCATTCCATGCACCAGTTCCGACAAGACACAGGTGAGGAGCGGGGAGGAGAGGCGGGGACACACGGCGGAGGCTGTCACGGTGGAGACGGGCCTGAGGTGGAGGCCTCTTTATTGCTCATGTGTGGCTACTTTATCTCTGCTAACCCTTTGTGATGATTCTGCTCCAGATGTTGGTGCTTTGACGGTGGTGTTTTTCTGCTGCACAGCTGCTTCTTCTGCAGGGTTTAGATTCTCATGTGATATGTCGTAAATGCCATTGATTACATTTTAAATTTCCCAAATCTAGTCTCCTGTAGTTTCTTCTCGTTTTGTGCAAACATCATTGAAGGACAGGGATGTATGAGGTGCATCTGTGGCTTTCAAAGTTGTCAGTGGTGAAGTGAGTCATTCTGGTAGGATCTGTGTGTGTGTGTGTGTGTGTGTGTGGCACAGTGGCAGCTGAAGTGTCCAGTCATACTCAGAAGCACAGTAAACACTTCACTCTGGCGGGTTCGTTGCAAACACTGTCATCAATATCACTGTGTTGAGTAAGAGAATATGGACGTAAGAGGTGAACTATCTCAAGTCAAAGCTTCATAACAGAGAGGCAAGTGTAATACAAAGCAGGGAATTGTCAGTTGTCCAATGTGTAACTTTGGCAAAGACCCCAAAATCGTCCCTCTCTCTCAATATTGGCTGACAAAAGCCTTTGTGCGGTTTGTTTTCTAAACCCAGCAGAGACTGAACTGTGGGAGCTAGGCAGGGTGCCCCAATTTAAATAGGAGACAGGGATGAGGAGGAGGAGGGGGAGGAATTTTAGGAGTCTGAGCTCATAGGCAAAAAGGGGTTGATGGGAACAGACGTTGTGAATGAACTCCCTTGTTGTCCTGTTAAATGTGTCAAACTGTGCCACACGTACTGTATGGATATCAAGTTGGATCCCATTCAGTTTCTTCTGTTCAGACGGTTTGTGAGTTACCCTATTTTTGCTACCACCATGGAGGGATTACAGAACCGGCCACAGGCTGGAGGGCATGAGAGGTCAAGGGGCCCTTGGGCGAGAGCCTCAGTATGAAGTGACCACGGACACAAAATGACCACAAAGAAGTGCAAAACCCAAAGAGAGGTGAAACAACTACAAAGGGACAAAAAATGACCATAAGGAGACACAAAACAACAACAAAGAGATGGAAATTCATCATTAAGAGATGTTGAATAGCCAAAAAAGACACAAAATTATATAGAAGGGTGGGGCTTGATTTTCTCATAATCCAATCCTGGCTATCATTGCTGTTGTTTAAAAAAAAAAACAAAGAATACAGGCTGGGCTGTAAAATGAAAATGTAAAATGCACATTTCTCAATTCTGGAAAAAAAAAGCTTTCATCTCTCACTTAACTATCAAGCTCTCCCTTCTAAAAGAAATGTGTGCACTTCTGCTAAAGACAGGATTTGCTATGGGAAGGCTTTACAGTTTGAAGACTCTGTAGAGTTTCTCTGGACACCCTGGGAAAGCAAACACAGCCAGCTTTGGGTCGGATCAAGGCTGCCAGCCAATCAGAACACAGAACACCGTGTGCTGTTACCAGGGGCAACCTGTTTGCCCAAATTCTTAGCAAGCAAACACAGACATGTTGAATTTGTTAGGGTTGTAATCTACTTGTCCTCAGCAAATAGAAGTCCAGTCCACTTACCTCTCCTCTTGCTTCTGCCTCTCAACACGTCATGATTACAGTTCAAGAGATAGAGGTGTTCAATATGTGGTTCACACTATATTTTTACGACAGTACTCTAGGATATGTCCATTGACATGCAGTAAATCACTCCAGAGTGTCTTTCGAAGACACCAGACCAGGTTAAAACCTTCATAATGTGCATGACTCATTTGTTTATGTTGTGACCTTCTGACCCTTGCTTCAGGTACCCTTCGACCGGTACGACGTAGCTTCTACGACCCAACGTCAGCGCCGGGACAGGGCTGGTTGTGGGAGTGGGAGAACGACGCTGGCAGTTGGACGGCGTACGACACAGAGGTGGGCATCGCCATTCAGGCGGCACGAGATCGTCAGCAGCCCTGGCTGGACCTGGCACCGCTGGGTTTCTGCTACCTCATTGACTTCGAAAGCATGACCCAAATCAACGGGCAGACACAACGCTGCCGGCGCATCCAGCGCCGCTCCGACCTGGCTTACCCGCTGGTGTCCGGGCCCCTGCCCAAGTCTCACCATGCCTGGGGGCCCACGTCAATGCCCAGCCATGGAGGACTGCTTGGTGTGGATGTATCTGGAGTGGGCATGGGGATCAGGATGAGCAGCAGTGGGACTGGAAATGGGAGTGCGTACCCCAGCGGGGCTCTCCCTGCTTCAGCTATCACCTCCCTGGGACAGCCCTGCGCCTGTCAGCAGTGTATGCTGGTGCTGAGTGTCAAAGCGGGCACCATGTCGACCGCTCACACTCTGGGTCGGAGACCTCCACAGACCAAGCCACCTAGTCCCAAAATCAGCAGTCACCCAGTCCCAGGGGGGTCGTACTCACTAACCCTCCCTCGGCCTCCTTCCCTGTCGCGATCCCTTTCCCCAAACAGGACGTCTATAGTTGGGGCAACAGGTGGCTTCAGTGTAGGTGGTATGGGTGGTGCAGGAGGTGTGGGTATCGTCGGTGGTAGCGGCATTAACAGTGCCAGCCTTGGCTTTGGAGGAGGCTTCACCCACTCTCTGTCCCTTCTTGGCTCAGCTACCGCCGCCCTTTCCATCTCCTCCAACCGCCCCCCTCCTCCACCTCTCCCCCCACCTCCGCCGCCTCCTCCACCTCCCTCCACCACACCCTCATCGGTCGCCACCTCTCCCCCTCACCCCTCCACCTCCTCCTCCCTCTCTGTATCCTGCTCCGCCCCTACAGCGCCCGCTCCAGGCCCCCCTCTCATCTCCACGGCTGCCTCCACCTGCACGCCCTCGCCTTCTGCCCGCGTCCTGGGCCCAGTGTCTTCGTCTGGTGCTGCTGCCTGTGCCGCCCCTCTGCCGCCCCGGTCCAGCCTAGCAGGGCTGAGCCGACCTGCACTGCAGCGAATCGCCATGGCTCAGTCACGTGCCCTCATCGCCTCGGGGTGAGTAGACAAAATATTCTTTTACTGCCCAAAAAGTTCTACCCAAGAAACAGGAAACAAGAAGAAAACCTCTGAAAATAAAATGTATAAATGTATAACTTTGCATGTTTAAGCAAGATTTGCATTCCCACAAAAGACACCCATTGGATAAAATCAGATTCGTTCTGTGTCTTATTTCATTTCAGTCCTAAGATTAAACTCTTCTGTGCAAATGATGTCAAATCCAGATGTGATGTCCTCATCACCAAAACAAAGGGTGTGGTGGTTACAAGTTACATGCAAAGCACCCAACCCAAATTTTTTTTTGTTACGCATCAGTGAAACATGAGGACATTTTAATCAGAAAATGTTTCTAAAACATTTCATGTATTATTCAAATGTTCCCAGTGATCACATCCCATATCAATTTACTGTATATAGAACAAAATGAGACCAACTGAACAGGATATGTAAGAAAAATCAGTTTAGACGGGAATTTCTCATTTGTTTGAAGGCCTCATTACACGGTGTCTGACATCAGCCCGATTAGCATTCGTGAGCCTTTAATCTTTGTGACAAAGTCCACCGGGCTCGTTCATTTCAAACAATGAAGAGCATTCATACTGAACGAGCTCTGCTCTCACAAGTGTTAGCACACACTCCAGACGTTTGTCATGCAACAACTTAATGATGGATTTAAACACATGTACCTTGTGCACATATAGTTTAAATATATATAGTAAATACCAAACATTATGGACTTATGGAGACACTTGCACTTGGGCTGGTAACCGTAGCAACCAGTGTGGCCCACGGGGCTTGTTTCAAAAAGCAGGTTCGCAGAGTTGACTGAAAAACTTTTCTGATTACAACCTCAGCCCTATCCAATATGAAACAGGGAGTAATAAATAAAAAAGACACATTCCAGGTTTTATAGCAAACCACATCTGGAATGCATCTCGGATGCAGCTGAAACACATCTGGGATGTCTGGGATGTCCTGATTGTTATAAAATGCTTGGTATGCAGTGGTCCTCTTGTGCCGATGACTACAACTTTTTTGCACGGTGTTCTGATGTCAAGAAAGAAATTAGACACACAAACAAGGTCCTGTGGGCCTGAAGCCTTAGTGTGTAGAGGGGCACGTGGTACCTTCACCTTATATATTCTATAATGCTAAAAAAAAGTGCACAGAGTTACTGTCACCAGTTGTATTGTGAGATGGCATTCATTGTGAATTAGATTTTCATATTGTTTCGATTACAGTGTTTTTTCATTACCTGCCTTCCTTAAATATTCAATTTCAGATGAGAGCTTGGCAATAACTCTCACAGTAGTGTAACTTTACACTTTGTCAATGGCAGAGGAAAGTAGATGTTCTTGTTTTGGCTTTTTAACAAGGTAATTTAACTTTTTTTTAACGGAGAACCATATCAGGCACATTTTTATTTGGTCAAAGCAGATTATTTTTATAGGTCTTAAAACATGTCTGTGGGGTATTTTTTAACAGCTAAAGGTTCTGATCATGTAGGTCATCTGGTATCCATGGTGTTAAAGTAGTTTTCACAGTTGTCAGCATCAGTGAATGTTAAGAGGTGAAGGATGTCACAGTGTCCAGGTGCCATAGCCAGAGGGCGCTGGTTAGCAAGATGGTTGTGGTTCAGAGAAGACTCTTAGAACAAGGACAGGGCTGTTCCTTCATTATTTTATCATTACTTCCTTTTTGCAGCTGGTGGTGGCGCTTTCTTGTGAGCATGTTACAAATTTTGGCCTCTAGATTTCATCATACACCCAATTATAGCCTTTCATCTTATAACACTTTATCCTCACCGTCCTTAAGTCTCACTGAAAGAGTTTTTTTTATGGGATGGTTACTTGTTTTGCAGTTGCCACAAATATGAAAATTTCATAGCATCCAAGAAAAGCGATACCTCATGCGTCCTCCATAGTTCAAAGTCACTAAAGAGCAAGTCTTAATGAATTTGGATGCTTGTACTGTGATTAAAAAAAGACATTATGCTGTGGATAATTTCCATATGAGCCACCTAACATTGCCCCAGGAAAGCCCCTCAATTTTCTGAATCCTCACATTAGCTAGGACAACCTCTGTAAAACTGTTTAGCAGCAGCTAAGCCTCAGATTAATACCAAATACCACAGGCTTAATATTCCTGCTCCAGTAATCTCTTGTGTTTTGCGTCAGGTGAGCTGCGTGACTGACCCGTTCTTACAGCATATCAGGTGAGAGTAGTCCCCTGCCCAACAGATGCTCGCACCTGCTGCTGTAGTAAAACCGGCGACGTCACAGATGAAGAGTCCCTCTCATCCCGTCAGCCTGGGATTCTCGGTTCACCTCTCTGCCGCTCGCCCTTCTTCTCTCCCTCAACTTGTTCTTAGCGCCGGCTCCACTTAGTGCTCCTGCTGCTGTGCTCCTGCTGTCATGCGTCTAACTGCTTCATCCCCGAATTCATGCACGGCACCACATGTACTCTCATGCACGTGGTGGAGAAGGAACCCAGTTTTAGAGTTTTATCATACACTGTTAATCATACATAAACAGTAACCTCACATTGATATTGAGACACAAATAATTGACAAAATGCTTGAGGTACAGATTGATTTTTAACTGATAATGATTTAAGTCTCCTTAAAGAAATAAAGCGAAGTATGTTGTTATAGTTGACAGTCATGGTGTAATGCATTCTGACAAGACAATTACCACAATTAATCTGTGTTGTGATTATCTAGGTCATTGATAACCTAGTGTATGCCAAACAAGTGAGTGGTGAGCTCGTTTTAAAGTTTGTTTTCGTTGAGAGAGCTTGCCGTCAGTGAAATGGAGCAGGTGGTTTCTTAGTGAGGGCTTAAACTCTGAGGGGTCTCGACATCACAGATTATCACAGTGATGAAAGCAGCCTTTGGTCCACACACCTGTTGTGGCCCTTTCTCCGCTCGCCGCAGTGGGTTTGATTTTGTGCCAGAGCCACAAAACACTCTAATATTGGCTGAAAAGATGTAGGCTGAAGCTATAGCTCATCACACTTCCCTACCTCCCGACATGATGTTACATGAACTGACAAACCTCTCACTACAGGCCAGTGTTACTTTTCACCGCTATTTGAAGATATATTAAGACTGAACACTATACTATTGGAAAAAATAAAAACCTGAACATGAAGCAAGATTAGGACTTCCAGCATGTCAAACATACAGGGACCACAAGAAAGAAGAGAATAAAAAATAGAAGATAAAAAAACATTTTTAAAAAACTCATCCACAGATTTACCTCTTTGACAGATATGCATCTTCTTTTTATATTTGTCCTTACCCTTGTTTTTTTACATGTACTTATTCCCCTAAATTCATACGGACTCTCTGATTTTAAACAGCCTCTGAATACAGTCTGGGAGTAAGTAATTTTGTGCTTTATCAAATCAGAAAAAGACATAAACCCGTGAAGAGGGAGCAAAAACTCCAAAAAGTTTTGAGGCTCTGGCACAAAATCAAACCCACCGCGGTGAGCGGAGAAAGGGCCACAACAGGTGTGTGGACCAAAGGCAGCTTTCATCACTGTGATAATCTGTGACGTTAGAGACCCCTCAGAGTTTAAGCCCTCACTAAGAAACCATCTGCTCCGTTTCACTGACGGCAAGCTCTCTCACCGAAAACAAACTTTAAATAAACTTAGAATCACAACACAGATTAATTGTGGTAATTGTCTTGTCAGAATGCGTCACACACCATGACTGTCAACTATAGCAACATGCTTCGCTTTATTTCTTTTAATCAGACTTAAATCAATATCAGTTAAAAATCAATATCAGTATTCATTAATATCTATAAATATCACTTTCAGTTTCTATTTATTTTGTCATTTATTTGTGTGTGTTTATTGTGAGTTTACTATTTATGGTTATTGATAAGGACCAGAATACACTGAATTGAATGGAATTGAATTGAAATTTGACTTGATTCAAGGTGTGAGCTTGTGTCTGCAAAGTGTGTGAGCGCTGCCATATGCTGCAGCTTGTGTGTGTCCATCACCCAGCGCTGCAGATGGAGGCGGCTCTAATGCCACTAGATTAGCCTGGATCTAAGAAACGTGACTAGCCGACACACCTCTCCTCCTCTTGTTTCCCACCCTTATCATGCTTTTTTCCTACCGTCCTTTAATCTTTTCATCATATTGCTCGCGCTTACCTGCCTGCCACACAAACGTCAATCATCTTATTCATGCTCGGGTTTGAGCCTGAGCCAGCTGCACATTATGCGACTTTGTGAATCACGTAAGGCACGAACACAGGAAGCTAATACCTCAGCTTGGACCTGTTGTTGGTAAACAAACCAATATAGTAAGGCGGTACAGTGTAATCAGATTGACCAGTACAGGAACTGAACAGTACAGTCACTCTTAACTGGAAGGTTTTCCATGTCTGTGTTGCATCATTTACTCAGAGGGACAGTTATTGTTGATGTGCAGAGGCATGCAATACATTTCTAAACATGGAGAATCTGATCATTTAGAGTGGGGAATATAGTTTTTCTGGCTGCGACTTGGCCCCACATTAAGCTTGTCGGTGGTTATACAAAAAGTTCATCATGTCATGTGTTTCAATTTATGTGTTTAAGGCTTCTATTTAAAGTTGTTAGAAAGGTGCACATTGTTAAATCTACAGGGGCAGAGGGCTGAAACCTAAATCTTACACTTATGACATCGACATATTGTGGTATCAGTCTAGTCGTGTTGTGTTAATGCACAGTCGTATGTGCTCATGTCTGTCAGCCTTATGGCAACCTGGCAGTGTGACACGGTAGCTCACAGGTAATCCGTGCTGTGACGAATCTCTGGCCTACAACCAGAGTTTAGTCAACAGATGGAAACAGGTGGATTAGCCCTATAAAAGAGGACGGAGACCTGACACCAGCGCACAAGCCGAGGAAGAGAGAGACAGGAGACAGATACACTGACATACTACTGTTAAACTTCAGGATCGAAGTGGATATTGTTGCTGGAACAGTTTGACTCGGATTTGTGGTCTCTGTTGCTTTCAAGAAAAGAAAGATGACTATTATCAAAACCGGCAGACTGTAAGTAAACTTATGTGACTGGATAGTCTCAGTGGTGATACTATTGTATACATGACAAACTGTTGTTGTGTGGTGTTGTCGTTTCCCCTGTTGACGAGTAGAGATATAGTGCAACGGTGGTTAAAAATAGTATGGCACTTCATCAAAATAAGGGCATATATGTTTAACTTCTATTGATATCATATTGAAAATATCTATTTGGCTTATTCAATGCATTGAATGAGTTTTTTTTTTTTTTTTTTTGCCTTTTTTTTTGCTTATTTGACAAATGAAACATAAAAATGGACAGCACGGCCCAGTTTCTGCACATAATCAAAGCTGCTTCATTTGAACACCAGTTGATGTCCTCATTTTAAGTTGAAAATACTTTTAATTGTCTTTCAAATGGCATCTTTGAATTCAGTGATGGTTAATGCAGTCATTATACATATTGTATTATATGAGGTCTACCCAAGAATTCAGAGCAAAGTCACTAATTTGCCATGGGCTGTCGTATTAAGGGTTAAGCCTTATACAGCAGGAAGTCTCATCTGATAATTGTAGGACAGTATGTCAAGTCAGCGTCTGTTTGTTTCTCCACATGACTCGGCAAAATCTCCTTAACCTGCTGACACCGGGTGAACTTAGGTACTAGCATATGCTCCGGGCAGCTGTGTAATTCTGTCTGTTTACAGGTGACTCATCAGATTTTGACACCAGACTGCTGCGGTGACCTGACCTGTGATGTGTCTGCTTTAAGTGTGTCATTGATCTGTAGATTAATGTGAGATTGTCTTCTTGTGTTTCAGAGTGCCAACCGTTCCAGTGAAGAACCTGAATGGATCTAGCCCTGTACACCCTGCACTGGCAGGTAACTATATTGAATATATTGTATTTAAATCTATCATAAGTACTTTCTGAAAATTAGGTCTGAAATTCAGCTGTTAAAACTTTAAAGAGGCACCTTACTTGTTAATTAAGTGTGTTGTACTTTTACGTGACACTGATTTACTGCCCTACAGACGACGCAACTAATGACATTTGGCCCCATATTGAATTAGTCTTTGAGTAAATCCACTGACCCGCCCTCACCAGTATGGTTAATAGATAATTCCTAGATGAAGAGCTCATCAGGCACAGAGTAAACCCCAAAAACAGTGTCTCACATTCCCCCTCTTCTGGCTGTACACAGGTATTACAGGCATCCTGATGAGCGCAGCAGGACTTCCTGTCTGCCTGACCCGCCCTCCCAAGCTGGTGCTTCATCCTCCACCTGTCAGCAAGAGCGACATAAAGCCAGTGCCCGGTCTAGGTCACTGCTGCCGCAAGACTACCAAGAAACAGGCCCGTAAAGGTGGGTGGGATAATGATAAGTCCGCTTTTGGTTTAGGCTGAATGTGCGTTTTGCTTATAAAGAGATCATCATTAAACTTTGTGTTTTCATCTTGTAGGCAAAACCCCTGAGGAGGTGGTGAAGAGGTACCTTCAGAAAGTTCGCAATCCCCCAGAAGAGGTGAGTTCTCCTTCTTCATGGTTTTCAGCCACCAGTTCACTTAAATAAAACATGAAAGTTTAAAAACCCTTGACATCAGCCCAAATGATGATAATTTTTTTAATTCTTACAATTTTTAGTTTTGTTTTTTTTTTGATGTTTTTAAAACAGCCAAGAATAAAAAGCGCAATAAAAAGATTGGTTAAGGTATAGATGGAACTTAACATTCTCTTCCCAACTCAGGATTGCACCATCTGCATGGAGGCCCTGGCAGGACCATCGGGCTATAAGGGCCCCGGCGTGGGTGGTATCTCCCGGGCGGAGTCGGTGGGGCGTCTGGCACAGTGTGGTCACCAGTACCACCTCCAGTGCCTGGTTGCTATGTACAACAACGGCAACAAGGATGGCAGCCTGCAGTGCCCCACCTGCAAGACCATTTATGGAGTCAAGACTGGCAACCAGCCCCCAGGCAAGATGGAGTACCATGTCATCCCCCACTCACTGCCTGGCCACCCTGACTGCAAAACCATCCGGATCATTTACAACATCCCTCCTGGCATCCAGGTAAATTGAGTCCAAGAGTTTCTATGAGACCTGATACAAAAATATCACTCTATCAGGTGTTAAGTCTTTGCTCGGATGATGCCGATGTGCTGAACTTTGATCTCTGTCTTTAGGGCCCAGAGCACCCAAATCCAGGCAAACCCTTCACCGCCCGTGGGTTCCCCAGACACTGCTACCTCCCTGACAGCGAGAAGGGACGTAAGGTAAATCAGGAAACATCTCTTTCTGATTTTATGTGTAGAAAGAAGATCACGTGACTGGATTATGTAATAAAATGACTTATTTTCTTCTTCCTTCATTTCTTTGTCCAGGTTCTGAGGCTTCTCCTGGTAGCTTGGGACCGCCGGCTCATTTTCTCCGTGGGAACATCCAGCACCACCGGTGAGTCCGACACAGTCATCTGGAACGAGGTGCACCACAAGACGGAGTTTGGCTCCAACCTGACTGGCCACGGGTACCCTGACCCCGGCCACTTGGACAACGTCCTGGAGGAGCTCAAGGCTCAGGGCATCACCGAGGAGGAGTGTCTACCCAGAGACTGAACAGAGACATTCAAGACAGCGAAGGCAAGAGAAACCAGGCTGGAGTCTGTAAACACACAACGCTGGGAAGGGATCCACAGCTGGACAGGTGAATCACTTTTCAAATCTGACAAAATGAACAGAGAGGAACTTTTACCACCAGAGATGGAAAACAACTTCAAAAAAACAAAACCCTTCACAGGAACTTTACAGAAATAGTTTCAGCAGAATTTGCTGAGATAAAAATTTCTCTTATGACTGCATGAGTCAGTTTTGAAACATGGGAAATAATTTTCTTTCCTGATGCAGTAACAGTGTCAAGATTGCAGATGTTATTCGGTAAGACATTTGAGACCACTGTGCACATATGAGTCAGTGTTAGATTAAAAAATCTGTCATTTATACTGTGAGACTTCTTATCAAGAATGTAACTAAGTGAATTTTGCTGAATTGAAGTGTTTACCGCGACTACTGCTGCTATGTGGAATCGAAAGAAGGTGAAGATGGAGACAAAAAGTTGGTCAGTAAGTTTTTTTTTAAAGTGTTAGTCCACAAGCAGAAATAACTTTTCACTGCAGATAAATATTTCAAGTGTATAACTGGATATCTGAGCATGGATATTTGCTGACCTCTAGTGGTACTTTTCCAGAACTACATTCCTTTTTAGGTTTGATTTTTAAATTGTATTGTTGTATATTATGAATACTTGATATATTATATGATATCATTTCCATTCTATCATGTTTTTATATTTTAATTTTACAGTTCTGTTTTATATGGTGTAATTCATTGTATTGTTTTTGGGTGTGGCGTGACAGACTGAGATGTGGGGTGAAGTTAAGATATGCTGCTCGTGTACCTGAGTTTGCCTGACACTTTATATGCCATTTACCAGCCCCTTTCTTTAAAAACAAATCATTTTCAGTATTTTGTATTTGATGGGTTCACAAACTGACATTCCTTAATTGTTCTGTCCTCGGAGCATGGGTGCATTTAATAGCTTTCTGTGTCTTCTTGTATCTGCATTACTATTAAGGACTGATAGAGGAAAAGCTACTATGGATTATACCACCCCGCCCTCCTCCCAGGAGGAGTAAATACCCAAAAAGCTAGGATTGAACCTCCTGCCTGAGCTCAGATTTGCACAGAGCTTTCTACTTAGTATCAAAAGGAAACGGACAGCTTGTATCTACTGTACTTTTGTGTAGGACACACACACACCAGCCTCAAATGCTCTAATCACTCTACAATGTGGTCTTTAGTTGTTTTTGTCATGTTTAGTGTTTGCCATGAGCAGGTGCAAAAGACTATCTCTTGTTGTGGATCCAGCTTTGGCCAAAGTGATCCAGTCAGTTTGAGTTCAGTCCATTGCGGACTGGTTTATTATGAGGTTACGAGATGTACGACAGTATGTGTTGACATACTAATGTAGGCCAACATTAAAAGCATTTATACTTTATAATACTTTATGTATGCACTGTACTGTATGTATGTGTTTTATGTGCACAAATTTGCATTAAACGTTTTTTCTAAGGTTCAAAGAGATAACAAAAATCTACTCTGGTTCACTCTTTCATTTTATGTAACACTGATAATGTAATGTTGATTGAAGTCCATAAATGTGCCACCTTTTATTACTTTAAAGTGAGACTATATGTAACCTTTGATAAACAGTAGCCGCTATAGCCACAAGTGACAAATACAACATAGGAGTAGTGAAATCCACGAACTGCATCCAACTATCTATCCAATCCCGGGCGTATTGAATTGACTAATGCGGTGTTTAATTACTTCTAAATTACTTCTGATCATATATGTACAATTTTTTTATTTTCAAAAGTTACATAGTCTCGCTTTAAAGAGCATTAACATTACCTGAACCCGAACGCCACATCACATCACTGTTGCAACATACAACTAAAAATGTAACTGCGGTGTCATGCTGTATATTTTTTAGCACAGACTCATCATGAGTCTGTTGTAACTCTTCTTTTATCTTTGACCAAAAAAAAACGATTTAATTAGAAACTCTAATTGTGACACTGGAATTGAAAGAATTTTAGAGTTGTTTTTTTTCTTAGCTGGTTCAGACACATTGTCCCTGTGGGTTTAATGTTTTCAGCCTTTTTAAATCAATGTCTGTTCCGTTATTGCTCTGTTAAGTTTGCAATATGATTTCAACCTTTGTATAAATATTCATGGAAAGATTAAATAAGGTGACAACAGAGACTGCACAATCTAGTTACAGTATACAGTATGTTTGAAGTACAAGCAACTTGCGTATGAAGTACAGTGGGACTATTAAATTGAAAAATAAGTTCAGATCAAATCAGTTTTCCTCTGTGTGTGTTTGTGTATCGTGTTACTCTGAGTGTGTTCCCTAAAGCACTACAGACTAATGACTGGGAAAACTACCTTTTTGTCTCTGGCTACAGCGGATAAATGTACTAATATTACATTTTCCAGGATATTGGAGTGATCGAATATTAAAATAAGTGATATGTCTCCTGAAATGTTGTGTTCCACTGTCAATTAACATGCAGGAAGTACTAGTTATAACTGGTTTAATTTACTCTGTGAGTGCTCACAAAATCAGATGATGATTCATCTTGATTCTACATATACTGGTTACATATTTTTAAATGTATTGTGTATTGTATCTTCAGAAATAGATTTCTGTTTAGTCTTGTCATATAGTTAGATTTTACGATATGGTCGGATTTTATAGATCACCCACATTACTGACTTCTACCTCTAGACATGAGAGACGCATGAGCAGTTTATCTGTAGATTAGTCTGGCTCCTGGATTAGTAGTCTGGATTACCTCCACCTTAATGAATGAAAAAATGTATGAGGGTAACTAAATACAATTATATGGACCCCAGGAGTCCAGGGGGTAATAGGCATAAGTTGTAATATTGAAGTCTCTGAAATACTAAGTATTTATTTATGTATATGTATAAGCATTTAATACTTACTTTAGGGCATATTTAACACTGTTGAGGCAATAATCATGATCCTGCAAAAACAATGAGCTGAATACCTAAAAAAAAAAATGTAATTTTTCCACTTTTTGACGCAAAAGAGAAAAACAAACATACAAAACCTTTCACACCAACTTTCATTCACTCTTCCATTTCTGCAAAGGCAGAGCTTAACGTTTGTCTTAAGTGACAGATGTGATGGATCGGGTAAAGCTGCCAATTTGTGTTATGAAAATACACCAGCCCCCTGTCAGGTGACTGAGGAGCAGATGGGTTCAGGTTCTAATCAGGCCAGAACTGAGTTAAGCCAGACTGACGTCAACTAGTGTCACTAATAAAGATGAAGTGAGGCTATAGAAACTGTGTATGTAAAAGTGAATATGTAGAGACAAAGCAGCAGCTCAGACGCTGCAGAGAAAAGGTAGTTTTGGGTTTTACTACATATGTATTTATGCAGAGGGCAGTGTGGCTTTGGTACATAAATATTTTTTGAAAAAAAGATTGGAGCAGAGAGAGAGGGAGAGAGGAAGGGAGCAGGAGGCAAGAGGAAAAATACTCATGAGGTTGAGAGGGGGTACATGGAGAGTCGCGTCTTGGTGAGACTTAAATGGGGGAGGGGTCTCTCCAACTGGTCAGAGAAACCCCTCCTGCAGGGGTCCATTGTCTACCACCCACAGCTATGAATAGAAAGCTGATTACAGCAGTCAGCATATTGTATCCCATTGCAGGGTTGCCCACGGCTGATCACCGCATGTTGCCGTTTTGTCTGATGTCTCCCCTCTGTTATTTCCACCTGAAGTGTTTCACAGTTTTTCAGTGAAAGGCTTTTGCTCTCCTTTTAGGTCTAAACTGCAGGCTGGAAGTGTTTTCTCCTCCTCTACATCATGCCAGACGAAGCAGATCTCCCCTCTCCCTGTCTCAAAATGACTTGTCTATTATTAAAAGCTTTTAAATGGAGCAGCGTGTTGGCTGACTACCAAATCCGGTGCCTTGTTGCCAAGGAAACACATACCCGTGGTCTCAGCTCTCCTTTTTTTCCCCCCCCTCCCCCGAGGCTCATATTTCAAAACTGTCAGCAATCTGGTGTGCTCACACTGCTGCCTTTCAGCTAAAAGCTTTTTGTGCTGCTGGTGGAGCAGAATGGAGGGGGAAGGAGAGCGGACGGGAGTGGTTAGAGGAAAGGGGAGGGAAAATGAAGGGCCTCCCTCTCCGTTTCCACGGCAACTTGATGTCATGGTGACATCACGCACCACTAAAAGCTTTTAACCGGATTCCTCTCCTGCCTTAGGCCCCATTTTGAGTCCTCTTTCAGCTAGGCTAGGGGGAAGGGCACAGGCAGGACGCTGGTGTGTGTGTGTGCCTTCTTGCATGTATCACTCCCACACCTCACACAGCTCTCAGCACAGTAAAAGGCTTTCAAAATCCACCTCTAAAGATCCTATTTCTGCAAACACCACCAGCAGAGGCCAAGAGAACCATTTCAAAAATGGCATCAGACGATGGTTTCAGCTACCTAATGCCAGGCCACAATGAGAAACACAGGCGGGCCCCGAACTGGACCGACGCAGAAATGAAAGCCCTCCTGTACGTGTGGGAGGAACACCACAACGAACTGAAAATGAGCAAGAGGAACGCCAAGGTTTACGAGAAGATGTCCCAGAGGTTTTACCATCTGACTGGAGAGCAGCGTTTCAAGGAGGAGATCAAGATGAAAATCACTAACATGTCTTTCCAGTACAGGCAAGTACACCAAATCGCAATGTCCGTCCAGAGTTATGACTCCAAACCTCTGCTGTTGCGTGACTATAAACATGACTTTTTTGCTCCAACAGGCGACTGAAATCCACAGTTAGTGAAAGTGGGGAAACACCAGACTGGCCGTACTACAAAGCCATCGAGAAGATCCTCTCCAAGCCGCTAGAAAACGGGCGGGTGAACTCTTTGGAGTTTCAGGCCTCCGCCGCAGGGCCCTCCACTTCCTCCCAGTCTACAGACAACCTGGCACCCCAAGCAGAGGAGGGGATGATAGGATTCCTGCCAGAGTACACGGGCTCCTCAGATGAGATGGAGATAAAGCAAGAGCTGGACTCTTTGAGCTCTGACAGTGACAACACACAGGGCTCCAGGTAACAGAACCTAGATGAGATACACGAGTATGTGGCGTGTGTGTGTCTTTTCAATACTGTTAAAGAAAGTAGCAGGTCGATCAACTCACCTTTGTATTATATTGTTTCAGTGAAGCATGCTGTGAAACTCAATCTCTGGAATTCTTTTATTTAGGCTTAACATTCAAACCGTGAGTAGATTAATTTTCTGTCTATGATCAATAGGTCTGAAAAAGAGACCTTTTTGATCTGAATAGATCTGAATACTTCCCTAAAAAAGAGAAGTATTTTGTATTTTGAGGCCTTATACAGCTGATGGAGTTACTCAGTTTGCAAGAAAATGGTCTAGGTGGTCAAATAGAGAACAATATGTAAGTTTTATAACGCCTTGATGTGACACTATCATATGACAACAATGTCATTCACAATACACAGCCACCTGAGATTCATTCATGAGTAACTCCATGGATATTTGACACAGTTCTCAGCAGTAGACCTTTTGGTTAGGTGTTAAGTTGTGCTTTTCAGTAGCTACAAATTTCGCATGCTCTTTATAAATATATGGCATAACGATGCCATATGCGAGTAGGCGAAAAAACTGTTAGCTTTAGCTCAGGCTGGCCACGGTTATCTTCAGCTAAATTTGTCTCTCTACCGTTAGCTGTGCATTTGATTAGTTTGGGGCTTAGCGTTAGCTGTAGGAACAGTTTGTTGTAGTTTGTAGCAACAGCAAATTTGACACACCATCCGTCTGAAATTATATATACAGGAACATAACAGTTCATTTTTAAATGAAGTAAAATATGATTGTTTTCGAACAAATGTCATTAGGTCAGATTCTGGTCTTAATTAACTCTTAACTTAATTTGCATTTACTGCATTTTAGCTTTTATGTGGCAGTATATATCATTACAAATTTATTTAGTTTATTCAGTATTCAGCACACTTTAAAAATACATGTAATACTTTAGTTCAGTGACTTCTAGCTTTTTATGAGAAAGTAGCTGATGTTCACGAATTGCAAAATTGTTTGTAGTTGACAATTGTAGGACCAACACCAACTCAAAAGTGATCACTTCTTATGAGACACTGCCTGATCTAAAAGGTCCCCTCTCTGTTCTCCAGTTCCCATCCTATTTCAGCCAGGAAGAGGCACGCCAACAAGCATCTGTCCATGAAGAAGAAGAAGCTGCGGGTGATGCAGGCCATGCTACAGCAACAAAAGAGGTCGAGCCGAGCCATAGAGGAGACGTGCAGGGAGGTCCGTCGAGCCTTGCACCAACAGAACCTCCTCCAGGTCCAGTGTCTGCAGCTGCAGGAGCGTATGATGAACCTCCTGGAGAAGATGATCCAGCCTCCCTCCACCACATCAGCGTCATGGGGTCAGAGTGGGGTCAAAGATCCAGGGAAGCCATGAAGTGTGATATTCAGTTTAACATTGAACAGAGAGGTACAACAATGTGCTGTTATGATTTCTGAAGGTGTCAGCCTGAATACCATTTATGGAAGGTGACCATGTTAATAACCACAACGACATAGGCAAACAGTGGCACTTCGGTGTAAGTCAGGCTCCAGTGTTTTCATTTCAAGGATAGTTGTATCTTTCTTGGTTATTTGTACCCTATTAAAACACTGTGGGAACGACGGCCTTGCAACATTAGACTTATCTTTTTCACTTCATTTTGTCACTGTGCCAGGATAATTACAAGTTGGGAAAGTTTGATGCCAAAACAGAGCAATTTGTAGCATTATTAACCAGGAGTTGAGGCAATAATTCCTGCTGTTATTGAGTGAGTTGTCAGCAAATACCATCATAATCAGTACACACTGCATTGAATTTTTTTGTAGAAGGAAATTGCACATCTCTTAGAATATGTCCTTTTTGTGCTCAGCAGCAGAATAGAAACAGATTTGCTTCTAACCTTGCTTTTTTAATGTCATATTGATGTAGCTCCACAGTACTGGAACTGGAAAAGACAGATGAAATAATGTATTGTAAAGGTACATTTCCTGCCTTCAACTGAATAAACTATTCAAGGTGAAGCTATAATAAATAAATGAACTAGATGGAATAAATACTCCAACCCATTCATCTTTTCAAAACCAGCATCTTCAGATTGTGTGTCACTGTGACCACACAGACTGGTACTCTGCCTGCACAGTAATTGGACTAAGTATAGTGAAGTAAATAACATTTATACAGCATTTAATCTTGGTTGGCATTGTGCTTTTAGGATTAGACATAAATGCAATTCAAGACAGACACAGAAAAGCACTACATGTTCGTTTTCAATACTATGTAAAAGACCTATTCTCCTTTGCATTTCTGCAAAATAAAACAACTTGTGGTCTGGCCATCATTTTATGTGTTTCATCCTAATTTTCTCTACTGTTTCTGCAGGGTAATTATTGAAATGCAAAGTACGCAGGAGGCAAGGAGCGATAGAGCTGAAATGTTAAAGTCTTTGCCTTCCAGCCTAATTTAAGAGGATTTGGAGAAACTAGGGATTAAGTTAGTTCCATCACACACCACACCAACGTCACGGAAGTCACTGCTTCATGAGAAAGAAAATGCAATTCTGTTTTTTTTTTTATGAGATGTACACCAAATTATGCCACATGTGATTGTCACACTCACACTAATAATAAGCAAATCCAAGTGCAACAGCTTGTCATGGTTTATAGCACTAGGCTGCCAATAATCCCATTGTCACAAAACATGTTTCATCAAATGACTATCAGTTATTCCCTCCCTGCTGCAAATGTGTGGACTACACATGGGTAGTAAAGCCATGTGACTCTGTGTGCAGCCGTTGCAGCCCTTTGACCAGAGAGGTCTGTTTACATACAAGCCACTGTGAAGTGCTGCACCAGTGTGGAAGAGGCAGGGGGCGACCCACATGCAAAGTGACTGAGGTATACAGCAATAATAGCAAAATCACATTGGTAAGATTTTTATTTATTTGATATACAAATGGCATTGTTCCATTTTATAATGTGCATTTGTTTGATTATGTGAAAAAAAAAACTAAACTCTAAACTAATCAAATGTGCCTCTTCGAGACATGATTACAGAGCTTACAGCGTGGTTTAAATCCGAGTATATCTTTATTTAAGCGGAATTGTTTATTAAAATTTGATTCACTTCAGCGAGAAAATAAAGAAGGTCAACTGTCACCAACATCAGCCAATAGGAGCGCTCCGATCGTTTGAATGTCGAACATGACGGGCGCGGTGATTGGCCAGTGGGACACGTCACATGTTCCGGAGACGTTACGCTGTCATGGTTACAGAGAAAGACGCTTTGTGATCGCCGCGGTGAGTCAATGGAGGGAGGTGGCGCCGTCGCGGTTTGCCATATGGACTACTACTACTACTACTACTACTGAATCACGGCGCGGAAATATTGTATTGAATAATTAAAAAATATATATATAATGGACGTGTAATGTTGAAAAAATGGAAACGTGTGGACTTTTATCGACGTGAGTGTAAAACTGTGGACGTTTTTTGCGGAACTTCCCGTCCCTGGAAAAAAGGTAATTTGAAAACTTAGCCTGAGTCGTTAAACAGCCTCATTGTGATGGTCGTGTGGGACCAAACTCCGGGTTTAGCTTTACTTTATCGGTTTGACGTTTTTATAACGGAATTTAAAAGCCTCAAGGCTTCGCCAGGTGTTTCCTGTATTGGAAAAATGTGTAACTTGTGTGGTAAGCAGAGTATTGGAACATGTGAAAACAGAGTGGTTGACCGAAACCAAAGAGTCTGGTTATCATTAAAGTGCTGTTGGTGAGCAGGGAGCCAGCTGGCACTCTGTTTTGGGGGAGTGGGTGGAGGGGTGAATGGGAGTAATTTGCAAGCTGTGTTAGGGGGAACATAAAAACTGTGAGCCTTATCTTTGACAGGTAATTGCTAAAATAAGATTGATATCAGTGGCTTATTTAGTAATTGAATTTATTTGGTAGACTTAAAATACAGCTGGAGAAACACCCTGCCTGTTTGTGTCATTAGGTCCATATTATTTTTTCTAATGGTAGTACTGTTTTTTCATAATTTAGTCAAAATTAATTTGGGAAGATGCATTTTAATTTAATGTATTTTCATTTGTTTCCAAGTGTATTAAGTATTTTGCAAATGCTCCAAAATCATTTCTATTATTAGTATTCAAGTGTAAAGGTACTTAATGGAATTGTTTTGCTGTATAATGTGGGACCTGAAAGTAGCCAATTTATCAATAAATGGACTGACAGAAAATGAACTGGCTATTATAAAAGATACAAGATGCCTTTATTGTCACTGTACAAGTACAGTGAGATGTCGTTAGGAACAAGCCAGCAGATGCTCAGTTAAATTTGCTAAAGTACAAAAGTATTTCAATAAAAAAATTAAGTAATACAAACACAAAATAAACACAGTGAAATTATTGAGGTAGAACAGAATTATTGAGGTAATATATACAAATGAAGGAGTGAGATTATGTACATGATGAAGGGTATGAGTATTGCACATGGAGGAATATTGTATAAGCATGTTTTTGCACTAGTATTGATATAGTAATATACAGCACATAATATACAGTAATATGCATATATTGATTATTGAAAGGTTTTCAGGCAATAATGAATTAGCTGGATACAGCCTCTTAAAAGTGAAGATTTCTTGCTTTGTTTGGTTTAAAATGGCTGTAAACTAAATATCTTCTAAACTACAACTGTTCAGTTGAGAAGAGACAGATGAAGACATCATAGCCTGGGTGTTTTGACAATTTGCTTTGGCATTTTACAGAGTAGACAATTAACCTATTAATTCACAGAGTATTCAATAGAATAATTGATAATTATAATATTCAGTAGTCTAATCCCTGTTTTACAGTTTAAGATTAATATTTGATTACAGATTGCAGTTGAAAAGTGAGCCGCAGCTGAATTATTTCTTTATCTTAGTGATCACTTCGCCAGTTATATATTTTGTATAGTTTGCTACATTTCAAACAAACTACTTTTCAACTCAAACTACTTTTCAAACTTCCTTTTTTTTCCCCCCACTATGTAACTGTAGGACCACACAATAGTGGTGGCAACCCGCAAGTGTTTCAGTTCCCACACACTGGATCTCACAGCACCCTACACCAAAGATGAGGATACAGGGACAGCCTGAGGGTGCAAGGAGGCGTCTAGATTTAAATACAGTCGGTGAGCTCAGGGGTGTGGAGGTCATCCGTGGTCGGGCAGGATATGGCTTTACTATTTCTGGACAGAAGCCATGTCTGTTGAGTGGCATCCTGGAGGGAAGTCCTGCTGACCTGGTGGGACTCAAACAGGGGGATCGCATCATGGCAATCAATGGAACTGATGTGTCCACTGCTTTGCATGAGGCTGTTGTGCAGTTGATTGGCAGCTGCAAAGGACCCTTGCGGTTGGTGGTGCATGCTGACGGCCGAATAATGGGGAACCCCATCCTTAATGATGCAAAATTTGGGATTGGCCACAAAAGTGGTATTTTCCAAAAAACAGGGGTTCTTCGCACTATCTCTGACGATTCAAGCAATTCTTCCTTTAACTCAGGTCATGCTATCACCACCAAACAGAGGCCGGTATCAGAGCCTGATATGTCGCAGTGGTCACAACAGTGGAGTGTTTTAGCTGAGCAACCAAAGGACGAAACTTCCAGAGTGGGAGACACAGACTCTGTCTTTACAGACCCAGAAGAAGTCAACCCAGACTGGAGTATTTTAAACATGACCTTGGTGGTCGGCTACCTGAGCTCCACAGAGCTGATTTTGAATACTACAGAGTCAGAGGAGGACTGTTTAAAAGCTATTAGGCAGCGAATACGACAGTTGGGAATGGAGCAGGATACCCATACTCTGGTGATGATGAAAATTATGTTTGACTGCATCCGCCTTTGTGATGATGCAGGAGCTGTTTTGGCAGCTTTTCCAACTGAGAACCTTGTCTTAGGTGCTGTGTGTGCTGAAGACCCACGATTCTTTTGCTTGGTCACTACAGCACATATAATAGATGGCCGTGTACCAGAAGATGGTCCTCTGCGAGCCTCCTGCCATGTTTTCTTTATTGACCCAGAGCTGGGAAACCATGAGGACCACAAAGGGGTTGCCGGACGCTTTGGTTTTGATTGCACTCCAGATCCAGATGCCTTGGGCTGTCTGGAATTCCCTCAGACTCCCCCAGATGTCCTTCACTTTGTCACAGTCCTGTACAGTGACATGGGGGAGGCTGTGGAGAGGCTTAGAGTAAAACTGGACATGGAGGCTCAGCAGCAAGCCAAGGAGAATGGTAGCACTGGCAAACAAGGCAGTGCCAGCAGCAACGGGGACAGTGGAATTGGAAATGCGTCCCCCCCTGAGGAGAGAGCCGACAGGGATTTCCCTTCTGCAATCCAAGCCCACCCTGGGGTCCACCTCCCCAGCTGTCCGTGGGATTATCCTCCGTCTGAAGACCTCACCCCAATAAACCTCTTTGAGAATGGCCATAAACTTAATCCAGAGAACAGTGCCAGCATACATTCCCTTTCAGAGTCACTACCTGGTCCTGATTCACTAACCAGTTTTTATGGAGGGCCCCCACCCAGGCTTGAGTTCCAATTTAAGCCCCCTCCACCTCCACAGCCTTTAGGTAAAAAAACAAACTTCTTTGGAGACCCTCTCAGAGCTAGCCAAAGGTGGTTCTCAAAGCCAAAGTGGCCTAAAGCCCTAAACAGTGATCCTGAGGCTCAGGTGACATTCACCAACAACTGGTCCTCCACTGTTAGCCTGAGCTCTGGCACAAATAACCTTCCTCCCCCCATGAGCCAGATTCCTTCAGACAGGTACCAGCCAGCAGAAGTCATGATGCTGCCTCCCAGAGAGGAATGGACCAAAAGGTTTCTTGAACAGAGAGAGAAACAGCGGAAGGATGGTACTACCAAAAATGTGAGTAAGAATCAAATCTGCAGCATTTAAAAATATCACGTTTAATACATTTTGAGATGTTTTCTTTACTCAGGAGTTATGGTCTAAATCAGGGGTTCCCAGCCTAATTTGCTTATATATTCCCTCAAAACAAAACATTGTCTACATGACCCCTCATTACCAATTGTATATGTGTACAGGTTACGACAAGTTCAGCAATCCTTCAAGACAGATTCTTCTCTTCATTCTATTTTGAGAGGCCTAAAAGGGTTTTTAAAAAATAAACAAATAGCAAATATCATAGGAAAGTTTGATCATTATCATTTTGTAAGCAGAAATATGTGGGGTTTTTTTCTGGTTCCTGTCCCTTTATTGCCCTGCAACAACTCAGGTTTTGTAGGCGTTCTGACCCCCATGCTAGGGACCACTGTTCTTGATTAATTGCTTGAATAACATAAACTAGTCAGCCACTTGCATTTCCACTGCTTAGCAACAGTGACATGAACCAGCTTCACCAAAAAACTATTAAAAAAATCTGTAGATGCGTTCGCTTTCTTGCTGGAGTTTGAACCGGTGTAAAATTACAATTACCTTTAAACTTGATATATGTGTATTTTTTCCAGATGCTATAGGATTTTAAATACTGAAGAGTCTTGTTTTTGCCCATATACATTGTATCCCTGCAGGTAATTTTTCAGCAATGTGGTAAAGAGAAAACCTTAAAAAAAATGACATTAAATAGTTCCATTGTAAGCACGGTCCCACTGAGACAAGAGCATCTGTTTCTGTACTTCATTCATGTTTAACACGGCGCTACAGGAAGTATTAAATGGTCACGGGGAGTTGAGTTTCCATACATTGAGGGGGTGTTAGTAAGTGTGTTTTTGGTGGCACCTAAAATTAGATACAATACTACTATTTCAACAGTCAATTGGTGCTGTGTGAATTGAACTCAGAAAACACCTGTTGTAAGACAATGATGTCATTGTCATAACCATGTGGATATAATTTTGTGTGTTGCTTTCCTCATTGCCCACAAGATGTCCCTGTGTTGCCGTGTAGTCCCGGAAATCAGCCTCTCTCAGGAAGACAGTGATGTGTCTGCAGTATCTCTGAATTTGTGTCTTTCTCTCAGCCACAGAAATGGCTCCAGTTAGCTGGTATATAGGCAAAAATAATTTTGTTAGTGGCTATATATTAAAATCCAGGGCAACCTAGGTTATGTGCAGCATGTATTCTACAGATATTTGATAGTTTTTGAGCTGCCATTCTGCCAATGCTGTCAGAATTCACTGTAGTTTGTCACCTTATTTATTTAAGCAAAATGTTTTCCTGTGTTTATAAACCAGATCTGTATTGTGCCTTTGTCCCTGAGCTTGCATCAGATCAGAAAGAAGACAATCTTGTGCAGGAAGCCTGGCAAATTACAGGGTAGAGCCCATGTCATGCAGTGGTAATTATCTGCAATTCTTAAACTCTCGTTCAAACATTAGGCACAGCCTCTCCAATCATAAGAATAGGAGATAGCTGGTTAAAAAGCATTATCATTTCTGAAGTTACAGGCAGGCAGAAAACCATGTTGGTTCTATCTGATTTCTAATGGTAGTTTTTGACACACTGAATAACTGCTTCTGTCTTGTTGCTTTGCAAACAGGGCTGTCATAGTTCAGGTTACCCTTATGTGACCAATTTGCATGTTTTCAGAGAGAACAGTGTGTCCTTACGCTATTAGTCAGTCAAATCTAGTAGTAAAAGTGACATGTCATTTTTTCAACTGACTTAACTCAAACTCACTTCTCACTCTACTAATACTGTCATATTTGCATTTTCTCTCATGCACCACACACCATGTTTAATTGTACACAAGTATGATGACAGTGAGCCACTGCCGTTGAGTGACAGTTCATTTATCTTTATAGGGGTATGCAACCTGAATCAAATGCAATTATACAAGGATAACAGTATTGATAAAGCTGTCAGTAATATTGGTCTTTGTGACTTTGCTCATTCATCTCTCCTTTATTTTGATAGGGCTCCAGGTTTTGGGGTATGGGTGTTGCTCGTGCCTCAAAACGCCGCTCTGCCAAACGCCTCAGCCTGGCACGATCACTGGATGACCTTGAGGTAGTCAATAAATTCTTTTACTTACCTTTACTTGTTTTCCTAGAATTTGAGTTTCTGTGTTTGTTTGTTTTTTAAAGCTTCGTGTGAGTCATTCATATACTTTATGTTTTTAATTTGATTTATTTAGCTATTGTTCTTCTTTCATAAAAGTTGTTTTAAAAAGATGAGCAATGGCAGAGATTTGTGTGCACTGCACTACTTTTTCCACTTGGTAAATCCTCAGCAGTTTCAGTTTCATGTGCTTTGTTTTTTTTTTTTTTTTTGTCAAGTTGACGGTCTGACAGTCTTCAGTAATTTCCATTCTGCTGGGTTTGTATTTACAGAAAGGTTGGTCAGCTTCACTAATGTGGACATTAAGGCGAACCATCCCCCTTTTTCATTCTGCTCCACTTTGAGCTCTTTTTTAACCTTTCATTTCCGTTGCCTTGAACTCTGCATTTGCTGCTAAACTTGTGGAAGGGGTGGCTCACAAAGTGGTCTTTGTGCGCAGCCAGAGGCATGGTCCTGTTTGTTTGGCCTCGCTAATGAGCACTGCTGCAAGACTGAATATCGTGCTCACATTCTCTCGTATTAATGTTGCTGAGGAACTCTCTTTCTCCAGTGGCCTCTGCATGCATGCATTACTCATGCACACTGATTCACATTTATAAAAACACACGCACACTGTTCCTTCATGTCATAATTGCTCTGAATGCACATGAACAGACACAAAAACAAACCAAGAAAACGGCATACTGTATATCCACACATTAGTCACACACAGACACACCCGCAGACCACACATTGTACTCAAAGAGGCACACCACCATCTCCTCCTCAGGATTGTCCCAACACACACTCAACAGTGGTGTTGTTAAAAGTCTCCAGATTCAGAGCATGTCTGTCCCAGATATACAGTCGCAGGATTAAAGATGGCTATAAAAGGTTACAACAGCTGCAGAGTTTCTGCTTGCATAGCACGACTTCGATGCCTTCATTCATTGTTGATTTACTGTAATCACTAGAGACAGCATGCTCAGGTTCTCATACAAAAACACCACAGATACTAAAGGTTCTTCCCCCTCATCCCTCCTGAATGGTCAAATTGCGAGGAGCTTGTTTGTATCTTGTGGTTGTGTGACTTATGAAGTTACAAAACAAGTAGTAAAATGATGTATCTTTGTTTTGTTTCTGAGCTCAAAGTCGGCTGATGTGTGGAGATCCCTTTTTTGTCTTTGTTGGTTTGGTGATGTGTTTCAATATATTTAGTTGCTATGGCCTCCTAGCAGTTGCTAATTATGTTGCATCTGTCATGGGTAAAATTAAATCTGAGTTTACCGTCATCCCTAACTACTGTTGTAACTGTTTTCCAGGGATTGTTATCAGACATTGATTCCTGCTCTCTGTTAAGTATGAAATGTAGAGAACTAGGTAGTTTCAGGCTGCTGTAATCTGTTTTCTATTTTGCACGTCTTAGGTGGAACTATTTTCCATGGAACAAAATAACAGTGGCTGGAAGGAGAGCTGGATGCTTTCACACTTGTAGAATTGTGTTGAGTTTACTTTGTTACACAGTGTTTGTCACCTGTAATATCTGGACTTCACCTCCACCTTCAGGTGCTGCTATGGCATCAAGAGGGAGAGACAGGCTCAGGCTGGTCTGATATTTTAGAGGTGTCTCTAATCTCAAAGTACTTGGCTTTCACGTGGTGGCATCCTGGATAATGATTTCTGTACATAATCCAGCTCTGACATGTCGGTGGTAGAATAAATGGCTAAAAGGCTGACTTTGAACAGCTGAAGTAGGTTTGGTTTGACATTTATGTTTTATGTAAAATAGAATGTGGGCATCCATATAATGACGGTTTGTGTTTGATTGAACAAGACTTGGATTGGGATGCATAAATTATTGAGTTATGAATGTGAGTTTTCATTGTCAGTACATTGTGCAGATTTGTCTTTTAAATTGCATTTAGCTGCTTTGTCTCTCCCACCAACTGGTTTTGAAACTCTGCATTCACCAAACTGGAGTAATGCTTCCTGCTAAAGATAATTCACCATGCATCTTTGGTTACATAACTCTTTGGATACCTTTTGATGCCAAAGAGAAGAGTATTTTACTTTGTCTTGCAAGGGAAAGACACTTTGTCAAAACACTAGTAGGGACACATTTACATTTATACAGTTGAATATATTCACTGCTGTGCAAACAGAGATGTCTGTTTATTTTGCGCACAGCCTTATTGACTGCAGTTGTTGAAAGAGTGAATTTGCAACTCTGCAAGTGGTCCAAGATTTTGAACCCTTGAATTTCTGGTAGCAATTGCATGATTGTACTCCCTAAAGAGAGTTTTAGATGTTTCCAATCATTGCCCTAAGTGGTACTAGATATTTGAGGCTGATATTGAGAGTTGTGAGTTTAAAAAAAGTTGATATTTTTAACACTAACCCATAAAATAAAAAAAACATTTTTGATTATACCCCTTCAATTTGATCAGTAAAAGATCATATATTAGATATGTCCTTACCAACTATGTGCTGCCATCACTGTTTCTAAATCACTACAAACATATCCTCAGAATTTCCGTACTGTAATTTCTTGTTATTAAATGGACAATTTATCCGTCAGGCTCTACTTCTTCAAGGATCGCATCCAACAAAAGTTTCTGATGGTGCATCCAACTCATAGCTATTCAGACTCCATCTAATCAAGAACATTATTTAACCTGTGCAGTTTGAAGTCATGGTTTGCCTATACATTCCAGGAAATAACACCATAGGGAATGTTTTATGGTTGTCAAAGGCAATTAGATCCTCACCTTGCATTTGCCACGGGGCTCTCATTTCAAGGGTTTCATCCTGACTTCATGGTCAGAGATCAGATGGCGCACTTCTTAAAACTCCTGCCACAGCAAACCAAAGCCCATTCAATGGTGTTACCAAGTATGTCCTTATAAAGACTTACATATTTATGCAAGGTTTGGTGGTTTTACTTTAGCAACAGATTTGGAGAACCACTGTTTTTGTTAGAACCAATCCCAACATGAGCTTTAATACTGGAATCTGTGAAGTCCTTGTACATGAGACGGAAGAGACAGGCTTGAAACTACAGCTTTTCTCTGTTGAAAACTGTGCTCCACTTCAGAGAGAATACATTTAAACAATAAACAATGATCAACCTATCAAACAAAATTGTTGATCTGAAATAACTGCTTGTAGTGCAGGTACAAACTTAAGGGGTTTTGAAGTGTTTGATTTGTGCAGCACTTTCTAACTTGTGTATCATTACGAAGGATGCTGTGAAGGACTCTTCTCATGGCAAGTTTTGCACAAAAAAAATGTGATAAGCTCTCTGTCAGTGCATGCATCTGGACTCACAAGGACACCGTGAGACTATTTTGGAGTTCACCATCAGTGCTCAGGGCAGACCCTTGTGGATAACCCTTGTATGTGGCCTTGCTGCATGTTGTGGACAAGCTCAGAACCATTTGGACGCGTGGGGCCGTGTTGCTTTTTCCATGGTCGGTGGTGTGCGTCACAGTGGCTTGCGCTGGAATGAGCAAATGCTTGTTATTTTTCTTCACATTACAAAGGGTCTGACACGTAGCTTTTGCAACCCACGCACCAAGGCAGAATAGCATACATATAATCTCATGCTTTTGGACATGCTTCGGTGTGTCTCTCTGGTTCAGTAGTGGGAGAAACTGCTTTATAATTCTTTTGTTTGTGCTGATTCGTTTTCCCTGCATCTTGTTTTCTGAGTGTTTTGATGTTGCTGAGTTTTTGTTGTCAGATCCTCTTATGTTTGGGCATGTTGAAGAAAAAGCAGCTTTGTACCTCCATGAGCCTTACTGAAAATTCCCCCACATCCCACCATACAGCTCCACCACTATGAGCCGATTTCTTCTTCATCACAGGCTCCTTGTTTTTAGCTCCAAACAGATGTTTTGCGCCTGTGACGCTCAGCAGATGACAGCATGTTCAACTTTACAGAGATGACTCCATTTGCAGGCTGCTGTGCCCGTGTTCACACTGACTCTGTCTTCTGATGTGTTCCTGAATGTGAAAACATCTGTTATTGTGAACTGTTAGTTAATGCACACTGTTTTATTCAGGCATACCCTTGCTGCCTGCTGGGAAATTTGGGGCACCTCTTTTGCTCCATGAGTGTGAAGTTTCTCTCTTTAGGTGAGGAGACATTAGCAGCCCTTGTTTGCACGCCTGCGGGTAATAGATCTATCCTGTGGGCGTAGCAGAAACCAGGAGAAGGCATGAAGACACAGAGACGGGGAGGGAGGTAAACAGAGAGGGAAAGGGGAGGAATTTACAGCAATGAGAAAGAGGAGGGAGGCAGAGGGAGAGAGAGGGAGAGAGAGAGAGAGAGAGAGAGAGGAACCGGCAGCAAAGAAAGAGAGAGGGAGCTTTTGAACTCCCAGTAGCTGTCAGGATTTTCGGCTCTCCTCCACGCTTTCTCCTCCCCCGTTGATCTCTGTCTCTCTGCACTGCAAACATTGACTCGCACAGGCACCGCGGAGCTCCAGCGGATGGACTCGTTTACACACACCAGGTGTGTGGAGCAGCGCTGAAGACGAGCCTAGCACATACCATACATGGAGCAAACTTTAACTCTCAACTCTGTAAGTCTTGGAGTCTTTATTATTTTATCTGTCTTCATCTGTCTTCCCCTCTATTTGGTGATGCCATCCTCATCTTTCACACAAGTGGTATCCTCCCTGCCACCGTTACTTTTCCTTCTTTGGGCTCTTTGTCGCTCCTGTTGTAGCCTTTGAGCGGCATACAGTGGTTAGCTTGTGTGGTCTGTCAGAGGAATGTTTTGAGCTGTGCCAGCTGAATTCTCATGTGCTTTATGGTACACACAGCGCTGCTGTACACAGCAAAATGTGGTCTAACATTCATATCAGGATGCATGCTGACTTTAAATTAGACGTTATGTTAAAAGTCTTTTATGAAGTGACCCAGGATTATTCTTGTAAACTGCATGGGCCTTTGAATGAAGTGTGCTCTGTTGCACTCGCCCTAAAAAGTGACCTTTTTCACAGGCAATTGGTGGCATTGGAAGTAGTGAGATTCAGTGTGAGAGAAACAGATCAGAGGTTGTTGTTGTCAGATAGAATAAAATCTTCGTTGAACATTCACTCGCTCTGTATTTGAGGTCGTCATGTTACAGAAACGGTTTAGTCTGAACTTGAAATGGTTGCCTCTGGGTTTACCTTGCCCCTCTGGCTTTGTGCAGGCATGTCCCCGCTCTGATTCACCAGCCTTCTTTTTCACTTATCTCAAAGCAAGCATTGCGAAAATATGTATCTTTTTTGGTACTGTAAGACTTACGCATGATCTTTGCTGCTCGCACAATATGTCCGAAAGGAACCAATAAATTATATGTACCGTAAGCAACAATCAAGTTGAGTTAAGATTATTATTGATATTGGGTTAAATTGTAATTTGCTAAAATTAGATGCCATGCTTCATCATATAAATTCCTCTCACTATTTTTGATGTGGGTGTTATGACTTGAGAAAATGAGCAGGAATAGTATGTTCCTGCCGATCAGCAGTAGAAGCAGGAGAACACGAAGCACTTTTATCTCACTGACATCACATGGCCAGTTCTGGAGTGTGGGTGGACAGTTGCGCTCACGAAATGTGTCCTTAGGCTAGCATTATAGGATGTAAAGACTAAGCAGCCTGACATTTTCTAAATGTCTCCACTATGATTCCTTTTCTTCTTTCCTCCTCCTGCAAGAGGTTTTATTGCAATTACATAGACTGGTCTGTCCAAACCCACTAACTGGAAAAACAGTACATTAACACAACAAAACTTGAGTAGAAGTTATTTAGCTGTCCAGCTGCTGCTCGCTGTATGAATATGCAACAGCCAATAACCAGATGACCAGATGTGGCTGTGGTTGCTGAGTTTGCTATTTGACCAAGCTGTAACCACGGAAAATACCCGCTGCCTCTCCATCTCTGGACGGAGACACACTGCAGCTCCACTTTCACACCAACGCCACGACATCATCTATCGACATTCAGATTATGATATATCCTTTTAGTTAACCACACAGCTCTTCATCATCGCCTGTTGATTGGCTATAGGAAAAGCTGTCTGAACCAGAATGTCTATGGATGTGATACACAACTTCTGGAAATGATTCACTCCACACTCACTGTTTACCTTCCTCAATCGTACTATTATTAAATTTCTCTGCTTCACTGAAAGGGAATCTACTGCCAAGGGTGTGGAGGTTACTCAACAAGGAATGGCTTCAGAACTGCCAATGTCTTTTATCACCTCACTGGTAACAGTTCAGACATGTCTGGGATACACTGTGCTGCTCGTCTTTCCGTACTGTTTACCGCACACCTGTAGCTTAGACAATGCTGGGGTGCATTCGCTTCATGGCTGAAATACTGAGAAAGAGAGCCTGTCTTGTTTTAACTGGAGATGATTGCAGGAAGGCTCAGGAACTGGATGTAGTTGGTATCGTTTTGGCCTTGTGTTAGCGCAAGATGCTACAGAATCAGGCCAAGGTCTCGTCTACTTCGCGCTGTGGAAGTCATAAACACGGATTTGTGGGGGCAGCCAATTTACTCTCCCTGTGATGTTGTGAGGGATTGGCTTTGTGCTCTACTTTGACAAAATAAACACTAACTTTTCCTTATGAAGTATTTTTATGAACATCTTCATCCTGTGGTCAACATAAACAAATAAATTTATGATTATATAGCTTGGTTATTCCATGACTTCCTTGTTTTAGGTTGAGTAAAAGGCCATGTTTTGTTCATGTTTTGTCCTGCACCATGTGTCATGATGTTTCCAAAGGCAGTAAATGAAAATGTTGCCCTAAAATACAAATCATGTAGTGCAAATGAATGTTTTATTATGAAATATACTGTATGTTCAAGCAAAAAGGGGACCAGCACGGTTAGTTTACATATGACAGACATTAATAGGATGTGTGTGTAGGCAAGGCATCACACTCTTTAAGTCTCAAACTGCATTTTCTCTTTTCCCCACTGTGAGCATTGCCATGAACTTGATACCATGCCAAATAACAATAGAGACATCTTTAACTTGAGCCTGACCGGCCTTCACCTCTTTCCCAGTGTCACTCAACCACCTCAGGTTCCCTTCACCAAAGGATTACAGATCTTAAGTTCAGTTTGACTTGCACAGGAAGTAAATAATTGTGGCTGTGTCACTGGCAACATATAGCCTTGTGCATTCCCAGGAGGCAGATATTCATTCATATCTCGGCCTTATCATCGCACAACAAATGTACCCAAGCACTCTGACTTTTCAAAACAGTGTACACTAAGCTTTCATGTGAGTTAGCTTGGTGGAAAACCAGGGGGACTCACTGGGCTAATTATAAGTGTCAGGTTTCAGGTTGGAAAGTCCATTTCTGGTGTTTTTTATGGAAGAGAGGAGAGCACTCAGAGGGTGTGGTTGCATGTTATGTGGTTTGCCCACCTAAAGCCCTCCAGGCTCATGTGAGCGCAGCCCTTTCTCTATGATAATAAATTGAGATGGGAGGGGTCGTGGTCACTGGTTCTAGTTTCTCTCTCTGAAGTTATTCTGTTTTTGTGGGATTCAGCTATGCCTTGTAAATCAAATGTACTTGTACTTGTTACTTATTTTGTATGTACCATTTCCTCCAACCAGCCCACCAGTGACAAGCCAATATTCCTGTTTGTTACTTCCACACAACAAAGGGAGTTAATGTCATGTTTTCATGCACATGTTTTTCATGCACAATTGCAGTGAGTGATTAGTAGTGAGTAATAAGACTTGACAGGTTCAGGCAGAGTTAACATTGGTTAAGATCAGAATTTACATAGTTATAAGTTGGGAAAGACAAATTCTGATATTGGTTAAAGCCCCACATTCCTCACTCTAGAAGAAGTAGGGCAGCAAAAGGAAAAAGGTAAACATATCCATTCAGATGAATGCTAGCATACCCTGTCAGCTTTTTATCAGCAACAAGTGGCTAACACACACACACAGACACACACACAGACACACACACACACACACACACACACACACACACACACACACATTGGCAGCACTGCACAAATCATAGTAATGCCACTTTAATCCAGACAGGAGCATAGCTGTACCCATCTGCTGTGGCTAACCGGTTGGAGTTGGGGAACAGGCAGTAGATTACTGATGATCAGGGGGATTAAGAGATGAAACGCACTGTGACGATGGCCTCTGACGATGGTTTACATGCAAATCACTCATGTCTTTAAAGACATTGAGAGCAACTCATTTGTTAACTGAGCGATTACATTTAGAAGCCGCCCCAACACAAGTCTGGTATCTTTACACGGCTCATGATCTAAGGCCAGGTGTGCATCCTCCCATCATAATTTTCATGCCTGAGGTAGGATCTTTATTTAACATAAAAATCCTAATATAAGATTTGTTTTTTGATTAAACTCTTCAGAGATCAACATGATTAAATCACAGCTAAAATGTTGGTCTCCCACTCAGGTCCCAGTACATAGTCTCATACACACATGAGTTTGACATCTGAAATTGTTACCTCCTGAAACTATCTAGGGTTATTTAAAGTACATTTTCTCATTTCCTCTCTCAATGTAAATTTATTTTTCCATAAAATGAGTGAATAAACCTGCCAGTCAGGTGAGATAATAACTGTGACAAAGACATTCAAAGGATGCTTTTTCAAACCTTTATCTTCTAGTCTGCTTGTTAGTAAAATGAAAAAAATGTATACATACATGGCTGAAATTTGTAGGGAACAACGTCTGTTTTGGCGTAATTGTTATGTTACATTGATGTCTGAAAAGTGAAACATAGAACTTCCTAGTTAGTTGCAAAACACCATTGTATTTAGTCGTAAATTCAAATCCAGGACTTGTAGTGTTTGGAGGTTGTCATCAAATTCACATGCGTATGAAAATAAAAATTCTAATCTAAAATTTCAAGAATTAAGTTGACTTAGGTATTAGTGTCATTATGAAAAGTAAAAAGTGGAATTACACCTTTGGCATCATTTCTCAATGGAGTATGACAGAACAGTTACATATTAGGATGTTCTGTATTTATTATATAAATGCAAATCATTAAATTATGTTGTTGTCTGATGGGAATTGATATAGAGTTTCACAGCCCTGGATCTATGGACATAATACAGATACCAAACCTAAGGGAATACTAATTGTGTTCATGTTGTTTACCATTCCTGAGCTGTTAGCATCACATAAGCATGCTGACCTCATCAGATCCTTGCTAATGTGATAGAGTGTCTGGCAGTTTTGTGGTGACAAACAAGATTTCCCGTAGTTAAAACACCGGATTCTACTTCTTAACCTCCAAAAATGAAACATAAGCCTGTGTGTTGTCTGTCTACACTATCTTCACTTAGATATTGTCAGAGGAGTTTCGCAATTCTCTAAATCAGTCTGACTCGCTCTTGCTCCCACACTACTTGCTTGGTTGGGAAATAAATGTCTCTTCCATCTTATCAGTCACCGCACCCTCTCCCTCCTTCCCTCAAAAGGAAGTTGCCTTCATGCAAGACTCTTTCTTGATGTTATTTTCAGGGAACAGTTTGTCGTCTGCCGCAGATAGCAGGTCTAGATTATTTTCCATCTTCGGTCAAGATTGCCTGGCGGAGAACTTGACATGCAATTAGTGAGGTCTTGTGACAAGCAGTGCTTATTGTCACTGTACACAGACTGTCTAGAAATGTTTCGCAAATTGATTAAATCAAGTGGAGGCTTACAGCTCATGTGAAGCCTTTTTACTTTGTGGCAACAGACTCAATTTCTTCAGCAAGCAACAGAAAAATGCTTTTCCTTGAGGCATTTTGTTTGAAAAGTTCCAACATGCTTTGCTCTTGTTATGTGCTTGTAGAGATGCTCACCTGGCTGCACTGAACACTCTGCCTCAGGGGTGTCAAAGGGCAAAAGGAGAGCTGAAGGGCTGAGCTAGACTGTTCTGTGTCCTGTGAATTTCTGATCACAGTTATGGATGACTCAGTTCAGCACCATGAATAGCTTCTAATTACTGCATAGCTGATTTTATCTGCACACAAAAAGGCATACACATTCTTTCTGTGGTGCAATTCTGCATTACAGCATAATACATGATGCAATTATCTGCATAGTACAATGTTTTAAATGAATGCCATTTTGTATTAACAGGAAATGATACAACATAAGTGCTGATGAACATCAAACCGTGACTTTGTAAAGCTTCTGCCAGTTCAAATTCGGAAAGAGAAAACAAGATTCTCCAGAGTGTTAATACTTTGTTTAATATTTCTGAGATGTTCCTGGAGCTGTATCAACGCTGTCTGCAGTTAGTTTTAATTTTCCAGCTGTGAGTAACTTCTCTGTTTATTTTGTGCTTTGAATTGTTGGCCAATAATGTCCTTTAAAAGCTCACTCGGAAATGAGGAAAAATTATTGTGTGCAGATAATTTTTTCCCTTTTCTGTGTAAATGCAATACGTACACAAAATCCAGTTTAAGGTAGAATGTAAAATGGAACACAGCTTATTTTGTTTTCTTTAGGCCCCAGTATGCATTAGATGAGGTGCTCATTGGATCTTCGTGGAAGTCCACGTACAGACCTCCTTTGGCCAGTCAGATATATGGTAGCCCTAGGGATGAATGATATGCAAAAAAAATCATATTGTGATTTTTTTTTGGCAGTTATTGCGATTGTGCTATAAGTCATGATTTCAGTTAGAATAGCCATTTTTGCATTTCATTTTTAGTTAAAAAAAAAAAATCTAAAAATGATGATGATGTGATTTTTGTTGAGGCTTTAACCAAACAAGCATGTTCCCTTATGTCTGGGGCATCTCTGTAGCAACACAATGCTTCATTTATGGTATGTTGTGACACATTTTTATGTTTATCAAAAAAGACTGCAGCTCTTGCAATTTGGATATTGGACTTGGCCATATTGTGATTTTGGTAAATCCTTCAGTCCTAAGGCCTAGTAAGCACGCATCCCTGATGAAGTGCTTTGAAACACGAATACAAAATTTTGACTGATCGGAGATCATTACAACAAAAAACAAATGATTGTCACCATGATAGCTTTCCAGAGTTGAAAATTTCCCCCTGGTAATTTAATTATAATGGCTGTGCAGTGTTTTGGCACCCGATAAGCCTTCAAACTCATGGATTTGTTACTAAAACTGAACTTCAAGGATCATATTTTATTTCCTCACTGGTATCTAAAGCAACACGCCCCCACCAACACAGCCTAATTTTTTTTTCAGTTATCAGTCTGAACATCCATTAAGAGACCTTGAAGCCCTTGTTCTGATGGTAGAAATTAGGGAGGCTGTGTCCAACTTTGCGAAATCCACCGTTTGACAACCACTCTCACTTCATCCAGCGATTGGCCAGGTGTGTGGAGGTGTGAAGGTAATCAGGGTTTGAGTGTTTCATTCAACCTCTCAGCTTTCAGTTTTTACACGGCTACTGTGCTCGTGACTGTGTGTATAATCAGGTGCAACATATGAGCCTTTGAGGGGAGACTATCCAAAAGTGGGCACTGTTATTTATCCACATTTGTACATTTCAGAGCCAATAGACACACTGCACAAGCTAGTGCATTTGAAGCATACTGAGACCTTTTCTCTCTCTCTAATATGTTTGCATACATGAACACACACCACTCCAGAGGGAATAAAGATATCATCTGTGATTGCCCCCTCCAAACCAGCAACGCAGACTTATGAATATGACAAACGTCCAATTTTCAAAGTGATAGACCATGTAAAAATCTAATTAAACAGGAGAAATCTACCATGAAAAGCAAGCTGTTAATAAACACTGTATCTCATTCATTATTCACGGCAAAATCAAGCCCAAAGAATGCTAGCTCATTTGCCACGGGAAAACCTCAGAATGAACCACCCATGCTTTAAGAATAATAGTTGGTCTCCAAAAAGAGTTGGCATGCTGATTGTAGAGATTTGCCAGATATGTGGAGGCACAGCACTGCAGCGGAGACGAGGAGTGATGCCAGAATAAAAACCAATTTTCTTTTTCTGGTACGTGAGCTAAATTGCTAGCAGAAAACACCAGTTGACACAATTACCGTTTGGGGTATAAGAATGGTGCTCTGTGACAGTGGATAATGAAGCCCAAGAGTTCAGCTTGTGGGCTACCAAACTTTTATTTTGATTAAACAAAATTCATCTGGTTTCAATTTTAACTGACTGAGTATTATTTCTCCCTTTCAAGTAAAGAGAGAGTGCCCCGACTGGAAACAAAAGAGGGGGGAAGGCCAGTGTGGTTTTGACATAGTGAGTGTGTGTTTTTGTGAGGGGAATAAATGGAGGGGGGGGGGGTTGATTCATCTGATTCCTTCATGCCACTGTGGCACAGGCTGTATGTATTGTCGGCTGGGTTGCCATAGCAACAGCTGCAGAGTAAGGAAATCTTTCTTTCCTCCTTCACACCCCCCTCCTTCTCCTCCTCTTTCTTCTTCTCTGTCCAGTACCTTGTCAAATTTCTGCTTCTTTCTCCCTCCCTCTCTTTCGCTCTCTCCGACTTGTACAGACATGGTTTGCAGAGTTTTGGGTGGGGAATGTTCAGGTATGCATTTGCACACACACACACACATATTCTGTCTGTGTGCTGCTGGTGTAGCTACTAGGGAACAATGAGTCTCAAAAAGAGACTTTCCTTCAAGAGGACCTGGAACTTCGGCACTGTAAGTAAACTGTGGTTTGCCGACTGAGCCTCCTCTTCCTCCTCTGTATGAAACCGGGAGACTCTTTTTGTTCAGTCAGCTGTTTTTCTCATTAATCTCCCTCTTTGTCGCTCGTCTCTCTCCCACTCAGAACAGCTGTTTGAAGCGGCGGGGACTCGTGGTTGTTTGTTTGCGGGGTGCTAGAATCAGCCTTGACTTGTGTAAAACTTTTTGAAGAGGCTTGTTTTTTTTTTTTTTTTAATCAGTGTGGTACAGTGTTGAACAGGGTACATCTCAACCCCATTTTTGAAGGCAGGAACATGCCTAAACAAGCCGAAAAGATTAAAGAACTCACTTTTTAAACATCAGAAATTCTCTCTGTGAGAGGAGTTAATGGTCACATTAACATTTGTGTGAATGCAGTTTATCTTTAAACTGATTTCACACTGATGAAAGTGTGGTCTAGTCATAATGTCTCACTTCATATCACACACATAAATCTGTCGGTGTGATCATCTACGTTCCTTCAGCATGTGGTGTGTCGAGATGCCAGACTGTATGTCGTGGGGGCTGTACCACAGTAAAGCTAGGAGAGCGTTTTCCAACTGGAGAACCAAACCATGCTCTCCTGTGACTTGGATTCTGATTTTGTCAGTTTGGTGGATAACAACATAACGTGAACATCTTTCAGAGGCATTCCCACTGGGAAATGGGATATTTGCAATTTAACCTTATATGAAAGAGATCAAAGGGGGGTTGTAGCACTGCAGAGCCACCCACAGTGGACAAGCTTGTCACCAGAGGTGTCAACAGAGGAAGAGCGTGTAAGAGGTGATCGTGCGCCTGGGTCATCACTTCAGCCTTATTGTAGGGGACTTGTGGGTGAGGAAGCAATAACGAGTTGAAAAACACACAGTGGTGTGTGTGGTCTAACCCTGCAGCCTCATACATACAAACATACACACACCATCCTCTGTATGTTTGCCAGCCCTGCCTGGTCAACCTTTACAAGTATGATGTGTAATGATGTATTTGAGAAAAGTGTTTCAACAATTAGTCAATCAAGATCCTCAGATTAATAACCAACAATTATTTATAATTTATCAAGCTAAACAGCCAAGCTTTTATTGTTTCCAGCCTCTCAAAAAAAAAAAAAAAGTGTTCTGCTTTATATCATTGTAAATTCAATATCTTTGTAAACCCAAACTCCACCACATCTTTTGGGTTTGGACTATTTGCCATGAACTGCAGCTTTTTTCTTCTCAATTTCCTGTTGTTTCATAGAGGAAACAATCAATCCATTATTGGGGAAAAAAATAAAAATCTGCAAATCAGTCAACCATGAAAATAATTGTTGGTTTCCCCAGTCAAGAATGCGAGTAGAATATATAAGTAGAGTAAGAATTAAATCTAGTAACTTATGTGACGCACTTGCTTAGATCAGTTTTGGGGTTTTGCAATATTTAATTCATTCTTTTAAAGGCTTAGACATGCTTACTCAACTTCTGACATAGTTGTCATTTACATAATTCTCCTATGAGACAAATGTGTCATGATTTATTGTCACTCCCACTCTTACTGTGCGGAAGTTCAACTCTTACAAGAAGCAGATATTTATCACAGCACCAGTTAGGCTTTAAAAGTAGTTTTGGGTTCCAAAGCATTGACAATAGTGAATCCAATAACTCATCATCAGCCTGGAGACTTTTGTTTGTTCAAAATGTACGTCACAGCGCGTGATGTCTGTCTTGTCCTTTAAAATTAACCACAGTCGCAACAGTCTATATATTTAAGGTTAGAGGTTTAGCTGTTTTTAGATCTGAAGGGGCAGACAGATGGAGTGGGTGTTCTCTCTTTTCTCTCTCTCCTCTGTTTCGACTTCATGTTGGTCTTCGTCCTTACCCACCCATGATTACTGTACACATGATGGCCACCACAGAAGGGCTGGCTTTTGGGTGTTGACTATATGGGCCTGGACTCAGCAGCAACAGAGTTGTAAAGAGGCTATGACAGACAATTAGTGGTTTAGTGGTCTACGTCTGATAGAGCTTTTGCATGTGGTCACTCCCAAAATGGAACGTAGCGTCACGTCAGTGCTCATGAGGGTGACTGCATCCCCTGCCTTCAGATGGACAGTTGAATAGTCTGGTCCAGTATATGTCTGGACTTGTTTTAAGTCTGGTCAATCAAGTTGAAAACTACTAATTAAATCAAAATTCACAGCCAAATAGAAATGATACCATGGGTAAAGTCAGGCTGGAAAAAGAGCCCACATCCTAATGTTTCACTTTCAAAACCAGCATCCATCATTTTTGTTATGTTTCTATGATATTACAGCTTGAAAATCCAGTATTATGCAATTTCACTAAAGCACAAACTGTGGGTACTGCTCACACCAAAGCTCAAGCCTGGCAATAAGAGCCTTGGTTAGATGTATTATCAGCCTTGAATATTCACACTTTGAAGTGGCAGCTCAGAAAACACTCTTCTGGAAATAGTCTCCCCTTTTCAGATGAATCCTCCAACGCACCAATTTTTCAAGTGTTCTTGGACCAGGCCCGAAGATGTGCCTCTCATATCCTCCCCTGCATTTAAATTTATTTACGACAACAGCTTCACAGCTCAGGGATTAAACCTCTCTTTATCAGCCTAGCTAAATTTATGCTAACAGGTTTTAGAGAAGCCCAATGCTGAGGCAGTGATTACTAATAGAAGAATTGCAAGTATTTTTTGAGCCATCATGAGATCAGACATGGGTGGTGTTTTATTGAGCATTACTCCTATTACACCCAGTTATGGAAAGTTGTCACTGTTAAATTTCCATTCCCAGTAGGAGTGATTGTTCTGTTTGCCCTTTATTCAGGATCCTCCACACACACATAAACTACTCATTCCCTGAATTAACAAGTGAAAAGGGGACCATTACAGCCAGTGATGGTCTCTGAAGTAGCTTTGCCTTGATGAGCTGTAATCTTTGTGACAACAGTTAGCAGGAATGCACACATTCATGGCTGTGAGTGTGTGAGGATAATATAAAATGAGGGGTGGGTCCTGGTGTGGAGGTGTGAACAGCTGTGTTTGGTAGTGACCAGGGGTCCACCCACTTACAAATGAACGTGTCTCAGCAGCACACACTCTCTACCATACAAACCGCAGAGCTGCCGGTTGGATGCCTGGAGAGACACTGTTATCAGCACAGTCCTCAGTCTCTTGTCTCAGCACAGGAGGTCATGAGAGCAGCCTCTCACTCATGTCTCTCTTTGTTCTCTTTCAGTCCGTTGCTTCTTCAGATGGTGGTGAGTACCATTCCTTTACTACTACTTTTAAAACACGCTTCTTTACAAAAAAATATAAAATCTAGAAGCAAACATTTCATATTAAAAGCTATGTTATGAACTGTTTCTGATCCTAAAACTGAGGTAAATCAAAGGTTTCAGATTTTAAAGCTTTTCCTTAATCATTCATTTTTACTAACATAGTGAGACCTTTTCATCTTGTCTAGCTTGCAGTGCTGTGTCTATTTTTTTTTGTTACTGGATCTTTACTTCTCATTTTCTACCCATAACACAGAACTTTGTAGTTGCTCAATAAAGTGGTCTAATAAAAAGACTTTTAGTGAAGATGGTGTATTCACTGTAGGCAGCATGCCTCATTAACAAAGGATGTTTGTTGAGTGTGTTTTGGGTCACAGCCGGTGCTAGCGTGCATGCTGTCTGGGCCTCCTTTTCATTGCAGTTTTAATAACATTTGCTAACAGGCTGACCGAGGTTGTGGTGAGGAGTGCAGCTCCGCTCCTTTCACTGTGGATGTGGATCAGACGCGCAGGGCTGTTTGCTTTCTAAAGCCATCTCATTAACCGAGCTACACACAATGTGGTAAACACGGATCCCAAAGCCTCAGTCTTGATACATTAAACCAAGTCCAAACAAATGGCTTGTCAGCAAACTGTAGACAGAGAGCTGACTCCATGTGACACGGGGAAAGAAGTCACTTTGCTTTATTCTGAAAAAGAAAATTCACTTTTGCTCAAATTGTCATAAAGCCTGTGCACTTTTAATGGCACAACCACTGATTCAGTGGAGCTAAAAGCTAAGACTGGAGGGATGAACTAAATTTTCAAAGGTCATGTAGAGGCCACATGAGTCATAATCTGAAAGACCTCACTGTGAGCCTGTCAGTGATGTCATGTACTATTTACACTGCTTTTATTTCACAACGCCACAGTCAAACTACACCTGTTTGTAAATCCACCCTACTCCTCATTCAGGTGTTTTAGCAAGATGAAGATATGCAGTGTTGCACCTTACTTGACCGAGCTAACATTAATGTTCACAACAGAAGAGATAGTCTGTTAATAGCAGTTGCCCATGCCAACCGGTTACCTCTCCACAGAATAACAACAGCCACTATGTATCTGTAACCAATCCTACTGTGATCCTTTTGTTTTTTTGTTTTTATTGTGCACTCATTGATTGGTCGGCACACAGCTCTAAAGTGGCCATCTGCTGCCATGATTGCAGGTACTGTGTAGGCAGAGGCCCCCACTTTAGTTCAGCACCAGCTCCTGGATCCTCACTCACTTTCCGTCCTTGTCTCCCTTTAATCAGCCATGTCACCCTGTGCTCCACACTTCCCTCCTAACATGTTTTGAACTTCGACATTCACTTATTGTGTAACGTTTGCTGGTGAAAAGTACAGGGTACAGTAAAGAGCCATCAGCTTTCCTTTCAACTCCCTTGGCCTTATAGTCTAATCCATTTCCCATATGGCACCTTTTGACTCCATTGTGCCTAGATAGTTTGATGACTAGTTGTTCCCTTTTCTAACGCTTGTACCTTTACCCACAGTTTCCTTGAACTAAACTTATTAGAAAATTGTTGAAAAGATTGTAGTGAGTTTTAGATGTGGTAGTTGAGCTGGTAACATTAGCAATAGAGCCAGAATCTAATATTATTCCCCTTAAAAAATAATGCTTTTTATTGTTTTGCTGCTTCTTGTTAATATTTTCACCAAAAATCATAGACATACCTTCTCGTGTTGTGCCTTTGATGAGTTCTAGTAAAATATAATAGAGCTCAATTACAGCATTACTACAGATTACCTTCAAAAAAAAAATTCAAACATATAAACAAGTTTAATGAACATGCAGTTAAAGAGTCAAAAGGAAGAAAAACACAAAAATCCCAAGGGATATTAAAAGGTTAAGAGGGCAAGCTGGATGACAGCTCTAATATTCCCTCTGGCTGGAATTACCCTTAACATTAGAGTCTCTAACCTTTGTATTGCTCTCCCCATCTTGCAGACTATAGTGGAGTCCAACTGCAGGGATGCTGCAGCCAGAGCAGCCTGAACAGTAATGGCAGTCTTCCAGGAGCAGGCAGCCACAGAGGGGTTCCAGAGCAGCGTGTGGCCAGTTGGGCTGCCTGCTTTGAACGTCTCCTCCAGGATCCAGTGGGCGTTCGCTACTTCTCGGTAAGCCGGGAAAAGTTTCTGAAGTTGATTGAATCCCTTCTCTCCAAAAGTGCTGTCAAAGCCAGCTGACATGGAGTGTCTTGGTACTTCAGAATTCAGATGTAAGAGTAAAGCAGAGCAGTAGGTCTGTGTGTTGTTTGGACTTTATCGATTCTAAACCCTTGTTTTGATTAAAAACATGTTATTAGAGCAGGAGAGAAAACTAAAATATGTCGGTAATAAAGCCATCTTTGTGAAGACAGTTTTTCATTTTCTTTTTCTTGTTCTTTTGCATTAGCTGATGATTTCCCTGCAATTGGACTGTAATTTGGTTATGCATTCGTATACAGTGCTACAGTAAATGTCTGTCATGTTAGACCTCCTTCCCTCATGCATTCTATTATTTTCACACAGTCATTACATTTTGCTGGGTAAATGTGAATCTTTGATAAAATTCTGAGTGTTGAATTTGGACTAGATTCAAGTTCAGAACAAATTCTCAATATCCATCTTAGTGTGTACAGGCATCTCATTTATGTTACCTCCCACATAAAAGACGTGTGTTTCAATTTAGCCCACAACACCTTCAGAACGCTCAACCTTAAGTTCTGGCGTCCCAGAACCACCTCGCTCCTCACCTTCCCTCAACACCGATCAGAGCGGCACTCGCCTACACTATCCTGCGCCCACACTTACACCAACCTTTTCACAGCATAACACCCATTAATTTCTTTCCTCACTCCTGGTCTCAACAAGAACAACAGCACTGGGAATTTGAGAAAGTGATGACCAGCTTGAGATCATATAGAAACTTTTGGACTGTATGTTTCCACAGGAATTTCTCAAAAAAGAATTCAGTGAGGAGAATATCTTGTTCTGGCAGGCCTGTGAATACTTCAGTCATGTCCCTGCAACTGATAAGAAGCAGGTAAGTCTGCAGTATGCAGTTACAGATGCAGTTATGGCTTTGTGCATTGTATACTGTGGTCCAGTGTGAACTGGCAGATCTTGACATTGTTAAAAACTTACTGCGTACACTGGTTAAATTACAGTTATCTTAACAGCAGCTGCTTCCAACTTAAAACACAATAAAGTCTATGTGTAACCCTATTTTAAACCACAGGTTACACCAAACCACAGGTTTAAAATGAGTCAGTTGTTTCATTTGAATAATTTTAGATGCCTGAAAGGAGAAAAGAAAAAGGAATGGTTAGAGGAACAAAATGCATACTTTTCTGTAGTAGAAATATTTCTTGCTTTTTGCTAAATCACTGCCTTACAGTGCAGGATCTCTACATGTGAGATGACATCTTGATGCCCAATTAACTCAAAAACATGATTAGATAAGCGTGTAACATCATAACTTTCTGCTGTTGTGTTTGTAATTCTGCATCATCAAACCTCTGTCCCACAGCTGTCCCAGAGAGCAGGAGAGATCTACAACAGCTTCCTGTCCAGCAAGGCCACCATGCCGGTCAATATTGACAGCCAAGCCCAGCTGGCTGACGATGTCCTCACCTCCCCACGGCCCGACATGTTCAAGACGCAGCAGCTACAGGTACAAACAGACCGCAGTCGAGTTCATTTATTAAGATGGCACAATCTGTTGGTTGATAAACAATGTGGTGCTGAAGATCAAAACATTTTTCTAGACAGTATTATTAGGAGGCTTTCTGTGTGTGCAGTTGGGGGTTTGTTCTCATCTAGCCTTTAGTCACTTTGCACAAGCATATTGGGTTTTTTTGGTGGCCATCTGGGTTTGTTTACGAAAGGGCTCTGAGGCTTTAACAGAGAGATAAACACAAACTGGCATACACCCACAGAGAATCTAGAGCATACTGTACACACAGACACATAGACGTGCAGTTAAAGATCTGTATATTTTCAGCTTGCACATGAGCATGATAAAATGTTAACTGTTAAGACACCTGTCATAACATCAACTCTAACCATATGTTAGCACAAGTAGTTTTGTTCCTCCTGTTTCATTTTCTGTTCTTCACTCCCTAATTTTTTTTACCCATCCTGCCTTTTTGTACATCTGATATTTTCCTCTAATTTTCTCTTTCTGACTCTCACTAACCCACTTTTTCCTTATCTATCATCATCACTGTTTTTTCATACTTACAATCAACCTCTTTCTCCACATCTCCAGATCTTCAACCTGATGAAGTTTGATAGCTATTCCCGATTCCTCAAGTCCTCCCTTTACCAGGAGTGTATGCGTGCTGAAGTGGATGGCCAGCCCTTGCCAGACCCCTACCAGATCCCCTGCAGTCCTGCACCATCCAAACACAGTGCCAGCTCTGACCGCTCCACCCTTTCCACTCCAAAAAAGGTGCCACTAGAGATTTAGACTGTTTTAAATGGATTAGTGATGGAAATATACGTGTGATCATCAGTTCAGTTTGGCAGGTTAAGCACATATTGTTTGTCTGCCATCCCACAGGAGGCCAGAAAGCAGAGGTCAGGGAGGTCACTGAACGAAGACAGCAGAGATGAAAGTGCTGACAAGAAGCGTGGGATCTTCTTCTCATGGTCCCGCAACAGGAGCTTTGGAAAAGGACCAAAGAAGAAGGAAATTGGAGACATTAACCTCGGTGAGAAATTAATTAACAAGCCTGTTGCCTTTTGGTTACAAAGATTCCCATTGTTTAAAGTGTGTTTTGCAACACACAAACCTCCAAAGTGCTGAAGTGTCCTTGAACAAGACACCAAATTGCTGCCAGCTACAGGGTTGCCATGAGCTACATGCAGAGGAGGCATGTAGAAACACAGCTGCCCTGCGGTGAGCAAAGTGTTCCTACTGGTACACTGACAAGAACATATTTGGTACAACTCTGGCATTTTGATATGGTTAAGAGAGTATTATCCTCAAAGAGCATTTAAAGGTGGCAAAGTATCAACATGTGGACAATATGGTGATTCTGACTTTCTTTTAGACCTTTAAGCTTTGTCCATTTTTCATTTATTTGTTAGTAAATATACTCTGAAAGCACAAGTAGTCATGTCAAAAATTCATTAATGTGAGTAGTGCGCTAGTGTTTCTTATCTGCATCAACTCATCCTCTGTGCTGTTTTGTGCAGACTACTGGGGCAGTAATGGGCGGAGGGAGTCCCAGGGCTCCTTGTCGTCCGGTACCAGCCTGGAGATGGCCACTTCCTGCTCTGCTGGCAAGATTGAGGTAAGATTCCTCTGGACAGATCGCCATGGCAACACAGAGCCCAGTGTCTGGTGAAGACATCATTATAGGTCACAGTTGTTTTTTCTTTAGATGGAATAAATCAGAAGGTTAAGAAAACCTGAAACTACAAGTACAACTAAACCCTAACCCTAACCCTTTTTTAATTCTCTATCCCTAGTCTGATAATCGCCACTCAGTCGGAGTCTGGGAACGCTCCTCTAAACATTGCAGTGTGATTCTACCCAATGGTTCCTGCTCCTCTATCACACTTCGACCTGGCGCCTCCATCAGGGATGTCCTCCAAGATCTCTGTCACAACATTAGTGTCAACATTGCAGCCGTCGACCTCTTCCTGGTGGGAGGGGAGAAGGTGAGGGAGCCAGATGCTGACAACAAATTACAGACAAATGCTAAGAACATCTGCTGCTAATAGATCAGGAAGCAGAGCACAGCTGGAAGCACCTCTTGAATGAATAGGCTCAGCTTTCTGTTTATTACAAATCAAACTTTGATAATACAGTGTGACAACACTTACCATTTAAACATGCTTTATTTTGTAAGAAGTCATTGAAAACTTAATCTGAAGTCAACCAAAGTGAATTGAAAAGATTACAGAGGATTTAAGTAGAGAATGTGTCTTTTAGTGACTGCATAAAGATGTTACAGTATGAAGTTTTCTTGGATTTATGTGTTGCTAATGTGCACTTTTATGGGTTTTTTTTTTTCTATAGCCTTTGGTGTTGGATCAAGACTGCATGACCCTTAGCTCACGAGACCTGAGACTGGAGAAGCGGACGTTGTTTAGGTATGAACAATCAAACAAACTTTGACTGGATCTGTCAATTTCCACATTTTCTGTCTATGCTTTTATGCTATGATATTTACTTTTGTTCTTTATCTGCTCTTAGATTGGACCTGGTCCCCATTAACCGCTCCGTGGGCCTGAAAGCCAAACCTACCAAACCAGTCACTGAGGTCTTACGTCCCGTGGTGGCCAAATATGGCCTCCACCTCAGCGATCTTGTGGCCAAAATAGTAAGTCCTCCGCGGTGGCTACAATGCCTTAATGTGTTTGAAGCAGCCTGTGCAGTGTGTGACAGTGCCACAGGGTGGAGTATCATGGTTAGGGGAGGGAAGCGACCGCATCCTTTTCCATCTCTACACGGTGGTTAGCACTCTGACTCAGCCCAGCCTCTGAAGATGGAGCACCAGGGCTATAATTAAGAATGACGACACTCCTCAAACATGCCGACTCTTTACTCCTCCCCTTAACCCTGCCAGAAGATTTATTTTAGTCCTGTGGGTTTCCAGGCATTATAACTGTATTATACAGTAGACCAGATCTCAAAGACGGTTTATATATTAAGCAAATACTTGTGCACTCAGATCGAAACCATATGTTAAGATGTATTAAATAGCTACATATGTAGACTTTTGCAAATCAGGTGAAGATACTAACTTGCTGACCATCAAATTGTGTTTTGTTTCAGAGTGGAGAAACTGAGCCTTTGGATCTGGGTGCCCCCATATCCAGTCTGGACGGGCTGCGAGTTGTGCTAGAGCGAGTAGACCCAGCTTCAGGCAAAGGTGAGATTAATATGAAATGTTACAAACTGACAAAACTAAGAATTTACAGATGTTTAACTGCCAGATGTAAATCATGTCCACCTGTGTTATTTCATTGATTAACATATTCAAGTTTTGCAGAACATGTCTCTTAGTTCTTAGGTCCTCCCCTCTCATCTGTCTCACCCTCTCCTCATCTGTTTTCTCAGTCTGATGAATTCATGTTTCTTTTTCAAACAGACAAACCCAAATCTTCCTCCCTAAAGAACCACCCTCCCACGAGGAGTTTTTCTGCAACAGTAAGTAATCACAACATCTTTACTCTCATTCAGCATAGTGCTAAAAAGTCCAGATGTGGTGTTTTGTCCTTTTCTATTGCTGTGCTGCTTCTGCATCATTCAGATTCATTTAATAGCAGCCCACACGAATCTCTATTAACATTAAGCCCATGCTAAGCCATCAGTTGGTGTTTATTTTCTGTTTTTTTTTTTTGTATATTCTTCACCCTAACACTGCCTGGGGCTGACTCACTCACTCACTCATGTTTTTCTGTGCTGGAGTTACTGCAACATATGTAGGCAGATCATACTTGGTCTTGATATTGGCAAGGTCAGTAAAGACACAGAGCCAACAGATGGTCCTGTCTCCTCTTTACATGATGGTCGCAGTAAATCTGGACACTCTGCTCAGTAGGGTGCTTGGTAGCTCATGCTTAGCCTCCCCCTTCAACTTCCACCCTCCCCATCCCTCCATCCCCTAACAGAGTGCATTGTTATTGTTGCATCTGCAGGGAGATGAGAGGTCAACACCAAAGGACTTTTCTGTGAGAGCAAGTGGACCAGACTCTGCACTCCCAGGGGAAAAGAGAAAACAGAAAAAGATTAATATAGATGAAGCTGAAGGTAAATCCCCCTTTTCCTTCTTTCTCTCTCTCTTTGTTTTTTTTTTTACTTGTGGTGGATTTCTTAGCTTTGCTTTGCCTCAGGACTAACTGGTATCTTTGGCAGCTCTAGAGGGTTATTTTCTCTGTCAGGTGTGAGGCTGCTACGCTGCATGTTAAACCCAACTAATCCTTTTCTGTCAGGTGCTCAGCTATATGGAAAGTTTAAGTGAGAAAACTTGTTTGATCTGTTTTGCAGAATTCTTTGAGCTGCTGAGCCGGGCACAAAGCACCCGAGCCAACGACCAGCGTGGACTCCTGAGCAAAGAAGACCTGGTGCTTCCTGACTTCCTGCGTCTGACCCCACCCACCTCCTCCTGCTCCGTCTCCTCTGACTTGGCCTGCTCCACTCCTGACTCCCTAAAACAGAGCCGGGAGAACGGCGTCTCTTCTCGGGGGCTCCTCACCTCCAGCCTTCGTTCGGAAAGCCTGGACTCCTCCCTCAGCTCCAGTGCCAATGGACACTCCGGAACCAGGCGGTGCCTGATGCCCCCTCCCCGCCACCCAACTTTCGGCACCCACCTGTCCCCCATCCCCCGGCCCTCAGACACCCGGCCAAGCCTCCGCACTGTGGAGGAGGACGTCCACACTGACCTGACACTTGTGGGCGAGGGTGACATCAACAGCCCAAACAGCACATTGCTGCCTCCATCACCAACCCCCATAGCGTCCTTCGATAGCAGCCTGCCTGAAGCCAACTTCACTCCACCACCATCCTGCTCCCAGTCTCAAGACGCAGGTGGAGAGGGAAAGTCAAGTTCAGGTATTTCTACAGTGTAATAAACCAGTGCTCAGTGTGTTTGCGTGTGTGTCGTACGTGCATGTGTGCTCTCTCTCCGGTGGTCTAAACCTGACCACCTTCATGATAAAACTCCCTCTACACTGACTTTGATGCACTTTAATGACAAATTGATATGACTCTTTCTCAGTTTGCCAATCATATCAACTGATTTGTTTTATTAAACATAGCAAAGCATGTGTGTGATGATCGTAATTACACTCAGTCATCGTGTAAATAGTGATGTGTATATTTTGTTCAGTGAGTAACGTTTACTTGGATGTCACTTCCCACACTACAAATTGTTGGGCTCTCCACCTGGAATTTGTTTATTCCATATATATTATTGTTTATTCCAGTAAAATATTATTTTGTACTTATTCCAGTACAAAATAATAAGAATACATTTTTTGTAGGTTTGGGTGCATGAGAATCCTGATGTAACTGATTGCAGAGCTTATGAATATTAATAATATATGCATAATGCATACAGATTAATGATCAATATTTGACAATACTGTAGTCAGTAAAGGTTGTACTGAGGATTATAATTCAGAGCAACTGAACAGTTGAAAGTCATGAGATGAGCAGCTGTGTTTCCTGGCATTATGGCCTCATCATGTACAATGAGAAAACATCGTGGCGAGCCAGACCCATTGTTTTACAGTGTTGGACCTGAAAATGCTAAACAGTCATTACAAAACAAATGCTGTATTCCTCTCCATCCCACCACCTCTAGTTAAGAGCAATTCAACAATGTCAGTGTCAGAAAGGGTTTTTTTTTTTCTTACACAACTCTCTACAACCGGTGAGTCATTAAATGGTGTCAGCTCCTGCTGTAGCCATTTGAGCAATGGTGAAAATAATTAGTCACTGAAGGACAAGTGCTTCTTAGCGCTGGTGACATTGTTGAATTGCCTGTCATTCTTTATCTGGGTCATTCACTCCCTCTCTAGATCCCTGTTGTAGATAATCACTGCCAATAAACTCTGTACCTGTGATTGAGTAGATCTAATAAATGTTAGAATTGGAAATCACTCTCGTCTGTCTTTTTACACGTTTGTGAGCTCAGTTTCCCTCCTCCTCCTCTTCCTCCTCTTCCACCACCACCTCTACTCTCCGCCTCCGCATGCCATCTCCCGTTCTCCTTTAGCTCGGTTTTATTTTGTCTTGTAGCTTCCTGCTCTCATCAGCTCCCACTCCTTTGTGTACTTTTCTGTGTGCACTTGTTTCAGGGTGTCGCTGCTCGCTGTGTGTATTCTGCTCAGATTGTTCAGTGTGGTGTGTTTGTGTGGTCTCGTTACACATTGCTTGGTCTACCTGCTTGGTGATTCGTGTGTTTTTTATGGGGTCACGACTGTTGTGCGTTGCTTTAGCGTGGCATTGTGGGTCTCTTGAGTCTGTCTTCAGTTGAACTTGTGTCTTCAAAGCTTGCTGGTGTGTTAGTTCATTCTGTTTGGAGAGCAAGAACATTATCATCTCCTGCAGATGGATTTCATTTTCTGTTTCCCGTCTTCCCATCTTGTCATTTTTTCCCCTCCTCGACTGTGTATGTTTGAGATTTTAAGGTAAACAATCAAGTGGTGAATTGATTTGTAATGGTGTTGGTTTTTTCTACAGTGGATGTGACATTGTCAGGATCTCTCTCTGCACTTGTGTGTGTGTGTGTGTGTGTGTGTGTGTGTGTGTGTTCAGACCAATTAGAGACAACATGGTTTGATTCTGGCTTTAAAGAAAATCCCAGGAAGCCTCTTTTGAAACCCAGTGAACTCTACAAAAAAAGAAGATAATTACGCTCAACACATTTCCCAACAACAAAGTCGAAGTCAAATGCTCTTTTGATGAGTATCTTGCACTTCAAAGCACTTAATCAAAGGGGCACAGACATGTTCACTCTGACCTTATTGCCTTGCGTTAACAACTAGGTTTAAATGAAAGGTAAAACGTACACAAGATGATGAGGAAGAATCGACTACAGGCTCGCTTCTCTTTTCTGGCTGCTAAGCGCACAAGCCTGATTTCTTCCCACCACCGGGCACCATGGTAACCTTATCCATGAGTTGACTGAGCTACAGATAGAAACTGTCACTACTGGTTTTCATCTATCTCCCAGCCTATTTCTCTCTGTCTCTCTCTCTTTCTCCAACTCACTAAAATAGAAACAGCCATGATTCAGTAAAGCCATATTTTTAAACGGTTTTCCACCACGGCGTGGCTGAATCTGAGCTGGGATCTGCAAACATGGAAACGCAGCAACGCCTCCGTTTCACCACTTTTTAGTGACTTCATGCAGTTGTTAAGTTCGAATTTGGATGGAAAGCCACACTCAGAGGCACAACAAACTGAATAAGGATAAATCCATCACTCCAAACAAGGCCAATTAAATAAATATGGTTCAACAGGATTTCTCCTCCTTATCTGTTTAATTCAGTCACTGCGGACCCTCTCCAGTTTGTGTATCACTGTTGGACTGACGCCCTCTGCTGTTTCAAGGGAACAGATATAATTACTGCTGAGGTGGATCACCATGTTCCTCAATTCTGTGTTATTCAAAACTTACAAAACACAATACCAGAGGGAATAAAGTGCTGTACAAGAGAACAGCTTCATGCCAGCCTTTGTGACTGTTGCTCATATTTGGGGTTGTATGGATGAGTAAGTATAAGCATTTGCATCTAAAACGGAGGCTCTGAGGCACCTTCCTCAGTACCAAGAGTCTCTCCGGCCCACAGGTAGTTTACTGAATTTGGTATATCAGGTGTAAATTAGCCCCCTGATTAGACTGAAAAAATAAAAACCAGAAGGGCTCTGGTCTGAATCAAGAGGGCCAAAACTGCTGCTCTAATGTTGTCTCAATCATTTCTTAATCACGGCTGTAATCACTTCTCCCTGTCTGCCAAGCACCAGGTCTGCAGGGATTAGGACGTCCACTAGGGGGTGACATCACACAGTGTAACTCCATTCATATGAAACTGATTTGAACTCAGTACATGGAGTATTTAGTTAAGTCAACAACAAAGCTGACCTCTTCAGAAACTAGAGCTACATACAGTATTTAATTGCCTTTGGAAATATAATAAGCAGTAAGTTGTAGCAAAGGTCCTACAAAGATTGTGTTTCCTTATCCTCTCAGCAGCCAGTTGTTGCAAGTGTAATTTAGACTAAATGTTTGGCTCATACAGAGAAGATTAAAGAGTTCCTCACAGTAAATGGGACATCTATCCTATGGCCAGGCTATCACCAAAAAGTGCTAATGACTTTTCAGCAGTGTGCACCTGAGGCACCATATGGCTCACTTTTCCCTCAGGCCAATGTCACTGTCTTCCCCCTCATGCCCCTGCATCAGCTCTCAAAACTGGCAGCCACTGACCCCGGGCCAGCCTTATCATCCATCTGGTGGTCAGAGGAGGACTCCACGCAGATCTTTGGCAGTCCTCCCCAGCTACAGGGAGGACTGTAGCTGGGTCCGTTCCAGTCTGGCTGGTCTGTCTCAGCTCCCTGCTGCTGCTGTCACGGCTGTAGACGAGATTCGCCACAGGAGACGTGGCCATGTAAAATGCACGTGTCAAGAAGTAATTTTTTTACACGTCACAGCCCAGTCAGCAAGCTTGAATATGGAAAAGGTGCATGTGAAAAACCTATAGGTAAATAATGAAGGGAAAACACATGTATTCTAGTGAGGTGCTGGCTCACAGATAAGGGAGATCGTATGGAAACACTGATTCATAGAACTTAAATAAAAACACTGCATTGGAGTCATTACATGAGCAGACAAAATCAGACGTATGTGAAAAACAAATTAACAACAGATAACTATATCTATCTCAACATGGTCCTGAGTCCTGAGACAGACTGGGAACCTATCAAGGGTGTTTCCCTGCCTTTTGCCCAGTGCATGCCGGGATATGTCATATAAACCTGTCGACCCTTAAAAGTAACAGTGGCTTGTGACTGAAGCTTATCTGGACTATTGGTGAGACAAAATGTGATCTTTCAAGACGTCACCTTTGGTTTTGGGAACTGAAGACTTTTTATAAACATTTAATCAAGAAAGTTATTGTCAGATTAACTAAGGATGAAAATAAGTTAGAGATAAAACTATACAGTATTTCACAATAGCAATTATAAATTAAGTTTAGAGGATAAAGGATTTTTTTCATCATCTCTCACCACCTCAGGTCTTTCTCGTAACCCCAACGCCCAGGTTTTGATTCACTGGAATCAAGAGTGGACAAGCGTGGCATAGAGGATTTACTGTATAAATTCATGGCTTTGGAAGTACAATTTTTTTTTTATTCAATAAACCATGTAACAACTCTACATACCAATATCAACACATCACATCCTGCAGAAAACCCAGTGACGGAGATTTGTGTAGATACAGCACAGTTGTTGACAAGAGGCCTTGATAATTTCAGATTTTGACTGATGTCGTGACTTTGTCCCAGAAAACAACTCTGCATCACAAGATTGGAAGATAGTTGAAAACTCGTTGTATTTGCTTGCTGGGGGCTCAGTTTGGTTCACCTTGTACTTTGTTACAAGCCAGTCGCTATGCCGAGGGTCTGTGTAAGGTCAGCTGTTGGATCTCACAGGCTGTGTTTACATATGTGCTGGACAGCAGTGAATCACAGCCAGCGGAGTCAGGAGAGTCTCTGTGTTGAAGTGCTGTGTTTGAGTCACTCTGGCCTCTGTGTTTAGAGTCTGTGGGGCCACAGGGTTCACATGACAAGTGGAGAGTTTATCACTCATCATAACTATAATGCCAGCATCCCGGAAACTTTGGCTTTTAGCCCCACGAGTGCACTCACATAAGAACAGGGTGATGTTATAGCCCCCATGCCCAACACACCCTCCGTAAATGTGATTTTAGGGGCCCGGGGATTCCTGATGAGGTCATGCAGCTCTGAACCGTTTGAAACGAAGCACAGGTGGTAATGTTGAAATAAAACACATGTGAAGGCAGTGAATTAATATATTTCATCCTGGTTCAATTTCACTACATTCTTTCCAATGAATTGGCAGGCGAGTGAAGCAAGTTTGAGCAGAAGCAGTGAGTTTGTCCTGACAACAGCTGTCCAGATTGCACAACTATGCAATTGTTACGATTATTATACGTTTATATAATATATATTGTGATTATTATACGAACGCGTTAAACTGATGTGTTTGTTCAAGTGATGCAGGGTCAAAATGTTTGTGCACCCACGCGATGGGTGACAAAGTTTCCGTTTCTTAGATCCCCTTAAATTTAATCTGGTCATGCACAGCATCTGGTCATCCAGCAGTGTTTTGTTATGTCATTGCTCAGTCGCCTGCGGGTCCACATGAGTCAAAGATGCATGGAGATGAAGTGAAAGCCAAGTATAACTGGCTCTTTTGTGACTATGTTGCTGTTATTCAAAAAGACATTTTTGACAACTATTTGTAAACTGAGGATTGTTTGTCTGTTGTTCTTTGCTTATTCAATCATCCGTATTTGTTTTATATATAAACAATAAATCAAATTACATGGAATGTGACAATCCCACAGGAAATAATCACCCAACAGTTTTAGCTTTTTGTTTTAAGCTCTCTCCGCTCTCATCAACCCCATTTCCAGCAGCAGCAGCAGGCAGAAAAGCTCAGGGCTGCTTAGGCTTATTATCTGATAATATATAAATGCTGTGTTTAGCTCTTTCTTCTGTCCCCAAGTGGCCAAAAAAAAAAAAATTCAATGAATGCAAGTATTTGGTGGTTTGCCGTTTTTCACAGCTACAGTCATAAATTTTCAACTTGCGATCCATAATGTGTCAGCTGATCTTAAATCTTCTGTCTCTCTTTTCTCCAAATCCACAGAAGGAAGAACAGAAACAGCTCCCAACATCAAATCACCTGCTGACAGAGCCGACGCCGCGCAGACGGTTCAGGAGGTGATGGATGTGGAGGGAGTGCATCTAGAGGAAGGAACACTGGAAACGTCCCGGGGGGAGGACTCTGAACTCAGCCTGAGCTTCCAGGGCTATGTCGCCGAGCTGCGGCAGTGCCAGAGCAAGATGAGGAACGCCCAGATGCCCCAAAACGGCCGCAGTCCACCAGAGGGCAAGGACTGCAAGACAGACCTTTACAAGGCCACAATTGTCTAAAGGGAACCCCCCCCACTGCTGCACTTTTTAAGCCTGAGGCACTGTCTGTTGAAAGAGAATTAGTCAAAAGATGGGCTGCATGTACAAAGCTGGCAATTTCCAGTCAACATTATGGTGATAGATGTTGTATATTTCTAATGAATTCTGGCGTCTTCTTGTTGATTTTTAGTACTGGTTGTAATTTTGGGACAGTGATACATTTTTGTTTTGGTATAGTTTAATAATTAAGCACAAAGCAGTTTTATTACGAGCCATGTTAGACCAAGGACAACCGTGGAGGATGCCTGAAATCCTTTTTTGGGAACCATTTTCTAATGAGGCATACATTAACAGTTGTTTATAAGTTGTAATTAATGCCCTTATTATAAGCCACTGGTTGGGTTGACAAAAAAAACATCTTATCCCTGTGTCCTCTTACTAGCTTTTTTCCATTGGTCTTCTGCTGAGAAAAACTGTGAGAAGCAGCTGAAAGCTCTGGAAAAAGCAAGAAAATATTTTTCTCTATTGATTAACCATTAATTAAGCTATTAATTATAATTTATAGACACAATTTGTAAAGTTTGACAAAAAGATCTCATTGTATTTACTAGATTTTTACTAGATGCAGCCGAAAGCTCCACAAAAAGCTAGTAAATGTTTTTTTTTATTTACTACTTATCTCGAAATCATTACTAAATTATTTATGAACTATCAATTAAGATATTAACTACAATGAATTAAGCTATAAATTGCAACTTCTGAATACTTTTAGCTTAAGCTTAGCTCCACTAAGTAACTTTATGCACTGGTATTGATTTCAGTTTATAAAGTGTGAACTTTATAAAGCGTGCCCTATTAGAAAATGATACCCACTGTTGTCGGACCATATGTTAGGCAGAACTCTGTTTATAGGATCAAAAGGGAGCTAAATCACAATTTTCTTGGATATTCAACTATTTCCTGTTTGTATCTTGACTTGACAGTACCTTTATTGCCTGTAGTTCCTGCTTCTGTGGTTTTGAGGTTGTCCAACTGTTTGAAGATTAAAAAGCTTTGATGGCTGCAATTCCAAGAAAACTGATGCTCTTCTCTTTTGTACATTGATTAATCCTGGTACTTCTAGCAACGGGGAGACCATCCTCGCTATCCTGTTCTAACCTCCAGCTCATTTTGTAAAAAATACTTGAAGTATTCTTTTGTCTGCGTTTATAACCCAAAGTCTTACATAAGACATTCACATTCCTGAATTGACCTTCTAGTCATATTTGGCCAGCTAAATGTGTTTGCCAAGCCAGAACTATCAATAATTAATCATACTGTTGTCTTAGTTGAACAATTTCCTCTATGGAAACACATTTACTTCACCTGGGGATGGGTTACTCATGTGGACGTGCTCTTTAGTGGTCCAGCCCCCTCTTTGTATTTTTAGCTCAGCATCTGGAGAGGAATTGTTACAGATGGTGAAAATTAGAGGTTAGATTATGGGACTGGGGAGTTTGTCTTGACACAGCATGTCACTGCTGGAATGCTGACAACACAAGGCTCGTAGGGTTTGTTACACTCTTCACGTTAACTCCTCCCTGGTTTCAAAGGTACTGTCATTATTGAATTCTTCATGGAACAGTAATTCCTTCCAGTTCCTAGATACAACCCAAATTGGACTTTCTCTTATCTTAAAAATGCGAGATAACTCACTAAACCACCTGTAAATGTTTTGATGTCTAGTCTGCTTCCACCCTCTGCTTCTCTGCCAATTCCCATGGGAGTTGCTGTGTATGTTAGGAAACTTATTTTGAAGGGCAGACACATCTGTATTACCTCAGTCACATTTTGCAATAATTAACTGCAAAACAGTGCGAGTTTGTGTTTTAGTCACTTGTAGTTAGTGCAATACACAATTTCACCTTCAACAAAAAAAAATCTTACCTAAACTGATTAAAGTCTATGAACCCAAACGTTAATATTAATGAGTGAGTGTAACTGACCGACAGTGTGTTGGATTCACTAGTTCCTTCTTTCAGTTTTTGCTTCTCATTTTACGTTGCGTAAGAACTTCGTTAGAATTGTTAAAGGGGCACTCCAGTGACTTTTTGTCACAAGCATAAGACAAGCTCCAAAAATTCTGCATCGCACATTTTCAACAATGCAGCTTTGCCTGGGTCAGATCCTTTGACATGGTTGTTATCACATATAAATGTCATGGTAAAGTTTAGTTAGATAACCAACCCAGTTAGCTAGCTTAGTGTCATTCAAGCTATAACTTGTTTGATGAAAAATAGCAGAATTATCAATGAATATATCCTACAGATAATCAGATAGATTTGCCACTGTATTTTTGGTTTAAAATCTTTTTATTTTTTGAAAGACTGAGAAACTCCTCGGGCGATGAGCGTGTTGAGATTTATTTCAGAACTCAGAACTCTAATTCTTTTATATGAGCTTAATTTAATCAGTCTTCATATTCCCATGTTAGTGTTATGTTCGAATGCTTCTGTCAAAATGAAATGTGAGAGCGCTTTGACTGAGAGAACCCATGTTAGCAGCAGAAATCGGGCCAACTGCGGCGCAGCGTCGGCAAACCCGGCTGTGTTGAGGCCGTGGCGGGCACCTGGGGTGATTTCGGTGAAGAACTGGCACATTTGACAAACCGAACTAGCGTTAGGCCAACGGTGTCGCTTCTACTGAACTGCGATCAACTGCCAACATCTTGCTCAGCTCATTGCCATTAGCTGGTGCAGAGATTTCACCATAGCTTTACTCCAACTGAACGCCGATGAGGGCTCGTATCGATTGTAAATATTTATTTGAACATCTTAAAAACAAAAAACAAAAAAAAAAACAAAAAAAAAACATTATACAACAATCAGACATCATACCTTTAAAAAAAACAAACAGGTCTTAAAAGCAGCTTCACACACTGTAACATGTTGCATGGTGCCTGGGGCAGGACCGGGGGGGGGGGGGGGGGGGTCCCGGCCCCCCCTACACCACCTCTGCCTCATCCTCTGGAAACTTTTGGTCTCTTTTCTCTCTCTCTAACTTGCCATGATGAAAGTGTGGGCGTCTGCGGGGAAGGTGCTGAGGAAACACCAGCCGCCCGAGAGGTAGACAAGCCCGATGACGCAACGGGTTTACTCAATACAGCTTAATATTGTGAGGGACAGGACAATACTTGCAGGGTTTCCCACGTTTCCTATGACCAAAAGCGGGCTGAGGACTCTGAAACTGACAGATATAACGTGACAGACACTCAGACCCTCTTCAGGAAATAAGCTTCTCCGGACACCAGGGCAGCGACCGACGCAGGCTTTTCTGATGGCACACATCATGTTACTTCTCCTGCCTTGTGTTTTCAGTGCAAGGGCGGTAAGTTTTGACTGCCCTGCTCACCTGTGCGGGTCTAACCCTAACCCTTTTTGATTCATTTATTTATTTATTTATGTTTTCTTTAAATCCACTGAAAGCAATAAAAAATAACGCGTCTTCCTTGTTTGCAGCGAATATTAGTCCCTGGATATGAAACAGCCATCTCCAAAGAGCCATACAGGGAGAGCCGGAAAGGTAGGTTTTTACTTCAGCCCCGGGTTTCATTTAGAGGGAAAAGGGGGCAGGGGGGTGCACATTGAACTGGCAGTGAATCTGATATATTTTCAGCTGGAGGAGCTAAAACATGAAGCATGAGGGAACAAGTGCCTGTGCAGGTTGTTCACTGTCATCTCAAGAGAGGATCTTTGATTTAATGTCCCTGACCAGAGAAGCCATGTGCAAAGTGAAAGCAGGCTTTGTGTTTGAGCTACAGAGGGACACAGGGCGCGTGTGTTGGGGACAGTTTCCGTCTGTGTTCACTGAAAGCCACTAGCAAACTGTGATGCTTTTTTCTTTTTTTTTTTTTTCTTCTTCTTCTTCTCTGTTGCCAGTTCTTACGACAACAGGCAAAGAATGTAAATTCCCATTTCGTCAGGGTGGAAGGATTCACCATCGCTGCATCACCATCCTGTCCTCGAGACCGTGGTGAGTCCCCATCAGCCAGCCCGTCTGGATCTACTGTTTTGGTTGCTCAAACAGTCACTAATGTGTGTGTAACCACACAAAGTTACCACACACTTACATTACACAAAAGCGACAGCTCAGCACTTGTAGAAGTGCTGCTTCGTCATATTTGGTTTTGTTCAGACACACACTCACAAACCACAGGGCTTCTGTACGTCACCATCTCACAGATATTAAAAAAAAAAAAAAAAAAAAAGGTACAAAAACACTGGTATTTTCCACCGCACAATACAGTAACAAGTGTGACACTGATGCAGTGTGTAATTAGGGTGTGTTGTGGCACCTAATTACAGCTCGCAGTGAGGCGGGATTTGAGCAACAGTGTCATCAGGAAACATAATGCAATTTTAATGAGGTAATGAGCTAATTGTCTTTAATAAATTGCTCGTTGCTGAATCATTTGTGGGCCTTGTAATGATTTGTGTGTCACGAGGAGAACGTAGAAACACAGTGATATCAAAACTGCAACTAGACGTTTTTTTAAAGGCGACACAAGATAAAAATGTGGATTCTTCCACTAAAATTAGACTATACAGATGAAGTTATAACACATTTCTTACTTCATGCAGTTTATCCTAAGGGCGTATAAACAACTGTCACAGTAAAACCATCATGAGGGAATTTTTATTGCCTCTGATTGTGACACAGCTGCAGAATTTATTTATTTTTTTTGATAGATGTTGGATAAAAAAAAAACATAACAGCAACAGACTTGCTGGAGGGCTTTTATCACTCTTCGGAACTGAGGCAGGAAGGGTGGGTGCCAACAAGCTGGAGCAACATGTAACCAATTACATATGGCCCAACATATCTGGTCCACCTACACATGAAGTTACTGCAATATGACCCTAGGTTTTTTGTGATGTGCTCATGAGCTTAGCGTCGAGATGGGTTTGTCATTCCACGGTGCGGATTCAGTGATCCGCGCCGGAGTGTGCTGATGTTTCTTCACTTTGATGAAATGAGTGGATGATTGACAGAGTTAGTCAGTACTGGTTGGTTATTACAAAGAGAGGGTTTCGCACACTGGCTGCTAAAAGTGCAGCATTTCCACACAGACTGTTAGATCAGCATCGGACGAAAGCATCTATCGTGAAATAAGTGGTTTTATGTCACAATATCAGTATGACACATTGAGATATGAACGTCTGCTTTGCAAAAATCCTATTACAAGAATAAGTGTGGACGTTCATCCTAACGACTCTGTTAGGATGAACGTAGGCGCACCAGTGCTTTGAGCTAATTGCTAATTGCAGTGCGAACACGCTGATATTTGCTATGTTTACCATCTTAGCATAGCTTGTTAGCATGCTAATGTTACTCACTAAACAGTACAGCTGAGTCCGATGGGAATAATGGGACATGATGATGAGATTTAAAAAAAAATTCATCCAATGGTTTTTGAGATACAGACAGATATACTGGTCATGTAATATCAGCATAAAGTGGCTGCTCTCATTGACTTGAAGAAATCGCCCACAATGACTTGGCTAATGACAAGTTCATATCTCACGGTGCATATTGTCATATTGCCCAACAGGAATATTTCTTCGGTGTGTAATCCGGGTGATTTGCTAACATGTCTGTTTCCTCTCTCACAGGTGCTCTCTTACTCATAATTTTGATCGGGACTGGCAGTGGGGCTTCTGTGCACCGGAGAAAACTCAGCCAAACGGTCCGTTTTGCAGAACACACAAGTTCATTCGAACACAAAAAAATGAAGTATTTCATCATCAGAAATACTGCGTTTTGTTTTTGTTCATCCTCTAAAATGTGTTTTTTTTTTTTCTCTCTTTGGTGTGTTTCTGTTTTCACAAAATCACAGATCCATGTCAGGTGAACCCGTGTCAGAATGGAGGCGTTTGTACACCGATCCCACACAGAGGCACGTTTAAGTGCTCCTGTTCTGAGAGCTTCTCTGGGAGACTGTGTGAACAGAGTAGGTAGACTTGACCATTTTTATTATTTTATGAGTTAAAAGCATAATTTATGTTTAGCCTACATCCAGTCTTTGAGCAGTATTAGCAAACTTTCTGATCTCTGAGTTGAGTGTTTCCACATGAATGTGCACAACAGGCTGCTTGCTGTCAATCACCTGACAGCCACAGAGGGAAACAGAAGTCTTTGCCGGGAAATGATCCCTAAAAACATGTCAACATTTTATCATGTTCATATTGTTTAAAGGAAACATGATACCAGGGTTTAGAGTTCATCTCCAGATGGCAGTTTGGCAAAAATAATTTTAACATACATACCAGGTTTTTCCATATATCCTGGTCTTCATCAAGGAATTGAGTTTGCTCAGTTCTTGTAGAGTTGTTTTAATTTAATTCAGTTTCATTAAGACTGGAAAAAGGCAATAACCCCTGTTATCATGATGATACTGAAACAACTAAATGGCTACTGAGCAGACTGAATCGACTGATTTAGGCTGTGAGGTAAGTCAAAAGCCTTGGAAAAAGCCAGTAAGTGAACCTGTGAGTGAGATTATGTTGTTGATCAATGGTGGAAATGCCTGCATGTGCTATTTTAAAATGTTATTTCATATGTCATGCTTTGCGAAATGCTGGAAGGTAGATGTCGAAGATCAAGAATCCTATTTCACACTTCTTCTTACTTCTTCCTACTTCCAGAGAAGCCATAGTGAAGTGGAAAAATCTGTCATGAGTCATGTGCACATACGTAGGTTTCACCTTGCATTTGAAGTCACTGAAAGCAATGAAACATAAACATAGCAAAAACACTCGGTATCCACATGCATCCACTCTGAATGCAAGTCACACAGAGATTGCTCTGTACGGTCCACTGAGCTCCTCAATCACCTCTCACATTTCAAACATATTGCCTTTTGTGTGTTGTGTCGGCTCTTCAGAGACGTGCTATGAAACCACACACCTGCGCTATTATGACATCGGAGAGTCTTGGGGACGAATTCACCTCCGCAACGTGGAACAGTGCACATGTGTGGCAGGGGAAATCGAGTGTGAAAGAGTCCGCTACACAAGTAAGACGCCAGCTTTTGTTCTTCTGCTCCAACTGTGTCTTGTTTTTGCTCCGTGAACTAAGAATGAGATAACTTCCCAGTGGACAGTGGGTTCACACTTCATATACATCTGATATATAAAAGCTTTTCCCAAAAAACTAATAAGATGGAGAAAAATACAACCTACAAAAACTTTAAACTTTAAAAATAAAAGCATCAGGTCTCCTCCCAGCCTGAAAAATCTTTTTTTCTCCCTGCAGAAATCACCTCCTAGCAGAAAATAGGAAAGACAGGTCATACCCTCCCTTTGATCACAGCTCCATAGTTACAAGCGGAACCTTAGCATGGATGAAAAGACAGATTATATGACTCACCATGACTCAGGAATGGTGTTTTAGGACACACCCCATGGGTCCATGAGGTGCTTTTATCTTAACAGATTCTCTGGCATAAAGGAGCAAGCAGCAGTAAGGTGGTGTCACGCTCCCTAGACCGAAACTGCTTTTTGTCATGATGGTACGGGTTAATCTTACAGTGGTCTTGAAAAAAAAAAAAGTTCCTTTTAGCTGAATGTACTTTGACCTGGTTTTCAGCTGAAATTGAAGCGAATTTTAATTTTTGTACTGAGATCAATTTTAGGTGTTGGCTTATTTGAAGTAAAATGTTCTTAAGAAGATGATTTCACCCCTAAAACACTTGACAAGTGCAATGCAGATGTGGCATCACTGTTCTATTTCTATTTCTATTCCACATATATATATATATATATATATATATATATTTTTTTTTTTTTTTTGCCTTCATCAACTCCTGAGGGAGATATCTGGCTTTTTAGCTGCTAAAAGCTCCACTATGTTCACTAGCCTGTCGCTATCACTGTCCGTCTGCCATTTAATGCTGGGCAAGTAGCAAGCAGTGGGTTTTGTCAGCTTTTTTTTTGCCAAAAAAAACAGCTGCCTGCTGTGATTGAAAAAAAGTGCTGGTGAGAGCAATGAGTTGAAACCAAAACGATAAAGCTTCAGGCCAGAAGACCAAAACAATCTGCTGAAAGATGCTAAAACACTGTGCAGAGCTGGGGGGGGGGGGGGGGGGGGGGACTGCGAGTTGGGTGATAAATATCTGTAGGTTTGTTGCTACGAGCGACCCCTGTGACACTACACACCATTTTTCTGGTCCTTTGTTAACATGAAAATATTGACTGGTGCAACTTTAAATTCAGCAAGTTCAGAGACTAATAAAATAATAATGTAAATAGAAATGAAATAGAAATACTTGTTAATAAATTCCTAACAGTCAGATCAAACAACATTTTTTGTGGCTGCAATTAAACTCTAATAATGATAATAACAGTAATTTCATTATAAGAGTTTAATACTATTGCAGAAAGAGTTATTGTACACGCTAGTGCTGGACACAAAAGAAATATATGGTTTATGGTGTCGTCACGTTGTGTGTCTTGATGTGTCCAGTGTGCCGTAAGAACCCTTGTCACAACGACGGAACATGTCGAATGATCATCACCACCGGCAGGGAAGTGTGCAGCTGCAGGCGTGGCTACAGTGGACCGTACTGCAGCTTCGGTGAGTAAAGGCAAGACTGTATGCTACTGTTCCCCTCATTCAGTGAGAGGTGCACTGTTTGCTCTGTCTAAATATCATCTGTATAATCACACAATGCTTATATCGGGTGGAAAATAATGGATAATAGGATTCACATTTTCCAATGGCTGCACAGTCTGCATCATCAGAGCAGCTCTTATGCGTGTTTACCAGGTCGTTGACTGGCATTTATGTGTTCCCTTCGGTATATTTGTCATGTATGCATGTTCATACAGTGCATGCGTGTTCATGCATGCATGTGTGTGTGTGTGTGTGTGTTCATGCATGCATGTGTGTGTGTGTGTGTGTGTGTGTGTGTGTGTGTGTGTGTGTGTGTGTGTGTGAAAGTGGTTTGATTAATGGTAGCAGGTGAAGACATGAGCAAGCTGCCAAACTTGTCCTCAGTTGTGGTAACTGTTAATGCATGCAGAGAGAGTTTTCTCAGACTTGTTCTGACTGATTCCAATGTGAAGGAAAGAGATCTGTCATCACACAGATACTCATCTGCATCCGGAAATAGACCCATTGCCTTCATATTGTTTACATACCTGCGTTGTAACTGTGGAATCGAGACATGATTGAGATTGCCATGTGCTGCCGTCTGTGATTTTGTGTGTGTGCGTGTGTGTGTGTGCAGAGCCGGAGACAGAGTGCTATAACAGCAGGGGCAGGGGTTACCGAGGGTTGGTGAGCACCACGGTGACTGGCGCCCGGTGTCTGCCGTGGAACTCAGACCTGCTGCATGACGAGTTACATGTGGGCACGGTGGTTGCATCGCATCTCAGGGGCCTCGGGGAGCATGCCTACTGCAGGTGTGTGTGTGCTCAGACATCCTGCTAATTATCTGCTGTAGATTTCTGGTAGTATGACATATGAAAGATACTTCTAATTATGGCTTTACAATTATAATTATGGCTTATCTGCAAAGCCCGATTTCCTCATGCTTCTGCCCTAAAATCTATTTAAAAGCGGAAAACATCAAACTTTTTACCCTGTGCTTACAAAGCTGTTTGCTTCTTCTACCCCTTATCTGTGAAGTTCATGTGCCAACACTTGTCACTCATATGCATGAGGCCTCAAATGACATCCACTCAGAGCCAACCAGTAACCATAAACCCACCAGCGATAAAGAAGCACATAGCGAATCCAGCCTATGATATAAAAAAAAAAAAAAACAGGTCTTATCTCTGGCACATTTGCTCCTCTTCCATTCCTTACTGCTTTCAGTTGTTGTTGTTGCTATGACTACCCAGCAGCTGTATAGCATACCAACAGCAAATGGTATATGCCCTCAAATGTCCCAAACATCAAAGAAAAGCCAATTTCAAGAAAACACTGGGCACAAACACACGGGCTCAGACTGTCTGACTGGCTCAGACTCAGATGGATCACTCGCATTTACTGTTAGTTTATCGCTGGAAAAAATAGCGCATTGCAGCTTTAATATCAATGACACCTTCATATAAGTGAGAGCAAAAAAAATCTTAAATCACTGATGTGTGAGGGTGAGGCTTGGTGAGAGATGGAGTGGTGAGAGCTGCTGAAAACAGCGCTGCCACACCTACACACACTCTGTGCTCTGTGTTTGTGTGTGTGCAGAAACCCAGACGGGGACAAGATGCCGTGGTGCTACACACTTAATGACGGTGCCATCTCCTGGGAGTACTGTGACGTCCCCTCCTGTGTGATGCCTGTGTGTGAGTAAACAGGGAACAGGAAAGGAGAGTTTGGTCGTGTCTTTTGTTGTCGGTGGGACAGCGATTCATCAGGGAAAACGTCTTTTTAACTGCAATTCATTTCAATCAGTTAGTTTCAACGCCAACTGGATGTATTGGTACTTTGATGCTTTGCCATATGGTTGAGGCATCATATGTCTGTCAGCTTGGCATATTGTCCACAGCTTGATTTTTCTTGCATCTTTTGCTTCTACTGTGTAAAGATTCTTGCCATCACTTTATTTATAATGCCAAAAAATGTTTATTTCCTTATGTACTTCACCTTATGTACCTTATAGACTCCTCTTTGAGTGTTTATCTCATTATTATAAAGTGTGAAAAGTATAAAAAATACTGCATCGTCTGATATCTTCTCTGTCTCAGCTTTGATTAAATCGAAAAAGCTCGGCTCCTCATTAAATAAAAACCAAAAAGTGCAGAGAATACAGCTAATCTCTGCTGAGTCACGCTGCTCTGAAAAGCTGAATTCAGCCGAGTTGACTGGCTCAGTGGCGGTAGCCTTTTTTTTTTTTTTTTCTTTTCTTTTTTTTTCAAAACGTGGGCTAGATGAGATAGTGGGGGAAATAAGGCATGAGTCACAGTGAATCAACATGTCATGTCAGGTGGAGCCAAATGTTCATGTGGTGAGTTGGATTTGGCACAGTTGGCTGTTTGTCAGGGTGCCAGGGGTATGCACAGAATCCACAAGCTTGCTCCATCTGCTTCGCCCTCTTCAACATATGATTTGCAGCATGAAGATGCTCTGTAACCCTGACATTATCACCACACTGAGGAGCTTTACTGCCTCTTGCAGAGAGGGAATCAGCCAGAGAGCAATATTGAAAATATTCAGAAGAAGTATTTAGGAAGTGAGCTGCAAAATATTCTTGTTGTTAGACCGGTTGTAGTCATTTTATTTGTTTTTGTTCTAGTTCTTGATGGAAAATTGCAGTTTACAGTAGGATCTACTAATATATAATCATGCACTTGTTTCCTCATGCAGCGTCTTCTCGAAGGATTATCCCATTTAACGTGCTGCCAGGCATTAAAAAACCTAACTCCCGCAAGCCAGCCAAAAAGCCTGTGTGTGGGAAAAAGCACAAGAAGAGGTTGTCGATAGCGAGGGGGCGGATAATGGGTGGAAACTCAGCCCTGCCGGGTACTCACCCCTGGATGGCAGCGATTTACATCGGACAGTCAGACTTCTGCGCCGGCAACCTCATCTCCTCCTGCTGGGTTGTCTCTGCAGCGCACTGCTTCTTCCGCAAGTATGTCATTTCAACAGCTCAAGGTTTTCTGACCCCTTTTAAGTCAATATCATGTACATAATGTCACTTTTTTAACATGATGTGAAAAAAAAAAAAAATCACAATTAGCCTCTGAAACTTTGTGAGTGAAAAGACATTTAGTGTCCTTGGGAGCCCTTTTCAGTCTCAGTTTGAGTCAGCAATGTAAAAACCATCATCTTTCAGAAAACCGTCTTTGTTCAGTGCGGAGCACTATTCTCTGTGAGCTGTTTTCTGACCATTGTAGGTGAAGAAGAGGCCACGATTCAAAAGGCACGTCATTTAAAGACCTTGACCCCTCAGCTTCACAGCTTCATGAACATGCTATATATAGAGCAGCATCCAGTTCGAGGAGAACCTAAAAACATCACATGCACAGATGCCGTTCACATGTAAATGCATACATTTGCTCCTGGTGTCAACAAACAGGCATCTGCTGTCACTGCTCAAGTTCAAAGACCTTTTGTTGAAGCATTAAATCGTTAAATTGGATTTTGCAGAAGGCAAAAAGCCGTTTTACCCTTGGAAATCTGCAGGATCTCTGCGAGGATTTCTCACATCCACTGCTCAACTTTTCTTACCAGCTGGGTTTTGTTTGAAGCAGAGCCAGAATCCACAATGTTCATTACATGCCACAGTACAAAATACTCTGAGGAGTATAAATGTACTTGATAAATTTCATGGCAGTGTACCTGTTTGATTGTAGTATATCTTGTGCAAATGTGGAATAGAGTAATGGTGGTGGTAAAAGAAAGGTCAGGGCATCTCAGGATTCACCGTCCAGAGACAAACATTTCAAGGAAAAAATAAGCACTGTTATGACTGCATCATATCCGCGCCATTGATAAAAATCTCCTCTCACAGCCCACTGACGTCCCAGCTGCGCGTGGTGCTCGGCCAGCAGAGGTTCAACGTAACTGATCCCAACACGAGGACGTTCGGAGTGGAGGAGTACATCTTTCCCAAACAGTTCTCAGTGTTTAATCCAACACTACATGACATTGGTAATCACTAATTGCACACACACACACACACACACACACACACACACACACACACACACACACACACACACACGATACACACATACAAGTGACTCACATAAACTAGAGGCCCTCCTGTCCCCATTCAGAAACACACAGACTCACTTAAGACCCCAGCCCTGCTTGCACAGCTGTGCGTCACTGAACAGCTGTGTCTCTGTGCTCCCCCGCATGAACACACACACACACACACACACACACATATACTTCCAGTTAGGTGTGGCGGTTTCACCGAGTAACGGAGTCTCCAAGTCTACCACTTGCTTCATCACTTAAACTTTTCAGTGTCTCTCTGTCTGTTTCATAACGTCACATCTCTGCTTGGCAGTTCTGGTCAAACTGAAGAAGCAGGACGGGCGGTGTGTGAGGAGAACCCCGTTCATCGCGCCCATCTGTCTCCCAGACAAAAGCATGACGTTCCCTGATGACTACTGTTGTACTATTAGCGGCTGGGGACACATGCATGAGAGTGAGTGATGGAGACATCATGGTGGTGCAACATAAATAGAAACTACTAGCTTACTAACATAATGCAACGTAACATAACTTTACTTTTTTGTGGGAATTTGGGGGTTTTAGCAACCATGCGTTCTATTATTAGACCTTCTTACTGGGAAATATTATTGTTTTTATTTTATGGGTCTGTAATTTCCCAGTAGGACTCTTAGAAAGAGCGATTTTTTTTAGTACTAGTACTTAGTTTTGTTAAATTTATATACATTTATTCATTTTTCACTTTATGGCCCTGCGCACCCATACAGGTGATCTTAATTACCCTGTGCAGTCAGACCTCTCTCCAGGTTGAGACTCAGTGGAGCTGTCCCTATATGATCAGATGATTTACGGCACATAGCGTTCACCATCTTGCACAGCTACTCTCAGTTTTCAAATGTATTTTTATTGAACACGAACTATGATGACAATCAATCCCAGTCTATCCACACATACACAGCCCTGAGACGAGTCTGAGGAGGCAACCCAAGTGAACCCATCTGTGTGGGTGGACCGTGGACGTGTTGGGGCCTTTAATTCAACCTGTAGACGATGTAATTGAACAACTAACTGAAAAAAATCCAAACAACAGTAAACATTTAGACTTTCTCTTTGGTGTTATTTGTGCTTTATTTGACAGAGGCAGAGGGGTACTCCAGTCTACAGGAGGCTGGAGTGAGACTGATTCCTCACGACACTTGTAGGAAGCCTGAAGTTTACGGCAACCACGTCACTGGGGACATGATTTGTGCGGGGCTCAACGGCTGCGTTGACGCGTGTCAGGTAGGAAAGCATTTTGAGACCGAGTGTGATTATTAAATCTACTGCTGAGGGGTTGCTTATGCCCTAGCATCGAATACAACTTTACAGTTTAAAATTGAGTTATGCAACAGTTACACCATGTAACATTTTCATAATACATTCCCACACATGTGCATGTCCATAAAAACATATATGTAAAAATATATAGGGTATATATGTATAAACATATATGAAACCTATTAGAAATGTCCATATATTGACATATATGTCTAGCCTATCCAAATATGTCTGTTAATGCATGTGTGCTTATATTGTAGACATAATTTATGTAAATATGTATCCATCCCAAAGCCTATTAATACATGTTGATATTATATATAGTGGGTTCAAAAAGTCTGAGACCACGCCAGAATGCAAAGATAGACATGTTTAAAATTTAGAAGAAGTTAATAAGAAAAACACATATGAGCATATAGAATCACAAATACAAATTTTACTACGGGTATCTTATAAATGTTATAATCTTATATCTTCATATATCCAGAGGATGTTTATATGTGATAATAGTATATCCTCTTATAGGCGACATATATGGCAACATCACTCTTTATATAGGTACACATATATCATATATTACATTTCTTAACTAACCTTTACATAAGAAGTTGTTCTTTTTGTGTAAATCTGACTAGACTAAGTTTGAACATACAAAGAGCTATTGCAACCTGGTGCTATTTTTTTTTTTTTACTCGTATTGCTCTGAAGGAGTATTGAAAATTAAGATTGATCATGAAGTGTTCTGGACAAAATATCAACAATATCTGCTTTGGGTCGATATCAGAAAGTTGTCTCGAGGTATCAGAGTAATGAGACAGCCCTTCAGATGGCAGCAGGGATTCCTCTGAGTGGACTGCTGGGGGATGTTAGTGAGGGGCTGAAATCTGCACAGATGTCCACAGTGCCATAATACTCACTCAGCCTACTCAAGCTACTTCCTCTTATATTAAATGTCACAGTTGTTAACTGTTTACCTCATAGGCTAAATGCAATTTTTAGTAATATATTAGCTTGAAGTGTGTGACTCAGCAGTTTGTGTACCTTTGCTTTGATCTGTGTGTGTATGTTTATATGTGTGTGGATTGTATCTACTTATGTGTATGTTTTCCCCAGGGTGACTCCGGGGGCCCTCTAGCCTGTGCGAGGGATGATGTCAGCTTCCTGTATGGGATCATCAGCTGGGGAGAGGGCTGTGGCCGCTCTGGAAAACCTGGTGTTTACACCAAAGTAGTGAACTATATTGACTGGATAAATTCAGTGATCAGACGCAAACCCAAGGCTTCGTGAATGGAAATGACCTGGACATTGGCTTTAATATGAGATATTGTACTGTATTATATTGTTTTTTTTATAGTAATACTTATGGAAGTATATAGATTATCTTTTTCAACTGTGAAACATTTTCTAACTGAATAAACCTTTATTGACTTGATAAAGCTTTGGGTGTCTAATTAAAGATGACTATTTAAGGCAGGTAAAGTACAAATAAGTTACTTAAAGTAGTTCGTTTTATTTTGATTTTTTTAGTTACTTAAAGTAACTTTTTTGGACATAAAAGATGAAAATGTATTTGTTCTACAGTTGATCCATCTCATATACTCATACACAAGTATTTAGTTTTTGTTTTTTTTTACTCTTATTTCCTGCTGCCAGCTACAACTAAACAAAAAAACAAAACAAAGAAACGTTATATATTAACTAACCACAAAGGGAGGGACGTTTAGAACCCCCCCCCCCCCCCCCCCCTATTGTATTTAAATGCCTCTTCATGTTGAAAGTCTTAAAGAAATGTGTGGTATGAGAATCACGTGACTGTTTCTTCCAGTAGTCAGGAGCTTTCTCTGCCGCAGCAGGTGGTGTAAAGCAGCCCAGGTGGCTGCGGCATGGTCGGCTGGCTGGTACACACACACACACACACACACACACACACACACACAGACAAACAGACAGACAGACTCTGGTCATGCCATTTTCCATGCGCCTTGCTGGGGGCGAGTTTGCGCCCCACAAGCGGAGAGCGCAGCTATTTTGAAAGTGACCCCTCATTCAGGCAGCGCCTCTGCAGCTGTCAGGAACTATGACTGAAGATGACGGATTCTGTTGTCGTGGAGGGATATGCCAGACTCAGAGATGGAAAAAAGGTGTTTAGCTTGACTAAATGTGCTGACGGACGTGGCAGAAGTACCTCGGCGCACTTGTGTCTGTTCTTAAAAAGTTTGCTTTGCTCTGTGTTACAGTGGAAAACTAGGTGGCTCGTTCTTCGCAAGCCGTCGCCTGTAGCAGGTAAAAAAAAAAAAAAAAAGAAGCTAGATTTCTTACCAAGTTACTATTATGAAAACGTGATTTTTTTGCGCAGTGTGCAAACATGTGACTGCGCACTGTAGCTGCGCCACAGTGGAGGAATACAGGGTGAACGCCTCAGGTGCTTCCCCGTGTGTTTTCATGAGCCTCCCAGGTTTGTGTTGATCCGGAACATGGGCCTGGTCTGCGGGTCACACAGATCTGTGAAGTGACGGTGAAAGGATTCCCAAGCCTGTGACAAAGACTTTTTTGAATTTTGGAGGAAAGACTTCAAATGTAATGTTCATCCAGCAAGGTAAAACAAAGACTGAGAAATGAACAGCTGAGTTTCTGGCCACAGGTTCTTGGCAGCATGTCCAGGGAATTTAAAAAAAAAAAAAAAGTGACTTTTTAGAGCAGATTTTGGCCCAGATTTGGGTTGTAAAGGCAGGGCCACAATTCTCTATCCTACATGTGTGTTCACTTTTGAATCTGTACTCAGATGCTCACCAGAAGCTGTTTTTCTTTGTGTCTGTGTCACTTGATTTTGACTTGATACTCAAGGTACACAAGGGCTGATGTGGGCCAGTTTTTAAATGGTCTCTGAACTTCATTTCACAAGCTTCATAAATCCTGCTGACCCTCGCTTGAGCCCATCGTCAAAGTTAATGTGCTAAAGACTGATAGTCTGAGCTTCACTGTATTTTTAGATGCATCATGAATGTGCACTTAGTGAATCTGGACTGGCTGTTTAGTCACATTTACTGAGGAGGCTTCAGGTTACCTGAAGTAGAGTTTCGGATTATCTAAACCCCTGAATTTACCAATTACCACTGGACTGTCTGTTTTGTTTTGTTTTGTTTTTTTTCAATTATTATTATGAATAAGCAGCTGTGATTCAAGGATATGAAGTCCGTATATTGCATTACAGTGTGCCACAGAAACGTTTCTTTGGACCACTGGTGCAGGGCAGATTAACATGCTCCACAGGTTAAACTGAGGTTGAGTCCTGCTCCTCCTCAGATCTTTGATGTCAGTGTTATCACAGCTGTCTGAGCTCAGCCCTCAGTTATGCGTGTTAAGAGGTGTGCTCATGTGAAGGAGAGTGACACACACACACACACACACACACACGGTCTTGTTTTGTCAGTTGACACTAATTGTGTGAAGGTGCTAAAATGACAAGAGGACACTGCAGCACCTACTGTGTGTTAGAGCACATCTTATTAGTATTGCTTTGGGAATTGATTGTGGATTTCAGCTTTCCAGTTATTTCTAGGGACGTGTTACCTTTTAAAGTAGTGCAAAGCTGTGATGTTAACTGCAGTCAGGAAGCATCTCTTCTTCTCTTAAAAAGCCTTTGTCATGTCTCATATTAACTCTGACTCCTGCAGACTGCCTCGTGCTGCTGGTTTTTAAAGACAAGTCCGACAAAGCGCAGGGCAACAAGGAGAGAGCCAGCGTCATCTTGGAGGAGATCTGCGGCCTGGAAGCGGGACAGTGGTATGAAGGTGTGGCCTTCACCCTGGTCATCCTCTGCCTGAACCAGGCTGCTCTGCTGGGTTTCGACAGCAGGGAGGCTCTGCAGGCGTGGGACGCTCGCCTACGATACAGCCTCGGGGAGGGTGAGAAAATCTATCGGTGCTTTTACTCCAGTGTTTTGTTCTTTGGTTGTATCACAAAATAGCTTCATGTTTGACCTCACTGTTTTGTAATTTAAGCAATTCCTCAACAACCAGATGGGTTCATCCATCAAGCTGGCAGGTTTCAGTGTTTGAAATTCACTGCAGTCAAAGAGAAGTGCCCTGTAATTTGCCAAACCTATGAAAACTGCATGAGAAAGTTTGCATCTTTCTTGAGAAAGTTCCCAAGTGCAACGAGTGCAAAGTAACAAGTAACTGTACCTGCAGCTGTGTTTTCAAATACAGTTTAAAATGGGTTACATTACTGGTGGACCTAATGTCTGCAGGCAGTTAATTCAACGTCGAGAAATTGGGAAAAAGAAAATGTAAATGAATGCACATTTCCACCTACTGCTGTTATGTGAATATTAGCACTCGCTTCACCAGGATTAACAGGTGGCGGTGCTTCTGCTGCTGTCAGATGTCATGAAACTAGTGTAGAACCCGAGGACACAACAAACTTCTCCATCTCAGCTATGGGTAAAAACATTTTTGTTGCATTTTTTCAAATTGAAAATGCGCATAAAAACAACCCACCTTAGAATATAAGTATAAGTATATAATATACAGCAGCAAAACTGTGTCACCGTATTGTCAGTAAGCTGTGGTCAGATGACCTTAACAGTCCTGTCATGCACCCAGGGGCTTGATTTATGAAAGCCTTTCAGGTGGTCAGCGGGATCTTGAATGTGCTCCTCTAGTTCACTTGCAGAAGGTGAAATGAAGGATGGACACAGGATTAAGATGCTGGAGCATTTTGGAGAGGCAGCAGTTTCTGCACTGATGATTTATTGAAGCGAGAGAGCAACATGGTACAGATGTCGAGCCGGGATGAAACAAAGGCATGAATAATTGACTGTAAGTCAAGGTGTGATAGACAAGGGGATGATTTAGAAATATTTTAAAGTTGGAAAAACATGAACAAGACAGTGGCTTGATATGTTGTTTAAGACTCGTATACTGATCAAAAGTAACTGCTAGGTTTCCTAATGACAGAATTATTAATCAGTGCTTTTGTTTTTTGACTCAGCAAGTTTTTGACGTAGTAGGGATGTTTTGTTATGAGTTTATGAATGAATCTGTGATGATGTTGACTTTGCAGATGCAGGCTGGGCTCAGTGCCTCAGCACCAACACCTCCCCTCTGTTCAATTTGACAGAGCTGTGCGATCAAATTGAAAATGTACAATTCTAACAATAATGTCACCAACTGTCCTCAAAAAAACCTCCAACTATGTGTCATCACCCTGTCACATGTTCCTGCTTCTTCTTTCTACCCTAAAGCGAATTTCTGATTTATTTCTGAGAAATAAGTCTTAATTTATAGCCGAGTACAGACGCTCATTGACATGTATATAGCCTACTGTGTGGATCTATTACACAAGTTATATAATTGATAGACAAATGGAAGCTATTAATAGCGCTGGACTGTTCAGCTGGTGGCGGGAGTCCAGCTGAATTTTAAAGCACTAATGACGTGTTAAAGGAGCTGAGTGTGTAGAAGAGGACATGGGTCTCTATTTGGCATTTGTTTATGTTAAAATACCCGTGCATGCCTGCTTTTATAGACGCACCTGTGTCTGTCCAGGCTTGTACGAGTGTTTAGCGAGTTAGATAAAAGTGTGTGTTGTCTGTGTGTGTGTGTGTGTGGATTGGTGGGTGGCCTGTTGCGTAATGCCACAGAGTGAGTGGAGTGTGTCCAATCCAGCAGAAATGTCACCTGCCAGCCTGTGCGCGGAGCTTTTGTTGTCGTGTGTGACACCGTATGAATCTTTTTTAACCTGAGTGATGACGTGATGCAGCTGGCCGACATTTCCTCATCATCGCCTCCATCAATCTCACCTGGCCAAGTTTGCTGCAGCGCAGTAAAAAGTCTTTCACTCAGAGCTGCCGGGGCAGTCCACACATGGTTTGAATGAAATTCCACTAACGCGCAGATGGAAACGTCAAGCTTTGTTTTGCTTAAGTCTAAGTTTACATCCAGTTTTCCTCTTTTAGCAACAATACACAGATGTTTATGACAGGCTTTGATGGATTGCACTGGGCTTCAGATCTGAGCCTGTTGTGTTCAGCGCTCAGCTTGCTGATTTCATCCTGTGTGTGCAGCTGCTTCTTCTTTTATTGGTGAATGAAATCACATCCAGGCTGAAGTAATCGTTGTGTAGGGACACTGCGTTTTCTATCTGCTATAAAGTGTTACTCAAGTTATTTCCAACCTCCTGGTGGAGGCTGACAGTTTGTTTACTGTCCAGCCTCTTCTTCAGGACAGTGCAGTCCTACAGCGAACCCTAAACTTCACCAACATGTTGACGTCAGTGTAATGATGCTCACTCCAATGACATGTTGACATTTTGAAGAAGCACAGTTATTTGTTTCCTCACTGAGAAGTGAATGAGAACATCTAATATCTGTTGGGTGAATATGCAACCACAAGTTGGTTAGCTTAGCTTATCTTGGTACAAAGAGCGGAAACACAGCTAAAAAGATAGCCTGGCTCTGTCCTGTGGTGGCCCAGATGAGTCAACGCAATGCAGAAGCCACAACACAAATACAAAAGCCACAACATGGATGCGAAAGTCACAACATGAACAGCTTTTGCATTCATGTTGTGGCTTTTCTATTTGTGTTGTGGCTTTTGCATTTGTGTTGACCCATCTGGACCACTGCACTGGTTACAAAAGCTGCCTACCAGTACCTTTTTAAAGCTCACGATGTGTCATATTTGTTTACTCTGTACAAAAAAACACTGTAAAAGCGACACATTGTGGTTTTGTTGTCACTGTTTGGTTGGTAGGCAGCCATTGGACAGAGACGCACTAGCTGTTTTTCCATGTTTCCAGTGTTTATAATAGGCTAAGCTGAGCAGATGCTGGCTCTAGCTTCATGTTTACTGCACAGACATGAGTGATATCGATCTTCTCATCTAACTCCTGGAAGAAATAAAACACACATCCCATCTGGCATTGCATCCCAAAATAAAGAGCTCACTGATCACTCTGTATATGCATATATATATATATATATATATATATATATATATATATTTGTTTGCATGTGGATATGTGTATGTAAGTACATATAAAGACATATTGTATATGTGACCATGTGAGCACTGTGTATATGTATGTTTTTCATGTGAGATATGTATATGTACATGTTGTGAAACCAGTTTCTAAGTCACTAGTTTTTCTTGGTACTTTGTCCATTTCTTTATTTTTCATTGCTGCACACCTCATTACAGTGAATGTCAGCTGTTAAAGATAAAACTTTGGCAGCTTCCTGTGCAGACTTTATTGATCCAGTTGGACAGGAGAGCCTCATCCAGTGAGATGCCAGTCCCTCGAATGAAACAGCTGTGTTGAATTTTGAAAGTTAATTGAGAATTGTTGGATTATACTTAACTCTTACTACTTTAAGTGTATGCTCTTGTCCTTTCTTTAATACTCTACCAGTTTCTGTGTTTGCTTAGTTCACAGATTCAGTGTTGGAGTTTTACCAGGGACCAAGTTGGAGAGTGGACCTGCGACTCTTCATCTGTGCAACAACTTACTGGCTCTGGCCCGGGACGTCCCCCCTGTTATCATTGGCCACTGGAACCTTCCAGACCTGCGCAGATATGGACCTGTTCCCAACGGATTTGTGTTTGAAGGAGGAACAAGATGTGGTTTCTGTAAGTTCATTGCTGCTCAATAATGTTATTTTTACACTACATTCGGATGCGTTTAGTTTAGTTAAACTGGCCATTTAGCTGTTGTGTGGCTTCATAAAATGATATTTTGTGATTGGCAGCTGGTTCCTTGAGGCAGTGAGATAATTGGTTGTTAGGCTGACATTTCTAAGATTAATGCGCAAAGGACATTTAGTGCACGGATGGAAAAATAAATAATAGTGAGATTAAAAAAAAAAATGAGATCACAGAAAACATACGCAGTGAAAATTAAGCAAATAAAATTTGATGTTAAGAAAAGGTGAACAGAGCCTCAGCACAACCACATGAAACACTATCTTCATCATCTCGTGGGAATAATGTCTCTGGAGTGAAATTGGGTCACATCATTAGAGGCTAATGGCTCATTAAATCATGATATGAGCCATGTTTTCCTTATGCCTGTCTCAAACAGAGCAATTAATCACTGGCTATGATTCGGGATGATTCATTTCTACCTTTCACTCAACAGCGTCTGTGAAAGAGAGGCTCCTTCCCAGTACAATGACTGTCCCGGTACAATAATGTCAATGTGCAACTGTGAATTAAAATACGTGCTGTACAGCCAGTTAGAAGAGAGAGAGAGATTGAGTATTTACTTTTGATAATTACGTTGCTCTGTCTTCACTTTGCTAATGTGGTTTGGGCAAAATATTAAAGTTTTTTTTTTTTTTTTTTTAATGCTTACAGCAGTAAATGGTCTGCAGAAACAATCTCTTGGTCCAGCAGCCTGGAGAAAATGGATCTTTCCGGCTGCAGCTCATTTTCCTACAGGGCTTGTTTTTAAGTTAAGGATTGTCTGGATGAAAACTCGTCCCACGGTGCAGTCATAGCTGGAGGGTTTTGATCACGCTGTTGTTGTCTGTAATGTATGGATGATGAATAATTGATCGAGTCTGGACAAATGAATGTGATTCATAAAGGGACCAACCAAGAACATGAAGCTATTCAGGAGCCTCTGTCACATTCTGGATACATGTTTGTGGGATTATACTTATAATAGTCTTAGTTGATGTCCTTTGGACCACCTTTAGAGAAGCTGTTAACCATAATAAATATAGTTTCTTTTGATTCACTTCATCCCTCAGCGTATTTGATGGATTTAAATCATTTTACCATTGTGGATGTTTCAGGGCAGATTTCCTACGTGCAACGCTTCCACTTCCAACTGGCATCTCTCAGCATGGAAAACATCAGTGTCAGCTTTGGGATTAGTGGGTTGAACTGAGTCACTGGATGCGTTCTCCTCTCTATCTGCTCATGCATCTGGCCTCCCTCAGGCGGACACATTAAGAAAGATGCTCAATGGAGTTTTATGACACAAAGAGAAAAGAGCCTTCAGATGTGTTTTATCGCTGCCAGAAGGGTGAGATGTGCAGATGTCGTCTTGAGCGGATTGTTGGAGTTTCAATAGGTTCTTGTTTAACCGCCTCATATCTGAAAAGCGTGTGATAGGGACGTTTATAGGGCAGCTAATGGCCCGTAACTTAGTTCTTCTGCTCCAGCTGTTGTTTAATTTTGTTTCACTGGTTTTTAGTTTTTCACATTAGTCTTCAATTCAGAGTTGAGGAAGTGTTTGTTGGCTGAGAGAAGATGCATTTGGAGTTTCCTGCTCTCATTTTCCCTGCTTTTCCTTCCTACATGATATGGCCAAAAGTATCTGGACACTCTAACTTTTGTCAAGGGCTGTTTTTCATGGTTTCATCTAGTTTTAATGAAGAGACATCTTATATGCTACAGTCGATGATGATATTTTAGACTAGTGTTTCCTAAACCTTTTTTTTTACTTTTTTTTAACTTTTACTTTTACTTTGCTGTCATCTTCAATGCAACGCACATGAACGATGGAGGATATTGAAAGGATACCAAACATCTGCACCTCCCCAACCGACCACGGCGTGGTTTGGTGTGGTTGCCATGCTAAAAGTAAAGTACAGTACCTGACAGAACTGTAACAGGCTATAGTGAGCAGTGCACAGTCACTTGGCTGTTTTTAAAAATGGCAAATTTGTTCAGAACGTTCTGGCTGAATGGGAGCAAATCTCTGCAGCCAGGTTCTTCCAGTAAGCTCTCCCAGATGAGAGGAGTCTGTCAAACCAACGTATTAATGCCCATTATTATAGAACGTGATATTCAAAAATCACATATGGATGTGACATTTGGCCATATGCAGTGTGAGTGCAAATGAGTTCAAATATTAGTTATGAAATTTAAATAGAGGGCTGTTACTGCTGATTTGATTTGTGCTGCTTAGTTATGGAGAGAATATGATGTAAAAGAGAGGAAACTTTTTTCACTATGTTTTGCAGCATGTTCTCCTCTGACTTGGTAAATAGAGCATTAGAAAAAACAGCTGCTTCCTGACAGCAAGAAACCTGTTGGAGGAAATGATTCAGACTGTGCAGGTTCACCCCTGCTGCGCCCAGAATTCATCATCATGTGTCACTCCAGAGAAGCCGGTTTTGAGGAATATGAGTTCTCCTTAAGCTCAGATATGGCACTCATAGCCGTGTGTGTGTGTCACGGTGATAAGGTAAACCACAGCTGGGAATGGGCACGAAACCATTAAAGAGACGAGTGTATGTCAACACCTGGAGGGGGCCGACACAGACACGAGGGGAAGACCAGCGACATCAGAGCATTTCGGACACGCGATGGAAACATGACACTTGAGAATGTGATTTGTGATTTATTTAGCTCCATTAACTCTTCAGCAGTGACTCTCACATAATACGAAGAAGGTCAGACATCACTTTTAGTTTCATATTTAAAAAAACAGAAAGCAAATATGAAACATGTAATCTGTCAGCACAGTTTATCCACAGTGGTGTAACGATGTTGGACCGCCCAACCTTTTGTCCACGTTCTCAGCGCTTAGTTTTTCAGTAGAAATTGCTAGATTTATGTGTGTGTGTGTGTGTGTGTGTGTGTGTGTGTGTGTGTGTGTGTGTATATATATATATATATAATGTATATGCATGGATCTCTAAAACTCGGGCTACACTGATTAGTTGATAAAAATCAAAACTATTATCTTTTTAAAATACCAAACATTTGATGCTTTCACGTTCTCAGATGTAACAATTTGACGCTTTTCTTTTGATTTGGTCTCATTTGACTGTAAGAAACAGAGAGAGGCAGATGAATTGATAATGACAGCAATCATTAGTCACAGCCCTGTGTGAAACACTAAAATGATCAGATGGGTGGATGAATGATTGAAAAATCAATTAGGCAGATGCTCTCGTAATCCCCTTTTGGAAATTGCAGCTGCCGAGTCACAAAACAAAACAAACAGGACACTTAAGCAGATGGATAAGAAAATATAATAATCCAAACTTAAGTAACTAAAATCATAACTAGAAACTGAACAAACTCAAAACATTTAATGGTTCTAGCTTCTGAAATTTGAGGCTTTGCAGCTTTTGTACATCACTGTAAACTGTTGTACTGTAAATTCTTTTGGCTTGTTTATCACACAAGGCATTTTTGAATGTCACCTTGGGCTCTGAGGGGCGTTTTTCCACAACTTTCATACAATTTATAGACTAAATGATTTAGAAATTGTGAAATTGGTCAGTATATTGATGGATAACGAAAATAATTTTTAAGTGCAGCGTTACTTACTACACTGTTTCTTGATTACCTGAGTGATCAGAATCACAAACACCACAAACAATGACAAACATCACAAAGAAGATTGAGGCAGAGCAGCAGTTTGTTACCCAGACGGAGGCTGTGTGCTCTGTCTCTTCAAACTTTCTGTCTGAGTGATCCTTTTATCAGTAAATATAACTGAAATCACAGCACGGTCTCTATCTTTAACTCAAGTGTTTGGTGATTTTGTCCGACGCGGATTTTGGCAGCAGTGCAGCAACTTTGAAATAGCTTGGAAGTCAACATGTAGTCTTAATGGGCTGTGTTTCAGTCACTATTTAAAACTTGTCCCGTTGTCTGACAACAGAAACAGAAAAAACATGTAAATGGGAACAGGTTTATAGAGAAATCAGTTGTATTAACACACTGTAGCCTTCATGAGAGCGCAGAGAGCTGGAGAGAGTCAAACAGATAAAGAACTGAAACCAGCTGTCGCTAGGCAGAATACAAATATGATGCAATGACATCAGTCGTTCACAGTGGTTCCACAACAGTCTTCAACTACATCCTCAATTGTGCGCATATGTGCTCCAGCCATGTACTAGGCTTTGAACTAGTCTTGATTCATTGTGACAGAGCCACAGAGAATGGTCACCCTAGTTTCACTCGGCTCTACAGAGGTTTTTAGTGGAGGTTTTTTTTCTTCTCATTGTTTTGGTTTCTGTGCCTGATGTCTCATGTGAAGATGCTTTAAAAAAGAAAAAAACAACTGTGCACTGCCTGTCCAGCCTTGCTGTTTTAAACTAAACTACAGATCATTAAAATGAATCTATAATGTGGTAATTTTACTAATAAGGAAGAAATGCATGTGTAGGTGAAGTTCAGTAGCTAGGAGAGAAGCCACTGTACTTACTTTGCCACTGCTTTTATAGACTGTAAAAGCAGTGGCAAAGTAGTTTGTCTCCCTGTGAATAGAGAGAATAGCACAGTTTGTTGTCAAGACAAACTATCCTTTTAACATTTGTGTGCTCGGATGACTTTGCTGCTGTTAAAATAAGAAGGCCAGCCTTGGCCCTCGGTGCCTGTAAAGGTTCCAGCTAATTAACTTTGTGAACACGCTTTAATAAGTGTTGCTACTTTGTGTGGATGCTGTGTTTTATCGCTTTTTAGAGGAGAGACCAGAAGGGGCCACTTTCTCTGTTGTAAACTAAACAAGCTCTCCCACCTATTCTTTGCTCGTTTGTACTGTAGCCATTGGCAGCACACCTCATGTTCACTCAGCTGCTGTCAAAAGCACGATGTGTGTAGGTGTGTTTCATCATCATCATTCTGACCTGGGTTGTTCTTCACTGCCTCTTCAGTTTCAGCTGGTGCAGACACCTGCGCAGACTTTGCTCCTGACCTTTGACCCTGCTCACACCCGGGGGGGGGTGTTAGGAATGTGATTGAGACCAGCCTTGACATGGGTGGTCTGAGGAACAGGGTGACACAATGACCCTTTATCAGTGACACCTTGTAATGGACAGCCAGTTGTATTGTCGGGGGGGGGGGGGGGGTCAAGAGACCTCTGGAGAGCATGACCTCTGACCTCTACATCAGTATATCCTCTTTGATGACAGCCTACATCAGTGCCAAAGACAAAATGGGAGCCATAAAAAGGAAATTAAATTGAACAGGAAACGGTTATAACTACGTTAAAAATGACCAAAAGTTAGCAATGAATGCTTGAAGTGTTTGTTTACTTATTCTGTGGTTGTACAGTTCCTGTTTTGAATCACAGTTCTAGTATTTTTTGGCTGTAATTTATTTCAATTCAATTTTTATTTGTATAGCGCCAAATCATAATATACATTATCTCAAGGCACTTTACAGGGTAAGGTCAAGACCTTACTTTGTTAAGACCTTACTTTGTTATTTATTTAGGCACAGCTTTTGTACAACTGCCTGGGTGGTCTCTTTTATTAAATTAAAAAGTATTTGTATGGAAATAATGATTAGTTGACAGACAGAACATTCAATTGGCAGCTACTTTTGGGCTTTGAGAAATTGTAACGGTGTTACTTAGTGTTACTCACTATTTTTAGGCATTTAAAAATGTAATCTTTTGTTGAAGCCCCATCAGATATCACTCATATCAACACTGTTATTGAAGAACTTCAAATGATACCCAGTTTCTTCTTTATTTTCACCTGTAGAATAAATTTTTACCAATTACAGTATATTTAACCTGGGTGTATAACATGACACTAATAAAGTCTGCTCTCGACAGGGGCTGGTGTTTTTCTGCTCGCATCTGCTGAGAGCGAGCAGATCAGCTTTCTATTCGACTGCATCGTCAGAGGCATCTCCCCCACCAGAGGCCCCTTTGGACTGCGGCCAGTTTTGCCAGGTCAGTACCAGAGGTGTTTAATGCTGCTTAGCTGTAAAGGACTGGAAAACCAACTGTGTGTCAGAGATCTACATGGACGGGGAGAGTTTAGTTGTAAGTTCTATCATTTAAAGGGCGATCTAGGTGATGCTTGTTTGGATAATGAGTAGCCGCACTGTTGCCAAGGAGTATGAGCAAACACTTAAGTCAACACTTGCCACAATAATTGTAGCATACGCTGCATGGCTGCCCTCCTGCGCTTCCAGCGATTTATCATAGCTGTGAGGTGCGCTGCCTTCCTGGAATCCAGCCATTTTTGGCAGAATGAGTCAGAAGATCCAGATGTGGATGGATATGCTTTGATGTGTCTAAATTATGACTGACAGCTGATTTTTTTTTTTTTTTACATAATTGGCTAATCCTCTGAAGCAATTTATAATTTTAACCTCTGACTTAAGTGTACTGTGCAGAATGTAAAGCTTAGGGTCACCTTAAACAACAGTAAGAGGATAACTACTGTACTGGCTGTGATTATGGCAGCAAGTTCAGTTGTCGCCTATGTATAGTTGAGTGTGTCATGCTACTGGTGGGAGAGCTGGAGGGTGGGCTGAGTTCCAAATAGCCATTAGGTTTTGTTTTTTTTTTTGTTTTGTTTTTTTTTAACTGTTGTTACAGCAGTGTCGTCTGGCAGGATTTCAATTTGTCAAAGAGAACGAGTGCAGTAGTTAAGTGGTAGAGCTAATATGAGAACACCATGATCTCCATTTGTGAACATATGAAAGTCAAAGTGTAGGAAGTTTTCCAGAGTTGAGAGGGTGGATTATTTTAATAGTGAGTCTGTAACAGTGAGGTTTATTTGTATGATGAACACCAAGCTCTGGCCTGTCCACCCTCGGCTTTTCTGTTAGCCTTTTCTGCTGCCACCAAAAATAAACAGAATCTGGTTATTTTCTTAGAAAAAGTTTTACTTTTTGGAGCACAGCTTGCTTTAAAAGATCATTACTATTGTTTAATTTCAGTGCTGAAAATGGATTCAAATAAAAATAATCCCCAACAATTTTGAGTTCCAGCTTCTCAGTTGTGAGGATTTTCTATGTAACATCGTGTTGAACATTTTCAGTAGTCTTAGACCGTTACCGACCAAACAAAATCTGGGAAATATAGGGCTTTAGTAGTTTTTGCAGTTTTCTGATAGTTCATATACTACCTAATTGATTGAATAATTAAGGAAAGTTTAGGAACAATATGATTCAGCATGCTGAGGCCCATGCCATCTACCTATGTGTCATCAAACTCTCCTTTTCAAATCTTTTATCCATTCTCTATCTCTATCCATTGTATACACTCCAAAAAATAGAAATAGTTGAGATGATTTCAGATACAAAGAATCATTCAAGAAAACACTCTCATCCCTGTATCTTATTTATGTGACTTCTTCTCTTATTTCTATTATGATAAACCATTTGGATGCTACGTCTAATATCACCAAAGCTGTTAAACATTATCTGCTCTCCCGCTGTTCACTATAACACCTCTCAATTTCCACACAAGCAGTCTCAAAACATTTTCTCACCCAGTCTGCAACTTGACAGAAAAGTGGTGCGGGCCGCTGTGGGGGTTCAAAGATATTCTGGTTTTCACACATCTCGCCGCCCCGACTGGAGGTTGAGCTCATACTCCTATTATTGTTGCACGTAGTAGAATAAATAGCAGGGAGGATGTTGCAGGGGGAGCAGGGGGTCAAAGTCACAGTTCACACAAGCAGAGCAGCCGAAGCCTCCTAATCACTCCGGGCATGTATGTAACCTCATCCACAGGATTCCACTGCTGCCTCCCCCCCCTTCGTTGCATTCTCGGACACCAACCTCTCCACTCTCCCTTCCTATTTCTCTCATCTTATGCTGTCTTATTTCTCTCTACAGCTCTTAATTGTGTCTCCAGTTCACCTCACTGTCCTTGTCTGTGTCTCCGTCCGACAGACTAAATCGTCATTATTTTGATTGATTGCTGTTAGGTTCCCAGACTCAGTTATCTCTTTGTTACCCTTGCGTTCTGTAGTGTTTCCACCTCTCTCCGCTCTCTGTTTAGTGTCCAGGTTACAAACTTTAATCCCATTTCACATTTAATCACTAAAATGTTTGTCTTGAAAGGTGGAAGAAGAATTCATAAGGCTTAAAAGGAAGATTTGACATTTATAAACATAGATTTTACGATTGGGTAGCAGTTATTGTTTAAAGCAAATTTCCAGGAACTTTCTGTTGTCCGGTAAACACTGTCACCTTAATTTATTTAGTTTTGAGTCCTTAACTCATAACTGTAGCATAACACGTTTGAAGCCTGTTTACAGCTCAGTGCCATCGTTGCCAGCTACTAGAGCCAAAGAATTCTAACTTGGTCGAAGGGGAGGGGGCGTTAGCGGAGATTAGGTGGGATGAGCAAGCCGCAAAAATACAGCTGAGTGTGATAGGCTATGACACCTGTCAGTTAAGCAGGTGTTACCCAAGTTACGTGCATTTTTGGTCTCTTTTGCCGCGCTGCATTTGGTCAATGGCATGCAGCTTGTTACACATTGGCAGTAGCAGGGAAACCTGCTTGAATGGAGTGCAGGTGGCAAATGAGGCAGCAGGTATGATGGTGAATCTCCATCAGTCGATAATCAAGCAGCAGCAGGTGGTGGAGATGCTGTGGTAAACTTTCATTTGGTTTTCAGAGCTTTTAAAGCTGTACAAGATCTTCTATTTCCTTCTGTTCGGATGCAGCCATGACAAGTCATGTGTAATATCATTATCAGTCTTTACTTTTTTACAATACATCACTGCCACACTTTGATTCATATTCCACACACAGCCTTCAGTTCTTGAGAAGAAGGTCTTTGGATCGTTGAGATGCATCACTTGCATCTGTTTTTCAGTTCAGCAAGGAGCCCAGGGAATCTGCACCTCCATCTTTGTGTTCCTGACCTTTTGAGACCACCTGTGGTAAATTCAATTGATTGGAGATGATTTGGAAAGGCACACACATGTCTGTATAAGGTCTCACAGCTGACAATCCAGATCAGAGCAAAAACTAAGGCAGTAGGAAGGAACTGCCTGCAGTGCTGAGAGACAGGATTGTGACATTGTGACACAGATGTGGGGAAGGCTAGAAACAAGTTTCTGCTGCATTTAAGGTTCCCAAGAGCACTGAGGCCTCCATCATTCTTAAATGGTAGAGGTTTGGAAGAACCAGGAATCTTCCTAGAGCTTAGGCTTTAGTGGCCAGACAGAAGAGTCTCGTCAGTGAAAGACACATGAAAGCTGCTTGGGGTTCACAAAGAAACACCCAAAGGATTCTCAGGCTGTGAAAAACAAGATTCTCTGCTTTGATGAAATCAAGATTGAACTGTTCGGCCTCAGTACTATGCATTTCCACACAGGATCTCTGGAGTTCAGCCGGAGATCCCCAGACCTGTGCCTGGACACAATCCTATCTCTGAGCTCTGCAGGGAGTTCCTTCGACCTCAGTCAGCGTCTTCATCCTTTTCATATATTCACTACCAGCGGAGCCAGTAGTTAAATCAAACTATGGCTGAAGCCAGTCAGGAGAAAAGCCTTCATTGTTGTTCTTTGCTCTTTCAATGAAGAAATACTCTCCAACTCTGCAATAATTGATGCTGTAGTTGCTTCTTCGCTGGAGCCACCATTGGTTCGGCCACAAGCCAAATGGCTTGGAGCCTGGTAAGATGGCTTCTCGCTTGCTGCCTCTTCAGGGTGAATACTTCCCGAATGCACTGTACAGGACACAAAGGACACCTGTGGCAGGAGTCATCTAACAGTTTGTCCCTGTGTATTATCTTTTATAATTTAGGACACTTTGTATACTGTAAGTCAATACTCCACATGTAGGACGATCTTAACCATTCAGAGTTTGGTATGTTTATTGCATTAATACTGCAGCCTCTGATAGATGTACAAAATTGATCCAGTGTCAGGGTTGACCTTGGTGGTCCAAGGTACATTAGATCCTCGCACAGCACCAACAATCTTTAGCCGCCAGCAGCAGAGCGCGTACCAACAGAGCCATGTGGCAGCGCTATTAATAAACCCTGTAGTGTTGCACAAATGCTGCAAGGTGTTCCTCTGTGTGACCCTTTTCTCTGCCCGTCCAGCGTTCTGTCTGTTACACTAACAGACCACAGAGTGGTACACAACGCCGCTGCCAAAGTGTTTGTTGTTTTCCTGTTTTATTCTTGTCACTGGGATTTTATTTTCATGATTCCACATGAAGATGAGTGAGACCCTTGTGGTTTAAAGTGTCCCCTCTTGTTTCTCAGGAGTAGCTGAGTGTGTTATCACAGCTGTGTCACAGCAGAACAAAATGCTCAGCTGCGTCACATTTGATCCCATATCTCATTGACGGTAGCAAGACTCACAAAACCTACCTCATCACTAGTTAGTTTGATGAGTTACATCCCCTGAAGGAGGGGATTTTTTTTTCTTTTGTCTTATGATTATGGTGATTTCTCAGGCTACAGTATGAGCTGTGTGTGAGCTCATGTTTTTCGGACGCTCTCTCTGACAGATCCCAGCGCCAGTCAGACCAACTCAGAGGAGAAGCTGAACCACGAGGCTCAGGAGCTGGAGAAACGGCTGAGCATGCTCTCTCACAGGAGCAGCACAGGTAGAAAATGTTACTGATATTCTGTGCTCACAGAATATCAGTAAAAGTGGAAAAACAAAGTGGAAAAACAAGTGAAACTGCACCTTTAAGTTTGCCCATTTTATTCACCTTCCTGCTGAAAATGTGTACCTTTCATTACAGAATAATCCCAGAACACCTGTAATCATTCTTTTACTGCCGTGAACCTTCTTCCCCTCCAGAGAATATAAATGATAAATTGGCTTTTAATAATGTTGTACTTAGATTTAAATTAAGTTTGCGGATATGACATTATTTATACAGGTGATATATTGTTCCCATTATATGGTGAATACCAGGGAGAGAGGTGGCTGAGGAAAAACAGGCCTAATAATATTATGAAGCTTATTGATGAAAGTGGTGTTTTCTGTTGATGAAATTTAATTTCTCTGCAGCCTCGTCGACGTACTGCACGTCTGCCGGAGGAGACGACCGCAGCATATCCGGTTCTTCCGACACCTCAGACACCAGCCAATCGGACTGCAGTATTGGCAGCCGGCTGGCCATTTGGACTGAACCGGCCTCCGCTCCGTCTGAAAACGTTGCCCATGTGGCTGCTAAAGTGGCACTACAGAGCATCGAGAAGCTCTCAGTCAGCCAGGGAGCCGGAAGTCGGCCTGCAGCCAAGCCCCCCCGCCAGCTTCAGGAAATCGGGCGTCAGAGTTCGTCTGACAGCGGCATTGCCACCGGCAGCCATTCCTCTTACTCTGGAAGTTTCTCCTCCTACACAGGCAGCCTAGATATCACCCCTGGGGAAGACTTTGGGTCTGTTTTCAGCTTGCCTCCCCACTTGGCTCAAGACCTGAACCCTTGTACTTGCTCCACTGTTTCTGGACATGAGTACCAGGTGCCGACATCAGTTAGGTATCTCTATGACACTCCTAAGAGTCTTTTACAAGAGGGAAATGTGGGTGCCAAAGACAATGAACCCTCCACACCAACTAAGGACACTTCTGTGCTGCCAGGTCTCACAATAGAGTCAGCAAAGGGGGATAAGAGCAGTGTCACGACTTGTGAGCATCACTCAGAAACTGAAAGACTATCAGTGAGTGAAGACTCACAGGGTCCTGCAGAGGAGAGTAAAAAAAACAAGGCGGTGCCCTCCAGTGAACATCCTGACCCCTGTCACATCTGCAGCTCTCTCACATCTGTCTCCAAAACCATCGTAACCATCTGCTCAGTGTGCGGTGGATTTAAGGTAAGTAGGAACTTACCACTCTTCTGGAGTGTTTGGACTAAGTTCTTTTTTTAGACTCTCTAATTTTTTTGTGTCTTTTTACCCTTTTCCCAGAAAGAGGCTTGGGTTAGGCTCAGAGATCAGTGTAGTTCTCTCGTTTAGTCTTAAAATGTAGAAAAAACGGCATCTCTCTCAATCAGATGGTCTCCACAACGTGCTCTGTTGTGTAACTCGCTGTCGTGCAGTAGCAGCTTGTGTGAGCAGGCCTTATCATCACTCTATCATCTGTTCTGTGGCTCGCTGTCAATATGACCTTTGTGGTATGGTGCAGGCTGACGGTGAGGTTGCTTTGCATTTGGTGTGAAAACAACGAACCGTCCCACGGCCCTTCTGTCTAACAAGTTAGCATTTCAGCAGCCAGTTGAGGTTGACACTGACTTTGCATTCAGCAGATTAAGACCTTGTTAGTTGTGAGTGACTTGCAGTTTTTTCTTTTTACAACTCTAATGATTATTGCTTAACTAGTACAGTTGAGGGAAGGGAGTGTTCTGGTTTTTTATTGGAGTTGCGTGTAAACTCCAAACTGAATGTCATCCAGGTTTAATTGCTGTTTTTATAAGCAAGATGCCAAACGAGTTTGTGGTGAGTTGCTTTTCTGGCAAGTCAGTCTGAGCTTTGAGGTTTAGATGTTCTTTCAGGTGATGGGAATTTTCTCCTGGGCTACATGATCACAAAGTTGGTGTGTTTGATCTCAGTTTTAGGGCAGCAACTACCTTATTTTCTTTTTTAGTTAATCTGGTCATGATTTTCTCAACAGTTTGGTCTGTAAAATGTCGGAGAAAGATGAAAAATTCCCATTACAATTTCAACAAAGTTCCCATCGCTTGTTCTGTCCGTCCACCAGTTGAGAAAACAACACAGAAAAATTCAGTTTAGAGCTGCAACAATTAGCTGATTAATCAACACAAATTAATTAATTAATTGATAACTATTTTGATAATTGATTTATCATGCAAATAATTTTAACTTGGCACTGATTATCCTTGGGTTAATCAAGAGATTTGAAGATATAAACTACGCCGTCCAGATTTTCCACGAATTGCAATCAAAACCGGAAAGTTTGGGGCATTTTCTTTTTTCTTTTGTTAACAAGCTTTTGGCCTTTTTTTGACCAAATAATTAATTGAATCAGTAGATTAATCAATAATGAAGATAATCATTAGTTGCAGCCTTAATTCAGATTAATATCATAGCAAATATTCACATCTGCAAAGTTGAAACCTTAGATTTTGTTTTTAAAGAATTACTCAAATGGTTAATTTATTTTAAAATTACTAATTGATTAATCAACTAATTGCTTCAGCTGTACTTTGTTGCTTTCACTGTCTTGTCTTGAGAAGGTGCTGTGAGTGAAATATAGTGAAAAATACGATAGATTTTAATATAAATCAATTGAGATGTATCCTGCTCTGTGGTATGTAGCTTTATATTATTTTTCATAAAATGTCTTACTGATGATTAAAAAGCCTTCTTGCCTTTGTAGCACAGGGGCTCTTAAATGTTGATGATATCATTGAAACATCCTTGCCAAACCCCACCATTTGAGCACCCAGGTTAGTTCATGTCAGTGACTGTATTGAATACTCACAGCTCCACCTGCTGGCAGTGCATTTATTCAGGAATGCAAATTACATTTGATTAAGTTTTCATGTGTCTGTGGATAAAGTATCTGTCCTCTTTGTTCCCTTCAGTCAGCTAAATTAAACATGAGTTATTGGCCAGAAGCTGATGGATCAGGCATGAGCAGCGTGGGAGGGCATTTATCACCCTCAGCCTCAGCAACACAGTCCACCCCTGTAGTGTTTATTGGCTCACAGTTAAAGGGCTAGTTCAAAACAAATCCATAACTGAATACAGGTTATTTCACATCTCAGAATATATTCATTAATGCATGATAATCTTATCATAATTAATAGTAATAGAATTGCTTTCACGGTTGTCATCAGACTTTCTCACTGTAAAATGAACTGGATGTCATCATATGTCAGCCGTGCATGTAACATTTAAAGCACTCACAGTCATGATGTCTCACATAATCTTTATTTTTATTGTCAACAGTCTATGAAAAGTCCAGAAGCAGCAATGAATTGATCCTGTTAATAAGTGTAACCTGTGAAGCCAAAGGCTGATTCAAGTTCATCCTCTGCGTCCTAGACCTCGAATGTTGTTCATGAACTATTAAAGACACATCAGTGAGCCACAGAGCTGCACCGAGTGACATGTTCCTTCATCACGTTGAACATTGGCACTGCCATTCACTTCCCACATCCACTGTCCTGCTGCTGTAAATACTCACTGGAGCACCAAATATGTACTAATCCGCAGCTGAAAATAGTCCCCAACAAATGCACGATTTATCCTGTTTTAGTAAACTTTGCTCTAACTTAATTTTAAGTTTAAGCCTTTTCTAAAAATGGAACTATATATTTACAACCCATTTATAAAGATGTACATCTTGAGAGGAACCAGTACACTTGTGGCTAAGTCAGAAAATACTGAGAGACTCATTGGTGGTGTTGGTCTTATACATAGATTATTGCCAGTGCCTCGTATCCACCAGGCTCAGATGTTTGCTTACTGTTGTTTTTATATTTCACACAAAACCCCTCAATTTAAGCCAGTTTGCATAAAGGATCTAATTAGTATATTTTTTAAATTATTTTACAGGGGACACCGTGTATCCCTGCAAGTGGCTCAGTCGTAGCTGCCATACCAGGTAAGTGTAATCAGCTGAAATATCGTATGCACCCTGCATGCATCTCCTTTGGCATGCATGAACAGATTTGATGCATGCTTGGACGCTGACTTCATTTGGGACAGAAATCAACGTGTGCTGAAGGGTTTCTTTTGCCTCCAGAACATCATATTTTCAATTCGGCAGATCAAAGTGTTGACAAATCACCATGCAGACCCAGCACTGCCAGTGAATACAGTATTGTGGAGGAGAACATTCTGGAGAAATCAGGGGCCTCTCCTGGCTCTGGAAGCATCCTCAGGACGAGTGAGGATTCGCCGCTGCCAAAAAGAGGACGAGAGAAATTAGCCAGTCTCTTAGCTGATCTGCTCGGCTTTCCGATTGCAGATAGGCCGCCAGAGGCAAAGACAAATGGGCTTAACTTGTATGAGTCAATGAGTCCTGCTTTCGGAAATGAGCTCAAATCGGCACCAACTCGCACCTGTGTACCATTACAAGATTCACAGCAAGACAGAAGAGCTGTCATTTATGAAAACTGTTTGAAGTGTCAAAGAGAGCACTGCCAGCCCCCTCCCCGGGTCGTACCTGCTGAAATGTTCCGCAACAGGAACATTTTTGCTTCCCAAACCTTTCCATCTGGGTTGCACCTGAAGAGAAGCCAAGAACATGAAGTAGCTGTTAATGAGGAGCTGCTCTATCAAGTGCACAGCGATGGATCACGCAGCGCAGACGGGCAGTGTCAGTATGAAGAGATGAATGGTCGCTCAGTGACCAGTGAAGGTAAGAGGCCTCTTCACCAGTTTCCTCTTCAACTGATGACAAAGCTTCTGCGATTCCTTTGGTGTCCTTTTCCTCTTCTGTCCTTTGAAATTCTGATTCTGTCATGTTCTTCCTCTTTGTCATCAATAAAAAAAAAAGCACACTTTACTCCTGGCGTCTTTTTGTTTTATCAACTGCTTGTTTTCTCTTCACACTCTGTGATGTTTGTTTTGTTCTGTTGCTTGTACAGCTGAGCTCTTTCAGATCTCTGAAAACTAGAGGGACTTGAAGTTACTCCAAAGTTTGTGAAAATCAGAAATATAGGCTCTGCTACAGACTGATGGTGGATTTTTAAGGGTGACAAACTTACCACTTTGTAATAAGGCCCCTGCTATAAAGGGTTTTCTAAGTTGTAACTAATGGTTTTACTAAAATTTTATAGATTATAAATTGGGTTGTGAGGTTGTTAAAAGTCCCTCTGATTGATTGGACCATATGAGCAGTCACCTTCTGGAGCAGGGCTGCAAAATCTATTGATATACAACTCATTAAGCAATTATTAATGGATTATTATCATTTATAACACCATTATTACCAAAACCTTTTCACCACCAAAGTTGTTCTTATTAATGGTTTATAATTGATCAAGCATTGGTAAATGATTATTAACTGTGAATTACAACATTTAATCCTGTATAATGGGTGCTGTATTAAAAAAAATCTAACAATAATCTATATTGGCTAAATTTTTCAAGCGTGTTGATTTCCATGCTTTTATTTTTTAACATGATTTTTATATGGATCACTTTAAGATTGGTTGGTTAGATAAATTATATATGTGTCCATTACAGTTAAGTTGATTTACTGGCTGATATTAGCTTAGTGAAGATGTATCACTATATACGTTGAGTGATAAGTAACGAGAGATTGCACTAAGGACATGTCAAAAATATATTTTTAACAATGTCACTGCAACATTGTTTGTAAGAGTCTGTAAAAAGTCATACTCGGTGCACATTGAGTTCACACTTCCTTTAAAAAAAAAAAGCAACAAGAATTTCTTATTAAATGAAGTTTATCAAGCGTTAATGTAGAAAAAGTGGACACACCTTTTCTTTTTTTTTCCCTTTGCCAGTAATTTGTTATTGACCTTAAAATCCCACCATCAGTTTGGCTGTAACGTTAATGCCACTATGTCTTTAATTTTTAATTGTCAGATTACATCATCAATGCTGATGTAGCAGTTTAATTTAACACGAAGGCTTTCTGGATGATAAAATTGAAAGTATCAGTGATAACAACAGATCACGTCTTGACTCTAAACTGCAGCATGTCGAATCTCTTTACCTGCATGCTAACTTTGATGTCTGTACCTTGTCCGTTAGCCATGATTAATAGAGCTCTTATTCCCAACACCAGGCAGCAGAGGGATGCTGTTTCCCCATGTGTCATACTTTGTTGTGTTGTGAGATGACAAATCAATCCACTGTTATTTGTTCCCATCACTGGATCTGCAGGAATGCATGCGTTTATACCCAGAGAGCACTTTGTCTGCTTTGATTCACAAATGGATTTAAAAACCACAGTGTGGGATTATTTTCTCCTCTGGCAAAAAAAATTGCAGTTTTGTTTCATATATTTAAAACACAATATATTTTTCTCTCCCACCAGACAAAAGGCTTAATAGCAAAGAGGAAAGACGCAGAGCTGATCCTGCTTATGAGATCATGGAGAGTCGGCTGCCGGAGAGGAGCTCTGAGGTAGGCCAATCCAAAACGCTCTAATCCGCTTTATGCTATCAACTGCTCCCACATTTTGACTGTGTATCTCATTGTGCTCTGAGTTCAGCTAAACATTTTTGTGGAAAGGTCCGATATCATGGGAGCACCAATTAATAGGGATTATAGAGAAGGAATAAGAGCTTATAAAGCAGATTGAATGCAAGAGCCATAAGAGCAATATCTCTAATTGAAGAGAAATTTTCTTCATTCAGCGTTTGATAGTTCTGAAAAAGGTGTTTCCACTAAGTTTGGAATAAGGAGTCAATAAAGTCTGTAATGTTTCTGTGATGATCTTAGGCTGTGTGTTTTATTTTCTGTACATGCAGTCCCTCTGCATCAGCTTAGCTTCAGTGTGTTTATGTGATGAGACACATTGTTCTCAGAGGTGTTCGTTCAGCCATAAGGAAGAAAGGTCGCACAGCAGAACAGTAGGGTTGGACAGTGTGACCTCAATACTCAGCTGTGAGTTTATGTTGTTTTACGGGGGAGTTGATTCAGTTTTGTGGTTATAGTAGAGGCTGTTGTGTGTGATGTTGTTGACCTGTGCTGGTGTAGGGTTCGTGCCTCCTTCCTTCATAAAGATGGGGTATTTGCAGACCTGTTGTTTAAGACTGTGTTAGTTTTATCTAGGTGTACCCAAGCAGCAACCTCCAGGGTTGGAAAATGAAGCCAACACAAAAACTGCAGTTCCTTGAACGGCTACTTTAGGCTGGCTTTAAAACCAAGTAATGTTAAGATGTCCAACTACAAAAAATGGTTTTGCTCTCTAAAGCTTCCCCCTTTGTGGCAACAGTACAGCGGGTGAATTTTTATACAACTCAGCTGTTTTTAAATCTTATTAAGGCTTAAAGTTCTGCATAATTGAGGGTGTGCTGCTTTGAGTGACAGGTGGGTGAGCATATGCTCCCTACAAACCGGCATTCATCAAAGTCGCGGCTCAACACACCTCTCTGACCATTTTTGGATTAGCCAGGAGTTAGGTGGAGTCAGGCACTGCCAAGATGCTGATGGCGAAGCAGCCCGCTCTGAGCTTCAAAGCCGCTCTTCAGAACCCTGTGGGTGACGTTATGGAGGCTACATTCATCTTTATAAACAGTGTATCGGTGGTTTAAAAATACATCACTGCATGATATTTACTTTTTGCGTTGGCTCCATAGACTGTATATAAAAGTTCCCTCACTTTTTGTTTTGTTGTTGTTTGTCGAGGTTAATTACTGTCTAACCACTGAACGACTAGTCCTGTTAGTTTGGTGAGTCCTTAGTCTGAGGTCTTTTGTGCAACGATTTAACTGACTTTAAGTGTAAGACTAAGATAAGGAGAAAACCTTCAAATACTTTTCAGGAAGGAAAAAAGGAGTGTTAAGGGTGTTTGTGCAACCATTTTTATTGGTTGAACTAACTGAACTTCTTGTTGGATGTCAGTGGTCGTTTCAGCTTTCTTCAGTTTCAAAGAATAAGTCAACATTTTGGCAAATTTGCTAATTCACTTTCTTTCTAATTGTTGGTGAGAAGAGAGATACCACTCCCAGTTCTATGAGTTAAGTACAGATCCAGAGCAAGGAGGCTTAGCTTAGCATATATCTTTATATAAGCTTATATAAGCTTCTGAATTTCCTCCTGAACCGGAAGCACTTGTTAAAGTTACTGCTGACACCACTCATTACAGAAATCCACTTTTATGTACTGGGCTCTTTATTTCTGATTGTGATGATGGTTCCATCAAGGGATCCCTCTGTGTGCGCACAGCGTGGGCATTGGTCTCTCAGTGTGACGGAAAGCAATATGGCTGCACTTCACCACCAATTTTCACACCACAATAGCTGTGCTTACTGTTGCCGTCTGGAATCAGAGATTATTAATTTGAAAGGCCTGGCTATCCTTCCATAACGATGAGGCATCGCAGACAGTGTTTCCATGTGTAAGACGTAGCCCTGGGCTCTCAGTAAATCCTGAACATCAGCCTCTGTCTATAAATACTCCTGACATGTCCACCGAGCTGTTGAGTCCTCGTCACACTTCTTATGTAATAAACTTATGTGGTGGGTACAGTCACTCACTGCAAATAATAATCAACAGTGCCTACTGTGTGTGTGTGTGTGTGTTGCAGACAGAAGAAAAAAGCAAGTATGAGTTAATGGGCAGCTGTGGTCAGCAGAGGTTCCTTCAAGAGACTGAAGGTGAGTGAGACTGACATCACGACATGAAGCGACATAATGAGGTTCTTTTCTTGGTTTAGCTGTAAAAACAAACATATGCAGATTGTCATCTCTACCTGCACAAATGGATTCTATTTTTTCACAATGGACCATTTCTTTTTTTTTTTTTCTTGGTAAGTGCTCTGAATGTTTTCAGCTGTGCATTACCCAGGCTTCTTACAATAACCAGGACCCACTTACAGAAAGTGAATTAAATTTGATGACTCATACACCTGAATCAACATCGCTACAAACACATCATCTGTTACTTGGGGTGCATGAATCGACGTGAATAAATAAATAAAATGAGGCTCATTCAGAGTCGGAAATGGCAGACCAGCACGAAGTGTAACATCCACAAACTGGCACGTACACCACACACATTATGTTTACTTGACTTTTTCCAGGGTAATGGACTGTGACATTGACAGGGAGATGTTTCCAGGATGTGCCTGCCTCTACATAATATGCATAAGTTGAAAAATTAGTCATTTTATTATAATGTGAACAGAGCCGATCCCCTGTTTAATATATTATTGTTACACTTGAGTTGGACAACTAAGCATCTGTTTTTTCTAAGGCATTTTTTCAAAGTCCCAGAAGGTAGCTCGCCTAAGTTTAATTTCCAAAATCCTCACAGACTTTCTGGATGTGAATCAAAAATCTGCTGTGTCCACTGTACATGCCAGTGACTCTGTGAGGCTGAGCAGTGTTGTACCAATTGCTAGCATGCTAACATGCTCACAATGACAATGTTCAAGAGTTTTAAAGGGTGAGGCTGGTAATGTTCCATATTTTTGTTTTTGTCAACAAACCCCGTGCAAAGACTAAAAGCAGTATCTCAATAGTCTTTCTGACTTCACCGGCTCGTCTGTGGCTCTCAGCTTCAGGCCCATTCACTCCTATTAAAGGTGCAGATCCTTTTAAACTGGGTGCAAATATACAGTTTGATTTTTAATAAAAAAAAAAAATCTTACCCAAAATAAATGACAGTGCCCTTGTTCATGGTAATGAATAAAAATGTCTCCCTAGATGTGTTTTTAATAGCTAAACAACAACAACAGAAGTCTATGAGACAGAGTTCTTGTTGGTAGGATCAGTTTAGAGAAAAACTGAATATTACCAGACTTAATCATTAACCTGTTTCCCAAGCTGCTGCTTTATTTCATATGTTGTTCATAAGGTTGGATGAGGTATATTTGTCTAAATTAATGTCCACTGGTTTCTTTATATTTTCAGACATAACAGTGTGTTAAGAACATGTCACTTCTGGCCACTGTCTTTTTTTTCTAATTAGAAATTAGGTTAAAGAAAATTGCATTAAATGTGTGACAGATGGAATAATTTCTGTTCTCAAGTTCTCAATGAGTCTTTGAGGCTTCTGAGAGCAGTAAGTGTTGTTAAATGATCTCCATAGTATGTTATATAAGGTTGTGTTATAAAGGAAAAAAAACGGAATCTTAGCTCTGTGACTTAAATGTAATAACAAGGCACAATCTGGGGTCAAGCAGAGGTGACGGTTGAAATGACTTTAATTTCTGTGATTGTCAGATGAATCCCAAGCACGCACAGGTATGAGTCACATGTAATTTGTGTTGCAATTAATGTCATTTAGAATAAAGGACTTGGTTCAGCGACCTCTCCTTTTCGTTGCGTAGCAGAGGGCTCACTGCAGAGTGAACATTCATCACTTCATCTGCGTTTTATGTAACGCATAAGCTTGAGCGACATAAGAGCCAATTGTGTCAAGATGAAACACACAGCTACGTAACCAAACAGAGTGCAGTGATGCGTGACGGGATACCTGCCCTGATGTGAAGTGAGAGGACAATTGTCAGGGGACATTTGACCACTTAAGCATCCTACACCCACAAACATGCCCCCAGTCTAATGCACACCTGCTCTACAAAGTCCCAGCAGCTGTCACAATGTGGCACCAAACCCATCAGTCATGTTCATGTAGCTACACACAGAGCTCGGCTCCCATGTCATCTTTCCCATCATCCTGCCTCAGTAGGCAGTTAATGGACGGGGACGTGCAGGAAGTGGTCAGTCCAGTGACTCAGGCTTGATGGCACCAGGAGCAAAGTTTTTCCTGTGATGTTGTAGCATTTTTAAACTTCATATTAAAACCGCTTCAGCTCCTGATTTAATAAACCAGTGCAGCTGAGATTGATTAGGTCATATTAAGTTATTTTGGTGCCATATTCTCACACGTATTCAGACTCTTCTGTGTAGTCATGAAGGTTTTTTGGTGGGACACTTTAACCATAGGTGGTACTAGTCTTAAAGCTCTGATACACTGTTCAATAATTGGCTGTTTTTTAGGTTTATTGCATGTGACTCTGTGCAAGATAGGTCTAATAAAACATTGGTCATGATCTATGTTAAACAGTCCAGTCTACATTTTGAGTTATGTCAGATTGTATGATGAATACCTGGTTAATCATAGTGCTATATTCTATCCAGAACAGACAGAAAAATACAAGCAGAGCCAAGTGATGAATGAATTTCCATTTGTTGTCATGTTTTTAAAATGCAGCAAAACAAAAAGAAGGTTTTGGCTGCTCTACTTCCAACATAGTCCTGGTCAAACTGTTGTTGGTTATTTCATGTCTTATTATTGGTTGGTTTGTAGATGTGGTTTATAGTGGTGAGAATTTTGTCATGAATAGATTGGCCGTCAGTGAAGGTCTTTCTCAGTGCGTTGTAGAAACACCATTTTGCGTTTGACCAGGTGTTTTCTATTTTCATTGTTCAACCAGTTTGTTTTCAAGCGTGCCATGGCCTTGAGTCTCAGGGGCATGGTTCAGTTTTGTTTCGGTGTATTCAGAATTACTGTTGTATACATCATTGTTACTGGGGTAGGGCTGGGCGATATGGACCAAAATTCATATCTTGATATTTTTTAGCTGAATGGCGATATACGATATATATATCGACATTTTTTTCCGTGTAATAACAAAGCAGACAGTCCTAGTTTGAAGCCACATGGGCCAGCCACTTTTAATAACATTCAGCAGCTGCACAGGATTAACATGCACATTAAATGGTGCAGAAAAAAAACAGCATATATTAAATTAAGAAACTTCTTGAATAAAATTAATTAAAAAAAAACGCGTCTTTCTGTTCCACATCTGCCACTTTAAATCCAAACCACCTCCAAATTACCGAGCCAGTTGTTCTTCTTTTGCTAACCAGTTCTTCGTCGTCCCCTGCGTCCGTTTTGCTCTTCTCCGTCTCCATCTCGTTTACGCCGCCATCCGTCTACTCAGTGTGCGGGGGGTGGGGGTGGGGCCATGTAGGTAGTGAAGAGGTGAGGGGTCGTGGCATGTGTTGTGAGGGGTGGGGCGTCATGGCATGCGCGTAGAGAGAGGCCGGGAGAAGCTGAGTTTGACAGTGATGAACTTACGTCTTGCTTTATGGCATAATAAGCGCTGTATCGATATAAACGATATGACATAATTCTCTATCGCGCATGAAAAAATATCGATATAAATTAAAAACTCGACATATCGCCCAGCCCTATACTGGGGTAAAAATGATTTTATCCTCAAACTGTCAACATTTGGGAATTGGTGGTTGTAATGTTGATAACATCAAAGAGATCTGGGTTCAGTCCCTGGCAGTGGTACCTTTTGCTTGGTCGTGCATTTTAATGAAGAAGTTTGCAAGTGGGAAGCCAGTGAGGGATTATTATTTATGTCTGTACGGTAGTGACTCCTGCCGGTTGGGCTGGCCTCTTGAACGAATGATGGGATCTCAGAAGAGATAGTTTTATTCCAGTGAAGTCCTTGTAGACAGATGCGACTGGGGAGAAAGTATATTCATCACAAAGAATTTTTGGCATGTTAATAACATTTCTAAAAGAAGTCTGATAATTTTCTGTTCATATTTAAGTTTTTTTTTTTAATGTAATCTTAACTGAAGGATAATATGACATTGCATAAACTTGGACCTGTGTTGTAGAAGCAGTACTTGACATCTGCCTGCTACAATAACATATGAAAGATGGAAAACCAGCTTGAACAAGTCTCTTTCCCAGAAGACACGGCTGTCAATGAACCCATGCTTCCCTCAAAAAGCAGTTGACGTTGTTGAGTTCGGGTCACTAAGCTCAGCCAGGTTTTGCCTCTAACACGTCCCCTAGAGGTTTCTCAAAGTGTATTATCGAAAAGTCCCCCAGCCTTAGAGCTGTGGGCAAACCCACTGTTGTAATGGCAGCCATTATAAAACACCACACTACAGCCAGAGCTGCTTTGGTGTCTGATCAATTAGGTATCAGGCCTCTTAGACGTTGCCAAAGACCGCAACCACGGCAACTCTGCCGTTGTCTAATGGCTTCTCACTGATTGTATGTGTGTCTCCAGGGGTTCATGCTGCTGAGCTGTGGGTAATGGCCACTGCTGCTGCCATTTAGGTAGAGATGATCGCAGGTGGAAACTTTACTGTTAGATAATACCCAGCACGTGAAAGTGTAGTTACAACACAGCTGCTACTGTATAGTTACCTATGAATCCATCACCATCTTTACGGTGAAGGTTGAAACTATGACAATGTATTTTCTGCATCATTTTACAGACAGTGTATCTGTTATCAGGAATAAATAAATGCTATTTACTGTCTGAGGTGTATAATAACTGCTGTGTTGTAGAGATCACCTCATTAGTGTTTCTAGCTGTGAACGCCCTCAGCTGAACTTCTTTTACTTGTTGTACGTGCGACTGTTGTTGGGATTGTCAAACACTTGGCAGAAAATGTAGCAATAACTTCAGTTTTCTGTGATCTAGATATTCTCTTTAATCTTCATAAATGATGCTCAGATGAGAGGTGTTTTTATTGATATACTATATATCAGGTTTGTTTTGTTATGAAGGGCTGCTGCTCAAGAGGAGTATCTCAGTGAGAGCCTGAGCTCTTCGTGTTTATTGGATTGTTTGGATTTGCTCGACACGAATCCAACCACTGAATGTTGTTTTACATTAGATCTGAACTGACACAGGATTTTTGAAGCTGATATCAATATTTTAACTTTCAAAAATCTGATAATGATATATAATATATTGTACTGGCATGGCAAGCAAAGTGAATTCTGTTTAAAAGAGTCTAGAAATTCTGAAATGTGGAGAAACGCAGTCTGTTTTTAGGACGTTTGTTAACAATAGAAAAGCTCAGTGCTGTAATATTACACCTAAAAGATGATTTTAAACCAGCTCAGTTCATCTGTGTGGCCACAAGGCTCCATGTGATGTAAATTTTGTTATGTCCATGTTTGCGAGTCTGAATTCAGCTCAAACTTCATGAGCACATGGACTGTACGTACCGACAAACATGTGAGCACATGTGCGCAGGCTGCCATAACAAGAAGCACATGCCTGTTCAGTGTCCAAGCTCATCTTGAATATATACTCATCATACATAATACACGTGGGTGTTTAATCCCACCAAACACCAAAAGTAACAGTGTGTGACCTCTAATTCCTGTTTAATTTTTTGGATCGTTAAACATTTGAAACCTGATTACACACAGGTTTTAATCTCTGCCTGTAGTTTATTTGTTTCCTTTATGTCTCAGTTCTATTTGTTTACAAGTAACATCCCTAAAAATGCTTACAGGAGAAATGGAGGATGTCCTGCTTTTCATTAGTCACAGGGGAGAACAGAAGTGTTCAATCTACATAAATTCCTCACATATCGTTGACTCTACTTACACTTGTTATTAAAGGTCGTAGCTGTATTTGCTGGTATTGTAGATACGGACATAAAAGGTACATGTTAGAGCTCAAACATGCACATATTTTTTCTATGGTTGCTCAGATTCGGTATCAAGATATCTTGCTAAACAGCATTTATGCAGCCAGCAGTGAACTCCACTCTGTGCCTCTTTATCCTGGCTGGCTTTTAGGTTTATGACAGGTTAAGCCGACAGGGGCTTCCTGTTGTCACTGGAAACCATTTATCAAGCACAATAAATTACACGGATAACGCACTTTAGGCACCACTGTGGCTATAATTTGTGTGTTTGACAGGAAAACCTGTGGGTTCAGGCAACGTTTCTTGTTAGTTTTACTTGGCACCTTTTTCTGCTGACTGCACTGTTTGATCAGTCGCATAGATTCTTGAAGCATTTTTACCCAGAATATAATACTGCTTCTGTTCAGCATCAGTTCAAAGTTAAACTATTATTACTATTACTACTACTAATTGAATTGAATTTTTTTCAAGATTGCAGTAAAAATAAAAATCTCAGGCTGCAGACTTATTTTTATCAAAATGCACGTCTTCCTGTTCAAGTTTTGCTGTAAAAATAACCAGGATGTTTGCTGAAAACATTAAATATTACATATCAGTCAGAAAAGTCCCCATAATGCTTTCGAGGAATTGGATATCAGACATGGAGCTCTACACACAGTTTGCAGCAGCATGATAGACTTGATAAAATGGCTTGATGGTTTAATTAAAAGGGCAATAAGTTAGGGTTTTACTACCCCATAGCACAAAATGACTATAATGTATGTAATAATTTATCTCTGGGGCCTACGAGCTAATTATGCATAATTAGCCTCTGGGGGAAAAGGGCAATTCAGTGGGATACACTGTGTTCCAGTGTTACTGCCAATGCCTATCTGTGCTCTGCTGTTGAAACAGAATATTGTCACTTCATTGCAGATGTCTGTATGTGAATAACTCTAATTAACACATGAGCTTCAAGAGTTGCGTAGCCTGGAGGGGAGATCATCAAGCTTTTGATTAAGGTTATAGTGACAAAGTGTTAAAAATATCACCAGTCATATCCTTTAATTCTTCATTACTATTATCTTTTAATTGAGGTCATAATGACAAAAACACATCCTGTTTAAAATAAATCTTAAAAATGCCAGCTGTTACTCTTTATCTTTTCAAAATAAATGTTGCATTGAAGTGGCATATTTGTATTGCAATAAACACAGCTACTGTAGAAAAAAAACACAATCAAAATCAAAATACAGTGACATACTTCACTTGTTGATAGATCAGTGTAAGTTATCAGACTGTGGCTACACAGACAGGTCCTGTCAGTAGGATAAATTACTTGCTGCTCTTGATCTCTTCAGGGGATTATGTTGATAAAAAGAAATCCTCACAATTTAAAAAAAAAAAAAAAACTCTCACAGATGCCACCTGAGCTAAACTAACAGTTTTGCTCTTGCATTGACAGGGGCAGTGTTTGTTTTCCCTCCTGAGGCACCACTTCCTGAAAGGCCTTGCAACGAAGGGGTGACATATGTGAATATTCCCGTTAGTCCCACGTCCAAGAAGCAGCTCAACTACATGGAGCTGGAGCTGCAGGAGCCGGGGCCTGGCACCCGAGGGACCGTCACACATCTACCAGCTCAGAGTAAGGATGCATCTGAAATAACCTCTGATACGTAAAATCTCCAAACGGTTTGTCTCTAAAGCATCAATGATGTGCTCCAGATCATCCTGTGTGAACCATCCAGCATTTTACCTTATTTAAACAGCAGCCGTGCTGAACAGTCAGTGGAGGAGAATATACTTTGAGTTTTGTATAACACGATGCTTCATAAAATCATTTAATTCTGTTCATACAGAAGAAAAGTATGAGAAAATTGATGAATGCTCAGATTCTTTTAAAGACTGAATCTTTTAGAGAATTTTATTTATAGTAAGTTCTTGTGTGGCTGCTTGTGTTAAGCCAACATTTAACATTTAAAAATGTTAACTTCTAATGTTACATGGAAAGAAAAATATATATGTAGGATTTATAGTATTGCTTTAGTATTGAAACTTAATAAGCTCATACCCAGCCCTAGAACATTGTTTAATATTTGGGTAATGTCAATAATGATTTATCATTGTATTTCTATTCTGATAATTCCACCATATGTTATATATTTGATTTATATTGCTGGCTAACACAGACAGACACACAAAACCTCAAATTAATACACTGTCGTTGCACAAAATTATACAACGATGATACAATTTGCTCATGTAAAGAGCACTTGTCATCTTATTAGCATTTGAAATTCCCATTAGCTTGTAATGGCAGATTGTTTATGCAAAGGTTTGATTTTAAAAGAAAATCCATATCCTGAGCTGATTAAAATGTAAGTAAAATGACCTCAGCTGTGCCCCCATGGTCTTTGTTTAGTGTGTACAAGGTTTTCTCATTTCTGATTATGTTCTGATCTGCACAGCATTGAATACGTTTTCTGTTCAAATCCTGCAGATATCTCAGATAAACTAGGATATCAATATCAGGTGAGGAGGAAAAGTCGCTCCAGGAACATGATTGCTCTGTAATTCCATTTTACTCGGTCAGTTACGGGAATCGCTCCCAAACGATTGGGCCGATTTCGTCTCGTCTCGCTGAAAGGCAGCTGAGTCCTTGTCATCGGAGACGCAGTAGTGAGCTGTAATTGACAGACAAGTCGGCTATTAGCGTCATTGCCCTCAGGAATACGAGGACCGCTCGAGCTCTGACACAAGAGAGGTTAATATCTGATGTCAGCAATGCAGTTTATATCCTGGCAAGCGGGCTCATTAATCTGTCACCTGGGAGCGGGGGGTGTCCTATCTCGCCACTGAAGGGGGGGTCACAGGGCATTCAGATGACAGCTGTGAATTCACTGGCTCTAATGGGATCCGCCTCCAGGGACTATTGATATTTTGTGAAGAGCTGGTTTTGATTTCCTCGACTTTATGGGACTGTAAAACACATAATTCCAGCAGGAGACAACAATACCGTGATGTAAATTTTGGTGACGTTCATTCGTATGCTGCTGTGATTACATCCTGACGTCTTGCTTATTTGATTTTCACACAAGGGTGGGCACTAAATTATGGTAATGCTCGTGACGTGCATATGGTAGGCCGTGCATGAGGGGAATTTCAAAGGCTTCAGCTGCATCATTTGCATGTTCTTCTGCTTTGTGTGGTGAGGCTCGGTCACATACCTCAAGCAATCAGGTTGGAAATGAGGGCAGAGATCTGCTTCACTGTCTTCTCTCTGTTGTCATGTTTGTTTGAACGATACTTAGTTTATTAAAATTCTTTTTTTTTTTTAAGGTAATTTATTTTCTATCACCTCCAACACCCCCCAAATGAGTAGAATGACAAATATTATCATTAACAACTTATATTATACCCAAAGGAAGTCTCAGAAAACAAGAACAATTTCACATTTGAGAAGCTAGAGGCAGTGAGTTTTTGCCAATAAAACCATTGATTCAAAATTGATTCATAGATTCAAAATTGTGTTCAAAATAGTTCAATGTTTTAGCAATAGGCTTCATGTCTTTATTAGTACCACTCATGTCTAAATGCTGTATTCTTAGCTTAGCATAAAGGCTGGAAACAGGGAAGCTGTTAGTCTGGCTCTGTCTGAAGGTCACAAAATCTGCCAATTAAGTCAAGCTTGCACCGCTGCAGCTAACTAATGATCATGTTCTGTCTTATTTTGAATCTGTGCAAGAATTTGAGTCTCCAAACGTGTCCGGTAAGTCACTGCCAGTGACCAAGAAATAGTCTGGCACTTAACCCCCACCTGACCACAACGTAGCATTTTTATCTTTCCAGTTTTGTATTCATTTTGTATTAATTAAGCAAACGTGAGCACATGTTAATTACCGCTGGTGTGCAGGGGTCTACCTTCTGACAGAGCCTAGGCTAGCTGTATACCTCTCTCTCCAGCCTTTACGTTAGGCTAATCAGCTGTTAGCATTAGCTTCATATTCAATTATTTATCTTACCGATATAAGAGTGGTATCAAGCTTCTTCTAAATCTCTGCAAGAAAACAAATAAGAGAAAATGTGAATCCCCCAGTAATGAATATTCAAATATTAGACTTACAGTGAGTTCAGAAGATCCGTTTTTGTGTCTTTCCAGGGAAGAGCTCCACCAAGTACGCCCAGATTGACATCACTGCCACAGAGACGGCCCACAAAGTCGGCACGCAGCACGCCCTGGGTCGGCAGGAGGGCCTGCACACTCTGGAGCTGAGGCGAAAGGGGACGCCTCATTGACGTCTTCATTACTGAACTGTTGATCTCAGCAGGATGTTTCTGCACAAGACCGACGCACCACATCAAACTGTAAAGTTTGCAAGAAATATAACTCTGAGGGGTTTTTTCCAGTCCTGACTGTTCCTCAAACACCCTCTCAGACGTACCGTGGGATTTCTTCTCTGTTCTGTTCCATCTTTTAAATGCAGATTTCATTTGGAAGTTGCTTCAGCCAGTCTGCATATACCCAAATCCCAGCAAATGTCATCTGCCCAGTGTCCACGTATTTTAGATTCAGACCTGTTACCGTATTCATGGAGCAACAGAAAGATGGGGCCTCCTTGGAAATGTCTGGCACAGGATCAGGAGCAACATTTCAATCTTGGTCTCCTTTGTGGACTAGGGCAACTCATTAAATGTCATTATGTCAGCACCGGAGCCTCAGGCAAACTTGGAGGAAGATGTGCCAGTCTTGAGCTGAGTCACCAGCTCCAATAAACCCCCAGAGCAGAAGCATTTCACAGCTCACTCAGACCATCCCTAATAACATGCAGTATGCTGTCTTTGTCCTTGTTTGGGAGAACAGGGTGGCGGAGAAGAGGAAGCTGGAAGATGATTTTTACACTCACTTATTCCTCAGTGGTCAGTAATTCCACATATAGTTGCGCAAAACTCTTTTCAGTATGTTCAAATTTAGGGAAAACTTTTCATCCAGTCTTACTCAGAGCGCTGCACATTTCAGGCTAGTTCCGTATTAAAAGATTTATGTTAGAGAAGGCAAATTAATGGTTCTGCATAATACTTCCATATTGTGCATGGCGAGTTTTGTTTGCCTGGGTATAACTAATGGGTTTGTATTTATCATGAACAGAATCTCAATGCTGCTATAGTTTATTTTTTTTGTATCATATAGACTGGGATTTACTGTGGAAAACACTTCATAAATAATGCAAAGCAGAGAAGTCTGTCTTTTTTTTTTTTATTCACTCAAACAACAGTCTGGCCATTGTCTTTCAAAATATTGTGTTTGAAAAGTTTTGTTTTTTTCCCTAATGAACTCACTGAAGTGGTTAAAATCTCATCATTTTTATTAGTATTCTCTATTGTGTGTGTGCATCTAGGCATTTTTACTGAAAGTGCAATTATAAAGACATAATTTGGTTTGTGTTGTGTAGAGCTACTCATCTTAGTCAATATATTATTTTTGTCTCATATTCTTCACTTTATTTTGATATCTGTCAATACATTTTCTTTCTATGTAGGTGATACGGATATTATATTGTAAAATATACATGTGAAGACATAATGTATGTACAGTAAAGATGTAAGGCAATATTGTTTTTCTTGTAAATTATTTATAACATTACTACAGCGTTGATGTGTGTGTTGAGGTTTTCTAGAGCTGGATTATATATGGGACTTTTTCCCTTATGTACAGTTGTAAACTGGTTTGGTACCATGATATATAAAGAGATTACAAATCATGTTTGTTTTCCATTCAACACTATGCTGGAACATTTTAATGTAGACTGATGCACAATATGAAAGCAGTTAGCACTGATCACATGTTATCAAAATATGTGATATTTTGAACTTTTAGACTATGGAGTCTGTAATGTGACTTTTACAATTTTCAATTATAATCGATATAAATAGATGTATTTGGGAAAAAAAGCGATTAAAAATTTATTTTATTGTGTTATTCAAATGTCCATCTAAAGGTCAAAGTAAAAAAAACAATAATTAATATTATTACATTTGCCAATTAATAACTATTTTGGTTTTAAGTTATGAACCAATAATTGAAAAGGATCAAAATAAATTTTTGGTATTTAAAATTGTTATTCCATTTACTTATTTATCAGTCTGATGTTCGACACCCTCTAATGGCCATATTAGACATCTACATGTTTTGACCAACAATATTTAAAATCGAAAAAACCCAATAAATTTACTTTATAACGTTGGTTGTATGGAAGCGATTGTTTTTGTTTTGTTTTTTTAAAACATTCCACTGCTGCTTGCCAATAAGTTTAGGTGCTAGAGTTCGTAGTTATGTTAGTACATTTACATTAAAATTAGCTGTTCACACTGTAGCTATCAAAGCAAAAAGAAAGGTTTAATATAGCCGAGATGAACTAATCATCACCATCACATTAAATAAGTCTTTACTGAGTAACATTAATTTAGAATTGAAAGCAAATCTTTTACTGAACGAGCTCCAATGCAGGAGACATATTACAACAATCCTGACCTTTCACTGGGCCTTTTTCTTGTCCCGTGGTTGAATACAGGAGGTGGATGTAACAAACACCTGTGGAATCAAACACAAATATTACCTTTGTTAAATTGTTGACTGTGGTAGAGAAGCATTGATTGATAAATAAGTCTTATTTGAAGTCACATTTGCTCACAGTATTTCTGCCTCAGCTGTAGTGTCTGTATAGACGGGTCACAGGACAAGTGTTGGCCGGCAGAGAGTCAGTTTGTATCTTCGGTTGAAACAAGCATCGGAAGCATCAGAAGCATCTGGGAGCTCCAGCTTGGCTGTGTGAGAGCTTTGGAAGATAAACAGTGAAATTTGCACATTATTCTCACAGTGTGCTACAGTCAAGTCTGTAAAAGGTCCAAATTAAAGGCTTCCACACAAAGGGACTATTAATAGGGATTGTTCCTGTTCCACATATTTTCAAGATGGTGATGTACAGTCTGCCAGCTCTCAGAGAGACATGATTTGCATTGACTTGTCACACAGTCACTCACACTATGGACATTAACTTCACTGACCTGGAACGAAACCATACGGTGCAGCGAAGTGTTTCTTGGAAACTCATTTACTCATTAAATTTAGCTGCAGAGAGCAGAGAAATAAAGCATAATTGGCTGTCTCTGCGGTCAAATATCGATATAAATAAATTAATGTTAATGCCAATGAGAAACTGGTGGCAGTAGTTTAATGAACTATGCAAAGCCGCAGACAGCTTGTGTGTAATTGCAGTGCCTGTTTTCAATGGAAAAAAGAAACAAAACAGCAGTTTAGTTCTTCTGGCAGAACTTTAATCTTCCACTGTGCCCACCAACAGTGAATACACCACAGGTCTGATTCAGGACTGCCATCTGTCTACCAGAGCTTAAGACTTAAGTCCAAGTCTCACGTCAAAAAACGAGGACTTGCATAACTTAACTTGAAACCTCTCACTCACTGACTTGTCTAAAAACTTGAAATTAAAATATCCAGGTCCCAACATCTGATAATGTCCCAGAAAAAAGACGGCAGGCAACAGGCAGGCCTTGCATGGCCACATGTGGCCTAAATATTAGGCCTCGGCATCAAAGGGACCTAGTTTCCGCTATGTAATAAATACTGCTGACATACTTTAGCTTTGAAAGGAAAATATTCAAATGCTGTGTCATTTTACTGGTAAATAGGCTTGGTTCTACAAGTCTTGACAGGACACAAGATTTAGTCTGAGACTTGTTTTGACAAGTCCAGAAATTTACTTGAAACTTTTTTGGACAAGACTTGAGATTTCACCTCAACTGAATCAAGATTTGACTTGAGGCTTTCTTTGACAAGGCTTGTGACCTTTCCTTGACTTATCCCAACTGAGTTGACACTAGCCTTTCTTTAAAAGAGTTAAAAACTATTCAGGAACAGCAAGCACAGTGTACACATCAAGAAAGTAACCCTGGAAAAAGAGAATGCTTTGGAATTAATGCCATTTATGTATAAATTTGTTTTAAAATATGGTCAAATCTTAATCTGATACAAAAATCATTGTATTGTTCTTGTCCGTGTTGAAAATACCATTCAAATCCCAGTGTAGATTGGAAAGAGTCCGATGAACAAAAGCTAATTCAAGTCAGTAGTTAGCAAACCTGGAATCCAATCAATGAAACCAAATCAGAGTTTGGGTTAGAGTTACTCTGACTTATAACACAAACATTTTGAGTTTGCTGTTCACAAGAAGCATCTGCTGATATGAACCATGCATACTGGAACTGGGTGAGGTTATTAGTACTTTGACCAGTTAATAAATCCAAGGGTTCGCTTACATTTCTAGCAATACTCTGACTGTGTAATGACTATGTTCCATAAAGATGTGAAAGATTATAATAGTGTGTGTTATAAGCTTGAGGAATTTGTGTTTGTCTACACTTGTGGCAGATGGAGATCAGATCACATATTACAACAAATTCATGCAGAAAACCAGGTCATTCCACAGGGTTCACATACTTTTTCTTGCCATTGTACAATGGGTTTAAAGAACAAAGGCTGCCGATGCTGTGTATAGAAAGCAAGGGCTATTCAGTTCTGTTATTTGTACTGTACAATTATCTGAACTCTTGTTCTCCCCATCTGAGAAAATTACATCTACTGAATAAGTAATTGGTACTTGCAGATCAAACTGTCTGCGTTGCTTTGTCAATCTTATACTTGTCAGAAAACAAATTCAAACGACTCAATTTCTTTTATTATTAATGCACAGTAATTTTTTCTCCTCTACTTTTTGGTACTTCATCACTGACCTCGCTGCTCCTTTCATACGACTCGGAGGAAATAAAGACCAAATGTCATAAATTATTCAAGAACTGTGAGAAAGGCATTATTTTCAGCACTTTAAGGTCAGACAAGAAAATCATGTCACAAAGTGCATTAATAATTCTTCAAGAACATTAAATACATTATTTGTTCAGATAAGAGTCATTCTTGAGCCTCCTTGAAGGCACTGTGCAGCTCTGAGTATCTCTGATGTCAGATCACCAGAACTTGACCTTTTTCTTCAGTCTTGTAACAACCCTGTTTAATTTACAGGTCATTAAGACAGAAGACGGCTTTTGTAGAATGAGGTGGACCTTTGCACCTTTTTCGAGGTTTTCAACCAAAGTCTTTAGCACTCAACTCAGTTCCTTTGTAAGCACAATCCTCTTTCTTTGTTGACCAAGGCAGAGAATAGCGCCAACAATTCTGAAATACAAGGAAAAGGAAATTCCTCGAGTTACGAGTTAAGAGCATTTTTACATTAGGGGGAAAACAGCAAGTGTCAGAACTTCTAAATCAATCCAGGACTTTGCTGCAGAACTTAAAGCTGCAATAATCAATATTTTTATATTAACAATGATTAAAATGACTGCATGTGATGTGAAAGGGGTCACTTACAGTGACAAACCCACATAGAATTATTCTTAGGCTCTGCCGTTCCCCTCGGCTCTGTGGGGCATTTTAGTGTCCTTGAGCTCATTGTTTTGGTTTTACAGCCCGCAACTTTACTGTTTTTAGTTCTCTCTTACCAGAAACAAAACCAGTAATGCAGGGTTAAATACTTTCATGGGTTGGACCAGTATCAACACATAAAAATATTTTTTAAAAAGAAACCACGCAAGTCAGCCTCAAACCACAGCATCTAGTGGGGCATTAGATGGGACTGCTTGTCAAGTGAAATAATAATTCCCAGCCAACTACTGTACACAACAGCACCTGCTATTATCTAAGAATGTTCCACCTCTGCATCATTTGCCACATTGACCAAGAAGATTAATTTAATATATCTGACATAAATAACAGAACCATTCATTTTACTGGACAAATTTATTTCCAGCTGACTATCGATCTGCTAAGTGTCCTTTTTGACTACATGATATTGTTATTCATGTCACTCTTTTCCTCTTGTTTCAATCAATTCTCATTCGGTGTGGTGCGCAGCAATAGATTCGATTACAGAAGCACATGTTCTTCAGGTGGTGTCTGGCAGAGCAGCAGAGAGCATAAAGGACACTGAAATTAGTCATTTGTAGGGTAAATGTCTTTGCTTGCCTTGAGATACACTGTCCTGATATAATGAATGTCAGATTGGACTGTGCATGTTACACTATGTTTTTCCTTGACTTCATATTGGTTCACAAAGGCGAGACTGTGTCCCCGTGGCACATGAATGGAGTCATAAAAAACCTAAAAGGCCCACAAGCACGAAGCGTCGCCAGTGTTGAGTCTGGCTTCACTAAGTGTTGAGTAACGGTCTCTTAACGCGTGCCCTGATGCTTGAACCTACAACCTCATGGCTTCTAAGTAAATGTTATGCTTCCACAAATAGCAGCTGATCAGTTTATCTGTCGGAAGTGATTTGTTGCAAATGGTCAAAGCCTGCAGGGTTTAGTAGCATTTCCAAACGGCAACCCAATAAACTCCAGCCGTTGACCTTTTTGCTCTGGTCATTGGGCCTTGGTCATTGGCCTTGTTCAGCCCAACTCGATTATGACCTCTAATGTCTCACACAAAGAGCCTGTTGCAGTCAGTGCCCACAAGGCATCTCAAGAGGAAATGCCTTAATCTTATTCTTTTTTTCTCTATGCAGGCTTTATTCTCCTTGTGATGCAGCTGCTCTGCTCCCCGATGCTTTCATGTTTCCTGTATTTATGTTTTTCTTTCACTCTCAAATGTGCTCGTACGCTGATAATTGTCCATTGTAATTTGCTAATTACATTATACTTTATCAAGACTCCAATATTCCAGGCCTTCAGCATGGCTCAAGGACTGCTAGAGATACAGACATCATCATTATCGCTACACAACCTCACTGAAAGAGACTGAAAACACACACATATTAAACTGTTTGCCAGTGACAGTGATTCACGTTTTTCTTCTTGCTGAGGCCCGAGTGTTCAAAGGCTGCTCTTCAGTTCAGTCTACAACCCTCTTTTTCCCTCTTTTACTGACAAGCTCGACAATATTGAATGCCTAAAAATATAAATATAATACATAATATGCATCATTATAAAGGTTTGGTTCACTAACTAACCACCCATTCTTATCTGTGCACGGACAAACCAACTTTTTTAGGTGAAAATTATTGAAAAGTAGATATTGACAGCATCTGGGGTGGATTTTCTGAGGGTAAAATGTTCTGTCCCGGGCCTGATAATACCTCGACATACAGGACATTTGGACATAATCACTCCAGCCAACAAATTCGATCTCTCATTTCTCAGCCTCTCATTATCTGTTAAGCTGCTGCAGGCTGCACCTCCAATCTGTAGTTATGATTCACTCACTTACAGCTCGAGGAGGGATGATCATGGTGCCAAATATTGATTGCATCCTCTCTGCTCAGGCGCGTAACATATTCAAAAAATTATAATTCAAAAACCAATCATATAGCAGGAAGAGTTGTGTGAAATTGACCAACAGCTGCTGCATTTCACTCTATGTATAAAAAAAAAACAAAAAAAACAAAAAAAACTGGGAATATTTTAGTAAAGCCCCTGACAGTCTGATCTCCCTGATACATCCGGTGGGCTTGTTTTGCTGCAGCGAGCTTTGTTTGGGTGTGAGTTACGTAACGCACCGCATGGGGACTGTTCTTTATCTTTTAGCAGTTAATGACAATGAATGTCCAGCCAAACACAAACACTTCAGCCTGATAATTTGATTGACTGTTACTGAAAGGAGGAAAACAATGAGAACTGTCAAGTGGCTCTGAGAACGTGTGCAACAACAACAGCCCACTTAGTGACATCATTACCTCGGCACTGAAGCACATCTTTAGGGGTTTTTTTTCCCTTCCCCCACCTTTGTTGTGTCTATGTCATCTATTGATTTCCATTAGTCTTTTGTTGAAACAAAGTGAAGCACTGATGGCTGAAGATGATGATCCTGCTGCTGGATTACTGTCAGAGGAAGGTTGATGTGCAAATTGTTTTACTCTAAAACGAACAATTCTGTATAATCCGTGCGGTTTTTCTCTTGATATTATTTGCTGTTACTGTTACTGTCTGTGTTTTTGTGTTTTGCAAGATGTGAAAAATGTATCACAGAAGCTGCTTTAAAATGCAGAATAATTATCACAGTGAGGGCTTCGCAGCACAGTATGGTGCAGCTCAGCGAGATACAAACAATCTTTTAAATGACTTGCTGATTTTTGGAGAAATAAAAAAAAAAAAAAATCACTGATTCAGAATGGATGTGCGGTGTAGCCTGCAGGCAAATCTGAAAAGTGATGGTGATTGTGAAAAACATCTAATTTCTTCTTGCTGTTTCAGTCTTTTTATTTCAGTTGCATCCCCTCAGGAAAATAAACAGTAATTTAAAAAGCATTGAAAGGCGTGCCATACAGTCTACATGAAAAGAAACCAAGTCTTTTAACAGTAAGTTGTCAGCTCACGCACTATAATACATCACACAAATTTATATTCTTAAAAACGTTCTGTGGTTTTGACGATTTTTTAAATAGAAAATCAGAAGAAATTGTTGTTTGCGGAGGTTGTTGCTCACAGCCTCCTGCACAACAACCTGCAGCCATGAAGTCAAAATGAGGTATTTTGTTTCCAGGAGCGAAAGGAGGTGTTATGTCCAATTCTTGTTGACTATTTCAACAAATTAATTATATTTTCTTCTAACCTACTTCTTCTTTTAGGTTCTACTTGCACTTTGTATACTACCGGTATCATGTGCCCCTGACAGCACCCATGTAGAGAACATAAGTGCATTATTACACTAAGCATTAAAGTAAAATCTGTTGCATTTGTCATTTTGAATTTTTCATTGGAAATTCTGGCCAATTTTGTCCCGAGTGCTTAAAGTGAATAAAATAAAGGTATTTTAACAACAACAACAATGATAGAAATAATAATAAATCTAAAGTCATTTGCTTCCTTTTGTGGCATGAAATCCTGCCTGTGTCACAGCCTTAATGTATATATGTAGCACTTAGCGCCCCCTGGAGCGAGGCCTTGACAGCCTGAAATGAGTCTGATCCGTGCCATCTATCATCCACTGATACGATGAGCTGAATGAAAATGGTGCACGGCATCATCAGGAGTGGGACCCGAGCAGAGGTCTTGTTGCCATGTTACATTAAGTCTGACACATACTGACCGACAGTGACCTGCTCAAGGAAACACGCTGTTATCAGTCCGTCCAGGGAGACAGGGTGTCATATTCTCTGTGCTCTGCTGTGGGGGCTTCATAGCCCCAGCTTCATGTAAGCTTTCCCTTTGCATGAACTCTTATCTGGCATGGATTATCATTTTCATAGTGTTTAAAAGATAGCTATTTTATTAATGCTACTCTACAGTGAAGAGGTTGATATGGGGTTAAAAGTTGCCTAAACAGAAAATCAGACGTCTTTGTCATGGAGCTCCTTCAGGTTAATGTCTCCATCCTCCCTGTTGGGCTTTTCAGAAAACTGAAGGGGATCCCAGCACAGTTGGGTGCAGCAGAAAACGTGGCCTTTGATTAGCTCTTCAAGGCAGAAGCAAATGGGACATTCATCACACACACAGAAAGACTTGACATTTGGGAGATGAATCAGTTTCAGTGATGTAGGCCGTGAAAACAGAGAACCATTGCTCAGCAGATTATCTCTGTGTGTAGTCTGTGCATATGACTCGCGAGCAGATACTCAAATCTGACAATGTCACGATGACACATGAGATTCAGAGGGGACAGTTTACTGACAGGTTCACTCATCTCATTTGGTAGCTGCTCTCCTGGTCTCTTCCCAGACCTGAATTCACCACAGACCATTCACTCAGTTTGGCTTTTGTTTGTCTTGTTCCTGTGCAGCGTTGAACTTGTCGCTAGATTTTTAAAAGATATCTGATGTTAATCTGCATTTATTTAAAACAGTAATTTCACATTGAGGGGAATATTTACTTCCTTGCTGAGCGTTAGATGAGAAGATCAATGTCACTCTCATGTCTGGACGCTTACATACAAGGACGCTTATTTTCTTCTTCTTCTATATAAATAATAAAATAGTCCATGGTGTAAACTTCTGAATAATGGAGGGACTAAGCTACCAAAGTTGAGCAGAAGTCACACTAATGACAACAGAATCACTACAGAACGTCAGACGTCAGTACTTTATTTTTGCTAGATTGTCTATGTGCTCCTTTGCTACCTGAACACGCATCACTTTGAGGTCATCTTTTTTATGACACTGAATGGACTATTTAAAATGACACCAATGCTGTTATAAAAATATCAAGACTACTGTTGAGTCCTCAAGGCTGGGCCTTTTTTTCAGTCCTGGCATTGGCGCTGTGCGACTTTGCTTCTATTTCTGTAATTCATTGCCCCCTCAATACAACACATAACAGACAACAGATGCAGTAAGTAAGTGCGTCATTGGTTAATATACTGCAAGATGGATACTAACATGTTTGTTTCAGAATAGATGACAGAATACATCTTTGGTATCTTCAGAACACAAAAAGAAACCCAGCATGAACTGAATGAGAATAAACCAGTAAACATTAATGGAGGAAAACTAGCAGAAGTTTCACTGACAGAGAATAAACCCATCATTACTGTCACACAATTATAGGGCCAATCTTTTAAGATTAGCATGACGCAGCTTTGTGATGCTTTTATTCAATTCACAATTTATTCAAACCACAGTGTTTTAAAGGCCACTTGAATCTCTTCATTTTCTCTTCACTTGCACACAAGAGAGGATGAGTGGGAGTTGTCACAGCACACCACCTCAAACAAACAGATTTGAATCACAGACCTACGCAACGACATGGCACCTCTAACAGTTTGTAATGAGCGCTTTCATGAGTAATTGGAGCCAATATATTTTGATGCAGGGTTTAACAAAGGCATATCGACATGGCGTGCTGATAAAAAATAATGGGTGCTCACTTACAACAGGCACATTGATGCGGTGTGAGACGAGAGAAACCACAGATACAGTATATTCCGCACTGATTAGCTTTCACTGCGGACTCACAGAGATGTTGATCCATGAGAGACATAGTAGAACATGCATCTTATAAAATAAAACCATAATGAGTGTCTATGGACACCCATATCGATTGCTGTGTCATGGCAGGTCTACAACTGATGAAAAATTTTACAGCAGCACTGCAAAGCTTATAATTTACAGTATAAGAGTGAGTATGTTTTTTTTTTCCCCCCTTCCAATCTGTAATATGTCACACTGAGCCCCCTTACACGATACAGTGACTTATAGTGGAGCTGATTTATGGTTAATAGCAGCTTTGTACAGGCAAGCTCTCAGGTTAGGTGTTCTTAAAGGAATACTTCAACATTATCAATAAACAAAATCAATACCACAGAAAAAAGATCAATAGCACTTTCATATCAATGCATGGAGCTAGAGCCAGGAAGTGGCTAACGTAGCTTAGCTTAAAGAGTGTAAGCCATAGGTAAGCTATGGCTCTCTCCAAATACAAAAATGCACCTACCAGCAACTTTAATGTGTGTGTCTGGACAAAGGCGGGCTAACTGTTTCCCCCTGCTTCCCATCTATATGCTAAGCTAAGCTAATATGAGTGGTGTAGACTGAGAATAAATGAGCACACTTCCTACATTGTTGAACTACTACTTTAAGGGTAAGAATATACATTTCATAGATCTTCTTGCAGTAAGAAAACAGCTCCAAATAAATGAAAATAGTCCAGCAGCTACAGTCGGGAGCAATGGTTGACCTGGCCAGAGGCTTCGGATTTTGGTTCGGTTACTCTCTGCAAGGAAAAACCCTGAGCTATGAAAAGTGCCTCGTCAAAGAACTACAACTACAAAGAGAGGAAAGGAACAACACTATAAAGTCATTATGAAGCCATGTGTAATTAAGACACCAGGCAGGATTGTAAGACTATGCATGAGTCACTTACTAAAAATCAACAGTACTGAAATACCAATCCCAGCTTGTGTTTGTGCATGTGTATATGAATGTAAGTGTATGGAGGGAAAAAAAAAGGAAATCAAGTGAAAGCATTGATTTATGTTGCTGTCTGAGTCTCATAAAGGAAAAATAATGATACAGACACAATCCTATTATAATTGCAAAGTTTTTTGGCTGTTTTCCAACCTGCTTATAAAATGGGAAATCAGATAACCGCAGGCTTCCTGACTGTCCTGATAGAGGCTTAATAATGGATTGAAGAGGGGGACAGAATCAATATGGCTGTCCCCACTCTGGGCCAGGAAACCATCACTTGCAAGCAGACTATACTTTTGTAATCTGCAAATTTGTCCTGGCTTGTATGGGCCTCTTAGAGGCCCTGATGCTGACAATGTGTCAACAGCAATCAAGAGCCATTTGCCACAGTGAGCAACTGTGGACAGTAATTCTTTTTCCATTTCTGCAAAATGTCATATCATTTCTGATCAGGAGTTGTATCAGTTTTCTGCACTGCTCTGTAACTTGAGACCATTGTCCTTGACTAGAATTGTTGAACATTTTCACACACTGGGCCTCATTTTTCAAATAGTGCCATCGCTCTGATACAGATTGTCTCACCTCAGCACCTCATCTGTTCAAGAGCCGAAATAAAACATTTTAAAAATACTGGAATATTTGCTATTACCTCATAAAAGAAGGATAAGATTGCTCATAGGAAGTTTTATTTGTATATTCATCAACAAGGGGAAAAATGTCACATTAGTGGATTGATATATACAAGTAAAAGTTGCTGTTCAAACTAAAAGTTTCTGGAGGTACAGCCACCAAATATTAGTTAGTTAAAAAAGTTCTTTACCATGGATGCACTGATGCAGTGTTTTTTTTTTTTGCTTTTTTAAATAATTTTAATCCATTATTCCCTTTTATCGTACTTGAACAAGTATCTGATTCATTAGTTGTGTAGAGTTGAAACTATTTCAAAATAACTAACTTTTAATTGTTTGTGAAGAGGCACACTGATCAGTGTCCAGTGAGTGGAAGATTTTCTTCTCCTTTGCCCCTTAACAACACAGTGTTCGGTCTAATTATCAGCCGACACTGCCCGTCGTCTCCAAAAATATAAACTCCAACTCAGACTTTTATCTCAAAACAATGTTAAATTTTAATTTAACTAATTACTGTGCACTGAATGTGCATGCAGTCTCGACAAATCAAAATCAGAAGTTTTTGTTTCTTCACAAAAACATCATTACGCAACTCTCTGGACAACCCTTCGTAGGAGACAGTCGCCAGTATTACCCTTCAAGCGTGATGTTTCCCTCTGCAGGCACACCTCTCTATGCTGACTGCACAGCAGCTAACATGAATGAGCTTCGAACTGTCTCTCTGACTGATCATTTCACGAGTAAATATAGGATAAATCACAGCACAGCCGTTGCCTTTCATTTGTGTGTGGTGATTTTGTCAGATGTCGCGGTTTTAAAAGGATTATTGCAGCAGAGCAGCAGCTTGGAAGTTAACAGCTTGAGCTACGTTTCAGTCACTATTTAAAACTTGTTCCGGTGTCTGACAACAGAAACAGAAAAAAACGAGAATGAGAACAGCTTCACTGGCAATTCGGCTGAATTAAAATACTATATGTGAGGGTAGGAGAGAAACTGGCTGACAATGGGCAGAATGAAAACACAATGCAGTCCAGCCATGCAGTCGATTTTGATCTGGCCTTGTTTGCCTTTCCTTGACAGTAGGGTTGTGTTGTACATGCACACAACCAGTGCTTATATGCATGGGTCACTTGCCAGGTTGGGTTGGTTTTAAAAACATACACTTATTGGACATATTGTGACGCTTTATCTTTGCTCAGTTTTGAAGTCACAGGAACACGGTTCAGATTCATCTTAACTCAATACTTGGTTAAAATCAGAGTAGTGCAGACAGAGTTATCAGCCTGGAGTTAACAACTGTGTCCTTTAATCCCAACATTGCCTTTAGGCCAAATAATGTAAAGTTTTGAACACAGTATGAAGCACCACACACTGGTTTCAAAAGAGAACTATTAGATTCACCCCTTGAGGAAATGATTAATACTTTACTGCCTAGAAATCCCCATGTGTACAGACTGCAAATGGTGTATTCTTTGCTTGTCCTTTGTTCAGCAGGTAGTGATAACCATGGAACAGCAGGAGAGCTTTCAAGGCAACAATCACTATGGCAGGTGTAAGGGGCGACCGGGGACAGGTGCAGATGCACCAACTCTTCAAAGCGAGACCTCTGACCTCCTTTTAACCCAGCACGTCTCTCAAGAGTCCTTGAGGCAAACATAAAAGCAGCCGAGTCAAAACGAGAGATATCAGGGAAAAAAAAAAAAACATACAGTATATTCCCTGATATACTAAATGTGAGCTGGCTTGGAAGGATTTGTTTATGCCTTTGGATTATTGATACTCAAGTGAGCAAAATGCTGATGCAGACTTTGGCAGTCATGTAGTTTTAGGCAATTACTGGCCGTAAAATTGAGAGTCAAGCTATTTAGAAACCTGATCTGTTGTTGTTGTGCTGTAGATAATAAGGTAGGAACTCCAAGCCTGCAGCATGAGTAAGCTTATAGTCGAAGCTGTTACTGAAGAATTAGCAAGCTCTGGAAACTATTGTGTCTTTTGATGCTTTTACTCTTTGGAGAATGCGACTCCATCTAAAGCCACCAAAGAGCAGATGGACACTTGTCTGTTCTTCAAGAGAGCAAAAAAAAAAAAAAAAAAGCTCTTGACTGTTGATCCTGAGGATCAGTGATGTGACTTATCTTTGCTCAGACATGGTTTAACACTTAAATCGAACTCCTGTTTGTACCGGGGAAGGAGAGACAGGTGTTTTTTCCTTTGTATAGAATAAATTGCTGGCTGAAATTCCTTTGCTTGTTTTCTTAACAGAACTAATAGCTCGCTATCAGCAGGCAACTCCCTGACCCAGAATCTAAATTTTAATAACTAAATATCAGTTACTGTTAAATAATGAAACCGTGCCCCTGTCAGTCAGTATTTACACAGGTAAAGGGGGTGCAGCAAATGGCCTGGGTCAGGGACGGACTCAAACTCTTGTTATACTGCGCTGTGTGTGTTTAACCAGGTGAGCTACTGCTGCACCCTGAGTCAGCCAGTGCTGCGCTGGACTCATATTTCCTAACAGCACAATCTGTGTTGAATTTCATCACACCAATGTCAGCCTCACTGTTTACTTACTCTCCTGCAGCCCTTTAAGAGCTGTAGTAAACGACTGCTACTGCTAACTGAATATTTCATGCTGTTGCCACATTGGAAGTGTTTAGCTGGTGAAATATGGCGGCTTTCACTGCGAAGCAGTCACAGCCACTGCCGAAGGGGCTTCGACAAAGCACTGAGTTCTGTTGGGTCTGAATACTTTTGTAGATGAGATCTTTCAGTTTCTGATTTTTAATAAATTTGCGAAAATGTCTAAAACCATGTTTTGGCTTTGCCATTATGGGCCACTGAGTGTAGATTGATTGGCAAAAATGGCAACTTTTCAAAACCACTGAGTGAAATTTACTGAACAACTGTATTACAGTGATTGAAGTTGTGTACAGTAGAAATGATTCATTTGCTAGATAAATAAATAAATTTCTGTGCTTCTCTCTCAGCGACATTAATATTAGCTGACATTTCAGGGAGTCATCAGCTATCTTCATTTCTGAGCCTGGCCTTTCCATGGCTTGACATTTATCCTGCACTTGATTGGTTGAAGGAGAGGAAGTACTCTAGCCTCTTATGCACTCCCTACCTATCCCTTGTTCTCCTTGTCTCTTTCAATTAAGGACTCTGCCTTCAGGGCTGCCTAGAAAACGCTCTAAGGCTTTAAGGCATCTCGCGTGTTCTCACAAAGGCCACAAATTTAGAATTCATGACATTTCTGCTCGCTTGAAAGGGCTTTAACACACACAATCACATAGTGTTTGGACAAATCAAGAGGAGGGTGCAACACTGTTGACTTGGACTCACATGATGTTGCGTGCAACAGAAATTGCTGAACATTATGTAAACAGAGAAACTTTTCACACTCATCACTGTGTTGTTGGTTCTAATTAAATTCAAAGAAGATGAAATGCATTCTGTGCATAATGTGTCCTATGATTCATGACAGGCCTAATCAACTAATAATCAGCTGAGTGTGTCTCTCTTATCAGGCCTGAGGCATGTGGAATAAATTTGTTAGCAAGGGGTTTTCATGAAAAGAAATGAAGCCACTTCTCTCATCTTACCATGAAACCCTTGAGAATCAGGAGCCTATTTTTCAAACATCCTTAAATCCAGCTTCAATGCGTTAGGCTTTTCAAGGCTTTCTTTCTTTTTCTATAGCAGGGGTGAGGAACATTTTACCTGTCAAGGGTCATGTCAATTTTTATAACATCCTTCAAGGGCCATGCTAAATTACTGAGCAGATGTTTAATACTAACTCTCTAATGCGATTGCTGGAGCTGCTTCTCTTTAGCGAGACGCCTGACGGAGATGACGATGCTGGTTTTCCAGGTTTGGGTCAGGTTTGGGTCAGCCAGTCAGGCAGTAGTTCGTCCCAAACAGAGATGCAACATATTATATAGGTATACGTTTATACGGCTCAAGCAGAGGGAGAAGGCTGTATCTAGCTCGCAGCTTTGAGCTCATTGTTGTTTTGCAGCTCAATTGATTTCACCTTGCAGGTTATCAGGCACATCGGCTGGTTCCACATCAAACGGTATAGCAAATATGCTCAGTTCTTTTTGTTTACTTTTCATATCATGAAACTCTCTCCAAATGCCTGACGGAGTTCTGCACACTCACCACAGTGCTATCATTGCAGACTTTTGTTCTTTCAGGTAAGGAAAATGCACAGTTACTGCTTCAACACATACGGAAGCAGAGCACTGACAAGCTGGTTAAGACTTACCATTTTTTTTCTTTAAATGCAGAAAAAAAGTCATTCCTGTCTATTTTTAAATTGCCTTTTTTGTATTCATGAATCGCCTCATGGGGTGGATCAAACTGTCTCATGGGCCACATACGGCCCAGAGGCCAGACGTCCCCCTACCACTGTCCTACAGTAAGTGGATTCAGGATATACTGTATAATTGACTTGGTGGTGCAAGTAAATTGCTGCTTCATTTAAAATGTCAAACAGTCACATATCAAACGGATCATTGCCCTTGTAAGTAGTTTATGAAAAGCATATGTCTGTACAGCACAGTCTGGCCTTGAGGGGATGATATTCACCAATATCAGCAGATACTGTATGACTATAAATATACCCTGAGTGTCACCAGATGCTACAGACGCTGATAGTATAGGGAACTATCAGATGAATAGAAAACAGCGACATGGCTCTAGTCATTACAGCACTGGGTTGTCACTCCTCTACTGGTCCTAACTGAAATATCTCAACAATTATTGGATGGACTGCCATGAAATTTAGCACAAACATTCAAAATCCCCGGAGGATGAATCCTAAAGATTTTGATGATCCCTTGACTTTTTCCCTAGCGCCACCATCAGGTCAAAGTTTTTAGTTATCTAGTGAAATATCTCACCATCCACAAAAGGAAACGGCACAAAATTTGGCACAGACATTCATGTCTTTCATGATCCGTTAACTTGTCATCTCAATGCCATCATCAGACCAAAAGTTTGATTTGTTTATGACATTCACATCAGTCTCAGATGTACTTTTAGCCTTTGTTAGCTTCGTGCTGACATGCTAAACTAATTGATTACTAATAAATATGATTCCCGATGGCTCCGACCATAAATATATTTGCCTTTTGGAATCAATTAATAGACCTTTAAACTTCATATACATTGGTACATTTTCAGTGAGGCATTAACAATCATACTCTAATTTAGCTCAGGTCTGCAGCTGTAAAGACGTGACCATATTAACGCAGGCGCCAGGCCAACGAGTCAAAGCTCTATTAACCTTCATTTTCTGAGTGTTTTATTGCTATCAGAGCGAGCTATTGTTGCAAGGGGAATTCAATTTGTGGGGCCACTCCGTTGCCTTTCAGGAATGGTGATGGGGAGCACGTCGGCCTACGTGTGCGCTTTTTTCCTCTGCTCGCTGAAGTGATTCGAGCAAGCAGCTTACTGCGAGCGGGCAGATAGAGTTGTGAGACATCAGAGAGATGGCAGTGATTCATTATTTCATTTTCACGCAGCATCAGACATTATTTACACAGATGGTTCAGACGATCCACTGATGTGTGGCCTCGCTGAGCCGCTCACAGCTCAATGAACTGATAAGTGCCGCTACAAAGCAGTCAGCCTTGTTTGCATTACCCTCTGTTCCTGCCCACAGTGACAGAATAATGTCAGGGTACGACACTGACCTCCCCCCTCTGCCGCCCAAATCTTCAATTATTTTATGGAAATCATCTTGTTTCCTCTCAAAAAACCGAAACTCTCCCCGCAATAAGTGACTCAAGGGCTTTAAAAGAGAATTAGCGTGTAATTGTGTTTGATGCTTTAAACACATAATTCTAAAAAACTAAGTTGCTTGAAGATTACAGCTGCTTTGTAACGTGCGTGTAGGTTAAGTTGAAAACTTCACTGACGTTTCTGTAAGGCCCTTTGGCTGGAATTCTTCAGATCTAAATGTATTGTCTGAGAGCATCAGTACTTTATGGGTAAGATAGATAATAGTTTTTTACCAGCGTGTCTTTTACTTTTCAAGTGTAACTTCTGTCTGATTTTTATGCAGCACTTCCTTTATTCAAAGACCACTCCCTCTTTCAGGAGACCATAAAAGCCGCCATGAACCTTGAACTTAGAGAACAGGTTCGTGTAACTATCTTCTTTACAAGTGCCACTTGTAAACTGCTGACAAAACTCTTGCTCTGAACCATGTAGCTGAGTGAGTGCATTAATATTAATCTGAATCCGTCATCTGCTGTGATGCTGTGGGCTGAGGGAAAGCCCAGTGAATGTAAGTGACAAATGTCTTCAGATTTATAGTGATTCAATCTGCAGCTGGTACTCATCAGTTAAAAGAGCTTTGTTTGCAGGTGAACGGGTGCAAAAACGGACCATGAAGTTATTTTCAGTGGATGTATGAATGGCATTAAAATCTGCAACTCTGTTTCCTTCATTCTGGGTCAAAATGTGCAGGAGACAATATCAAATATATTATAAAATATTCTAAATCTGTCACCTTTGTTACTGTTGCTACACCTGTTAAACCGTCGATGATTATGGCGGTAGATTTACCTTCAAAAGGCATTGTCTCATTTTTAGTAAGTGGCCAACGCTTTTACAGGATAAAATGACAACTGTCGCTAGCAGATCATTTGCTGCAGCTAGCTAGCTAACTAATTAAGCTAACCTACATAACCATATCCACAGAGCTCGCCCACCAGAGGGACCCCAGGAGGGCTTGAAACGGCCGGGTCACCCTAACCGCTCACTATGCAAAGTTGTGTACAGCCAGGCTAGTTACACAGGAGCCTCACCTCCCCCTCATGGCAAAGGGGGTGTCAGTGTTTCCAGCTTTAATGAGAGGGTGACATGTGGTCAGGAAGAGAATCAAATAGAAACACCATGAGAGAGAATTGCAGCAACAGCAATCAGGTAAACTTGTTCTCTCCTCTCCAAGTTTGATGTCTCACCACCTGAGCTGGACATCGCATCTCTCGGTCTGTTTCCGAGTTACGTCCAGGTCTGTTCTGTGACTTTGTGCCTGATAAAAGTGAGAGTGAGATACAACAATTTATTATGTTTGATAAGCTCCAACAGGCAACGGTGTTTAGAAACTGCAGCTAAGGAAAGATATGGGTGCGACAGACGGCGCAAGTAATTCTAAAACAAGACACGGATTATCTAGTCTCTCAGTCAAGGTTTAGTTACATGATGGAAAAGCAATGAACTGACACTGACTATTGATTGAATTAAAAATGTTGATTAGCAGACTGCACTGGGCAACATGGATGCGGACCTCTCAGTAAATAATAACCAACAAGTGTTCAGTGTTCATCAGAAATATTCATATAAACATTCATTGTAGTATTTTTTTTACATGGCTCACAGGTAACACTTGTTACTACTGAAAGCAATAAAGAAGTGAGGTGCACGTGGTTGCAGCTCACAGTCGAGCAGATATTTTGCTCTTGTGGTTTTGGAAAGGCCAAAAGAAGACACACTCTCCAAATCTCTCACCATGAACCTGCAGAGAAATACAGTGCTGGCCTGCCGTGCATAGTTACGGTTGCTAGGCTATGACTGGAAAGTCTTTGTTTGGTTTGTGTAGTGAAAAGTGAATAATGTGTAAAGATGACAGCATACCACTTTAATATAACAACTAAGCATGTATGAAATGTATCCTTATCATTATCACCACTGCCACCTGTTGCTGTTTTTCAGATCACTGATGGTATTCAATGAGGCAAATGAAAACCATCTGACCACAATCTGAACTGCGCTCGCACCATCTCCGTCCCATCCTCTGCCTCACTTGCAGATAATCGGAGGATGATATTATGGGCTTCTGATTTGGATTAGATCCCATTTCATGCCCACTGGACTGAAATGATGAAGCGCTCTGATGTTGAAGATGTCAGTGATGTTAAAAGCCTGACAGTCCAGTCCCAGGTCACAGTAAATGCTACATGATGCTGTGGCCAGACTGTGAATTTAATGTTCTTGAACAATCACAAACATCGTGCAAGAATGTAATGGAGCATATTAACAAATTAACAAACACTCCACAGGCCTAGAGTTGAATCCCATTGGGTCTATTTTACACCCTAAACACTGTAGACACAGTATATTTCAAGCTATCACTCATTCATTTTCCAGAGGGAAATGATGGGCAGACACAGGCTGGATGAAAGATTATACAGCTGAGGTATGAATGATACTTACAGTATACAGCTATCTGTCACTATATTAAAGGATTTTTGTGGTAGGTGGGGTATGATGCACATTTTTGAAATGTGTAAAGTTGCATTAATATATGTTTTGTCAGTGCTCTGCTATGTTCATCAGCTGGTTTCTAACTTTGTCTGTGTGCCATGTAGTGCCGGGCAGGTGGAGCATGATGGAGTACAGTGTATGCAGCTGGGAATGGGGTTAATGGGAGTGGTTAGAGTGAACCACAGTGGTGGGCTGCAAAACCCAGACAATAAGCTTTAATTATAATTACCCACAGAATTAATTCTTGCCTTAGAGCGACCTTTTCCACATTACACAGTCATTTGGTATGTTGTTAATATAAAAAAAAAACATTGATTAGTGCAGCTTTGAGGGAATGTCTTGAAACAAGAAACTACTATATGCATTAAAAAAGGTTGTCACCTCACTGGCAGCCTTCTTTGTTTTTTTGTAAAATCGATTTTAGGTCTCGATAATTCTTCCACAAAGGCTATTCAGCTATTCAAGCACTTTTTATCCTCTACTCTGCTCCCATGCTGAGCACATCTTAAGATGAGTGACAGGAACGTTTCCGAAGGTCATGACTGCAAAGCAGACGTGACATATGGTAAGTGTCCCTCTAAGATAAAAAAGAAATCTGTGCTTGATCAGTTATTCATTCAGCACTACTTTAAATTTCTAATACAAAGGTGAATGTGAAAGCATAAGCTTCATAATTTATGATATGTTTATGACTAAAAGATGCCATTCTCTGCATGCATATATTATTCGGCAAATAATTATTGTAATGTATTAATTTACTGATCTTCAAAAGAGAAAATCTCTTTTGCTATGACTCCCTCAGCAGCGAGGTCACGGTCTGGCTTAAGGACACTAAAGCAGCATTTGCCTTAGAAATGAAATGAGAATGATTTGCAAATATCACATATTCTTAGGGTCAGTAAGGAGTCGTGTTGTTTCTAATTAGGAACATGTGATACAGAGCAAATCACTGGAGAAAATACAGAAAGGGTACATGAAAGTGTTGTGTTATTACTGCACACTGCCGCCCCGAAGCTCCTTCATTTTCTGTTTTACTCATATCATGACTCACACTTCTGCGAAAAGGACAATTTGGATGTGCTTGATTGAATAAGAAAAGACATGCATAACACACAGATAATCACAAGCGCCTTAATCTCTTGAATAACAACCATAAGGGGGTAAAAAAAAACATAGAAAGGGGAAAAGAATAACTCATAAATTTATCAAAGCTTAACCGACTTGAACTGATCTACTTCAAAACAATGGGAGGGAATGGAGAGCATTAACAGTTATTAACTAAAGTGCATCCAAACAAGACACCTATTGACATTTCATTTGCATGCTAGTCCTTTAACAAGTGTGGCTGAAATGTATCGTAACAAAGCAGAGAGCCGTCAACACAAATTGTCAAGCTGACGGTGTATTCAGTGTGATATGCATGTCCTGACCCTGACTGAACAATTCATGTAGCCTACACATATTAGCCAAAGCTAAAAAAAAAACAAAACAAAACATTAACTCATTTATGAATCTCATTATGTAAATCTTTAGCAAACAGATTTACATGTGTATGAACTGTAAGGCTCAATGTCACAGTCAAATATTGATTTTTCTTCTCACTGTAATTTCAAATGACAAAGCTCAACTTGACAAACATCAAATAAGGCTTAAACACACAGTAATATCACACTGCAGTCACCAGATGTTCATCTTACACTATGTGTTAGCTTGTGTGCTGAAAATAAAACACTTTATGACTTCATTATGGCCACAAAAAAGCTTTTTGAAATTTATGATGGTACTTTTCATGATGTGGACCTCAACGAGAAATAATTTGTAACAACCGAAAAAAAAGAAATCCACACCATGTGGTCCATGGCAGAAAATAATACTGTTATTTATGATTTCCTCCTACTGGTCGGCCATGGTGCGTTTAATGGTTGTTGTTATAGTTATGGTAACATTCATCACCCTTTATTTATTTAAGTACAAGGATACTGACAGACAACTTAAGATGAAATATCGATCATGGTTGTGAAACAGCGTCTAACACCTCATTTCTATGATTTATACGTAAGTATATATTAACACCAAACAGTATTTCATTTGTTAAATTGCATCATAGTCATAATTTTATTTGAGTATGTGTCTTGATAAATTTTAAAAGAAAAGCTTGAAGACATGAAAAGTTCAAAATCTAAATAAAATTGCTCCTATGAACAATTATTGTCTTGTTGCCCCACATCAGTGAGACACACTGTTGCCCCGGGTGACATGTTTCTTTATTACAATAACTCCTGCCACTCTAGTTTATCCTCTATGTACTGTCCTGCTAGCGTAAATCCTAGATCTGTGAATGTGTATTAATCCGCGACTGAAAATAGTCCCCAACAAATACACTATATACTCCTGTTTGACTGACGTTTGCTGAAAACTACAGTGCCCCACTTTTTTAGGAGATGATCTTCCCTTTTTTAAATATGAAACTTTATGTGTGTGACCTTATTTTAAAGAATTACATCTTTAGTAGGACAAGTATAACGACCATTTCTAAAACACAGTCTGACTACATGCATCCTTCAAATTCCATATGCAGCAATGTACAATACATTGTTGGCTTGACGTGGGTGAACTGGAGTTAAGAAGCCAGCGCTGGTGGGTAATAACCACTACTGCGGTTACTCTGCTGTTTGAAGTAAAGTCATTTCAAGTTATCGGTGTCACCCTAAACACATGATGGATGAGTGTCTCATGTGGCTGAATTTCCATTAGGTTCATCAATCTTAAGAAACATAAAGACTGACACAGTTTCAAAGAGACCAAGCTGGAATAAATGAGCTCTGATAGGACGGCCCGTTCCCATGTCAGAGTGAAGATTACACTACTAATGAGGAGGGCACTGCTCATTTCATTTAGTGATGCAGCTCTGCCAGAAACACATGATGGAACATTAATTCATTCTATAGAGGCGAGCTAATGAAAGCCAGAAAAAGTCCACAGCTGTTTTGTAGAGGATTTTAATGAAGCAGAGCTCCAGCTGAAATGTAGTGAAAATGTGCATTAATTATGAGAGTGATGTGTGAGATATTGTGGTGTAATTCTCCGCTACGTCTCTGCTTGGTTTGGACACTCTTGCAGTGCCGTGTGGACAAACCTGAGCTGCTCTTCCTCCCTCCCTAGGAAATCCTGCTCTGTTACGAGATCCCTCCATTATCGTTGACCAAACCAAATTAACACCTGCTGTACCACATTTACCGAACCCTCCATTTGTCTGCCAGCTCCTCACAGTCCGATCTCACTCACATACAGCTCATCCACAGAGCGGCAGCCTTCCCGCAATCTCCGACATGAAGATATTTCAGCTCACACTCAGCTGATCATTTGTATCCAAACTTTTAAAAGGACACTTTCACATGTGCAAAGGAAGCCGGGGATCAGACCACCAACACTGCAGTCACTGGCTAATCCACTCTACCCACTGAGCTGATCCATTATTATTTGCTCATAATGTGCGCGGAGATACAGAAACCAACCAATAACCTCATGCTGCTTTCGTGTGTGTTAATTTGTGTTTGATTAAAGGCCTGTAACTAACAATTATTTTCATTACTGATTAATCTGTTGTGTAATTTCTTTATTAACCAATTAATAATTTCATCTAGAAAATATCAGAAAATAGTAAAAAATAAAATACCCCTTGCACTTTAGCCTGAGACCAGTCGCTTGTTCTGCATGATTAACTCAAAGAAGTCCAAAACTCAAATAAATTAAATTTGTAATGATTCAAAACCAAGAAAACCCCATTAATTCATTATTGAAACTGTTGATTATTTTCTGTTAAGCTGTTGCAACTCTGCACAACTTGACATAATAACACAAGCACAACATAAACTAGAGCCAAACAATACTGCAGGCAGATTGAAGTATTGGGCCTATATCAAGTGTGTTGGCAAAAAGGTGAATAATCTCTGTAAAAAACACAATATAATGTTAAAAAAAAAAAAAAAAAAAAAAAAAAAAAAACTACTAAAGTTTTGAATTAGTTTTTTACACAGGGCCTCTCTAAAGGTCTGGGCCAAAAGATTAGGTAATAATACTGGACTGGCCTTGGGGGTAGTTGCCTGAGATTCATAAAGTTGAGAAAAACTTCTACTTCCACTGGAAGTGTGAGACTGACCATTATGTGAGTAGGAGCCAAACATAGATGCTACTCTTGATCATCTGTGACCCATACGTGGCTCGAGCCTCATTAAACAGTCATCAGAGCCACAGAGCAACACTGAATACTGTACGCTGCCATGATGCATTCAATCGCCCATCGCTTATTAGTTTTATTGGCTGCTAGGCCAGCGGCTCGTTGATCATTACGACTGGGTTCATTACTGAAGCCTGGTGCACCGTACTCACGGTCAGCTCTAAATTATTAATGCTTTTTATAAGCTAGAATAGTATTGGACAACAGAGATGAATAAGTAAAAGTCTCGGTCCTCAGAGAAACTGTGAAATATTTCTTTGCTGGAGGAAGTGAGTGAACTGAAATATAAATGGGATTCTGTTTGTGTGTGTGTGTGTGTGTGTGTTGGGTTTTTTTTTTTTTTTGCATTTCTGAGGGTCAAAAACTCCTGTGCTGTGACACACTGTAAGAAATGACAATCAGACTATAAAATACCACAGTTACATTTTTTTTTTTTAATCCTCATTACTCCCGTCTACTCCTATGATGGGGTTTTCCCATCCTGACCCTGACAACACAGTGTCGTAGCACTCCTGTGCTGCAGGTGCAACAGGATTAATGACCCCCACGTCAGCCTTTAGCTTGTTGGTACAGCAGCAGACAGACTGACAGCCACTGTGTGCTCCGTATTAAAGGAAATCCTGGAGCAGCTCCAGGTCTAACAAACACACACATGCTTTTCGGTGACAAGCCTTCAAAAATACGCAAGTGTTGACAGTTGGTGCAGCAGCTGCCCCAAAAAACTGACATGAATTTGACTTGACACTAACTGCACATTGTGTCTGTTGTCAGTTACAATTACAGTTTGTTGATATCAGCTAAAGCACTACTGCGACAACGTGGGAGCAGAAGGCACAGATCCAACTTGCCCTGTGTATTTTTTTGTATCTCTGTAGCTACATGTGTACATCCGGCTCCCCTGCTCAGCAGAAGCCGTAACGGCGAAGCCTCTGATGTCACACACTCCTGCTTGAAATTCAGTGAAGAAGAGTTGTAGTGCACTTAATGTGAGCGATGACTGCATGTGGGGTCAACAGCTAATTGAACCAGTAAATTTTCAGCAGTAAGACGTCACGAAGGCAGACTAAGAGGATTTTGTCAGCCTGAGGCCATATTTCATAAACATTTACTGCATCATTAGCAGCTGTGTGTCAACACTGATGATGATCCACAAACGTTTTTATGTGTTGACACCTTTAGACTCCGTATGTGTTTTTAGATGAGAACCTTAGGCCAAAGGTCAGACATAGCAACCTGTCATATATGTTTCAGCTTTCACACATTATATTCTTTTAATACTGGAAAATCAATACTGACCTTTTAATAAAGGTCTTCATAATTCTAACACTTATTACCGGTAATCAGCTAATTAACCAGTTATAAATAAGGCTTGAGACGCCCATCTCTGGCCTGTCATCAGGTGACGGATGCGCCTCCTGGAGCATAATTATAGACGTGATAACAGTTGATATTTGACTGATAACGTTCAAAGAGGATGACCTAACTCCATCTGCTGATGAAGAGAATGTGACATAATTTTGAATCTCGATATATTGAGACATCCCTCCACTAAATATTCACAGGACAACAACAAAAGAGCCATCATACTTTCACAAAGCCCCCAATGTCCTGAACGCTGATACATTCTTTTGTGCATAAAGTCCCATCTTGTGCACACATAATGAAATAATATCAGATTTTGGGACTTTTAGGAATCATGTAGTCTTTGTTAGTGTGCTGGTCTTTGTTTGGCTTCACTGGTAGAGAAGCGTTACCTTCCTGACAATCACTCTCCTGACAGGACTGTGCTGTTCTCGACCAAAGGCAACAATTGACAAATGGTTCCATTAAAACCAAACGACTCGGGAGAGCAAGTTAACCGTGTGATTGTTCAAAGGGCCGGCCTCTGTCAGCACTAATTAAATCCTATCACTCAGTGGCACCGACTGTACTGCAACAAATGAAAACATATGGCAGGAGTTTTGATTATTATCAACGTGTTTAGCCATGTAGAGGAAGTTATCATCGGTATGATGGCTGGTCTGCTGTCAGATCGGTACCTCGACTCTGGAGCCCCTCCAGGTGACCAGTGATCCTTGCAGACTTGAAACATTGCATAAATTTGGAGATGACTTGAGGTCTTAACTCCTACAAAAGTCAGATTTAAACATTTGACTGAGCTCCGTACCTGAAGGGAAATATTCAGAAATGAACACTCAGACACATATTCACAGATTTTCACAGATTGACAGCGTGAATCTGTGAAAATCTGTGAATTTGTGAAAATGACTGCTCTGATTTTAATAAAACGCAGATGGCGGATGCATGTTGCTCTGCATGAACCAACAAGGGGCTTTTCATTCATGTGGATTATGCCGGCGCATTAATAAGGTTTCAAATCCCTTTCCTAACAAACATGTAAATTAAATGAATTACTCTGAATTATTACCTGCAAATAAATGTCTAATTAAGGTGGCATGGGTTGCTGCCCATAATGATCAGGCAACAAGAGGTTTCATGCTGAGCGTTTGCTCAGCCTCCTCTCCCCCTCGCAGTTTCTTGTCATGCCTCACAAGTGCCTTTTGTGCTCATTTAACAAGACGCTGCTCACTCCTCGGCAGCGCTCTGCAGAGACTGTTTTTTTCCTTCAGCTCTCCTTGACTGGCTGCACAGAGCAGATGTTAATGCTGCTGACCTCGTGTTGTAAAGTGAAGCCAATATATATATATATATATTTTTTTTTTTTTTTCTCTCAGTCTTAAGTATATGTGTTGCTATGCATCCAGGATGCTGACAAGAATCCTACCTGAGTCCTGTGAAGGTGAACATCAGACAGTGATGAAGAGAGACTAGATCCTGTGAACCCTTACAACAGGTGGACAAACAAAGTCATTAGTACAGTTCTAAGTAAAATAGGCCGAAGTATTGCAAGAAAGTGTCTGTACAATCACACAGGGATTGTTCTGAGCCGCTCTATCAGAACCAACTCCGACACGTTGCGCTCCAACCTTTCATGGCTCATCACTGAGCGAAGGATTTCCACATTGTTTAGCTGTCAACATTTCTTTTCAATTAAATAGTTTGCTGCAATAACACACATACGCAGTTGACGGTCATGTTGTGGTATCCAATCCAAGGATGAACATTTACAGTCATTTACAGAGCCATAAAAAATAAATCCTCCTTTGAAAAGAATATGCAGAGGCATTTGTTGGCACACAGATGACAGACTGAGTAGTAGGACGTATCACTGTGCTTTTCAATATTTGTGTTTTGCTTCATATTAGTTGTATGATTTTTTTTATATCTATATATAATCTATGAATTGATTCTTAATAAGTTTACTGCCTAAATTTACACACAGTGTTGACTGGTTTGAATGTATTAAAGCATATGAACATAATTTCATGTAATTTATGTTTCTGTAATTGTTGTTCCTCATGTTGTGTCATGTATTGTATCTCAGTGTGGACCAAACACTGGCATCTTCCACCAGCTGAAGAAAAGATTTAAGACTCACAACTGATTCTACACCAGCACCATGCTGGGACAAGCATTAGTCAGTCTGCTCAATAAGACCTTGAAATGTGACTAGAAAAAACTAAATATGAAAACTGGAGAACAATGAAGCAGAAGTCAGATTCTTTGTGTGTCAGACAGAGTGAAAAAGGCTTCAGGTTTTACTTGATCCAATAAAAAGGTGCACAAACTGAACCAAATATCAAGGTGAGAGAAAAAAAATCCATCAACGTTTGCAAAACAGAGAACAAACTGTTGTCTTATTTAACATATTAAATCACGTTCATGTTCAAAGCTGCCTGTCAGTGGTTTAACTACTGTTCAGCAATGGATTATGTGTGAAGTCCCTGTTCCCTGTTGGATTTGATGTGATGAACACGTGTGAATTTGTAATTTAACAGGTTTTAATATTTCACATTTTTGTCCATGTGAGGACAAGACAAAATAAATCTACTGTAGTTTATCAAACACCACATTACGTGATGTTTGAGTGTGAGGTTTGCGGACAATGCATCATTAATATGTCTGATCTGAGACAAATATTAAGAAAATACAAGCAGCCATTTTCACACAGGTTCACTTCTGTCATTCTAAACTAGTGATTCCCACAGGGAGCAACTGCTGCAGCTACCAGGAGGATGTGGAAAAGACTGTAGCTCAATAAATCTAAAATAAAATGGTGATATGTAAAGAAAACATGTTGGTTTAGGTAGATAGTCAACACAAATATGATCACACACTGTGTGATGCTGCTCTTTGGTAAATATTTATTGTCCCAAAACTACTCATATCCCAGCAAACAAAATCTCCATTTTGCTTGTCCTCCTGTAAAATGAAGCTCAACTACAGTGATTTTCTAATCTCAGGTTGTTTCACTGGAACCATTTTAGAGACCTGAAGGGATGAAACTATTTAATTTGAAGAAAAATCTGAAAAACTCATTTTTTCATTCAAGAAATTAAACATTTTTTTATTCTGTCTCATTATCTTAATAATCTCATGACCTCTCAAATCTCTCTAACGACTCCTTTGGAGGGGACCCAGCCTCAGAGCTACGATCAGCTGACTGCACAGGACACACCTCCCACCAACCTGAGTCAGGGTTAACACCTGAGCATCATGTGCTGCCGTCCAAAACCACTTAGTAAGTGAGAAGAAGAGAAATGCTGAGAAAGTCACTCCAAGCAGTGTGAATGCAAACCTGACCAAACTGGGAAAAGAAGAAAAGAACCAAAACTAAACCCTGACGATTTCAGGATGACTGTGTCTCCTATGAAAAGATGATTATTAACAATATCCTCTGACAAAGAATTAACTGTGTGTTGAATTAAACCAGACAGGACGTAGAAAAGCACAAGAAACACCACGAATCTAACTGAAGAAAGACTGTAAAAGTACAGTACAAAAAGAGATTGTGACAGTTCTTACAGTACTAATACTAATACACACAGAGTCAAGACCAGTAGGAGCTGAGGCATCATTCCCCATCATCACCGAGGTCTCTAAACAAACATGAATTATCTTTGGCGGCTGTCAGCTCATCTCACCTGCTGTGTACCCAACACACCTTAAACCCTGCAGATCACTGCTACCTGATCACCCCCCCCCCCCCCCCATCAAAAGTCGCACCTTTAACCACGCAGCATTCACATTTCTGTTGTCAGTCCCGACGCTGTAACTTCTCAAGTCTCATACACTTACAGTAAGTTCCCGACAGACTGAATGACGAAGCCACATCAGGCCTTTGTGTCTTTCAGTTTAGACACAAATTACGATTCTGATTATGTGTCGACATCAGGGTCAAAAAAAGATACAAAGGAGAAAAAAATAAGTTCAGCAAGGAAAATTATTACTTATGTGCTGCGTGATTTAGAAATAAATCTGATCCACTATAATTACGTCATTTCATGGTTTGATGAAATTCTCCTTCAAGAACAAAAAACAAAACTCGAAACATGAGGATAAAACTTCTGGGATGGACAGTGAGGATATAACAGAATATGTGACGTCAAAGTCAGTGATAACTTACTGAAGATATTTAAGAAAGAATTTGAGAACATTAAAACCAACTGTTTTACATTTTCTTCCTCATCATACTGCACAAGAAGAGCTGGCCCAGCCAAATACATTTCTGTAAGATTTTCAAGGATCAAATTTAATACATTATGTCTTCTCAAATTCCCCACAGTCTTGTGGATAACCTTGAATAAAAACTAAAGATCTCTGAATAATGACTGCTATTCATAGAGAGTGGCAGCGGACACGAAAAATCATCCGCTGATGAAGTCACTCCATTTCAAGTCTATCCAAATAAATACCTAAATACCTCATAATAAAATACCTCACTTGAATGTACAAGACACTTTAAGTGAGGCCTTTTGTGACCGTGTGATGTATATGTTGGGGCTGCAGCACTGTTCTTGTTATCTCGAGATTATGAGATATTATCAGGAGAAAACGACTGTTATCCCGAGATAACAGGAGAAAACGAGATATTTCAACATATTATCCCGTTATCTCGAGATAAGTTTATCCCGAGATAACACAGTTTTGTTATCTCGAGATAACGGGACAAAAAAAATATTTGAGAGTTTGGCTTTTCTCGGCTTCCGTAAAAATACAACAATTTGCACCAGGTGCTCAGCTCTGATCCTTTTTGACTGTGCTGCACAGCCTCGTCTGCTCAGTTCTATTAAGGGAAAAGGATTTTTGATGATAAAGATATTTACCTGACAAGCAGTATTACATAACAGAGAGGTTTTGTTCCTGTCCGGTAAAATCGGCTCCACCTGAGGGGCCCATGTCTTAGCAACAGCACAAACAGAGATGTTATAGCACTGACACATCAGCAGGCATTCGTCACAATAAAACACATCACGGAAAACACAGAAACTTGTTGTAGATGCTCCAGCTATACTGTCAGATGTTTGGGATGGATTCAAACTGGTGCATAATATACGTGTATGTGTGCGCACCAGTGGTGAAAAGAACGAAATGAAGTGTGTGTGTGTGTGTGTGAAGCAGACTGGTGAAAATCCAATCCATCTTCTGTCCGTGACTTACACAGCGGCGTGTCTGGATGAGCAGCCTGCCTCTCAGCTGATGAGCTCAACTCCAAAATCCCAGCAAGCAACCTCACATCTTTTAACTTCCCTCTACTCACCCCCCTCCCCTCCCCATCCCCTCTCACACTCCCCCCTTCGCTGCCTCTTCCTACGTCACTTATTTCTCTATTTTACCTCAAATGGCCTTATATAAGTTCTTTGCCTTAGACCGTCTTGCTGACAGCAGTAAAAGGCTTCATTGTGAGGGCAGCTAAACGTTGCCTGCACATTCATTCTCAGCCTACTCCCTCATACTGACTCATAACTATTGGACATTTACTCATTTTGTTTGCTTTCTTCAGGGCTGCAGCACAAAAACACAACTGTTCATCACTAATAATTCGGGAATTGAGAAGATTTGGGCTGTGATGTAGGTTTTTGTCCATAAGCCTCAAAATATTCCCACAAAATCAGAATAATGCTCTGAGCCGGGGGCGGGGCGGCAGTGGGTGAGTTTTATGAGAACAACACATGGGGCATCATCAGGAGCCAGAGCGCACCATGCTGAGGGAGGGAGAGCTGCGGCTGGACGGCACTCAACTCCTGGCGAAGAGGAGACGAGGAGAACATCTCCGGCTGCATGGGAGATGATATTTTTTTCTTTTATAAGTAAGTTATCTTGATGAACACTTGATCAACAGGCTGCAGAGAAGCTGCACAGACTCTCCAGTGTGGAGTCTTCTCATGTGCGCCTATCCATGTCGTCAGATTTGTAAATTGCGTTTTCTTTTTCTTTTTCTTTTTTTTTTTTTTTTTTTTTTTTTTTGGATGGGACTCTTCAGTCTGTAGAGGGGTGAATGTGAATTCATGCAAACGCTCAACCGGTCCAGGATATGTAGAAATAAAGCGCACGTAGCCGGGATGGATTCGTTTAACGCCAGCGGAATGGACACATTCACGGTGATCCATCTGAATTCCTCCTGGAGCCTGGACAGTGGATATTCTTTAGCAGCGATCGCCAGCATTGCTGCGCTTGTGAGTTTCCTCATTGTCTTTACGGTTGTTGGAAATATCCTGGTGGTTATTGCCGTGTTAACGAGCAGGGCGCTGAAAGCCCCCCAGAACCTCTTTCTGGTGTCTCTGGCCACCGCGGACATCCTGGTCGCCACTTTGGTGATGCCGTTTTCTCTGGCGAATGAACTCATGGGCTACTGGTATTTTGGGAAAGTTTGGTGCGGCATTTATTTGGCTTTGGATGTTTTGTTCTGCACTTCGTCTATTGTGCATCTGTGCGCAATCAGCCTGGACCGGTACTGGTCCGTTACGCAGGCCGTAGAGTACAACCTGAAGCGGACTCCTAAGCGCGTCAAGTGCATCATCTTAATTGTGTGGCTCATATCTGCCTTCATCTCGTCTCCGCCGCTCATATCTATAGACAGCAACAATGACACCAGCCCCCAGCCTCAGTGCGAGCTGAACGATGACACCTGGTACATCCTCTCCTCCAGCATCGCGTCCTTCTTCGCTCCCTGCCTAATCATGATCCTGGTCTATATCAGAATATACCAAGTGGCCAAAACCCGAACCAGAGGCATGTCGGGAAAAAATCCCAGGCCAGATGGTGTTACACAAACTGAGAATGGACTGAGCAAAGCCACCTCCCCTTTCCATGGCGAGAGAGAGAACGGCCACTGTCAGTGCCCGCCCACGCCCAGCCAACGCACCGTCACCATCGGGGCACAGACTGAGGACGCTGACCTGGAGGAGAGCTCCTCCTCAGAGGGCAAAGGTCACAAAGCCCATCAAGGCCAGGACTCTCAGAGAGCTAAGAGGGCCAGCCAAAAGAAAAGCTCCCTCTCCAAACACTCCACTCGCATCTCCAGGGTTAGTAACAAATCCATGGACCTCTTTGCCTCCAGGAGGAAACGTCGCCGGAGCTCCTTAGCCAGGAAAAAGGTCTCTCAAGCCAGGGAGAAGAGGTTTACATTCGTCCTGGCTGTGGTCATGGGGGTGTTTGTTGTGTGCTGGTTCCCCTTTTTCTTTAGCTACAGCCTGTATGGTGTGTGCAGGGACTCCTGTAAGATCCCAGACCCACTCTTTAAATTCTTCTTCTGGATTGGCTACTGTAACAGCTCCCTCAACCCCGCTATCTACACCATCTTCAACCGGGACTTCAGACGAGCCTTCCACAAGATCCTGTGCAAGTCGTGGAAGAAATCCTTTTAGATCTAAAGCAGAGCTGCTGCACCGTGACAATCTTAAAGGGAATATCAAAGTGAATCTAAAAAAAAAAAAAAAAAAAGAAGCCTGTTCGTCTGTTACTGCCACTTGTTACTCACTGTCAACGTCACATTGTCCTGTTGTAATTCAGTCATGGCAGCGTGCACCCTGATCCACCTGCTGGGTCAAGCTTCAACATGAAGCATGTGTCCATCGCAGGCATCTTACAGACTTTCCCGATCTGATTAGTGAGCGCCACACTCCTTCTCTTCCTACTTAAGTGTGCTTTAATGCTTTATAGTGTATCATCATCATCAATCAACCTCTTTATAACTTCCACAAAAGTTGCATACATGGCTGGATTTATCTGCTAGAGGGCTCCAGGGGCAAAAACAAGCTCCTGCGCCCCCTCAAACCCCCCCTCAGTTTCTCCCACTCTCTTTGAAATGTTAACTTTTTCTACGCTGCAATACTACCACAGGTTTACTGTGTGATAATTGAACATATTAATTTAAAACATATGCACAAAATTTAAAGAATGAAGGTTTTTAAACTTGATTTTGACAAAGGGATTCTTACGATCTTATACACGAAAATCTGATATTACTCTAATGTCTGCGCTGTAAATATGTAGGTGGTTAGCTTAGCTTAGCATAAAGACTGGAAACAGAGGGAAACAGTTAGCCTTAAGGTAACAAAAACTGCCTCATAGCATCTGTAAAGCTAACTAATTAACATCTTATTCTCATTTGTTTAATCTGCAAAAGCTGAAGTGTAAAAACAGAAATTAACTGTTTCGCAGGAGGCAATTTGCTGGTCTTGGACAAGACTGGTTGCTAGGCAACCCGTGGAAAGCTATCATCCGATGGGGTGCCATCAGGACAAGCAAGGCAAGCAGTGCTTGACCAGTTAAAAGTGACGTCAGTTATGTCTCAGGACAGCTTTCTGTCCCACAGAGGACGGGAAAGACGATCTGCAGTAAGTGTGAGAAGTTTTAGACGCATATTGAGGCAGGAAAGCACAGGATTCTGCATTATCATAGGACTGTGTCATTATTAGTGAATGGTAAATATTTTGAAAATTTAAATGATTTTTTAAAAGATATTTTTTATACGTTTACTGTCAGTTCAAAGGAATAATCTGACTACATGTTCAGCCAGGAAGGAGAGCAAAGGTGAAGATGTCCAGGCTGAGAGCAGCAAGATGCAGGAGAGAGATTTTCAACACAGGGAAGACAGGTAGCACAAAATCATGAGAAAGGACAGGCCCTGAATTTAAGAGCAATTGGCTGCTACTGCAGTGCTGAAAAGGTTTGTTTTAGTCTGGTCCAGTTTTCTCACATCTGTAAAAATCACCATCCAGTCTGCATGCTAAACTAAAACTGGCTGCAGCTACATATTTACAGCGCAGATATGAGGATGGTGTTGATCTTCTGAGCAAGATCTGCAAGAAAACTTACAGGCATTTTCCCCAAAATGTTGAACTATTCCTTAAGTTTATGTAAGAAAGCAAGACCTGCCTCGAGGCACTTATTATGTCAGTGTTGTGCTTTAGTTCTGCAAATTTGTAAAAAAGTTTCATTTCAATAAGCACAAACCAGTTCACGCAGTAAGTCTGGAGCCTGCAGCAGTTTTACTAAAGTTATTTTCCCTTCTCAAAGTGTTTCATTGAAATAACTTTTAAAGGCCTGAAAGGCAAAAACTTTTTGTTTCTCTCTCACAAGCCCTCTGATTTATCTTAGGAACTCTTTGGAGGTCTCAACCACTCAGTGGGTAAAATGTATCCCTTTTTTTCTTGTCTGCTCGCCACGATGTTGTTACTGAGCATCTCTGCTGTAAACAGACTGAAAGAGTAACAATTTAGCTGTGTTCTGCATGTACCTGGATTCTTTGAGTGTATCCACAACACATGGTAAATCATAACACAGCTGACAAATGGCAAAGCACAACAGCAGAGTAGCTCACCTTAGAGCGTTGGTCTTATTGGACCTTAAAGGTTCGAGATGGCACTGAGAAGGGCTGACGCTGCAGACTATAAGCTTTTTTTATTTATGATGTGCAAAACAGGTCATTATTTCCAACTATTGAGTATTTAAGATGCATTTATTTTGCATTTATTTTTAAAGAAACTACCTCTGTTTTTTTTTGTTTCTTTGGTTTGTTTTTTTGGGTTTTTTTTTTTGTTTTATTGGATTTACATTTTGCAAAGTGCAGTGCACATCTTTCCTCTGCTTAAGCTGTCTGCTGTCGTGCAAAAATAAAAGATAAAATAAAAAGATAAAAGTCTTATGTCACCTGCCGTTGTGGTGTTACAACACGGAGCCTCGTTGATGGTTATGCACCCATGCACCAAATGCTTGAGTAGCTATTATATAGCTAATGTTGTTTTGTTTTTAATTGTTACAGAGGCAGAGGTTGCGCATTCCAACAGCTTTGGTCACAAAACAAAATACTTTTTCTGTTTATCTGCTAATATACAACATTTCTTTCAATTATAAATTCATCCTCAAATGTTGACAGCTCCAGAGTAATCACATGCAGTTAATTCTCTATCTGCAGATGAGTTATCCTTAATCAAATTAAAATTCGACAGATGTTAATTAAATCCAACTCAGCAATTTAATGTTCAGCTGAAAGAGAAAATTCCCATTTGTGCAAAACCAGTGAGATCACACGTGTGGTTTCACTGTGTCGTGCAGGCTCGCTGCAAACAGTTATGTGTCTTAATTTGGTGAAAAAAAAGAAAAAACAATCACGAGCAGACTGGTAACAACAAAAGTGCTTATTATCTCTTTCTATCAGGAGATTTTAGGGTGACACAATGTCGCACAATATTACACTTTGAGCAGTGCGGGTTAGGAGTGTGAAATCGATGCGGATGTCATGATGGGGTCATAAAAAGGGTTCAGCCCCTCTGGTGGACTGTGACTTTGCCTTTTTCAGGGTGTTGGTGACCTTTCAAGAAAACAGGTTTGATGTTGGTTCTGGCTGCCTTATAATCTAATATTCCCCCGAGCCCTTGTGGGCAGGACTGAGGTGAAACTGAATTCCCCACACCAAGCACTTCTTGTTTTCCTTCCTACTTTTCTGCCGTGGCTGGGTGTGCGAGGCCAAAAGCCATTTGTAACAGGTTACGACTCCATCTGCTGTTGTTCCAACTTCTGTTTGCAGCCACCAGAGATTTATGTCCCAGAAAACGAGAGAAGAAAACAGTTTCCCAGTCTGTGTAATTGTTTGAATAAAGAGAATAAACAGTGAGGTGTAAAGTGGTTGATGGAAGACAGCAGTCGAGCGGTGATAGATTATCACAATGTAGAATCACGTTGTACATAAAATCACTTAAATGTCTTTCAACATAAACACATCACAGCAGCCGCATAAAAGTTTTTTAACTGAACTCTTCCGCCAGCCAAAAAACAGATCACTGTCAAATAAAAACCGTAATTTTATGTTCAAATTGTACAAAATCTTGAAAAATTTTAATAGTTCTCTTCATAAGGTCAAAGAAAAATCAATCTGTGCTGTTCTTATATAGATTTACACGTTTGTTAAGGACAGTGGCTTCTTCACTGGGATAAGTAAAATGTATTTGGCTGCAAATTAACCCCAGAGGTTCTCAGGAGTCAAGAAAACAACCAGGGGTTCACTGGGGTTTATTATTGATTGCGATGACTCAATGATAACTTTGCGAGCTGCTGAGATTTTATGGCTTTCAAAAACTCTCCGGGCTGCGCTTCATTTGAAAAACCAGCACCAAGAGACCAGTTCATGGAAACTGAAGGTGATTCGCGGCTTGAAATGAAGGCAAAGGTGTCACCAGGGAAACTTTTTTCCTTTTAGATGGAAGAAAGTTTGGTGTTTACTTGGTAAACATTAAAGACATTTCATACCGCGACGACGTATGAAAGTAACCAACAGGATAGAAAGCAACTCAACTGAGTCTTCAAGAAACCGTCAGTCTATACAATATTCTCACATGTCTTTATAGCTGTTCGCCCACTTGGAACCAAACAGATGATGCTCTATCAGCCATACACACATCAATTAACCTGGAGGAATGTTTAAGCCTTCCTTTGATTCCTGAGCAAGACAAGCTGCAAATACTACCTTGACATATTATCACTTTAAAAAGTGTTTGTAGCTAATGTGTTAGCAAAGAGTTTCCTATTTACACATCCAGCAGCCACACAGCAACATTGGCATTCATTCAAAGCTGTGTTTCTCACCACATAATGAATGTTAATCTAGTATTCACTCTCCAAAAGGGAAATATCCAGCCATTTAGCTGCTAAGTTCACCAGCTGGTCGCTAACTGTGTTTGCCTGTTTAGGAGGGAACATACAGTGGGTTCATCAGAGCTTTTTCACTGAAACTTCAGCCCACAGTTGCAGTCTACTAACCTTGTAGACTGAAACAATAACAATGAGCTGCAAGACACTAAGATGATGTGTAGAGCTGAGAGAAACAGCAGAGTCAGGTGACAGTTCTCCATGGGGGACTTCACCAGTGACTCCTTTCACATTGGTCACACTCAAATGAGTATGTGTATAATAAACGTTTTAATTGGCACAGCTTTAACTTTACCTCTAATTAGTGTTGGGCAAACCTGAATGAATGAGTCGTTTGTACAGATTTATTTTTATCCATGGTCGTATGTTAATGCCACAAAGTCTGCCACAGCTCCTCTGAGTCCTCCAGATAAATGCACTGTCACACCCCAAACGTTCCAGTAAGCTGAAAGGTACTGACTCAGTACACAGTGATAAACACTAAGATTAAAACTTTAAAAACGACTCTTTATGAGGCACAACTGAGAATCATTCCAACAGCATAAGGAGTGGTGGTTATCAGTTGCTTGTCCCACCTTCTGCCTTCCCAGCCTATATCCGATAAGTCAGACAGTACAGTGCACGGGTGGATCGGTTGAATCATTATAAATCAATAAAATCATTTAAGAATATTATTTGAAAATGTTATTCCACATTTAACTGCTTTTTTTATTCGCTGAAACTTCAGTAAGCTATTTGAAATAATACAATCAAGTTTGTTGAACCAGCATCAAAGCATTATGACTCCTAAATCTACATTTCACCAGGTGATGAATTAGCCCATCTGTTGACCTCAGCCAATCATGCATCACAGCGTAGCTGTCACACATAATGATGGAGAGCAGCTCGGACGCTGCTCACAAACTCTCTCTCACAGCTGAGCTCACAATTCGCTGCCTGCACAGAAAGCTGTCTCACCAGTCAGACAGCTCCGATATGAGAACGTGTGAATGACTCAGCCGGGAAAAGACTCAACACCTGCAGAAGATTTTCTCTTCAGTGTTTTTAACTTTTTTGAACTGGAGCTTTTGAACCACACCCCTCCACATCCACCTGAAATACCTTAACCATGTTTTAGTGCTTTAAATACTTACAAATAAAACTTTAAACCCAACCGGTCGAGGCAGACGGCCGCCCACCCTGAGCCTTCTGTTGGAGGTTTCTTCCTGTTAAAAGGGAGTTTTTCCCCTGTCGCCAAGTGCTGCTCTTTGTGGGAACTGTTGGGTTTTTCTCTATTACAAAGTAAAGTCTTGGCCTTATCCTGTAAAGTGCCCTGAGATAATGTATATTATGATTTGGCGCTATACAAATAAAATTGAATTGAATTGAATTGAACTGAAATGTATGGTTTAGTGTTTTGAAATATGGAGTCTGATTTTCTGCATCATATAAGTCGTGCTAAGTCTACATCACATAGTCTATCTATTGTACAGAGACCTTGCCTGGCTCCGAATTGAATAAAGAGACTTGAGCATTTGAACTAATAAACAGACAGAGGAAACCTAAAGCCAGAACATGTGCAATGGACTCTAATGTGAAGATCACAAGCTGTCACTATATTAAAGGATACGACTTTTGTTTTCTTGTCGTCCACAATGTGTTCGTCCATCTCTGCACTTACCTCAATCCCATATAAACATAATGAGGAAATATTCCTTAAAAATGAGTCAAACATATGTTTAAAAAGGCCAAAGAAATTCCTAAAACAACCGGACACGGTAAATAAGAGTAAATGGCATATTTGTTGGGGCACTACTCACTATTTAATGGGTTCATTAGAATGAAGGATGATGCCAACCACAACAACAGCGTGACTCACTGATGTGTTTTTAGTTTTTGGACAACAATGGAGGTCTACAGCACAGAGGAATAATGCTTTAATATGTCTCTTATTGCCCGGTAATAAAGTAAAATCATGCAATAACATTATTAATCAGGATATAAATCAGCTTTTGCAAATATTCAGATCCTTTACATAAGAAAAAGTTTAAAACCACACTGTAAAAACATAGTCTGTTACAAGCATCAAAATGTTACTGAAGTAAAAGTACCTGAAGTATCATTAACTTGTGACTGTAATACTCATATATAATTTAATTAAACTATCATTGCTTTTAATTATTATTGCTGATGTTGTTTTAATTTTTTATTCACTGTTGGGTAGTTTAATCTATAATAACGCATTATGATTTATAGCCTAATCATGTGTTTTGTATGAAAAATATTCATTTGTTAAGTAATCAGTAACTAGAGCAGCTGTCAAATAAATGTAGTGGCGTAACAAGTGCGTTGAGTCCCTGTGAAATGTTAAACAGAAGAAATAGAAACAGTGTCACGAGATAGATATAAAGAAAAGTACATTCACAGTAGTGTAGTTTTGCAGTGCACTCCATGGACTTGTTGAACTCTAAAGTCATAATCTGTAAACACTCCAACTGCCTCACCTGACAAAAGATTATTTATCTCTACATTAAGGCTGCACTGTTTTTATTATCTTGTGTTCAGAGAACAATAGGAGAACAGGCAGACCCTTAAAAACCCCTTCAGTCATATTTATCGTTTTGTTTGCTCCAGTGAGCTGATCCAGACTCGGGGAAGGCATGAAGGCAAACAACACAGCTGAGATTGAATCTTTTGCATCACAAAGACTATTGCCAACCAGTTACAGCTGCTAAAATCTAATCATATATAATGAGTTATTTTCCCATGGTAACAGTGTCCAACAATGTGGCAAGGCCTTTTTGTCAAATCTAATTCAGAATTATAATTACAGCCTGGAACTCAAAGCCCGAGACACTCTGAATTTGGTGATAATTACTTGTGCAGAAGGTGAGAGGGTACAGGAAACAAGATGTAATTTATTATCTCACAATGTGACAGTTTTATGTGCCAAAGTTAGAGCTTCCACACAAGGGAATAACTGTGCATGATAAAAAGCCAACCAAGAATATTAAATAAATATGTGTGTTGTTTTCATTAACAGAGTCGGGTCTTTAACAACAACAACAAACCAACACAGAAAAATGAACCCACTTGCAGGACTCAACATCTCATTTATAAGCTACATGTTCTAACCCTTTAATACATAACCACTATATAGAGATATAGCTGTGCACGTGTCAACAACGCATCTAGACAATAAATGTGTGAGTATGGATTTGGAAGGCCTACATCTAGATTATAATGACGCTTCCAATACATCATATTTTTCATGTCTTTAAAGCTGCATTAACTTATTTTTGGCCACTTGGGGGCAACAGAAACAAGCTGAAAACACCTGACTGATATATTATAAAGGAACCAGTTGCCTGTTTACACACCCAGCTGACGCTGAGTTAATAAAAGTATTCATTTGGAGTTGTGTCTCCTGCCAAGTGGAAAATGATAATCTAATATTCACTCTCTTTTAGCTCTTGGTCATTACCAACTCTAAATATCTTTCTGTTAAGCTGCAAAATGCTTCACTACGTTCACAAGCTAGCTGCTAACTTTGTCTGCTGTTAGATGCTGAGCAGGTGTTCAGAGGGTTTTTACATTATAAACAGCTGCCTGCTGTGTCTGGGAACTACGCTGATGAAAGCAGTGAAAGTGAATAAAAACAGTGTTTCGGGTCGTGAAACCAAAACACTGAGCTGGAAGATGCTGTAAAGCTCCGTGCAGCTGAGAGGGAACTGCACAATCAGATGATAACCCTCTGTAGGTTTATCTCTGTGAGCAACCCCTCCCACAAACACAGTCATTTTATCCATAGAAATTCAGATTAAAACAGCTTTAACTCTTTTTAATGATTTTTCATTTTTTCCACATCAAAAACATCTTGCGATGTTTGTTGAAATTTTCATGTTCCTCAATGTGAAAAATCCTCAAAAAATTAAAGAATTAAAACATTAGCTTACTGCTCTGGTGTCAACAGAGGCCATTCCACCCATCAAAGCGGCCCTGTGCAGTTTTGCTATGTTTACATTCAGTGTTAGTCACCTTGATGCTTTGTGTGTTTCCTTGAGCTTCAACAAATGTGTTGCAGGCATTTCCATCCTCACAAAACATTGAATTCAGCAGTGTTTACATCCATGCTTACCAGCTTACAGTCACCTTCTTATTGCCTGTGTTGGCGCATTGCTGCGTATCTCGGTGTTGCTGCCACCTGCAGGTCAGTGGAACGGTGTGAAACCATTGGCAGAGATGTGAATTGTGTCACCCCCGTGAACACAGATGTGCATGTGCATCTTCGTGCATGCACAACGAAAACAAAATGGGAAGCTACTCATAGAAAAACCGCTCCTATCACTAATAGAGGTCAAAAACTCCACAGGGAGCCTTTAACTGGTCGGGAGAACTGTGGCAGTTAATCCTGCTGAGATTTAAGATTAAATAATGTGCAGGGGAAAGATGCCAGCGGAAGCTTTACAGTAAAGCTGTAGTCCATGTAAATGTGGTCATAAAGGAGCCTCCAGTGAGATGAAGCATAACAGGTTTGGCTCAGGGTGGAGAAGATGATGGGTGCCATCAGTTCCACCTGTACCGTAGCAGCAGGCAGATCACCATCCTGCCCGGCCTCCCCATCAAAACTAACATCCCATATCTGCCCCAAGGTCTCATGATGCTTCGGTATCTTATAAGTACACTACAGCAGTGGATTAGAAAATGTGTCACGTGGAGGATTTTACATGAATGCAGTGTCTTCAAATTTAATGAAAAGAGCAATGAACTCTGAAACAGATTCTCGGAAGACAAGAGTTATGACAGAATAAAATGTACATACTGTGCCACATACTTGACAATGACACATTTTTCTTATTTGTTATGTGATGACATTAATCCAAGGTTACACTGATGTAATTTTGCAACTTTGTTAACTTTGTTTTTTTTTGCATTTAAAAAAAAACCGAATTAATTTGTGTCCGAGGTTGAAGGCAGATATGATGTAGTGCATATACTCTACCGTAGCTACAACACTTGCACTTTTCACCAGAACTAATTTACTGTTGGTCTCTAGTCATATATCCTCCCATAATCATTTTATGTCAAAATTATATATTCAGCATAGAATACAGCATTACTCATTTCATTAAATTTCAATGGCCCAAATCCTAAATCCTCATAAGGAAACAAACAGGTCTGTATAATTATGTTTGCAACAGTAGTATCAGACTTTTTGTCTGAGCAAAATGAAACCATTATAAAGTGAGATCATGAAGATGTTATACAGCTGATCCTGGTTTCAAGAAACATACCGTTATAGATCTGTTCCATATGGTTTAAAAGGAGTTACCGTGTATTTACCAATGATCAGTGCCACTTCCTTACTGTCCACATAGTCATATCCATCTATCATGACAAGTATAGCTCTTATTTAAATAGACACTCAACTGTTTGCAACATGGGAACATTAACCAGGAGAATCAGTCAAGTTAGGATTCAGTGAAATGATCAGCTCCCTTCTCACACACCTTCAGATGAATCAGGATTACAGTCATGTGTCAAAACAAACATCCACTCCAGAGCTTAAACAGAAGGTATGCTCGCCGTGCTCCAGTTCATTTAGCCAAACCTCAGAGTAACGACCACAAGATATCACCATGGAAATGTAAAAGAAATGGTAAGGAGCCACAAATGTTTAACACAAACACTCAAATGTGAGACGACTGAATATTGTATACAGAGGAATGTGAAAAAAAGATTCCTGCACAGCATATTAATTCCACAACACGGACCTAATCTGTCTTTTGTGATGACTCGTGTCAAGGAGTGACTAACTGATTGGAAAGACAAGAAGCACTACAGATGGAGACTCTGTCCCAGTCGTCTTCCCATGAACCCATGCCCACTCTCATTTCAGAGTTGGCCTTGAATTTGAGTGGCTCTCCAGAAAGACAAAAATGAACTCCATGACTAGCAATCATGACTGGCAGATACCAGAGGCGCACAGCAGAAATAAAACTTCATATACACTAAAAACTGATGAAAAAGTGTGTGTGTGTGTGTGTGTGTGTGTGTGTGTGTGTGTGTGTGTTTTAAAGCCCATCTTTTCAGGAGCTCACTGCCAAGTGCTGTTACAAGGCTGTAGGACATGAAGGTCATGTCCTCACTATTTTCAGCAGATCATAGTTTTACGCAATAATTATTTCACTTTTTTTCCATTAAAATTTTGATCCACAAATATCAGCATCAACTCAAACATTTTCTAGGAGTGTGGGGTTGGACTAAATATCCTAAATATCCTCTTGTATTTGTGGCCCCCAGATGCTGAAGTGAATAGTTCTTGTGCGAGGAGAGAAATGGGGCGAAGCACAAGATTACAGTATTTAACAATGCACTTTAATGTCAGCTTTCTAAAGCAGCTCTTCTTCTGGTTTTTAACAGCTTCCTAACAGCATTACCAGACCGTGACTTGACTCCTTTTTCATGTTAACAAAAGCTTCCTGGGACGAGCCGCGGTGGCCTCCGTCAGAGACATCATCTCTGCGAGAAACTGTTTGAACAGCGTCTACGTGCTCCCGCTGTTGTTCCCCCTTTTCACTCTGTCACCCACACAGAGAGTGAAGTCTTATCCCGCCCGGGTCCAACTGTGGCTGGCTCACAGTATTCTGCTGTTTGATCGCTGGATTTGTGTCAGCACCTGCAGATCCAGCGGCTTGGCTTTGGTGTCTTACTTTTTGCCAGCAGGACGACAGCGAGTCCAAGAAACAAAAAGGGTACGGATTGAACACAAAAGTGCCACAAATTGTGTCTTAGATTCCTGTCAAATAAAATTACCATGAAACTTGAATGAATGTTAAAACACCAGTTATATCACTGAGTTAGCTTCCCTGTTTACTTTTTAATCAACAGGTGACTTGTGTGTGCTCTGTGTTAATCCAAGATTATTTCCAACATCCTCCGTCAAAGACAAAGTGGCGACTCGAGCCTTTGCTTTTAATTTGCTCGTTCAGATACGGGCAAATAAACTGCAAATGAGTTTAGAGGACAGGAGGGGACGGAAGTCATCGGGGAGTACAGAGGAATTATTGATATAGCAGTTTTGCCAATTCACTGCATTCTGCATTAATGGGAACTCGGCTCGGGGCAGGTCTGTGATTTTCAGTTAATGGAGTGTCTCATGCCTCATCCCGCACCACACAGGCGTCTGAGTGTTCATCTTCCATTAAGAATTATTGCTCCTGAAACAACTGCTCCACCCCAAATTGAATATCATGTTGTATATTATAGGCAAGGCCAACTGGGAAATCAGCAGCGCCTCGCATGATAATACCAGATTCTGGGTCGAAGGCTGAAGTCCCAGCAAACCCACTTATTTTAGCTTCCTTCTAGATGTTCAGTTTTCGAGATTCATCTTGTTGAAAAGTGAATTTCAAACCGGCTCTCTGAAACTTTTCACCTCACCACTGCATTCACTCTGCATCAATGGAAGAAGGTAACCCACGATCAACACAGATCACAGCTCCAGCCAGTGCACACTAGGTCGTATTTACCATTCACCTGCCAAGATCTGTGATTTAACACCAATTCATATTCATGATTCCACAAATACGCCTCGACAAACACACACTACTGATTGTAAACAGCCCAGTAAATTCTCCTCAATGTCACTTTCTGCTTTATCCATCACAGGATTGCTCACCTTCCTCGATAAGGTTTTGCATCGGATGAATTTAGGGAATGATAAGCAGTCTTTATTTATGTCTGTGAGAACAACGCTCGTGATGGATTCTTGTTTGCAATTCAAGGTTTTCAAAATAAAGACGTATTTACAGTAGCAGTCAAAAGTTTGGACAAAGTTTGTATGTATATATATATTTACACAACCTTATTGGGAAAATGAATGGCTCAGCTGGTTGCTGTGTTTTCCATGTAAATCTGTACATTTTAAGTAATTCTGTAACCCCCCATCTCAGTGGGCACATTTGCCCAGTGCATGCTGGGATAGCCGTGACTCATTCAACCTCATGAGCCCCCTCAGTGTCAACTGCCCTGAAAGGCACACTTGTGATTAGTTAAATTACAGTTGTCTCCTTTTCTAACAAGATCATTGTCCGACTAAAATAAATGCTGCTGCCATGCTGACCCATGCACATGCCCCACGAGAGCAAGCCTCATTTATCAAATTTGAAATAATAAATAAATTAAAAAATGTATAATTTTACCATACACTGACTTAATCACTATAGATCTACAGGCAAATGATATATGACCATAAGCGTAACGGTTCATTCGTTTGCAAAGAATTTCAATAAATACTATTCTATTATGAAATGCAGTATTATATTTCAGGACAGTTCAATCTTGATAGTGGAAACAGTAGCTGACAAAAACATCTCAACTCGTTGTTGTTAATTGTTGTTGAGTTTGTCACCTTGACTGTTAAGCAAATAAACGAGAGCTTGAAAACTATGACGGCCATCCCATGTGATGCAGTCAAAAGCTATGTCAGGTTTACTTAAATGTGTATCTACTGCATTCATGTTAAAGACGGACTCTCTGAGAGGGTGGAAAGGTGACAACATTTTTCAATATTCTCCAAAAGAAAACCTTAGCAAAACATGAATTTAATTTTATGTGAAGTACAACAACTTCTACCCTGTTAATTCTGTCTTTAGCATCGAGCTAAGATTCTAACTGAAGCAGCTAATTTAGTCAACAATGAGGACGATCTTAAGCAGCAATTTTTGACAAGCTTATTAATACTGTCGCGCTGTGAATCCTCTCGTCTGCCAGAACGTTCACTTCTACCTCCTCTGAGCCGAGAATGTAGCAATTTGTGTATTTTACAAAGAAGGGGAAACTTGAATTGGACTGTGTTAAAAAAAAAAAAGAGGAGCACATCACTGAAGTTTAAAAGGCATTCAGGGTAAGAGTGGAACCTTATCAACACCCTTGAGCCTCCAAAAAGTGGTGCAGAAGAGTTGGCCAAGAACATAGAAACATAGAGGCAGACTGAGGAGTACAAAGAACACAAAGTGTCTGAAAACTTTGTCAAGGTGTGAAGTTGACACACGCTCGCCGCTCTGAAGTCTGAAGGATTTAAATGGAATACTGCCAATATGTTATTGTAGTATTGTTACCAGGGCTCAGTTTTTTCTGACGCTTTTTCTTCCAGGAGATGTACTAAAGCTAGATAAGCACATGAGGCCGGCTCCGCTGAAGAGGTCCCAGGAGAACATACAGATAAAGATGAATCATCATGCAGAACCTTTACTAATGTCCAACTGTGATTTAGGTGCTCATTTAAAACTTGCTGCTATCTGCCTTTTTTTAAGGCTGTGTCGCTTTGTGGTTCAAAATGATTGTACTTGCATATGTCAAGTCATTAATGATACTTACAGTCACATTATATTCTTGCTCATGCAATTTAAATATATCCTAGTGATTTATTAACTCTAATCTAATCTCTTTCATACTGGGCTGAGGTACTTTTAACATTTCAACAACAAAATAAAAAAGAAAAATGCAGTCTCTACCTCAAAGACCGTGCATCTGTTGTAATTTTATCTGCAGCATTTCCTCATTTCTCCCACGCTGTGACAGAAGGCTGCGGTGATAATAATTGGATTTCTGAATCTGTTAAAAAGAAACAAAAATCTGTTTCCAGAGTGTGAATGTAGAAGTTTGGGGACTTCAGATTAGCTGTCAGTCAGTGAACAATTCACGGGGCCCTGCTGCGCCTTTTCCATCGCATACCCATGAAGCATTTGTAGTTCCAGTCCCAAATTTTATGCACTTCCTCCAGCCTTGTGAGTTCTCATGTACTCACGCTGCAGACTCCACCTGCTCACTGTGATGAATCATTGAGTGAACGGCCAAATCTCCCTGTTTGTGACATCTGTGTTTATTGCAGGAGGCTTTTGATGTCTGAGACCCAATTTTTTTTATACAAATTCTATCAAAGCCAAAGTGACAGAAATGGGATTTCAGCGGAAAAGTAATGAGATTAAAACATGCTTGTCTTGAAGTTCTCGTGATAAATGTGTTGTAAGATTTCATAAACCACACTGAATAATATCCTCAGTGTTCTATGATGTTGTTATCCACCTTGCATTTGCGCAGATGAGCAGCAGCATGTGATATGATACCCTAAAGATACAGGTCATTACAAGTCATTAAAAAACCAGGAAGAAACCTTCATCAGGTAATAATTACATTAGTTGTTTTTCCTTCACCGGAACCTCTTCTTTAAGTACATCTCAAAGAACACTTACAACATCAATTGCAATTTATATGAGGACTCCCATGAAGAAAGCAACAAATCCCCAAGCATGAGCGTACATATGGAAGGCATTGGTCGTGTTGTTAATGGATGTATGAAAGTAAGAGTGAAAACCCCCGAGGCCATCCAACATTCGGTGTTCCACAGCTCCTTAATTACATGGAAGGTTGAAACTTAGCAGACGGAGTGGGCGAGACAAATGAGTCCCTTAATCATGACCTACAAAGCTCTGTTTATCAGCGGGAGAACCTTGTAGACGTGTCATGTGACGCGAGCAGCAGCAGCAGAGCCAGTGAAAGCGACCCAGAATATCTGACAACATGGTCACACCAAGTCCAACACCACATTTAGAAAGATAGTTCACTGATTTTCCTTCCCAAACAGGGCGGCTGAGTGGCTCAGGGTAAGTTCATTTCACCAGTGTGGGCTCCTCAGGGGTTGTGTGGGTTTGTAAAGGTGCTCCAGTTTCCTCCAGTGCTTTGAACACATGCAGCTCACAGAGGTATAAATGTACTTTTGTTTGTGCTAGTCCTGTGATGGTCTGGCAACAGGTCCCGGGTATTTTATTGCCGTTCTGAGTAAGCGCTTGAATTTGTCAAGCATTTCTGATTAAGGAATTAGTCCCTACTGGCCAAAAACCCTCAGATGTACGGTGTATTTGGACCTATTTTTAGATTTAGAGTTCAAAACATCTGATGAAACATCTTTAGTCACAGCAAATGACTCCTATCTCTGCCAATACTTAGGAGCGCTCCAAAGGCAACACTGTCTACTATCTATTTCGGTTTTCGTCAACCCAATGAGGTAAGCCGTAAAAATGTTCATACTAAATCTATCAGTAAAATGCTCAAGGACAAGTTATTTCATTTGGTTTCTGACAAAATATCCAATCTTGCAATACAATATCTGCTCTTCACAACTACAGAATTATTTAACTCTTTCATGCTCATGTTTAGGCGCTGGCAAATCACCCTAACCACCTTGTTTGAGACTCCAATGCAGTGCAAAGTACAGAGTCCACGTAGCATTTCATTGATTTATTCACAAAAATGTTGCCTCTGAACATAATCCAGGCAGAGATTACATTTGTTCGAAAATGTTACTGGGAAAACAAGGTAGTAATTTCTAGGAGACAGTGATGCCAAAGCTGTAAGCAGCTACAAGGAGAGAGCAGCCAGGCAGAGGCATCCTGTGGGAGGTGAGATGTTTTGGAAAAGCTTGATGACAATGAGGTTATTAAAAGATATAAAAGATTCTGACAAAAGTGGGAGAATTTTTGTGTGAAGTTGTCTGGGATACAATAACTTCATCAACAAGGTCTTTGCAACCTTACACGATTTTTGGCAGCAGGGAAAATGCAGCAATCATACTTTAGAGAGCCTCAGATAATGAACCAATTCATTAATTTCCCCACTGCTCCCGGTGAAGCTGTGGAAAAGAAAGTGCAACAAAGCTCTATTTTACGCATTGTTAAGCAATGTGATTGAATAGGGCTGACTTGGGTAATTACACATCGCACAGTGACACATAACACACCACTGTTTAAGCGTGTTTCAGAGGCTTGCCAATGTTAACTTAAAGTCTGCTACAGTATGTAAATGGCATCTTGGTAAATTTCATTATGTGACTTAAAATATGCTTTAATTCTGACATATTTTTTCATATACTGTATAAGCTAGACAACTTATAGGTTACTTTATGTCTACTTCAAACCATACTTATTGTACTGTATCTGAGGAGCTACAATTCAATCTACAACGTGCAATTCAATTAGTGATCACAATTTTCACTTTGTGACTTTGTGAGTGTCACAAAACAGTGACTGGAAGTATATGCACAGTAGGATCCTTCAGAAACAGCTCTGAGGTCCTACTCTGAGGTAAGAGTGTTTTTAGTCTAACCTTAAATGCAACTTCAAGAGGGCATTTTGAGATGCGTGACAAAATACAGGAGCTGGACAGATATAAGCAAAGCCTAAAAAAGAGTCTGCACTGAAAGCTCAAAATGCAAAAAATATAACTAGAGCACAAAACACGTGACAGAGTAACATTTCAAGCTTCATCAGGCGTTAGGCCAAACAGAACCACGGTAAGTACAGGAAAGGGGTGGCTGTCCAGAACTGCAAAGGGTGCAGCATGTGTGGTTAAAAAATACAGTTATAACTAGTCTAACTAACAAGTCTAACTAACAAGTCTGATGAATGAAAATTAAATTTGCACATTAAACCAATAGGATGGAATATTGCTAATCTGTCTGCAGTGAACCAAGAGGGGGCTTTATAAGAAAAAACAAAAGCAACAACTTTGATATCACCCGGAATAGCAACAATTTACAACAACCAAAATCATATTTTCTCCATTAAAAACCTCTTTGACGGCATCTCCAGTAAACTACTGCAATAAAGTAGAAACCATTATATCAGGATAATCCCCATAAAAATTGACAAGAGCCATAAACAGAGGAGAAAACATCAGCATTGTGTTACATGCTGAGTGCTGAGAAATGATGGAAATTCCCTGCAGAAGTGTTCAACAATCAAAGCGTCCCTGTTTCCTCAGCAGTTTCGACTTTGATAATTCAGTTACTCCTTTTCAAATGTAACATGTGTTTGATTCATTTTCGTTTTTCATCTTTTGGAGGAGGAAAAGCTGATTCAGCAACTCCTTATATTTACTGTTGAGTCCTCTTATCTTTGAACCTTCTCCCGACTGGAATAAATTGTGTTCCTTAGCCTGATCAATACGACTGTTAATAGCAGCTCAGCGTTGCTGTTATCAGTGATGTCATCAGGTGATTGTGCTACTTTCCCCGTCAATGAAGTGAATGTCGGTTTGCTCTCGCTTCAAGCTAATTCCCCTGAAGGCAGCACAAAACCAGACAGTTTGTCTTTGCTGCTGATTATCAACTGTTTGTCATCAGGACGGGATTAAGAGACGAGCGGCCTCAGCTTCACCTGCTCTGGATGATTAATCCAGATCAATTTGTCAATCAGCAGCAAACTTCAACAACACAACCCTCTAAGCTTCTCATTCTGATTGTTAAGTCACCTGGTTTTCAATGCGCAGCCCTCAAATCAAAGTCTTCCCCAGTTCTAAGGAAAAGTACGTCTCCCATTTATGAGCTTTGTTGCTGTTCAGCGTTGGAAAGCCCATTGTCAGGGATTTTATATTGTTTGTAGCCTCTGGAGAGCAGCTATTATTTCTGCACCTGCCTCAGCTCTGCCCGTTATCTCTGCAAATCCTCACTCTGCCACTGAGTGCTTCCTGCTAAGGTCAACTAAAGGAGGATGGGGTTAGTTGAACCAGAACAGATGTCTGATAGAGGGTATGGATTCTCGATTAGAAACAGGGATATACATTTGCCAGATTTTGACACCCCCTGTTCTCTTTTCGGTGCTTAGTGATTTGGATCTCTTGACTTCGGTTCCACTTTATTCACAAGGTCATTGTTTATCAAGCAAGCTCATGCATAATATAACGCCCCACACTCACACAGTCAGTGTCAGGATAGGTGGGCACTGGTAAATAATTCAGCAGCGTGGATAAGAACAAGTCAAGGTCTATGTGAGGATAGACTCAACAAAAGAGAAGAAATCTGTTTCACTTTTGCTGTTACGCATGTAACTGATCTGTCACTGATAAAGGTTTGAACATTTGGTGCAGATTTAAATTGCAAATACTGTTGTGGCCACGTCCAAAGTATTACTCAGCAGAAACGGCAGGCAATGTCTACATGTGTGAATATAGGAAGAGGGGTCACACAGACAGAAAGCACCAAACTGGATGTAATTACTGTGTGTGCCATTCTGGTGAATACATACAGTACAGTGTGTAAAAAGCATAGATGTCACTTTTATTACCCTCCACTGACCCTCAGTCATTGCAGGCTGATGCTGTGGAGCCAAACAGTTTTCTCACTCACAGAACTTTATGTTTAATCCTCATTTTCAAAGATGCTACATAAGTCAGGCTAAATTAAAACTCAACACATCAAGAATATTTCTATTTGATGGAATGATGCAGCCGTAAAAACAGCAAGTTTTTGGGTTTGATACTTCCCTCAGAGTTATATAACGTCAGTAAAGACTTTGAGCAAACTGGTAAAGATACTGTCAGTCAGTGTGGAACGAAATTATTTTTCCAACCTTAAAGCATCTTTGATAGGAAATAAAAGGAAAAACTGGATATTATGGGGTTAAATGTTAAATTAAACCAAACTAAGAGTCTATAGCCATGACACATGAAAGTCTGAACCAAATTTCATGGCAATCCATCACAACAGCAGTCGAGGCTTTTCACTCTGAGCTAAGAAATGTCAACGTCATAGCTCCTTCCCGGGGACCTTTATTTCATCTACAGTAAATGTAGATGAAATAACATTTTCAACAAAGATACAATGAAGTTAACAGAAAATATTCTATTTACCAACACTATGAATGGTAAACATTAAGCTATGTGTGTCTGTCCTTCAAAATAAAAGAAGATTGCCGGCTCTATTTTTCTCATTTTATACAAACAATCCAAAGTCCTGTAGAGAAGCAGCAGAAATACCAATGTCTCCACTAACTGGAGGAGCTTCAGTTGTGCAATAAATCCACAAGACGTGTGTCACGTGTTTTAAGAAAACACTCACGTACCACTGAAACTGAAATATTACAAACATTTCATTACACACTAATGAGATTTACTAAGAATTTCCTCATAAATCTTCCTGCTCTTTAATCTGAAAGCGACTGTGCTGCTACGCATACCGGCACACACTGCAGCCAAGCACAGCTGAGTGGAAGCAGAACAGAAGACTTCTGTGGGATTAGTGAGCGCCTGTGATTAAGTTTTCAGTCTGTGACAGGTACGCTGGCCACCTGCAGGCTCGGCGCGGAGTCAGGGCCAGGTGGAACGGAGCGCACATCATGCAGCTGGCAGACCAGCACTCTTCATTAGCCGTGGAAACTAGGTGACAGAGCACGGTTAGGCTGAGAGCTGCAGCACCATCTGGGAGGCTGATAAGGAGGGAAAGGGCACCGCGGTATTGTGCTCCTGGAAGATCAAGGGTGGAAGGAACTGAAATGGCTGTGATGTATTGTGACAGGTCTCCAATTTAGCTCCAGAGGATGCAAATAATACAGAAGAAGGAGTGCTGGATTATGAAATGTGTGAGGTGTATACAAGTCTACAGAGCTGAAAATAAAGCAATCAGCATACAAGTGATATATATCCACATGATTGTGGATTTTCCAAGTGTTAAGGGTCAACAATTTTGTTGTTTTAGCACAACCTTCAAAATAAGTTGGTCTAAACTAAACCTTTTCTATCCTGTTACATACAGTATATGGCAACCATAAATGTTTCAATACAGATGCATTTTCATTATAATAAGAGGCTCTTTATGGCTCTTTTATTGAATCTTTAAAGGTTTGTTTAGATCACGGAAAAAGTTTCCAAATGATTAAATAAAAATAACAATAATGTCCATTTAGAAAATAATAATACTTTGTTTTGCAAAAAAAAAAAAAAAAAAAAAAAACTGAAATAATCCAAATCGCTTTGAACACACATACCTCACACAGAGAGCTAAATAAATTAATTACACAACATGTAGGCTTCAGTTTGATCATTGTTACAAATGTAACTTATAACCTACATAACATCCTGCTTCGCTAGCTTACTGGTATGGCTCATGTTTGCTAGCATCCTTATAACTTCGCTAATGTAACGCTGTAGCTCCCAAGTCTAAAATAAAAGGTTATATTTTCTGAACAAATCTAATATTGAACCTTTCAGTGGCGGAAAAAAGAGTCACTGATATGGACTAAAGCCTTTTGCAAACCCTGCTCGTTCTGTTCTCTCCAATAGATCAGGCTAAAGCAGAGAAAATCAACAGTTAGAAAACCCTCAAAAGATCAGACAAAATCCAGTGTTATTCCTCATCACAATTCAACTCACAAACGAAACGGGAATTGACAGTTCAAGTTTTGGTATGTGAGCTTAGTCCGCACATATCGCATCATCCCTGCATTCAGAGAAGTCATGATGTACCTAGGCTGGTAACTCCGCAGAGCCGGCTCTCTGCCTAATGCGTCCGTGTCATGTTAAATAAGACGTTTCGCGTTGGAGAATGAAATGAATTTATAAAGCATGGTGGTGCTGGGGCTGATGAAGAAGAAAGACAGCTGGGGGCGATGCAAATGACAGAGTCTAACTGGACTCTGAGGAACTGCCTCCGTGCAGAGCCCATGCCACCCGCACACTGATTTTAAGAATCCTGTTGATATGACAGCCCAGTAACACTAATTTGCATTAAGATAGAAGTGTTGTTTTCTCAAGCAAGAGATAGCCCCATGCAATTATTTATTTTTTTACTCCCCGTTCCTCTCTGTGCAACAACCTCGTGACAGGAGATATTCTCCGTCTAAGCTCCTCTGAAGGGCTAATTTGATTTGATAGGCTGTGGAGAGAAAAGGCATGCTGTGTGCATGCGAAGGAGCCCCGTGTCTCCTTGTGATGAATGAAGCAGTACATTCTTCACAGGGGACCAGACACAGGCCTTAGCCTCACACGTGCACCCCGCCCCATCTCTAGCCAGCCATGTATAACTGCCAGAGACAGGTACTTGTCTTAATTTTCAATCCAAGCGGGTGTTAATCCCACCGAGCAAGAGGCCGGTCCACTCGATAACCAAGCTGCCCTATCTGTTGTCCTCCGTTGACTTCAGTGACAGCCCAGGGACTTAGAAACTGGCTGCTCACTCGGTCCGGTCATGGTGCTGCAGGGTAACGTGCGACTCTCACAGGTTCACGTCCGGCTTAGAGGGGGCTGCACTGACCTCAAGTGATGGGCGATTCAGAAACAGTTATCGTCAGCTCGCAAAACATCTCTCAAAATTTATAGCAATCTGACATACTGATTTAAAAATGAATGACTTAAAGAAAAAAAGTCACTTAGCACTATTCAAGCTAAAGTGCATATGGTCAGATATTGTGATATACAACCAGCACCACCAAAGTTCTCAAATTTATAGTTACACAGCGGCAATGGAGAAAACTCAATCTGCTCATGAAGACGTTGAGATGCAGTTGAAAGCTTGCTGCAAATGTTTGGAACATTGTTTTGTAAGGTGTTGATGATATATTTGTATATATATTCCACAACACAATAAGGTTCTTGAGTAAGGCTCCAGCTAATAATTACAATAACCTTGTGGTGAAATTGTTTTGTCACTTCTTTGGTCGTTTTTCTTGCAGCTCGTGTTGGTTAGAAACTGGAAAAAAAAAAAAAATCATTTCAAACAGGGCAAAATAAAACATCTGAAATTTGTACAAACAACATAAACACTTCACAACATAATCCCTGACACAGTCACGACAAAACCTGAGCACAATACAGCTCGTAAAAGCGGTGTTTATTGCTGAGGGAGTTATTGCAGTGGAGTGTATTAGATTAACCAGGTGTTCCTGTTATTGTGCCCAGTCAGCTGTAAAACGTGGCTTGCATATGCATCTCACGGCCCGAGAACATCCATGAGATGAAGATGTGTATGTGGGTGTCTCTCCTCTCTAAAGCCAAATTATCTCTGCCTTCATGAGGACGGGATGACACATCCTGCTCAGAGACATAATAATCTCAGGTAACAGATGATGGTGTAATTTTGTTCTGTGGCAGCTCACGCAGTCATTTTGATAGATGAGGCTTCCCCGTTTTCCTCAAGTGAATTATCTATTAATGAGCTTCCCATTGATTGGCTTTTGGCTGGCACTGCCTTTATAGCTTTATAGCCTCTCGGCGTACCGCGGGGAAAGAAATAACAACCATGCAGTTACAAACAGAGATATCACTGTACTACACACTATGCATACTAAGTGTGCCAAGTGTAAAATACAGGGTATTGGTTCTCAGACTGCTGTATCACACCATGCAACATGTGGAAAGTAATAGAAGAAGACACATTTTCTCACTTCTCATCACATTCAAAGGTAATATTAAACTTTTCACTGTGCACATGATGGCAGTTCTTAGATTATAATTGTTACAAGGAGAACATACATAATTAGACCACCTACAGCATTAATAGACTCACAGAGGGGTAGCAGGGGACCCAGCAACTAATTTTTGCCCCGGGGCCCCAAAAAAGGTTTGTCCGCCCATGTTGCTCAGCCCAACTGATCAGCAGGTTTTTCAGGACACACTGCTCATCTGCCACGCTGAGAGGGTGCACCGTCGCCTCACAGCAAGAAGGGTTTGGGTTTGAACCCTGGGCCTGAGGCTTTTCTGTGTGGAGTCTCCCCGTGTCTGCGTGGGTTCCCTCCGGGTACTCCGGCTTCCTCCCACAGTCCAAAGACGTGCACGTTGGATAAGACGTGCCCGGTTCAGATAAGCGGTATAGACAATGGATGGATGCCATGCTGAGTTACCAATGTATGTCTTGATTTAAGCCCCAGATATGAGGCTTGTTAATGGTTTTAACAATGACAAGAGATTGATAGTGATACAGCTGTACAATTGTAATGACAAGCAACTGTGGGTTGATGAGCAATTACCAAGTGTTTGTGTTGAATTACATGTTTTTATCATGTCTGTTTTAATTATAACAGAGTCATGATTCACCCAATCAGAGTCTCTACAACTGTAAACTTTACTGAAACATTAGATGCTCCAGGATTTGACTGGTAAATGTTAGAGAAATCCCAGAGTATATGGCATTTTAGTAATGTATGCAGTCTTACTCTTATGAAAGCTAGAATGCCCCAATGCCCCAGTTACAAGCCTCATATTGTGATCATCTGATGTCGTTGGACCTACTTTGTGCCTGACTCCATCCCCTCAATGACGCGCCTGTACCCTTCAGTATAGATTGAACACTTATCAATATCTCACTCTGCTTAAGTGGAGGGGAAAGCTAAATGATCTGACTCACACAGAAACAACCATGATGGAGACGTTACCAGCTGAGGAGCTGTCGTAACACTGCCATCTAGTGACAGAGGAATGACGTTACAGACACGCAACCGGTCCATCCGGAGGTGGTGTCCACCTCTCTCCTCTTCAGGTCTCCAGCCGTCTCCATGAACAACATTTTCTCTTTTCATCTTCGAAGATTTTTAAAATAAATTTTAAATTTCAAACATAACTCAACAGGGAGCTCACGTCTGGTATGTGGACTTATCATAGAAATACCACAATCACTGTGGAGATATTTAGAAATACAAAAGCAGCTGGTTTAGTTTGTCATTTTGTAATAGTACAAAGTCTCATTTGAATCTTTACATGAAATGCTTTTACTATTTTCTTCTAGACTCCTATTGATTTGCACAAACTGTGCTTTGCTGCCCTCTGCTGGCTGGCTGCAGTCATATAAGGCTTTACTGTTGTCATGGGTGATGCCTTGACCTTGGTTTTATTGACACAGGCTCTAGACTTGGATTGTAGAGGTTTACATATGGTGTTTATGTGCCTCCTTCAATGGAGGACGCAATTGTGTTTGCGGTGATGATTTTCAGCTGTGCTCATGTCTCTCGGGCTGTAATCACCTCTTATTACAGAGGTATAATTAAAACTCCTCAAACCGAACTTTTAAACCAATCACACCAGAAACTGTGGGAGAACTTGGTCACTCAGGATTTTTTCCTTTTCTCTTAATGACATGACGTGATATAACGACAAAAACCAGAGTCGCATTCATCACGAACAGCCTCCATAGATGAAAGTCTTTTTCTATTTGGTCCACACATTGAACTCAAACAGCACATTACAATAAGTGGAGATTTAGGCCTCCCAGCCTTGAAAACAGCTCCGGGCTCCGTAGCGACCTGCCTCAACAACTCCCCCAGAAACTGCTTCGAATTAGCTGCTTTCTTTCATGTCACACAATCAAAACTGTAAGCACACATTCTGAAGCAGTGGTGGGACCTTCAAAGTAAAGGTGTGCATTGGCCATTTCGAGAAAATCTCCCATCTATTTGTTGATTACATTGAAACACATGGAGGTTAAAAAAAAATAGTTTTATGCTTCAAGTGCGATAAACCTTACAAGTTGGCCTGTTAACTGTAAGTGAGATATAACTTTTCAGCTTGAAACAGTGTATAATAAACTGTATTTTTTCAAAAACAGGACTTATTTCAGAAACCCACGTCACATGTTGAGAATGGTGAACTGCTCTGATTTATAAATCCACAGCTTCCTTTATCATCTGTAATGTTACAGGGGAGAGTGAGCAGAGAGTTAATAACTTAACACAACCTTAAGCCTTCAAAGTAAAACATGGAAGCAAACAAATGATGAAATAATAATAATATAGTTTAAATAGTCACATAATTGATTTGTTTTCAACAGAAACCTGATCAGATGTGTTTGATGTCTGCTAATATCATGTCTGAAAAAAAACTGCATTTGTTGTTTTTTTTTTGTTTTTGTTTTTTTGTTAGTTTTTTTTTTTTTTACCACCATCATAAAGAAACAGTTTAAAATAATTTTCAAAGTAAAATCTATTGCTGCTCCAAGAGAAAAAGTGACTGATTTTTGAACAAAACTGACTCAGCCAAATTACTGCATGAAATAAATCATCCAAATTGTAGTAGAACCGAAATTTGGTGACAAAGCTGTGAGTGGGCTGCGTTCAAATGGGGAAAAAAAATATATTAGTCTAAACACTAGTTTGTAAGAACCGCTGACTTGAGTAGAGACGTGAAGACTTAAATTTCACTAATTAATAAAAAAAAAATAATAATAAAAATAGAAAAACCCGCGCTGTGTTTAGACGACAGTGTAAATCACCACCTCCTCCTGAGCTCCTTCTGCCCATGATTCACAACGTTAAATAAATAAACAGAAAACTAGGAGAGTAATTGGCCGTATCTGCTGTAGCTCTAACTTTTCACCTGAAGATGTCTTCAGTATGAAATGATAAAGCAACTCTGACTTCAACTCAACTTCTCTTCTCTTCTGAATTGAGCTTTGATTTCAGTTTGGCCGCAAAACACCCGCGGTTATAAAGGTGGACCGACTGTGGCTTAGGGATCAGAGTTCAGTTCAAAACTCTGGCTGCGTCCTTAAAAAATTAAAAGACCTGTGTTTGGAATTTTTTTTTTTTTTTTCTATTATGTAATAATTTAAATAAAATGCACATTTTCTCAAAACTATCGGCTCGCTAATCAATAGATTTTATTCGGGCTTAAAAAGTTACACAGCAAAGCAACATTTGAAGTCGTTACCCAACAAGAAAATGTTGGTGAAGATTTACCAAATCAAAAGCCTCGACGACCTGATTTTATTTCTGAACTCCTCACAAGTGAAATGAGTTGACTGAAGTTTAATGGCAACATAATTTCAATTATCAGCCAAGTGACCACCTGTCTATGTGAAGTCCAAATGTTCATCAGTCTGTCTCACCCATCTTCAACAGATTTAGTTTGAGGCCTTTAAAATGACCGGAAGTCTGCTTTTATTGTTTTTTTTTTGTTTTGTTTTGTTTTTTGTTTTGTTTTTTTTGACCACTTAAACAAAAACCGATTTTAAAAAAATATTTAAAAAATAAATAAATAAAATAGTGCGTGTCACCTTGTCCCGGTGATGTGAGTCGGGCTCCCAGGGCAGCAGCGGTGTGTGTGTGTGTGTGTGTGTGTGTGAGACTTGCGTGACAAGAGGCGGGAAAACAAGACTTTGTGCGGAAACCTGTCCTGCAGGCAAACATTAAAGTGGACTCCTTCATCTTTCGTGCCGCCTCTGGCCCTGCCCCTTTGCATGTATGTTTAATCATATCGGATGGTCCCCGGACTGTGTGGAGACTTACTATAGATCCACGATCGACACTGAATTCAATGAAAGAGAAAAACTCTTCTATTCGCGTTTTCTGGAGGAAAAACTGAGACAAAAACGTCTCTCATTATAACCGCTGTATGTTTTCTATAGGCGTAAATCAAAATACCTCCTCAATCCTAGTTTTATCATTATTATTATTATTATTATTATTATTATTATACAGTTGATGAAGTTAAAGACATTTAGCCCATTTTATTTATGTAAATATTTCCACTGAATTTTTATCCTGCAGAAAAACTTAATATTAATAGTGAACCACTCAGTCTCTTTCAGGCTCAGCTCTCTTCAGCATGCTCATCTCAAACTCTGTTAAAATTTTCATTCAAATTCCACAGTTAAAAATCCGGGGGACATAATAATAGTTTTTCAGAGTTAATAATAATGATAATGCACAGCATCCCGACTCTGGACATGATCAAAATCAGACACTGACATGTTAAGTTTCCTCATTAAATGTAATTCAGCAGTAGGAGGAGGAGGACTCCCAGGGCAGGACTGTAATAGCCCGTGTACTCTCAGCTATCCTTCAGGGGCATGATTTATTGAAAAATATGGACCCTGTGTATAAGCTAATATGACAGAAGTGCTTTGACCTCGGGGGAGGGGGGGGGGGGGGGGGGGGGGGGGGGGGGGTTGCACTCTCTATGGACGTGGGCTACTACCTTGAGTGTACTCTGCTTCTTTCTCACGCGATTCCTCTCTTTGAGGGTCTTCAGCTCCATGTCCCCTCTTTCCTGCTTTTCGCAACTTACAGATTTTATTTAAAGTTTGTGAGGACGGAAAAAAAAAAAAAAACAACCAGAACCTCCCAAATAATCCCTGGGTCAGATGGAGTGCACTCAGGAAAACATTCGGGAAAGGAGAGGACGCACAGGGAGGAGGGGCTTTATTTTTTAGGTATCTGTCGACTTTAAGGAGTTTTACGAGCCATTTAAAGTTTGAGCAATTGTTATTTAGTCGAAATCGTCCTCAGAATCAAGTGCTACGTTACCATTTGACCCCAGTTCCTGGCACAGCTGAAGACATTAGTGGTATTACGAGGAAGCTGATGTGCTCTCATTGATCTGATGTCCCATAAGCCTCGGTATTTGTGGTGGGCCTGTAATCCATCAGACATGCTCCGTCTTTCCCACCCCCCTGAGGGATAAAACATGTTTCCTGTGTAGGTATATTCTACCTGCTGGCGGCTGCACTTATCTCATGTGATTAACCTTGATCCCTTTAACATGCATGGGAAAGAGCCCATGCATGTTAAAGCTGCAACACAGACTAACACTTTTCCAGTAGATGCTCTTCAAACACACATTTTCTGAAGATAAAATAAATAATGGGGAACGGATAAGTCCATGAAACCGATGCAAAACTTCATTTTGTCCCATTAAAATGTTATAATGGGTATTTTTCTTAAGTTTTCCGGCTTTTAAAAGGGGGATTGTTTGCTTTTCTCTTCCAGATATAAAGAAAGGGGTGTGGATATGTGGCATTAGGGCATAATGTGGTTAAAATATCATGGTTTTTCCTCCTTTGTACTGAACTGACAAGCTGGCTCTAACAGGGGTTAATTTGCCGTACAAGGGTTAAACAAACAGGCTTTAATAGTTTATTCCAGCCAAGACCTAAACGTGTTTCTTTCCAGGCTTGAAAGACAAAATTCAAACTAACAAAACGAAAAAACAACAAGTTTTTTTTTTTTTTTTGTTAACAGGCTTTTTGTGCGAGGCTGCGAAAAAAGCTTTTGCAATAAACCAAACAGCTCCCAGAATGCTTTTGCTTTGTCCCGATGAACTGGGCTGTGGGTGCAGTGAGGTGAGGGCTAATAGGGATTAAGCAGGAGAAGTATGTGTCAGTTTCGATGGTTGTAATCTGGAGTGTTCTTTTTGGAGTTTCTGAGCAGGTATAAAACGCAGATTAAGAAGCATTTCTGATAAGTGACAGCGGGAGCCTGGAGGTCTGTTTTCACGCAGGCTCCAGCATTGACCTATTTGACATGAACTGCTGGAGAAATAGCGTGTTTTAAAATCTCATCTGATGGGAACTAATTTAGCATTTTTATTAAGAAACGGAGGGGGAAGTGAAGCAGCAGCACAGGCAGCGAGCAGAGGTTGCAGGAGAGCCTAAAAATCAGACAGATTCATCAGTAGCTCCACGCTCCATGTGGCATAAAGGGGCCTTCTGGTTGACTGCCTCTGTTAAGGCCGACCTAAGATGTCTGGACCTCGCTGACCTCATATACACCACTGCATTCTGGGCCATGGCTTTGACCTCAACAGTTTGCAGTGGCCCATTATAGTGCCAGAAATAATGATGTGGAGGATTCCCCCAGCAGATTATCAATACAGTGATTCTCATCATGCATACGGGAAGACAAACATATACACTGTTAATGACACTGGATTAGAATCCCATCTGGATCTGACTCAGGGTGGTTTTGTTATGGATGAGCTGACATCAGGAAATCAAAGTAATCAGCGGGACGGACGGTGAAGTTAATGCCAATGTTTTATTAAGAACTTTATCTTGTTCAAAGACCAAATAACAGTCGAATAGTCAGTGAAATGAAAATAAATACTTAAGTTCAGCACTTTAATGCATTTTTAGGTAAATTTGAGTATTTACATTTTATGCTTAAACTTTGAGTTTTGGCAACTACGGTTATTTTGCAAATAAAGATTTGATAGAAAATAAATAGATACAGTGTGTTAACCTGACAAGTTATAACATTAATGTACATTAATGCATCAGTCATATTAATTAAAACATAAAATACAGTTTATCTAAGAGAGGCCATTCTGCATAATGAGAACTTTACTTTTGATATTTTAAATACATTTTGCAATATTTTAAGAAAATAAAATGTGATATTGCGGGACCTACTTTCTTATTCCACCACCGCAAATAATAGTCAGACAAATCTTAACCCAGTAGGAAAAGATGGATAAAAAGAGCCAACATGAACAATTAGTGCGACCCCCTCCTCAACTGAAAGGAATCAGAGATTTTACTGTATTTCTAACAGTAAGTACTAGAAAGTTTCTATCCTTACCGTTCATTCAGTAGGTAATTTAGAGGCTTAGTCCTTCATTGTGTCTTATCTACCTCGTAAGGCTGCAGTGCCATCTTTAATTAAGAGATCCTGAACATGCCTCTGTGCACCGCTTCACAACGAGGCGAGACAGGGAAGGAAGTGTCGTCTTAGTGTTGCTGCTGGCAAAGTGGCATTAGATCATTTCTAGCTTTCTTCAGACTGACACAGAAACATGTCTGTGTGAATTATTGCTGGGTACAAAAAAAAAATGTGTATGTCTGTTAAACACACAAATACACAGCTCAGCTGCTCCAGCAGACTCACGCAAAAGAGTTTGCAATTATTGCCTTTAATGAAATGTCTTTCTTTGGCAAGCCTCCACCAGACTTTATGAACCCTGACCTATTTATGTAAGGACATGATATGTTTCCACTTTGACATTATCAGCCACCTCCCTGTGGACCCAGATAAAAACACCACAGTCAAACAACTGTGTTCAGAAAAAATAAAGGTTATAAATAAAATCACTTCAGACTCCCAACAGTTCAAAATGACTAGACACAACAACAAAAAAAAAAAAAACTACTGACTTTTGGCCAACAGCTGAATACTAAATTAAAAGGAGTCAAGATGACTGGAAATCGTATAGTATCTCAAGCCAATGGTAGCGGAAGACTTGTCTCTGTTTTATGTACACAGAAGTCTGTGTCATTTTCTCAAACTTTGATGTAGACCCTTTTTAAATATTGGATAGTTGTATCTCTCTCTTGAAGCCTCCAAAAAATGTGTCAAATAAAAAACATTGTGCAAAATGAAAACCATTCTGTTCACAGACGTACAACCTGTGATGACGGCTCACAAGTGGACATTTCATTTTAAAGGCCCTGAAAACTTGTTTTTTCAATCAGCTTCTTAGGATCCTACATGAACTTACTTTTAGTTACTTAACCTGATTATTATTAACTTGAGAAAATTATGTTTTGTTTTGGTTTTTTTTTTTGGTTATTTGTATTTTTCACTGATTTCAAGTGGACGGGGACTTTATTTTGAAAATGCAATGTCACATATTTACATGCACCTGATCTGACCACGACTACACAGTCCTGATGAAGCAGCTCAGTTGAGCTTTTGAGTGTTTAATGCTGAATAATTCATATTTTTTAAGTTAATTGTTTCACATGTAATTATGAATATATAATGCTAAAGAGAAATTCCTAATATTTAAAGACATTTTCGGGGACTTTAAGGGTCATAAACCAAAAAGAAAGCAGTGTCGTAAACAAAGAGAGAAAATGTTTTTTATTCTTTTCAAATTTTGTTAACACAAATGCCTGTTCGTTGATTCATTCATTTTCATTTGATTTCATTTTAAGCCAGAATTATTCTTTCAACTCAAAATAAAAGAGCAGCATCAAAACAGTGAGCACAAACATCTGATTAAGAAATAACTAGTCGTTTATGCAGCCTTATGAATTACCAGCACTAACATGTACTGCAGCCTGCACAGCAGCAGAATACATGCTGAGTGATAAGTTTCACTTTCTTTGTTTGAAACTTTATGTAAAGTCTGCCTTTCATTTGGGAATTCATGTAAAATGTCCGTGGTGCTCCGCTCCACCCAGGATCCAGAGTATTAGGTTGATAGGCTAATATGTGCAAAGAGGCTTTTGCAAAGTCAATTTAGTGGCACAATGGAGAACAATTGTGAGCAAATCTTCTGAAAACACAAATGGTTTGTTGTTCTCTGCCTCTCCTCACTGCTCACTAGTCTGCACACAGATTAAACATTACTCCTCTGTTCAGTTCTCTTCTTTCTCATTCTTTCACTAATATTTACTGAAGTGTTGTGAGATGCTTTCCACGCAAAACGTCACAGGAAGGAGTTGGATTCAATAAGTTTGATCAACATGCAGACTGAAAACCCGCAGCCTGGAATGTCCTGAGCATTTGTTCAAGCTTACTCCCAGATGAAAGTAAGCTTTTCATGGTGTTTAAATCCTATTACAACTCCAAATGCAGTGCTGTTTTACTCCAGCGTTCACAGTTTCTGAGCTGACTCAACATTTTCCACCTTCAGTATCAATTAACTCATTTTAAGCTCGAACACGCCGTCAGTCCATCTACGGACATGTAAGGTAGCAGGGCTCTTTCCAAGGAAAACAAAATACATTTATTATCCGTGGATGATCTACAGCTGAGTGTTCACATTAGGTTTTCACCATGGTGAAATGCTTCTGTTTTAGTCTGACGCTTTGAAAATGAGACCGTTTTTTTTTTTTTTTTAGGCCTGTGGAGGTGGGCACTGATTGGCCCTTTAAGTCTGCTGGGAGGGAGGAATACCAGCCACTAAAAGAGAGATGATGTTAACATTGTTGATGCCTGTGGGTGTGTTGTAGTTAATTTGGAAATACATGTTTGCAAACAAAAAAAAAAAGAGCCAGACATTGAAATAAATTTGAGGATTTTTTTCTCTTTTATCATTCTCTTTTTTTTCCTTTTTCAGATTTTATTTGTGCAAGTGAGGAACCAAACTTTGAAGGCTGCCCTGCTCATGAATATATTTTGCTTGTTGTTACTTCATTTTGACAACAGAAAACAGCAGAAAGCTGTTTTCACATTCAACTAATGAAGGGGAGGGAAGTTTCTCTGCGCTCAGCCTAAAAGAATCTGAAGTTTAAGACGTGTGAGCACGACATCGCAACCGGTCTAGAAGCCAGTTCTGGTCCAAAACGCAAAATGTTACGTGGAAACTGCACACACACTGAGAACTGACTTCTTATGAGCATTTAGTAGCTAAACCTTTGGAATTAAAATATTTGCATTTTCATAATTTATGTATTTCTTTAGTGTGTCAAATGTAGATATAGTCTGTTTTGGTTTTTTTGGGGTCATTTTAACCCATTTTAATGTAAAATATTACAAATAAAGTAATTACTCTGACAATAATAATAATAATAATAATTATTATTATTATTATCATTATTATTACATTTATGCGGATATTAGACAACAGGCACACATAGGCATAGTGTTGCAGATTTATAGACCTTTGCAAAAACTCAACTATAAATATAAAAATAAAGATAATTAAACACTTTTGCACTTGACTGCTGTCGAGGCTTCAAATGTGATTGGCCATATAAGGATTCATCAAGCACGGTTAAGGAAAGAAACTGAGGAGTCCCCAGGTTCAAACGTCATTAATTTGACCTATAGCCTAGATTCAAAACTAATCATATGTGTAGTCTTTACACTACTGCGCTATAGTTCAGCTACTGACTGTTTTAATAATAATAATAATAATAATAATAATGTGAGTAATCAGACAAAGTCGCAGGAAAGCAGTCTGATAGAATTATGTGATTATTTTATTTATTTTTTATACTTTATTCCAGCCACATAGGTTCATATCAGTTATAGTTGCACAGTAAATAAAAAGTGTGCATGGACAGATGTAACCAATAGGCGGTACTGTGCCATTCTTCATGAAGCCTTCTCCATCTCCAGCCCTGAGGACAACACTGTATCTCTGCTTTGGTTTGCTCCCTGACTGACCTAAATACAGCATCTCTGCCTCCCTGAAGGCAGACACAGCCTGCCAGAGAGGCTCTGAAGAAGGAGACGGTCTGGAGATTTTTTTTTCCTGGAGTAATTCCTCCTCGCTTCCTGATTATAGATCAAACCAAAGAGATTTTTTTTTTTTTTTTTTTTTGTCTTGATCGCTTATAACTGAGGTGCGGGCGCTCTCTGCTCTCACGGATCGCATCGGGATGGTTTACACGGAGCAGGGGATTCTCCTGGTCGGAAGCGAGAACCCACATTTCCCGGGAATGATTTTATAATATCCAAAATTTGGGATTTTCTTTTTAAGGCTGAAAAAGCGGCCTGGGGGGAGGGAGGGGGGGGGGCGGAAAAAAAAGTCAAAATGCTGGATGATAAAGCGCCGACATCGAAGCTCGGTCCTCCGTCGAGAGGTTCGTCTTTTTACATTGAGAATTTGCTGGGAGCCAGAGACAGGGGGTCTTCAGCCGGGGAGCGGCTGGAGACGTCGGGCTGCAGAGTGACCGTGCACAGCCCGGTGATCTGTCCGTTACGGAGAGCCACGCATCTGACCCACGGCCAGGTGCTGAACTGGAGAGAGGCATCAGCCAACACAGAGGACGGCAGCTCAGGAAGTGAGTGTCCGCCTGTGAGCGGGTGGTTATTCGTTTGCTCCGGGACTCCAACATTTCCCTTTGAATTTCGCCCGCATGTGATGGCCCTGCTCACGGGCTGGATAATCAGGACCAGGACCCGCTCACCGGGGGCCGCGGCAGCGCTTACACTTCATCCAAGAAATCAGTCAGAGAAGTATCATTCATGAATGCTATCATGATATAAGTAATTACGTCACACGCAAAACCACCCAATCCCCTGCGTAAAAAGTCTGGATTCCCACCAGACTTACATCCTAATTGGGCTACAGCAGCAGCTAACATGTATTATTCTCTGTAAAATATCTCACTCTGACGCTTCAACAGGACACGACACTGTCCCTGCTTTCATGCGTGGAAAAAAAAAAAAAAAAAAAAAAAAAAAAAACACCACAACTTCCCAATTATCAGCCGCGAACAAGCCAACAGTGTCTGGCATCCGCACAACAGCCTCGCCCCGGCGCTGGAGCTGACGCTTGTTTACGCTCCTCGTAAAGGACGGGAGGGGGGGGGGGGGGCATCATTACCCTCATAGTTGAGCGTAAATAAAGTCCCAGCAGTGTGTGCGGGGTGGTTTAAAGTTGTGTTTCCTCCCTTTTTTTTCCCCACGATATTCCTCGGAGGTCCGCAGTTCGAGGCCAGAGAGCCGGGCGGGCACAGGGAGCCTCCGCCGAGCGGTGGCCGCGGCTCCCCGACTCTACCGGGGCGGGCGGAGGAGAGCGACGACCCGGAGGAGAAGGGGGAAGATAGTTTGGAGGACGACGCGCGGTCCTCCTGCTTCTCTCGGCGGGACAGCTGTGACCCAGGTGAGGCCAGAGCAAAGCGACCCACGCTGCATCCTGAAGTGTAGTTCACCTGCGTGGAAGGCGCAAGCGGGCATGCGCAGGCGTCCTGCTCATGAAACGCATTCTGCAGGCTGCAGGCTCGTCTTTTCCTTTGGACAGTGGGACGTACAAGACATTTTTTGGGTTTATATTAACCCAACTTTATATTTCCTCCGTAGAAATCAGTGCATTAGCTGTTTTCACAAGTTTCACATGAAATAGCAGGGATGTAGCTAAGAGCTCCTGGGTCCATGTGACAGAAAACTGCAATGGGCACCTTTGTTTTTTGGGTTTTTTTTTTTCTTTATGAAATTGCTACTACCTAAAATGATGCAGTATTTTAATACTGATATCTTGATAAAATCTCTATCAATCCCGGACATAGCTACTTTGATTATATATTTAATATCTACAATTAAGTGACACAAAGTTATATGAAGGCTAAATGTTACCTCTAATAAAAATATATTCAAATTTAGCCTGATAAAGACATAATCATTCCATTGAATTTTCAATTTTAGCTTTAAACTTAATAAAACACATCAATATTGCAATATAAAATTAAAAAGGCAGATCTCTGCCAAGGCCAATAAAAAAAATTAAAAAAAATACACCAGACATCAGAGAAAAAAATTCAAATTCATTGTAAATGATCTGGATCTGCCCCAAAAATGAACAGTTTCTTCTCTGACCCATACCCCATCCCTACACTACCTTCAGTGCAAATCGGTCCAGTACTTTTTGTATAATCCTGCTGATTGATGAACTCGGGTGCTGGCGGAGGTAATTACCTATACAAGCTTCGTTTATATCTCCTACTCTGCTAAAGCAGCAATGTCAGGAGCTGCATCCAGTTACATTTAGTAAAATCTCTCTCTCTTCATCATCTCAGGTGACACGAAAGTGGCGCGGAAGAAGAAGACCCGCACCGTGTTCAGCCGCAGTCAGGTCTTCCAGCTGGAGTCCACCTTCGACCTGAAACGCTACCTGAGCAGCGCAGAGCGAGCCGGCCTTGCTGCCTCGCTGCAGCTCACAGAGACCCAGGTGAAGATCTGGTTTCAAAACCGCAGGAACAAGTGGAAGAGGCAGATCGCTGAAGACATGGAGGCCAGCAGCCCAGCCATCACCTACGCCGCGCAGAGGGTCGTCAGAGTCCCCGTGCTGTATCGCGAGAGCATCACTACGCCTGTGGCGCTGACCAGCCTACCCCAAGTGTCGCCATCGGTGGTTGGCTTCTCGAATACTATTAACTATCCATTGACTACTCACTTCACTCATCCAGTGTCGTTTGTAACGCCACAGATGACTGGACTGGTGTGACAGTAAGGGTGGAGGAGAAGCTAAACACACACAGTATTCTTGTGACTCTTTGGACACCAATTAATCGAATAAAGATGCTGCAAAAATGTTCATTTTAGTTCCGGTTCAGTTTCTGTAAAGTCACAACTTCTGCTAATGCACTAGTGATAATTCACCCTGTGTTCAACCTGTTTCTGTTGGACTTTTTCCTAGAAGCAACTTTAAGCAACAGACAGATTTAGATCAAGGTGGATCACTCATCTAGAAGGCCATCGGCCATCTTCTCCATATTAGCAGAGCCCCCCCCCCCCAATTCATTTTAAGTTTAGTTTTTTAAGATTCATTGTTAGGTTTAATAACTATGATGGATATTTTTGGACTACTTAAGTTGCCCACAGTCCTGTCCGCAGCCCTACATGGAGGACATTTCACACGAGATCACACAGGATTTAAACATAGCTCTATTTTGTGATGATTTTTCACAGTTGTATGAATGACTCACATACTGTACATATGGGAACAATTAAGGGTCAATAATGTTTTTGGTTTGTGGAATTATGGTCACAGATCATTTCAAAACTTGTGATTATGCATCAGCCTTTGTAAACCTGTGAAAAAGCTCGGCATGTGAAATACAAGACTGTGACTGGAGCTGGAGAGAAAAAGTGTGAAAATAAAAATGAGCAAACAAATGAAGAGGATACACAAAGACAAAAAAAAGCTGTCGTGAACGTGTAAGTGATATAAAGCATAAAACTGTGAAACTCAAAGTTCAAACTGTGTGCGAGCCTGAAGTTACAATTCAAAACACACTTGTTTTTTTTTGTTTTGTTTTTTTTTTGTTTTTTTTTTGCTTTTGCTTTTTCATTCTGCTTTTAAAGCCAGAATCAGCGCCACAACTTACATTTAAATTTGATTTCTTTGTTCAACCTCACTGTGCAGCACAACTAGAAATCTTCTCGTTCACAAACCTTTGCCACAGGCTTCCAGGTTCTTTCTGGACGTCACTTCACAAGCTCCAAAGGCTTTTTGACCCTTATTTGAGCCCATACACATAATTTATAATGAATATAATGCACTGTATCATTGAACTGCTCTACAATGTGTAGAAACTCGTTCATTAATAAAAAGGTATTTTGGTGTTTGTGACTTTTGATAGCTGTGAGCACGGCTACATTATTAGCAATAACCTTTGACACATTTTTTATTTAAGAGAATTTTACTACAGACTTTTGTACACTGATATGTTCACATGTGAATAAAATTTATGCACATATTTTTTTTGTGGTCTCTTACTGACATTAAAGTAAAGCAATGAAATTAAGCCTATATATACTGTAGCTGTTATTATATTTGAGGAGGGGAATGTGTGAGCTTTAAAAGCATAATTAAGCCTGTGGAGTAAGTTAGGACATGTTCATGGGCTAATTCAGATGATAGACTGGGTATAACCAGAACAGCTGACAGGCTGAACAGTCACAAAACACAAACAAACTATTTCAGTTATTGAATTACAGTGTTTTCCTGTTGCAGGTGAGCTTATGTGGCCCCTGAACCATTTTTAGGTCCTGTAATTCTCATGAGCCCAGGAGTCAGAGTTGTGTGAATGTGGCATAGTTTAAAAAAAAAAAAAAAAAAAAAAAAAAAAAAAAAAAAGAAGAAAGAAATCACAACATATGAGTGCTGGAGTTATGATCCCGTACTGATGCTGAGGTTTAAAAACTCTGCTGAACAGGAATCACATCTTGAATGTATCTTTGTGTGAAAGTGCCTTGAATTAAGTGCACTGAGCAAACACGCATGGATTCTGGTGACAGAAAAGTGTTTAAAGCCACAACATGGCAGCCAGACGGGAAATCTGCATCCCGCCCTCATCTGCCCCACAACCTCACCAATCAAAAGCTGCTAAACCGCAGTCTTCCGGGTCGTTGAAGAGCGTCGCGCCGGCTCCTCGGCGCGCTAGTCGCAGCCGAGGAGCGATGGTGCTCGGAGCGTCCGGAGACGTCGGTGTTTCGGGAAACTCGGAGGAGCGGATGAGATGCCGGGGAATATGAGCAAAGAGGATGCCCCGAGCCGGAGCGCTTCTTTGACCTTCACCATCGACAACATCCTCAACCTGAAGCAGCGGGACGGCGGAGACTTTGGCGGGTTGAAGGCGCAGAGGGACAGTGGATGTGAGGATGATTTCCGAGCGCGCTGCGAGGAGGTGTGGGACGTCCGGAGGAGACGTGACAGCGGGTCAGAGGAGACAGGTAACTCTGGGAAATTCATTTTGCCTCTGCAAAGTAGTTTATCTGAAGCGATTGCTGGATTTTTGTTACAGATATACACAGTTAAAGGCTGATGGACCCGTTTTGAGGTAGAATGATGCATAAACATGCGATTTATGGGGGGAAAAACAAAAAAAACAAAACTGAGGGTAACGACAAAAATGATTTTCTGAGATCTCGGGCTGGAGGTCGTTCTTTTATTTTTTCCTGAATTACCTCTGTAACTGTGCAGCGTCTCTGCATGTGTGTATTCGCGCACAGAGTGTGTGTCCGACTTTACCGCCGCACCAAAGCACGTTTTGTCGCTTCATTCACAGTGAAGCCCAGACTCCACCGTGCGGACCTCGGGGAAGACGCACCGCCGCTGACCGGCTCCTGTCCCGGGGCGCAGAGCGCGCACACCGCCGAGGACGCGTCCGAGCAGCAGCAGCAGCAGCAGCAGGCCACCGCTGACACCACCGACACCAAAGCCATGGCCAAGAAGAAGACGCGCACTATCTTCTCCAAGAGACAGATATTTCAGCTGGAGGCGACTTTTGACATGAAGCGCTACCTGAGCAGCTCGGAGAGAGCTTGCCTCGCCAGCTCCCTGCAGCTCACCGAGACCCAGGTGAAGATCTGGTTTCAGAACCGCCGCAACAAGCTGAAGAGGCAGCTGTCCACGGACATGGAGGGGCCGCTGGCCGCCGAGCACTTCTCAGAGGCGGGGAAAAACGTGCAATTACCGACTTTTTACAAAGACAGCAGCCTGCTGGGCGGATGCTTGTTACCCATGCCCTTCCCCGTCATGTACCCGACTGCAAACGCTGCGCCTTACATCTATTTCTCCAACACTGGCAAATACTTTGGCCTGTTTGAGGCGGACTGATGGTTTCCTGTGTGTGGACACCCCGACATACAGTCACCCCTGGGTTGGCTTTAGATAAGCCTGTCACTTTTTTATTTTATTATTATCATTATTATTATTTTTTTTTTTATTTCATGTGTTCTTTCAGTTTATAAAAAAAAAAAAAAAAAATCTCCCAACTTTGATGTTAACATATCAACTAATCCAAGACATGCATGTGCCACTTTTTGTCCCTCCCCAAATGTTTTAGATTATTATTAATTATTATTATTATTATTATTATTATATTTTGAAAGCGTATTTTAAATCGTAAGTTTGTTGTCAGAAGAAAGTGCATGCATTCAAGTTCCTGAGCAGTTTTCCTTTGCGCAGTAACGTCATCTGACTGAATGTAAGTTCATGCTGCGTTAACTGTCACCCCGCAATAATACTTTGCCTTTTTATTTCCAGCTCTTGTGTTGAAAGAGTTTCTGAGGAGCAACACTTCCTTTGTATTTATATGGCCTTATTATTGTTGTTGTCGTTGAACACTTTTCTGTTCGTTTTCACTTGATCTTTCATATGACAGACTGTTAAACTGTGAATACAGTTATTATATCATGACAATGACGAATTTTGCAATAAAAAGTGAAATATTTGCTTTTTTTTTTTTTTTTTTTTTTTTTTTTTGCAGTGTTGACTTAAAAGTGAACGAGATCAGGACAGAAGTGGTTATAAAAAGTCAGTTTAAACTTGATTTAAATATCTTTCTACTTTTTTTTTTTTTAATTAATTATTCTTATGTTGCATTTTTTTCCCAGGTCATATATTTTTTAATTCTTATGCTGCAGGTGAAAAGTTCAAGTACGTTTGTGTTATTTTAAGAAAGTGTAAAATCTCTGTCATCACAGGCAAGAACAAAGTTCAAGTGGAGCTTTTTCCTCTGCTCTGCCAAAGTCTGGGATAGTTCACGGTTTCTTAAACTCTGCTGTTGCAAACTTTAAAAAATGGCCCCAGGTTACTTTACATGTTCATTTCATTCAGTTTGGAGTAAGAAAATAACTTCCTTCCCTGTGTTTATTTATTTATTTATCCTCTTTAACAGCAGTTGCATCATATAAGCAGCTACCACCTCAGCTCATCTGCATAAACAGACACTTCAGAGGTTTTTTTTTTTTTGTACTGACCCACAAACAGTCAGTGATTTTGTGATTTCTGATTTTTTTTATTGTTAGTGATCTGCACAAAACTCCCTGATCTGTGCTTTAAGGAGTTTTTAAACGTCAAACAACTGCTCACTGCAGAGTTTGTGTCTCTTCAAACCACATTTCGACATTTAAGTATATGAACCAGTCTCAGGCTTCACCTGCTCCATCTATCAAAGGCCTGATCTTCTGTTGAAACATTATTGCTTCATAAGTAGCTTTGCTCAGGCTGAATTAGTGAGTTAAAGAAAGCAGTTTCTTTGCTGAAATTAAATTCACCGGGGTTATTAATTAATAGAAACTTTAAGCTGCGGAAGTCTGATGTTAACTTGAATAAAAATGTGTTAAACAGTAACTTAACCCTAAACTCAGAGGATTATGAAATATTATTTTTCAATATAATTCTTAATAACATAGGCTACATAATAACATAACAACATAGTAAGAAATACATGCAATTTTGCTTATTATATAAAATTGCAGCAGCCAGTATTGAGATGAAAATTCCTGTGGTATCACTTTTTTTTACCAAGGACCAAAACATTTGACATCCAGAATTTTTATCACTTGTGTTTCTGCTAAAAACAAGATCTATAAAGACAGCAGAAGGTCACATGTGATGAACCTCAGGTCAAACTGGAACACAGTTTTTGTTTTTTTCTTTTTGGTTTTTTGGATGAAAATATGAACATGTATCACATCACTTTGGTTTATGTTGCAGAGTCTCGCAGATTCAAGCAATGTGAACAACTTCACACTAAAATACAACATTAAAAACATGAACCTATGTTAAAGTCTGGCTTTACACTCAAGACTGAAAGGCTGGTGAGTAGATTTATGATAGTTATTCTTTAGTATATTAAAGAAAACACTGAAAAAGACAGAAGTGTGGCAGGAACATGTACATGTGTGAGTGGCAGTGTGAAAAGTTCCTGTTACACAATAAGAACTGGTTTTAAGAGTGAAAAGTTCACATACATTTAACATAAAGTATAGGTATTGTGATTATTTATTCATGCAAAATCTCATTTTTAATCTTTTATATTGTGATAATACACCAAAACAAAAATAGTTATAAAATACTTTGTTTATGACCTAAATGATAGTAAAGCTTTATGTTGAAAAAAAAAATGCTTCTTTATGGGAGTATTAAGACAATCAATGACAGCTAAGGCTTCTGCGAACGCAGCTACGCACTGAGCGTTTAATGTTGGTCAATTTACACATCATCGGCTTTGTGTAGCAAGATGTTCATTTTCATACCACACAAGAAACTCTGAGCCAAGATTCTTCAGGAAAAACACACGCTGTGCCAATAAGGTGGTTCAGAGTAAAGCTAAAGACAGTACATAGTGACAGTACAGGCTGAGTAGTCGCTTCCTTAATAATATACCACAGCTTCACATCTATCTCTGACCATAAACAGGCTCTCAGAGGGAATGTTTCCTAAGTGCTGAAAATATGGTCAAATGAGAGAATCAGGAGTTTTTGTTGCAGGTGGGAAACTCAGTCACTGTGTGTTTTTCTCTGCCTTTAGAGCACATGAGCGTCGCTGAGTAATGCACCTCTGCAGAAAGAGCGAGAGAAATAAGAGAAACGTGTATTTAGGTGGACTTGCATCAGTGCTTCTGGAGAGATTTTTCCTAAAGGGCCCAGCAAGCTGCACTTACACACCGTTTCCGGGTCACTTCCCCCTTCAGTGCTGGAGCCTCTCACTGCTTTCTCCCTGTCACAGCCATTCAAGGCCCCGTCGCTGTTAACCTGTTCACTCAACCACTTAGTCTGGCTGCAAATCTGCTGTTTTCTCCACTAAATTCCTGTCTACCTTTGCTGTGCATGTAGAGTTGTACTGTATCTCATTATTCCCCACAAAGGAAATGAGGAGCTGTTGCTCTGTTTTTTGAAAATGTTGCATCTGAAATTGGAAAATGAAAAGAAGAAAAAGAAACAAACACAGACTGATTTTCGATGCTTAAAAGTCAAAAGATAATTCAAAGAGAAAAATAGTGACCAACTTTCAAGAATTTATGAACTTGTACGTAACACACCAATTTCTTTTTTTTAACTTTTTAATGTAGTGTTTTTGCAGCACAGATTTTAACATGTCTACTTTAAGATCAAGTTTTCCTCCTGTTTTGCTTGTAACTGAGAACAAAGTTGCAATGTCAGGGCTAAATTCTGTAATTGTCAGTGCAATAATATAATTTGCAAATATAATTTTCAACATATTTACAAGTGTAAAGTAAAAGCAGCATAGTGCCAACTGTAGACTACTGCAGATCCTTCTCAGCCTTTAAAACCACACTGGCAGGAGCCCTTTGAAAATCCATCTCAGACATTATCATTATTATAGCTTCAGTGCTTTCACATTAATACTATTGATGTTAATACAACTTTTAGAATTATATTATTAATGACTTTATCTGAATAACTGAGGATGTTAATTCTCATAAATATACTACCTATTATTACATGACAGCGCAGCCAATGTGCATTAAAAACTTTTCAAGTAATATCAAGTATTTACAGCCATGTTTATTGTTGGGATGTGTTGGTGGCAATACAATGCAATAAAGGTCTTTATTAATATTATCACTGAGACGTCAAATTGTGGGGACCAATACTTGTTTGCGTATTTACATGGAATATTATCAGTCACATAGGTTTATTTCCTATACTTTAAAAGTAGCAGCTTTGAACTTTCAGGCTTTATAAAGTATGCTTTGCAAGCCTGCATATTCAGTGTGTTATCTGTAAAATATTTATATATTTTATATATTTTGAATTAAGGTCAGGTTAAAAAGAAATGGTGATTTTCCATCTATTTCTCAAATTATTTATATCAAATGTCAAATATATATGGCCAGTCTTACAGCCGAGAGTTCGTCCTTACATTATGGAACATTATATAATTCTTAAAAGTGTGTTTGAAAATATAGTGCAGGTTCGAAGCTGTGGACTCTGTAGCAGCGTGCACATTCAGAGCTGCTCTTCCAGGCTTCACTTTGTAAAAGATGGATGGAAGTTTCTCCGTGTGAACTCTGGCAAATGTGTGCATTTAGCTCAAGTTTGTTAACAGTAAACTAAATGTTAGTCAAATATGGAATATGCTGAATATGCAAAGCTTGTGACACAGTAATGTAAATGTGTATACATAACAGTCTATAATTTTAGAGTTAGTAGTTTTGTTTTTGGGGGGGGGGGTTGTGTGTGTGTGTGTGTGTGTGTGTGTGAGAGAGAGAGAGAGAGTTACAGATGATAAATAACCATTTTGTATGTTCCTCATTTGATCAGAAATTAAAATAAAGGCCTATTTTACTGAAGTGTTTACAACTATTATTATTGTAACTCTGACAAATTAATAATAAATGAGATGATAATTCAGATTTTGCCATTTAGTTTTGTTCATTTTGTGCGTTTTGCTGGTTTGTTTACATTTGGATCAAAGGTTATAATAATGACTAATTTCTTAAACGATGGAGTGGACACAAATGTCCTCACAAGTGTAGTTCTACAGGTCTGTGTGCACCGAAGTGCCCGCCTGGCGTGTCTTGGAGTGTGTGTGTGTGAGATGGGTGGTGGGGGTGGGGTCGGGTGGGGTTTACAGTCGCCAGACTTCCTGACTCTCCCGCTGTCGGACACTTGTGAACGCAGCGTTGGCTCTTTGTGTCTCAGCACTCTGCTCTGCAACCACAAGGTTCAAATGACCCCACCGGCTGCTTGCCGTCTGCCCCGAGCCCGGCTAAGAAACTCCCAGCCTCGTCTGTCAGAGGCGAAGAAAAATCCATTAAAATCTCAACCTGATCAAAAAGACGCCCACAGCCAAGACACCATATGCACTCATTTAGGGCTATCAATGACTGGCGAGCATTGTGGGGTAGTTTAATACATGCGATTGACTTACTGCCAACAGTGGCAACAAAGACGGTTTTTCTACAAAACGAAACAGAGCTGCGAGTCTGGCAGAGTTATTCTGGGCTGATGTGCACCTCAAGGCCATCCAGAGCTGTCAGCACGTTTCTCCAGTTTGACCATCACTAACCCACGCAGCACATGGTTTCCATTCGATGTTAAATGTATGAATGCTGAGCGCTATTGTTTGAAAACACTGATCCCGAATTGCAAGTGATAATGTGGTCCCACAGAGCAATTGTGGTGGGGGTTTCTCTCATGCCACTCGCATGCAGATGTGGAGATGTGACCCGAACACTGTGGCTTCATTTTACCCACAGAGTTCCCATTAAACGACCCTGTGAAGTTTGGATAAGTCGTTTTAAATCATGTTGAGGACACAGAGAAAGTAAATGGAAAACAGTGTTTGTACACACTGAAATCACACCCGTACCTCTCCCTGTACTACACGTGAATGTGTGTTGGCCAAAGGATCATCCTCTTGTTTTCGTCTCAAAGAGGCTGACGTGTTGTCAGATCCGATTTCATCTCCTTAACACCGAGTGACAGCTTTGATTGAGAATTTCCATATCAATCGTTCGCCACTGGCCTTGTTCGTAACTGGACCCGAACGTATGAATAGTTGTTTAATAACCCCGATAATGACCCATTAATCTACATCCACACTACTTGGCACTCCACACTGAAAAACAGGCCTTTTTTGCTGTGAGCTTTCTTTGTGCATTCTCAGACGGGATTTATAATTACTACCAATTAATGTTCGAGCTGCCTCGAGATAGGCTGGGTCTGACGCAGCAGTGGCCACTAACTGTGTTGACTGAGTTTCATTTTGTTAACATGATGTATTAGAGCTGAGCGGTACCTGCTGTAAAATACTATAACTGCTTTTTTCAGTCTAATCCTGGCACATATACTGGAGAGAGACAGGAAGCTGAGATAATAAGGGAAGTTTCAAGGCTGCTGAATATTATATAGTCAGTTTAAATGTCAACATGATATTGTCAACTGAATTTAATGCAAACCCTACACCATATTATGTAACAGTAAATGTAAACCATATTTCAGTGTAAAAACCTCCTTTTAGTATTGAAAGACTCATGAAAACAGTTTTCCACCATGGTGTAGTCGCACGACACTAAAGACTCACTGAACAACCATAAAAACCACAAAACAATCAGGATGTGATTTTTGGCTACTGACATAATATCAGCTTACAAAGCAACATATTAGCAAACATTTGCCTGTTTTTACATCCAGCAAACAGCGCGAAACATTAGCATTCATTAGGAGTCGTGTTTCCGGCCACCCAATAGGTGTAAGTCTATATTCACTCGCAGTTTAGTTCTGTTTTGGTCTCTACCAACGCCTGAGGGAAATATTTGCTGCTAAATGCTCCACTGTCCTCCACAAGCTGGATGCTAACTATGTCACATAGCGCTGGTCAGGTACAAAACAGTGAAGTTGTGGGCAGTAAAACCAAAACAATAAGCTGAAAGATGCTAAAAAAAAAAAAAAAAAAAACTCTGCTGAGCTGAAGGGAGCGGGGGTCTGAGGGGGTTCAACACTACAAGCAGCTCCTGTCACAAAACACCCAGCCATTTGTCCCATTGTTGAAATAAAAGCATTCATTAGTGGAGCTTTAAACAGCGCTGGTTTTGTACTGGACTGAACCGAAGAGTTAAAACGAGCTACAGACTGAACTTTTATAGAATCCAATACTGAACTCGGCACAGCGAGAGGAGGCTGCCAGACTTCAACCACATTAAGAAAAGGCAGGACAAACGAAACAAACAAAAACTAAATGAGCTTCACAGTCAGCGAGTCGTTCTACTGAACTGAGCAAATTATTTAAGTCAGCAAAGCCATTCACCACTTCCACATCTATGCTACTGCAAAGAAGCAGCCAGTTACGTTTTAACGTGAGGCGCCCTCTATTGGCTTCTGTGGGAATTATGACGGGAGCGAAGGAGGAAGTCAGGTGACGTAGTTTATAGAGCAATAAAGTCCGTGTTGGGAGGAGGTTGCATTGGGTACCGTGTGAAACTGTCAGTCAACATATGTTATACCTGGCCGTTGCACAGCCTTAACTGTGTTTATCAATGTAACCATGACAACGCAGTTCCTCTCACCTTAGAGAAGTACCAACCCATAATCTTTCCTAAACCTAACCAAGTACGTTTTGTGCCCAAACCCAACCAGACCATGACGGGCCCATAACATTAACTGCATGTTTATTATTGTTACTGTTGTGCTGAACAATATGCATCATGTGTATGGGGTTAAACCCATCATGCTGTGTGCTTGGTTTCACTTGACCCAGTGATTAAACAGGAAATCCTGAAAGAGCCTAATTTTCAATCCTTAATTCATTTCTCAGCCAAAGACATTTTTTTTTAAATTGTTGTGGCATAATCCTCAAGTGAGATTAAATTTCAGTTTTAGTGTTTTTGCTTTCTTCTGCACGTCTCAGAACAATTCCCCCGGTACTAGAAAATAATGAGTGGAGAAAAAAAAAAGTCTGTGGAGACCCACTGATACCAAACTCAAAAGGGAGTGAATTTATACATGGAAATCTAGACTGCAGGTCTATCTATGAGTTAGATCTCATGAATAAAAAAAGGATTTTTTTATATTTTAAAGGCTTGTTTTTTTTGTGCTAAACTCTTCTATTTCATTGTATCCACTAATCAATGCATCCTGTGAAAAATGATACGTGTTTTCCTGTTCTAGATCTTAAATGCACCTCTAATAAGTATCATAGTTTTCCTTAATCTTCCTAGTACTACTTTAGAATAAGACACCCTTTAAAAAAAGGGTTAGTGTTTATCCTTTTAAATGTTTAAGGCCGGTGCTTTGCTGTCTTGTGAAAACTCTCTCCAGAATGCCATCTTTTCATGAGCTAAGAAAAACAGCTTTGTGTTTATTTTTTAGATAATTCAATGGGTTTTACATTGTTTATTAACAAGCAGAAGTTTTCTCAACCCATAAATCAGAGAAATCAAAAGCAGGAGCTACATGGTTCACACTGATCATTGACAAAATGTTTGCGTGTGTAACTTTATATAAAAAAAATTTTAAAAAAAGGCATCAGTCATTTATTAAAGAGGTTTTGCAATAATCCATCAATAGTGCTGTTGTAAGTTGTGAATAAATGCATTGTGGTGCAGATCCTCCACAGTCCCTTTCCAGAGGGTAAGTCATAAATTGAACCACTGAAAAGGTCTTACTGAAGAACCAAAGATGTAAAAAGACAAAGAGAGTTTCATGCAGAAGCAGAACAAACAACAGCCACAGGGGGTTTTTTCACAACCTGGCAACACAAAGGTTTGTTTTATTTATGAGCTTATGACTGAAGATGTATTAACCATTAACAAAGATATTAGTCATAACTTTTAAACCCGAGAGTGATTTATTAAAAAGTGGTAAATTTTTACCATCTTTCCAGTTTAGTGTGTCCCCGTCACATCTCTGAACACAGTGGTGTACTAAGCTCTGGCTAAGAGGGTGGTTTGTTCAAGGGACTCAGTGACGCTGCACTTTACAACATAAACAACACCCCATTCATTATGACTCGTAACTTGATAGCGACTGGGGGGATCTGGACCCTCCCGCCAGGCTTTCAGAGGGGTTATTGATCCATTAATTTTGTCGACTTTAGTGGTCTGCAGTGACAGAGTGCCTCTGTAAATTGAATGGGGGCTGAGGGATTACAATGACCATATCTGATGAAAAGGTCCTGCATGAGTGGCAACGACATAAATAAAGCCAAAGGTCATCCATCTTCCTCTAGCAGGAACCAGTCCACTGTGTAAAGGAATATCTAATCTCATCCCCGGAGGCCCCCTAGTGGCAAATATGTCACAGCAGCGAGGGGCGAGCAAATGTCAGCATATGCTCTTCACACTTTGGAAAAGTTGGACTCACAGTGGGGAGGAAGCAGGGGGAGGTCAATGGAAGCTAGGGGATACTCCTTTTGCATTTCCCTTGGAAACATGTCATCACTGTAATTAGAGCAAACAGATCTGTTTTCATCAATAAAGCTTCACAGTAAACTTGGCCAAAGCTACAACTGAGGACGCACTCTTTACTTAGGGGGATACCCAGGTTTCTGCAACTTCCTACTATGTCTGACTTTCAGTTTTGGTGGAAATGTTCTGTGTACATGGCTTAATATAACTATTCTTTTTCTTAACCTGTTTGACAGAAAAATGTAGAGATGCGATATCTGATTAATAAAACTGTGTACAATATATACACAATCTTCCATTGCTTCCATGTGTGCATCTTTGCAACATTTACATTAAAAAAAAAAAAACATTAAAAAAGATATTTAGTCACTTTTCAAGAAACGTGCCTAGAAATTTTGGGGGGGGATTAAATTTGTACCTGAAAATACGAACAGGAAAGGAAATGAGGAAAGAGAGAGACGGGGAATGGCATGACAAAGGTCCATGGCCAGACATGAACTTGTTGTAGCCCATAGTTGGTACCTCAACACCTGCGCAACCACCTTTTTTCCATTAAAGTCATGTTTACTTGATGGAAAAAGCAGCCTTCATTGAGTTAGCAGTAAGATAATAAAATCAATTGGCAGTATCAATAAGAACAATAGTTTGGTTTATCACAAAGTTTTGTTAACTTCTTCCTATTTTAGTTTACTTTTAGACCTCACTCATAACAAAAATCCAAACTATCAGGATGAAGCATTTGTCATCATCAGAAACATCATGACACTTTTTTCATAACAGATGCAAGAGAAAAAAAATCAGGGAGTTCATAATCTCAAGGGAGATGTGACCATATTGTGCTTCCATATCTGCTGTGATGTTCCTCTGTGTATGACAACAACGGGTCATTTCATTGTGGCCTCTGAGATGAAAAGCCCTGACCTTCGAGGGCACCGGTCTAGCCAACATCAAACTGCGTGTCATGTCATCTGATCCAGGATCAGATGTCAGCCACTTCGCACTGCTACACAGCTGTACGGCCGTACTGAGCAGAGATGAGAGTCAAAGTGTCATTCAGAGTGATAGAGGTTATGGAAATCCTTCAATAAGTAGAATACAGAGGAACTAAGTGACAGAGCCCATCCTGTCCACGGAGCTGTCCCCGTCTTTAAGATCAGTGTACATGCTCGGAGCAAAAGACACACCGAAATCAATAATACAAGTTGGAGGAAACAGATACTTGAGACTAATGGACACGGGGAATTGCAGCTGATGGGTGCAAAGGGGCTGAAATTCAAATTGATACGGACATCACAGGCCAGTGGGCTCCATGAGGGCGAGAGGAGGTCACAGGCTGCTTTGACAGCCTACCCCCTCTTAATGGAAGCCTATCGACTGAATTGGAAAAAAGCTTCTGTGACTAACATGTAACAGGGGAGGCACAGAGTCTGCGTATGCTCGCACCAGAATAAATGTGTCTGTATGGGCGCTTGTACATGGGCATCCTTTATGTGTGTGAATGCAGATGGATCAGTTTCTTAGTCTTGAGGGATTCTTGTTCTGATCGATAGAAGGTTATTAGTTGCTCAATAATGCTTTTTTCAGCTCAGGTCCAGGATGGCGTATGCTCTGAAATCTGAAATGTTACTCTGTTATATAACTGTGCTCCTGTATTACTGAACATCATTTAAAACACTGCTGCTGTTATGCGTTTAATGTTCAGTGTTTGACAGTCAGAGAGGTCAAAAAGTGCACTGTCAAATATTACATTACAGCAATACTTTCTTGTTAAAATACGTCTTTTCTGTTACAGTTTAAGCTGAATCACCGTAATGCAAGTTACATCTAAAACAAGAAAAAAATCTCCTAAAAAAATAATGCCATTAAAATGCATTAATATCAGAATAAAAGATGCCTGATAATATTTCCTCACACTGTTCCTCTTTGCCTTTAATGGTGTCGCCAGCCCCCAGAACTTCCATCGCCCTTTGCTGACATTTTAAATCAGTGTTTTACAACTTTTTGACCCTCAAAAGGGGACTCTTTGTAAATGTTCTCTGCCGCTGACTTGTTGCTGGGCCATCTTTGTGTTTGCAAGACAAGAGGTTATAATACTTCCTCTGAGCAGCGCTACGTCTCGGAGGCTACAGTGAGTCGCTATCAGAAAGTGAGCTAGGCGGTTAGCGTGCTAACTTCATTAGAAGAGATGCGACAGAGACAAGAGTTAACACTTGCTTGCTGGTGAGAGCTCTTGGCGAGTAAAGGAATCAAGTTTGATGTTGAACTCACAACATTTCGTCTTGACTGGTAAGTAAACAGCTGTCACCTAATGCTAATGTTAGCTATGTAGCAAAAGCAAAACTTACAAAATAGCCTCTTTAAAATAAAGCAGTGTGATGATCGCCACAACTTCTCATGAGCTCTTATTGTTGGCTTTGTGACAATGCATTTATCAGATGATCCAGAGGGCTTTAATTAGCTTAAGAAGTAGAAGAATTTTCTTTTAAAAAAAATCTAAATTACCACATTCGGAGATACATGGTTTTCACTGGACAGTGCTGCCTTTCATAGGTTGTATGTATGTGCCAGTAAATTTTGAGCCATAACACCTCAAAGTGTGAAACCTCTCTGATTATTTAGTTTGACCCCGAAGATGCAAAAGGAAAAAAAAAAAAAAAGAGAGAATATGAATTTGTTTATTCTTCTTTTCAGACCCATTGATCAACTCACAACCAGACAACCCGCTCAGATTCATCTTGTCACTACTTGGTGGGGTCCCAGCACTGAATTGAAAACCACTCTATTAGATTATTTCTTCCACTCCTCAGTGCAGTGCAACTCACACTGAGCACAGAGAGCGCTTGCACACAAACTGCTGACTCAATATGAGATTGTAGTGTGAAAGTAACAGTTAATTGACTGCTGGTGTATTTTCTGCTGATTTACCCTCCTCTTCCAGGCAGTTGGCGACAGGACGTAACCTGACCCACATCTCTCACCACGGAAATGCAATAATCTGCGCTGCAGCCACTGTGCTCCCAGCTCGGCTCTCCCCGAGGGCTGAGCAGCTGCGCATCGCTCGGCTCATCCAGTGTGACAGCCCAAAATCACAAGTGCAACAGCTCAGTCGTGGGAATTTATCATCTGTAAACACACATATCACTGAGCAATCAGCGAATGAGTCTAATACATGTCGAGCTGCGGTTGATGCAGTGAAAAGGACAACTGCTCCCCAAATAGGGATCATTGGATTGTGAGCTAATAGCCGGAGTGGCTGCCTGCCAGGTAGATGCACCTGCGGCTCCCAAACCGACCGTGTCATCACCACAGTTAAACCAGTTCATATGGCTTTAAATACCAAGAGAACAATTAAACAACAGCTGCTGAGAAACAACCTTTACTCTCAACAGCACTATAGCAGTATACATGAGCCAACAGCTCAACTTACTCCTACAGCAGTGGTTCCCAACCTCTGGGCCGCGGCCCACTGGTGGTCTGTGAAGGTATTGGAAGTGGGCCGACAAATCACTTGCAAAACAGTACAGTTTTGGTGAAAAGATGTAATTATAGAATAAGAACAACAATTTGGGTTGGGATTTAGCGGTTGCTGTCATCCCGGCCATCATTTAATAAAAGAATAGCACAGCTGAGAGTGAATGGCTGAGACAATCACACCTCATAATCTCATCTCTCAACGTCCTAAAAGTCTCAATCTTACTGTCCTCTGACTGTTTCAACAAAGTCTCAAACTGGAGGACGGCTCAATGTGTAAAGGGGTTACTACGCGAAGTTACAATCTCCCTCTAAAGGTCGAACCAAGGGGGAAAAAAAATCATCTTCAACATCTGTTTAACAATAACATATTATAAGCTAAGTTATCTTGGCAAAGGTTCTAGCTAACAGTTGCCCACTGATACATCAACAGAGCATCGTTAGTATTTATTTGGATGATGATGATGTACTTTAGTCCTATATTCACACCAACCTGAGGGACATATCTGACTCTTTAGCTGTTAAATGCTCCACTATATTCACCAGCTAGTCATTAAAGGTCTGCTGTTTAAAGCTGAAAAACTAGTGCACAGTGGAGCTTTGGAGCTTTTCCCATGAAAACAGCTGCCTGCTACATCTGGAAACAACACTGATGACTCCAGTGACGCTGAATCAAAACAGTAAAAGTGCAATAGACTAAAAGGCTTTATGGGCTGAAGAAAGCTGCCGTGTTCGGTAATGTTTCTCCTTGGATTTGTCACTGTGAGTGTTCCCTTTCATATAACACGGAGTAATCTGATTTATTGTTGATATAAAAATATTCATCATTGCAGCTTTAACTGGTCACAACACAATCATGATCATGAATACATTCACATGATCAAACCGTGAAGCACCCAGCAGACATAAATGGGGTGTAAAAAAAGAACAAACTCGACCTGCAGGCACAAATTAAATGCGTGTTCTCGTGCCGAGTAGGAAAACATAACATAAACAAACATAGTTCCCAAATTTTACAAGCATGTTCTGATTTGGCACAGAAGACTAGAAACCAACACGTGTTTTACTATATGTTATTAATTCTGTAGTATCAATTGAGGGGTGTTTTATGTTCCCTGCAACACCACTTAATACAAAGACAGTCTTATATCATGACTGCCAGCAAACAAAAGCATCAGCTGAAAATAGTCAAGCGAAAAAAACAGCACCCAGTGATGAGTAGGATTATCTTTGTGGCAGCGGGTCACACTGTTTGACAATGGCTGTGAGCTGATGCCACAGTGTGATTGTCTTCAGAGTGACCAATTAATGAACGGTTTCCCACTCCGCTTGTCCTCTAAGACGACTCTCTGAAGCGGCGCCGCTCACTTTAGAGCTGAACAGTGAAGCTGCCTCGGTGGCAGAAGCTCCGACCTGTTCGCCCGCTCCTTGGCCCGACTGAAACACAGTTTGCAACAGCCCAGCCACTTCTGTTTGAACCGCTCATCTGAAGCAAATCCAGTGGCTCCGACCGATGCGCAGATACAGATGGTGCAACTGCAGACCTATCTGTTCTGTTAATTACTGCATGATGGACACTCAGCCATCATACTTCACGCAGAAAAGTGCACATCAAATGTCAATGAATCACGACGCCAGCTGATATTTTTTAAAGCACAAAATAAAAAATAAAAAAAGACTGTATCTGGTCACACTGGTGATGAAGGCTTCAGCATCTTCCCCACAGAACATTTCAGCCAACAAGTGGATCCAGCGTGACAGCAGCCCGAGGTTGAGCTCTCATCAGCGTCACGATCGGACGCTCAAAAGACTCCCATACAACCTGTCATCTGCTATCCAAGCCACTATTAACACAGCTGTCGACATCACTCATCAGCTAAGATGAGTGATGTGCTGAAAAGGTCACAGTTCGCAGCCACTTCAGACTGTCAACAAACGTCTGCGTCAATTCAGATGCACATCAAAAAAACACCGAATTTCGGGGACATGAAACATTCGGCTTTGACCCGGCAGACTGCACAACAGAAACTGATAACAGCGTATTGAGCGAGCACATAGGCTTCCTGTTTTTTCTGTCTTAACTGGCAATGATGCCGAGGAGTTTTTGAACAAGTCAGAGATTAGTGCAGAAATATTTACTCATCTCTCAATCGCATTCAGTGTGACCACAATGTCAATAATCCAGAGTACTACAGCTCTGTGTGTCATGTCATATGCTCTTAGGCTTTTCACTTTCAGGTGTAACGCAACTTTTTCCACTGTACCATCAGCAAGTCACGAAAAAAAGTCCTGCTTTTATCTTCTGTTAGAGATAGAAGTTCAAAACTATAAAGCCAAAAGGTGATTTCCCTGCGTTATTCTGTCCGCGCTACTTTAAAAACAGGTGAGTGCTGAGGTGACTTGATAGCATCCGTTTCTGCTGAAATCGAACAACGCTTCACAAATGTCTGTGCTTACTTGCCTCCAAATCCCCCGGTGTCGGAGAGAAGATGCAGCTCAGAGAGATGACGGATGCTTTCAGCCATGTATTATTCACCACTTTAATTCCACGACCCTACAAAAGAGAAAACACAGAGTTTGTGTTTATTTTATTTATCTTTCAAATCCACAAATAGATAGCTGCAAAGTGTTCCTGGTTAAAGATTTATCACTGGGCATTAAATAGTGAACCTTTGTACTGTTGCCCTGAAAGGGTTATGACCAGTATCTTCGTGTCTCAACACTTGGTTGGTGTTGGAACAGAAAGAAACAGTGAAAATGTGGCCGGCTGACATTTCATATTTGGATTTGTTCAGGATAAAATTAATTTAAACTGACAGAAATCCTAACATGACATTTGCTTTGTATGTCTGAAGCCTTTGTTCAAGAATAAAAGACACAACCACACAAGTTTGTTATTGTAGCTGTCAGAGCTTTACAGAAATGTCTGGTAAAGAAATACTGCAGGTTGATAAAAGACAAAGCTGTCCATTTCCGGAGCACCATAAATATGATCGGATGTAATTTGCTAGATAAGAAGATTGATACCATTCACGTGTCTGCCTGTTAAGTTTAAAGAGCTCCATCTTGGGATTAATTAGCCTAGCCTAGCATAAAGAATGGAAGTGGATGCAACAGCTAGCCAAACCCTGTGCAAAGCTCAAAAACACACCTCCCAGCATAAGCTAACTGGCGCAGTGTATCACGGTTGTTTCATTCGTGCACAGTGAAAACAGTGAAAATGATCATTTGTGCTTTAGCCAGTCTGAATCGCCGTCTTGTTTTACAGCCTCAACATGCTTGCAAACAACAATGGGGCGCGCTGGGCGGGTAGATAAACTGTTGCTTGTCAAGAAATAGTTACCACATGGCTGTTTGTGTACGAATCAAACAGATGGTTTCATGGTGTTAATTACTGTGCTTCGGAGGTGACGGTGGGTGTATTTTTGAACTCGATCAATAGCCTCCGAGCTCACCGCAGACGTGAGACTTGCACCATCATCTAATCTCATTCCAAAGAAAAATTGTACAAGCATATTTCCAAATATAATGAACAATTTTAAAGTGGTCATAGAGCTGATAAATAGACTGCACATAGTGTATTAAAGGGAATCCATGCAGCGATCAAAGATATTGCTTTTGCCTATCAGGACCATTTATCGCTCTGACATAAAGAACAACCTAAAAATAAATGAATAAAAGCCGTCACAGACGAGCTGCTCAAAGCTGCATTTCAAACTTGATTGTGTTTAACCTCACTCATACAGAGAGACTTTCAAATCCATCCTATCCTGTAGGACGAAGCACTCTCCCCAAATGTTTTGAGATTTGGAGGGAAGTGGCTGAACAGATTGTTATGTCACCATTAGGGAGCTGTAATAAAGTCATATTTCTTTTGCATTTTGCATGACTGGAGGGCCTTCCACTCTCGCCTGTCTGCTCCTCTCACATCAGCCTCCCTTAAGTGGAGCAGTTCTGGGCTGCAGGTTTTGCCTCGCTGCCGCCAGAGTGTGTCTGTGCCAGATAGCATTGCATGATTACACTCAGCAGCGCACAATTTTTGTAGACAGCATTATAGCAGGAGAATAAAATGTCTTAGGCCTCATTAAACGCCCACACATTTGGAAATTAAAAACCGGTTATTCATCATTGAGAGGGAAATGGGGTGATCAAAATTAAGTCTTTTACAACAGGTTATTCACCAGCTACAAGGTGGTGGGCTGCTTCATGAAAATGCTGAGTGCACAGAGGCCAAATCTCAGCCGGAAATTTTTTTCATGAATCAACAGTCTTGTTTGGGGCTTTTGGTTAACTGCGAGCTGAAAAACACAATTTTTTTGATTTACCCCTGCTGTTAAACTCACAGGCGTTTCTTGCATGTGTCATCATTTTTGGTTTTGGTTGTGATTTGGTTGTGACAATCAAGTGCATGAAATGTGTTGTGTCTCCTCTGAGCTATAAAACACTAAAGCTGTTCTGACAGTTTTTTTTTTTTTTTGCCAGGAGCTGATGCAAACAGAACAATAATGCTTTCTGTTGTATATTATATGTGACTGCACTATGAAAGAGAATACTGTCATGTTAATGTTGTTCACATTTTCAAGTGCGATGCTGAATATGTGGCTTGCTTTCACATAAATATTTGACCAGTTGATAAATTAATAAAAAATCTTCTTTGTCAACTGGTGCATTTTAGGGCAGCAGGCATAGTTGTACAGTAAATGTAATCTCTCTGGTTTTCAAAGACAATCAAAATGTTAAATGTGTACAATAGTGATTATCTTTATTTCACAACTTGGAACTAATGAAGCTTTTGGCAAAAAAAGGAAGATCTTCTCTGTCACAGGTGAATTCTGTTGTTTCCAACACTGTTCATTTCTAACAAATGATCTTTCTGCCTGTGTGTAGTTCTGCCATTTTATCCGTCTTTGTATTTATTCAGACCGACTGCTGTTCAACCCACCACCTCCTCATCATCAAAGCACCTCTGAAAGTTTCCAACAACCACCCGCCAGCTTTACTACATCACCGCCACCGTGGACTGTGGGACCTTTGTCCTTCCAACGAGCCGTCGCTTAATGAAGATGCATCATCCGTAACTCCGTAAGCAGAGTTAAATCACCACCCTGCCTTACTCTGTTGCTAACCTCGATAAATATTGTTAGAAGAAAAATAATGGACACATTTCTACAGAAACCTCATACAAATCCAGCCTCCCCCGAAGTTACTTCTGCTTTGGTGTTTGTGAAGTGGACATATTTGTTGTGACATAGACCTAAGGGACTGTTGCAAGGTTTTCAGCAAACAATGATCGTATCACAAATAGCGTTTTAGCGCACAGACTGTGAGCATATTTCTGCTGTTATTTAAACATGATCTCAGCTCTGTGTCTGTTGTAACCATCTCCTGAGCGATGAAATCAATAATGTTATCTTCATGGTTAATATTTGTGACTGAGGGGACGTTATGTTGCAAGGACACACAAATGCTGAGCCTGTATTGTTTAATGATCATTATGTTTAATGAATAACATTACCTCTAAGTATAATGTAAATGGCTACATGGCCAGAAGGTCTGCAGTGAAGGCTTTCAAGAGGTGGGATCCACATTTTCTGGAAATCCCACTTCATTGAAGTGTTTCCACTGTTTGAAATGTCGCCGTTGTTTTCGTGTTTTTCTGGAGCTCAGGCAGTACACGACCCTGCAAATCCTGCGAGAATACTAACTGTTGTTTTTGCACCAAAACAAACATGGGCAGCAACCAGAAGCTTGCACTGTTTATAGGCAGCACAATATGTGCTGAAAAGGCCAAAAAAAAGAGAGGAGGGAAAAAAAGCAGAGAGTTTGGGTGAGATCCTGGACGGAGGGGCGTGGGAAACATGTGACTGATTTAGAGGTGAACTTCAGCTTCAGCTCTGTATTTACAGGTACGTCTCCCTTGGGCGACACAACATGAGATGTGATCTGACACAAAACAAACGCGGCAGTTGGATCTAAAGGCTTAATACTAGACTGTTCACTTGTCACACAGTATATGATTTTATCTGTCAACACCAGCTGACCCAGAACACACCTGGCCCAACCTTGGTTCGACCACTCATCACACCTAAGTCATATTGATAATCGGCTTCATGATCTTAATGTGCATTCCTGCCTTTAAGAAGCTTAATATTTCAGACCCGAAGAAGAATTCATGAAAACAAAGGAAGATCTCGCAGCACTGAGGCCCTCTGTGGCCTTCAGACCTACAAAGGCCTCAAAAACCAACACCCCGTTTCAATAACAAGTAAACAAGAGGCCAGATCGACCTCCAAGACTCTGCAGCTTTAGTCCCGACCATCAGCAGTCTTCATCTCTTTGATACAGACCTCTTAAGGACTACAGTTAAGAATTAAAAATGTACTGTGTGTGGAGTGTCAGGCCTGTACCCGCTCTGTGCTCCCAAACAAACTTGTTGAGAGATTACATTACCAGCCTTTCTCAAGTGGGCACTGCCTCTCTGGGTTTGATTTGAGCCAAAAGAGCCACAGGATACAACTTCCAAGGCATTAGCATTCTCAGCAGTCACCCAGCAAAACCTCACATCTTGCTAGTTTAAAGTGACAGGGTGCTTAAACTACAGTACATGGGGGTAAAGAGACAACCGCCTCCTGCTAACTACAAACACATCATGTAAGGCAGAGTGATGGGCTCATGCTCTTTCATCTGCTGCAGTCTGTTTCTTACAGTATTTCCCAACGCTATAGTGTTACACCTCCTGGGCATACATGCTAATGCCTTTTAAGGACTGTGACTTTATAATGTGGTTTAAAGCAATTTGGAATAATGTGATGGAATTGGCTGAGGAGTCCAACAATTGGTCTTTAACTCATTGTCCAAGTGTTTGGTCTCGTTCTCGTTCTACTGCAAACGGATTAACTCACCCTGGATGGTTCTCTTGTGTTGTCTGTTCATTCTGCCTGTTTTCCCTTAAAATATGACTGATGGCAGACTGGGGAAACCAGCTTCCAGTTTTATTTTGAAAGTCTTTAAAAGAATTTTTTTAAAAAGTGACTAGATCACACACATGCCCATTAATTCACCAATACTATGCAGAATATGTCAGGTTTTGTTCATATTTGCTCAAACTGGGGCCACTTTTAAGAATTTTGTCCAATTATCTACACATAGGCTATACTATGTCAAGAATTTACTTTATTTTCAGTGTACTTTCAGATCAGTCTTTTAGCTTTTGACCACTTCTGTTTTAGGTTTTCTTTCATTATCTTAAAAAAAAAAACAAGAATCTGTTTTTGTTATAGTGTGACAAATCAAACCCAAATGAAGCTTTCAAGCTTTTACAAGAGCTTTCTGCTATAACACTCAGTCTTCATCACATTGCGATCAGTTTTTCATGGTTCCACTGACATGCAAGAGCCTGAGCTGTTGTGATTTCATCTAAAGCAATTGAAGACCATGTGATACAGCTGAAAGCTCCAGAAGAGGCAAGTGGACCTTGAGTTGAGTCGTTTTTGTCAAATTAAGGTCAAGAATGAAGGTTCGTGTTTAGTTTAGGAAAAAGAAATCAATGTAAAAATCAAAGCATGTGTAGGTCAAAGTGCCTTTTGAAATATTCGGTTTTCAAATACAACGATAACTTTTCATTGAACCATCAAGTTTTTGAACAGTTAGCAGGACTGATGCATCAGTTAGTGCTTCAGTGATGTTGGACTGGATCAATAATATGCTTTCAGTGTTCCTGTACCTGCTGTTACACACACAGGCTGGACATACCCACTGCACAGCTACACCCCCCCCCCCTTTTTTTATCCAACTGGTCTGATATTGTACATGTCCCTAACCACCCTCTCCAAAACATCCATTCATAACATTTTGAAACTTCCTGTCTGCAGGCAGAGTGGGTGGAAAACAGAGCCCCTCACTGACTCCAGTGGTGAGAGTAATTAGGTGTAATTGCACCGTGGGTGAAACCTTTGAAGACCCAGTTTGTGTTGTGAGTGAAACAATGATGATTAGAGCTTGTTCACTTGTCAATAGCGATTAGGGGAACAACCCCATTTAAAAAGCAGATCTTTTTTATCAAGGAAAACTTAGCATCCCCTATTAAATATTGGTTTTTGAAATACTTAGTTTCATTTTTAAATGTCAGGACACACAGTATTGTGTTTATCTTAAAATATAATCACTAGGTGTATTTGCCACATTTTCAGTAGCCATGATTATCAACATGACCGACCACTAGTGTGATCAACCATGCGGAAGGGACAAAAGAATATATTTACGTTTTAGCTGCAGGGGAAAACTGTTTCAGTGACAAACAATACGCAGCGTGAGCTGAGTGGGGGCTTGAAAGGCTGCTGCTCACACCACATGATATAGATTACCTTTAGAGAAATCTGGGCGCCCATTAGCACGGCTGTTTGATCTCAGTGGCACAAATTGATCCAAGGTGAAGAAATTGTTGCGTAATTATGATTGATGATGACAAGAAGGGGAAATGATTTGTGCCTTTAAATTCTCAGTTCCTCAGTTTAAACTCCACAGTAGGAGCTTCAGGAAGCTGTAATGAAATGTGAAGACTGTGCTGATGAGCAGCTCAAACCATGAGAGCACTGGAACCACGATGCACTGCAGGCACAAATTATTTATTTAACTAGGGCGCAGAGGATTTTTATTACTCTATTATTCCTCGTTGACGCATTTTAAAAAGCATAATATTATGTTACATATAATATTAGCTGTCATAATGATGACACTTGAACCACCTTCATGACAAGTGAGCAAACACAAGTGCTGATGAAGGCCACAAGATGTGCCTGAGAGCCCCGGAAAATTTCTAATTTTTATGATTTTTTTTTTTTTGCGAAGAACATTTTGCTCAAAATTTTCCGACCTGAAGACTATTTTTTAAAGTATTTTTACCACGACATGTTCTTGGACATGTTCTAGGCTAAATGCTAACGCAAGGTTGCTATGTACGTTTACCGCATTCTCTGCCCTATATTAGCATGTTAGCATGGTGATCTGCTAACTGACGTCACAGTGCGATTGTGACACTTTCTGAATGACCTCAAACATATTTCTGGCATTTGCCTCTACTACAATGTCTTCTCTTATATCCGGCGATATGCAGTATGTGTGGATATTCATAATAAGCCGAGTCGATAACGCAAACATCAGCTGGTCGAGTCATCTGCTGGACTCCAGTACACAGAGGACAGTTTAAACTAAATCCTGAAGGAAATGGATACACTGTTTATGCAGGAAATTGACAATGTGGAAAACATTACACCCAACACATCCGGAACACATTAATACGACTACATTTAAGTTTAAGGCCACGGCCCAGGGGCAAACATTTGTGTGAACGAGAGCACATTTCACTCCTTTTGCTCATCCATTTCTTTTTCACTTTAATGGCAAAGTGAAAAATTTCAGTCTTTTTATGTTATCATGTCAGTTTTGTCTTGATCCTGCTAGCAGACTGTCTCGAGAGGGAAACTATGTCAACAGACCAAATCTGCGAAATATTTACAATAAAAAAAAAAAAAAAAATGTTTGAGACAAATAAAAATCCGTGATTGCTTCTTTCCACAGAGACCCGAGCCTTCAGCATCTTCTACCAACAGCCTCAATTGAGCAGGAAGGATTTTTGCAGCGGCGGGGCGTCTGTGACTCAGTGTCTAGAATAACTCTCTAAATAAAGAATAAAAGCAATCTGCTCTCGTTTCACTTCATGCACCTTTTCCTTCCCTGTTGCCAGGGGGATGACCGAATGCATTTCATATGCAAGTGTCACGCCTCACTGCCTCCTGAGCACAAAGCAGAATCATGTTCCATTTTAAAAACGTTAATTTTACATTTTTAATGACCGGCTGATGGCTTAAGTAAGTGAGTACCGCTTACAAGGGAAGATGTGATGTTCTGGAAATCCTCGCTCGCACTCCTTGCAAGTCCTCGTCCTGGATTAAATGATCTCTCCTGGTGAGTGAAGGAAGGAGACCTGGACTCCTGTTATAAGAAAGAAGAGTGATTCAACATTTGCGAGAAGTGCAAATTATACTTTTCTCACATTATTGTTGGACAGTCTACACATCATGTGTTAACTTGCTGCAGCAGAATCCAGTTAGCCGAGGAGATTCCTCAATTTCATGGCTGATTAGCCTGACGCCAGGATTATCTCTTGTTATTTTAAGGCAAATACGATTATGACTTAATGGGATCTGTGACATCAGCTGGAAGACACCAGGGGCCTCTCTCAGAGAAATATCTGGAAAATGCAGTTCATGCTACAATCAAATTATGAATTGCTGAGGTGAAAATGTTGACCAAAACCCTACATCCAAAGGGAAGATTTGACACATAACTCATCCATGCACCACACATTAAGAGTTCAGTTTCACAGTTCGCGAAAATTGTACAGCTTTTGAGCTTGAGGTCATCTACAATTTTTTTGTGAAACACCATCCTCCTCTCCTTCTACACCACCCGCTTCCCAAGGGGATAGCTCGCTCGCTGCCCACTGTTGGGAAGAGAGAATTCAATGCGTCTCAGATATGAGCTAAGCTGTTTATAGCACAAATTCTGCTTTTTTTTTTTTTTTTTTTTTTATATATAAAGGTAATTAGCTTGTGCTCAGTGCTGTCATATCCATAAGTGCAGCTGCTTATGAAAAAACAGGGCAAGAAAACAAGAGGCCAGGCCTCCCCAGGGTCAGTGCCCACCACAGCCTGGATTATGGCACCAAAGGAATCCTGGGAAGCGTGTATTGATTTGGCCTGACACTTGCTGCCACATTTAGCTTAGCCGCTGCTGACTCGCAAAGGCTTCAAGCAGTTATCTGCCACATTCTCTACTATCTCTAAAGAGCAATGAGAAATTACCTCATGCCATAGAAGATTTATCATCACATAATTAGCTTGGTGCACCTAACGGCAGATCTCCTTTGACTGCTAATACAAGCTTAAAGTTCATGTGCACAGGACTATGCTTAATTAACTTGTTAGCATGAACATGCGGTGACGAAAACACTGGCCTTTCGAAACTACATTTGCTTTACAGATTGTCCAGGCGCTGTGCTGCACTGTGATGTCTGAAACCTGCTGGATGCCACAGACAACACCGTGACAGCACAGAAAAACAAATGCTGCGCAGTGTTAAAAACATGCACCGGTCACACAATGTCTGAGGCATTTCCGTTTTCGGTAGTCAGTCATTTACAGTCTTTTCTTGACGGGATTCATAAAGTGTCCCAAATCTATATTACATACTCACAACAAGCAGGTTTTCAGGTTGTAGTTTGTTCACAATGCAAAAGTGACAAAAAATTAAAAATACTCTAAAGTAGCGTGCATATTAAACCCACATCACCTTTAGGTGTTCTTCTCAAGGACGCGTTGGCGTAATGCTTTCCAGTTCAAAACATTTCAATGAAATGTTAAATGTAACGTGTTGCCATAACAACAAGCTCTTGAAAAGCTAAGTCTCAACTCTTTGGAAAAATATTCGGCTTCTTTGACAGTGGGCTTCTTAAGTTGACCGGTGCACCTATCACATTTCCTGTTAGTGCTAAATTATACAAATAGGTCGATCTTTTTAACCAGTTGTACAGTTTCATGATTGACAATCAACTCGAGGTCCACTTATGAATGTTTTAGGTGCTTACAATGGCATCTCATGGTATTTCTGCGAGTTTGGCCAGGTATGGGTGGCCTCCTTGGTCTTCATCGCTTGCTGTGACTGGTTTTCAGTCTGAGGTTGTGTGATGATAAGTGAGAAAACTCGATCCCCTGAGAAAGACCGTGAGATGCAACTGAAAGCTCTAAAAAATGTAGTATATGTATCTTAAGAGATTCTTAACATATTTTTGTCAATTTTGATTCCTTGTACAACATAACTACAAAAAACAGCATACTATGGCAGTACATACAGTAATAGTACATACTGTACATTACTGGCATGTAGTTAATTGTGTCAGCCAGTTCAGATATTAGTATTATATGCTAAAAAAGGCAGTGTTGCACAAGCTGCCGTATTTAAGCCCTATACTCCTGTAACATTGTGTCTGTGATGTTCAGTGAAATTTTGCCCAGTGTCATGAGCAGATTTGACTTCTCACATGCCCAGTGTTCACATTTCCACTCAGCTGTAAACATCTCATCACCCCGTGTTGTTGCGCTGCACAGATTCTGGGCAACTACTTTGTGCAAAGAGCAACTCGTGGTAAATATTCGACTGAAATCATCCAACACTTTACCCTTTGGAGAGCCCACTGGCTTTAAGTGGCCAAATGCCATGTTATTTTATTTATGTGATGGCACTTCTGCGCCCTTTAGTCTGGCGCTGTCTTCAAGCAGTAGTATAAGTCTCACCCCTTCTCCTTCTACAACTGTCAGCCAGATCTGATTTCTCCTTTTAATGCTTTCCATTTGATTTAATTCTCCGGGCAACAGTTATAGCATCATAAGGCATCTTCTTCTGCATCTATGTAAGCTACAAATGCAGTTGTGGGGCCACGCTGCATGAAATGGGCAAAGACAGCTTCACAATCGCCAGGGGTGTTATTCCAAGATCAGCCTGGAATCAGAAGTTTTGTCAGTTTCAGTTAACCAGGGCGCTGCTAAATGGCTTAAGCCAAGCATAAGCAACGGCTCTGAGATATTGCTGCATGACAGCTAAAGTAGCTGGGTGCATCAAAGCCATGTACCCAGCCTAAAGTGCCCTCAGGCTTTCTCTTCTTCATGACTGACTTTTAAGTGTTTTATCCCTAGGACGCAGCGATAATGTGCATTAAGATCAAGAACACTTATTTCAATTGTGTTTTATGTTTTATTCTGGCCTTAAATTTGACGGTGTCTAGACTGTGGAGAATAACTCACATGGGAGGATCCCCTGCTGTGAGAGGAGAGCTGACTTTAACTATGCAAACATTCATCTTCTCTCTTATTTTGTAGCCAAGAAGGAAGTTGTTTTTTTTTCCAAAGCTTAGTTTAAAAAAAAACAAAACAAAAACAAAGGTAAAGCTAAATTATTTCTTTCCATACATTTGCAACATATGTGAAGTGCATGCACATATGTTACAGTGAGGGATTATATTATCTGTATACTGGGGATACAAATTTTCATAGCAACAGTGACAGCTTGTGTGTCTGTCTGTGGTTATTTTCACAAAGAAAAAAAAATCCCTTGATAAGACTAAAACCAACAATGTGTCAGTTTATGTATAATGTCAACACTTTTCGACTTTCCTCGCCCGTCTGTGGCACTCAGCCCCAAGCCCGATGTTGTTTTTGTTGTTGTTTTTTTTTTTTTGAATATCCTAAAACAGCTAGACAATGTCGATTACCCCAACAAGGGTCAATAGTGTATTTGTTGGGCCTATTTTCAGCTGCAGATTGGGTGGAGTAGTGAATATTTACAGCAGCTGTAAAGCATACAGTATGAGGAATTAACTCAAAATAAACCGCAGCGCCCGTGTTCATCGTGATAAAGGTGAACATGTCACCTAGTGCAGCCCTGTGGCTCACTGATGTCATTTTAATGTCATGTTGACCAACAACGGAGCTCTGACACTGAGGAATAAGCTACATCCGGCTTTGGCTACGCAAGCCGTACTCAACAGTAGTAATGCCTCTGTCTATGTAAAATGATTTCACAGAGTTTCTTTCCTCCCACTGCGTTCACACCTCAACGATGATGACACAGGTGACATCAATTAAAGTCCATGAGGTTTTTTTTTTTTTTTGTTTTTTTTTTTAAGAGGAAAACAGTGTAAGGTTAATAAATGTTCTAAAAAATGACGATCCATAACAGCGGCAGCTTGTGACTTGAGACAAAACTCTACTAAGAAACGTACAAATAAACACACATTTTAGGTCGTTTCAAATTCTTTTCACTTACCGAGTTCAAGGCCCCGAGCTCAAAAGAGAGGCAGAATATCAAAGTGGTGTAATACAACACCCAATAATGTGCCAGAGTATTCCTACTCTCTGACACAATGAATTTAACTCCGGGTAAGAAAAGTCAATGTATTCATATTCTTACACTGGGAAAGCTCCAGATACTGTCATTACCTAAACACACACCTTCAAACTTGATCAATCCCACAGCCTGGAAATCTTCTCACCGTGTGATTTCCAAATCTTATCAGAGCAACATGTCGTTTGATGTTTACTCAATTGGAAAACACACAGAAATGATCTACATTTGTGCTGTGGCCTCTTTATTCCGTCTTGTGGCCAAACCTAAGTAATCTGTATTGATTAACCAGTGGCCGAGATACACTGAGCACACACTGCCATCCATACAAACATGTGTACAGAACAGAACATCACACTTTCAATATGAACAAACTGTAAATAAAGTAAATAAAGAAGGTAAAATGAGCCTCACCTGGATATCAGAGGACATATGCAGGAAAAGTTTCAAAACTTTGAGGTCTTGGTCCACTGTCACTTCCTGCACAGGTGGGTTGTAAATATAAACTTCAACTAAATACAGTTTTTTCAATTATTTAAATCACACCTTTTCACCTCTCTGATCGAATCAAACTTCTCTGCTGTCCTGCATGAAAACGCCTCCTATGTTTCAGGAGGAAATGCATTAAGGAGGCAAATCTGCATCCCAGCATGCAGCAGCCGGATGTTGCGCTCAAATCGGCCAAAATAAACGAGCACAAGATGATGGATACATCTCAGGGATGTATTATAATGATACACCTCTCCCTCGACGGTCGCCATCTTGGCTACGTAGCGGAAGGGGAGGGGCCACGAAGGAGGAGACGTCATCGACGCCAATGGCGACTTAATTTCAGCGTTGAGTGACAAAGGGGGTGCAGGAGTGAGCAGGACAGCCAGCAGGCAAAAATCAAGGTCACCAGTTTGAGCTGATTTGGGATAGTGTCAAAAATACTATGTAGCTTCACAGTCTGTTATATGTCAGTGCACTGAAGTATCCCATTTGAGACACACCATCAGCCTTTCTGACCTATCAGGCTTTTATTTTGTACCAGGAACCACTGAGGCAGGTAAATGTGTCACAAAACAATCTAACAGCCGCACAAAACATGTGAGATGCGAAGCTGTTTTGAACATAGTTTAAAAGCAGAAGCATAAAGTTCACAGTCAGGCGTTTGTAAAATGTGAGATGCAGAGGGCTGGTTGTTGTGGTATCAGAGTCTAAGCAACAAGTTTACTGATTTACCCCTAGAAAGGATGGGCAAATTATATTATCTTAATTTGTAAACCAATCATCACAGAGGAATGTACATTGGAATTGTTCCCTGCTAAAATCATGTCCTTCTAATTTCCAACAATGAATTTTCCCAACGTCGGGCAAATGATCAAATCTTAGTTAGTCTGTATTTTTCCTGTTTTGGGGCTCAGACTTGCTGTGCTCTAATGTTTCAGTAGCTGTCAGAGAGCTTCTCTGTTACTTGAACTTGGTCTGTTTCTGTTTTCAGCAGGGGAATCAGATTTGACAGGATGCTGAATGTAGACCTTGCAATAAATCATTATGTGGGCTCACATTAACCACAGCTAATAAATCATCTTATCTAGTGTGAAGAGAAATCCTTTATGCACACTTAAACTGGAGACAGGGAAGATATGTTTAACATGGTAGAGACTGTACAGTGCAATACACAAGGTCTAAGGCAACTGATCCCTGTGTTACTTGAGTACATAGTATTTGTAGAAAGCCAGGAAAAGAGACGGGCGTTTGGAAGAGCCTGTGCTATTGGGGTTGTACACTAGAGACATTTTGATGATAAAGACCTGAGCAGAAGGTTTCAGCTTCCCAGAATCTCTCAACACTGATCTACGAGGGATCATGTACTCTTGACCACAATGTTTTGTCACATTTCATATTTTTTTTCATTCTGTTTTCTTTGTATTTTCTCTGAAACGCACAAAACCCCCAAAAGGACCAATACACTAATGCTGTAAGCTGATTAAATCAAATGAAGCGCATGAAACTAGAAGGCACACTGGAATGCTTTTAGAGTGGCACAGCTATACATAGGAAATGCTTTGCTTCTTCTTGAATGTAGTTAGTAACGGGTTACAGTAATTCATACAGCAGAACATATTAGAAAATACTATGGGAGAAGTTATGACAGAAGTCCAAATGACAGGAAGTACTTCTTTCTACATGGCCGCAGGCCCCTGATTGATTGATTTCAGCTATATCCACAATTTTCCACAATTTCATCCGATGAACAAGATTTTGAGAGGCCAAAAGTGTTCTTAAACAATGAACTTGGTATGATTGTTTATCCACTGAACTGTTCATTTACCTGGGGGTGAATTGACTTATTTTTAGCCATGTCAGTCAGTTGTGTCAGTGGGTTGCTCCACCACGTTGGTCCAGCCTGAAAAATCTCAGCAACTACTAAATGGATTGCTATATAATGTGTTACAGACATTCATGGTCCCCAGAAGATGAATGCTAATGAATATGGCGACCCCCTGACCTGTGGTGACCTACATGAGGTTGACATTCACGTCTCCCTCAGGATGAACTGTAATCACATTGGTAATCTTTGTGGACATTCCCATGAGCCTCTGTGGTACTTCGTATTCGGAGCTAAATTTGAAGCAAATGTTAGCGTGCCAACAGGCTAGATTAAGATAGAGGACCATGTAAATAGTACATGCTAAATGACAGCATATTAGCATTGTCACTGAGAGACACTATCATGGCCGTAATGGTCGTGTTTATGGCTAGAAATAAATCTTACACAAGGATGAGAAAAGTATTTAACTTTGGAAAGTATTTCTTCTTTAACATTGCAACTCAAAAACAAAACAAAAAAAACAAAAACATACCACATTTATGAAAATCACGGGTCTATGCTGCCCCTGTGGCACCAGGCAAAGGCCCAAGGCTGAATGAGCAGATGCCATCTCCACACAGTTCTCCCCTTTGAACCTCCCTCATAAGAGAGTATCAGAGCGTTTCAGAAAAAAATCAAAACAAATGAACACAATCAAACTCTGGAAGAACATGTCAACAAACATGACTCTTTTTCAGAGCCTGCAGGTCAAATTAAAGCCTGTGTGGCCTTGTTGTACAGTGACCTCTGACCGTCACGCTGAAGGGGAAACCCCAAACAAACCAACAAAAAAACGCCACAAAGAACCTCTCAAATCCCCAATGTACCTCCCGAGTTCATAAAACACCAGCAGCCAATCAACCTGGACGCAGCTTCTTGTTTTCAGAGGGAAGTGACTTCCACAAACGAGCAGCTGTATTTTCTATTGTTAGATTCTGTTGTGGTTAGGGATCCCAGCACTATTAAAGTGGAATCACCTTAACGCAGTCGGACCTGCGCTTGTCATAGCTGAGGGGTTTTCTACAGGAACGATTGGTGGGGTTTTGTATACACTCACGCTCGACTGGTCGCATTATCTTTGCTTCACGTGTTCCCCCTCGAGTTTGTTCAGGGTCTGTAACAAAGAAAGTGGCTTATTATCACCCACTGGAGGAGTTGTCTGCACATGTACGGTTCGGTAATTGCTCCCGCTTAACAACCAGACTGAATTGGACTTGACATTGAGCCATTATTGGGAAATGAAATGCTGTTTTTGCAATTATGGGAGTTTGGCAGGGCTCAATGAATTTCCCCTGTAAGCATCATAAAAGGAGAGTGGAGTTACATTCACAGAGAGACAGCAGTAACGTGTGGGTTTGGAGACAAGATTTTTACTCAGTGAGCAGCCAGCTTTATGAATGAAAGAAGATTCTGATCTCCTGAAATGTTACTCTCAGCATGCTGGTTCTTTAGACCCTCCTTGCTGTGGTTCAGACGTTCATTGTTGAAACAAGTAACAGCTTCAGTCTAATTCTCTCCTTATATTCAGCTATTCCCAAGTATACACCTGTTGAAGATCAGATCAGACCACCCCACTAATTCTGTTGAAACTGAAGGTTCTTTCGTGACCTTGACAAGAACACACAAAAAACCTTTACAGCTGCTGGATCAATAAACAAACTGAAGCAGATGTCAACCCATTGATCAATTCTCAATATCTGTGATTTATCTTAACCCCAGGCATCGAGGTATCATTGGATCATTTAGTTTTGACCCTGAGCCACAATACAAAATAATTAACATGATGTCAAAGACATTTGATTTACCGAGTAAAATAATGTTTAAATCAACCAAAAAAAAAAAATCTTTGTATCCTTTTCTCTTTGTTTTATATATTATCTTCTGTCTCATTTATTTCCCTGTTTCTCTTTTATTCCTCCTGTAATTACAACCATCACATAGAGCTACTTACTCCTTTTTTTTTCTTAATGCTTTATAAATACAGCTTGCTTGCTTGCTTAGGTCAACTAATTAGAAATCGTTGCACTGTGTTTCAAAATCTGAACGTCAGCTTGGTTTACAAATACTGAAAATGATGGAAAATATTATAACCTGACAGCCTCGTCCCTTTACGTTCATCTCTCAAGTGTCAGTCAAATACTAATGAGAGTATTGTGTGCTGTGATAGTGGCACCTAGTGACACTATATTCACATGGTGGACTGAGTGTTCATAAATAGTCATAGTTACAAACTGATCTGGAGGAGGGACATAAGTGTATTAAAGCTCCTTTGAGAACACAGAGCAGGCTCACTGAACTGAAATGAGGCGTTACTTACCTACTTGCCAGCAGCATGATGCTAATACAACATGGCAGCTCGGGGCAGCTCTCTGCTACTTTCTCAGCCTCACCAAGTAATTGGTGACCCAGCACCCCACCTGACATGGGCGGCTCAAGGAACTGGCCCCAGAAAAGCAAACAGGGTCAAATCCAGCATGGGATTGTCGTATGCTTGCTAAAGAGCATGTGACAAGTCAAACAAGTCATTCCTTCCTACAGAGAGTGGTACAGGCCTATCTGACACTGTGTTTGGTTTGGTTTGGTTTGGTTTGGTTTAGACTTCTGTTCTCACTATGGAAGGGATTATTGTGATGTTAACGTCAAGTTTCAACATTTCTAAAAAAAAAAAAAAAAGAGCAATGGATGCAACCTTTTCTCACCTGACTCGCCTAAAACTAAAATATTTGTTTAAGATTCCCCAGTTTGAACAACATGAACTGAAATTCAGACAGTATTCAGAGTGTAAACCTAAGATGTTAAGGCTCTCTTAATGTCAGGTCTATGTTCTCTGCATTAGTGTTAAAATGTCTACATTTTGATTCCTAAGTGTATTTTTAATAACCTGGCAGTAGCTTTTAAATCATGGTTATGAACCTTTCATGTACTCAATGACTCTACACTTCAGACTTCTGCATTGATGAATACAAATTAGCCAGATACAAGTATGTGCGACTTCACTGTAATCTGTGAGCATCCAAACAAAGTACGAAAAAGACAGTGGACATTGTAAACATTGTAAAGTAACCGCAAAGTGAGCGAGTGCGCCGAGGGCCAATCGACAGGGAACCTGAGAAGTATCTGAAGCATCGAACTGAACACGGAATAATCCGAATAATCTCTATAGAGGTAACTCAGAGTCAAAGTTCACCTGTACATTTGCCTGAGTAGGTGTATGTTACCATTCATCTTTGCAAGCAGCCTTTTGTGAGGCTGTTGTAGCTGTTGTGGTCCCTCTATTACATTTATATACATGAATACTACTGAGGAGATCACCCTTCCAGCCATGACTGCGCCAATTTCCAGGCACTGCATTGCCACTACCATAGATCATGAATTCCAGTATTTGAAACAGACTTGCGTGTCATGGAGAAAGACCTTGTTGATGCCATCTGACAGTTTACTGAAAGCTCCCCACCACAGGGTTGTGTGTTACTGGGATAATACACAGGCTTTTGCAGACCTACTGTAGATGGAGGTTTCTCCTCTGCTGTTTTGCTTACTGGTGCCAAATCATGTGTTTGTGTTTTGTAAATCCCCTGAGAAGCTTGTTTTTTTGTTGTTTTTTTTTTTTTTCACTGACTTGTCATGGGTCAAGTAGTTCACTAACCAGGCTTTCTTCTATAATTCTGTAATAGTCTTCCTCTGCCTTTATCTGGGGTAATTTGCTTTTCCCATGCTACTTTCATGACCTTTCATAAAAATCCTGAAGAGCTGTTTTGTTTAAAAGATTTGGGACTTTACTAGACCCCGGGGCTGGCAATGCTCTTGCACACTCCATTTTGTAATGCTTTTCATTGTGGCAAACTTGTATCCATTCGGTGCTTAGGTGAATATGTTTGTAGCTAACTGTGGCAAATTTGCCTCAGTCTTTTACCCTTCACTTTCTTCTATGTTACGTTTTCTGTTCTGCCCAGCAGTTCCTGCAGTTTGGCTGCAGCACAATACACTCACACCTTCTTTTCCACCTTCTTCCATCTGCATTTCACTCCTACAAAGCCCTGACTCAGCATTATACCCATGACACACCTGCACAATAGTATTTCTGCTAATACTACAGTTGCTACACTGTCAATGGCTTGTAGTAACTTGGACCAGAAGTTGATATAGACTGCCCTCTAGTGGTTACTTGGGTTCACTGCCTACTAAAAATGACCTGAGTGAACTGGAAAATGAGGTTGTATGTAGCTGGAAGGAATCATATTGTGAACATATAAAAATTCTTTATTTAAGCTGTAAAATTGTTGGAAAATACAAACATAAGTCCTTAACAACTTTGCATTTCGTTGTGGTTGCATACTGAAGCCGTTTGATTGTTGACGCAAAAGCTGGCGGACTTGAAGCCCACAGTAAAATCCTGTCCGATTGTCACTGTGGATTAAAGGTGCTTATATTTTGATTTCATGAATACACTTCACAGCATGAAAGCTAACATGAAGGCCGGCCAGCTAGCTTTACACTGCTCTGCTGTGTAACCACAATAAAAAGCAGCACATCCTTTAAATGATAACCTGGCTGGTGTGTATAATGTATGAAGAGAAACTGCTTCCACTTCTCTTATTAAAGCACTAATAGTGTTTTAGCAGCCAGGTGGGGGCAGGTCCACCTGGCTGGACAAAGTAGCTCCACCACCAGGGCTTCTCTGCTCTCTCCTCACGGTTGTGGCTCAATTCAGCCATCAGCGTGTAGCGCTCATACTGGTTATATGGATCGAATCGGTCATAGGAATCCAAGGATAGGATGGTGGGGTCCTCCTCCTGCATGTCCGGCTCTAGCGCAGCTTTCTGCAACACAAAGTCCACTCGGCCTGCTGTCTCCATGCGAGGAGGCAGGTGGACTTTCTTTATGGCTCTGGTGTAGCCCGGGGCCGAGGCAGTCACAATGTGGATGCCAGGGATGAGGAGGCGCCAGTATTCTCCATTTTCAGCTGGGATAGGAAGACAGAGAAACACAGTGTTTTAAAAGGGAGCACTCCTCTATTTTACACATGAAGATCAGTTTACTTGAAGTGATAGTTTGGGTTATTTGATGTGGGGTTTTGTGAGGTACTTGTGAGAAGCAGCCTGGAGCACCGGTACAGAAGCTGAGTGATGTGCTGCCGATGTGATTTTCAGCCCGATATGTTGAAGAGATTTTACTAGTTGTAATCACCATATGGATGTTGACAGCAATATTATTTACATGTCAGAAAATGGTAATTATAATTAATCTCCCTCAGTAATGTGACAAACTAAATCTGCTTCTGGGAAATGTGCACTGTTTTTTTTTTTTTACCCATATTGAACTAAAAGTCAAGACATTTCAGCTTTTGCTGCATCATTTGTTTTATTTTAAAATCAGTCTGAGGTAAGTTCATTGATTTAATGGAGGTGTGATAGTGACTGACTGGAGTACCCCACAAGAACTCTTTGTTATTATCACCTGTGGTAATATCATGCCGTATTCCTCTGACTGATATCCGTGCACCTTTTATTCCATTTCCCTCCTCATCTTTTACGAGGCCTTTGATACCTCGATGGGCCTGAGGAACAACACCACAAGTCATTCATAAAAAAAACATTTCATATGCAAGTATAAAGAATTCATCATAGAATTATCCCTCTCATTTAATATCAACTCTGAGTTTAAATTATTTATATCTTGATAGAAGGTCAGGTAGCTCCAGAATTGATTCATTCCACACATGAATCCTTTACTTCCATGAAGCCAAATGCGTTCTTACTGCCTCCATAAATATGAGCAAAGCCTCGTGGTTTTGGTGCCAGCCGATAGCCAGTTCCTCTTCAGGGGGGAATTTCTCACAACCCAGCTCCACAGTTACCTCAAAACAGTTGGTGTGAAGATAGTTGAAGTCTTGCATACCTGACCAGAGACAAAACTACTTTACCCACAAAGCCATGAGAAATTGAGCTTTCCCCACCAGGAGGCTACTCTTCACTGCTTCCCTGATTTTGGATCATACTTGGTCTTACAGCGACCTCAAGTGGCAGCATGTTATACTTCACTTTTATTATAGAGGGAAGGTGTCCCTGAGGAATAATGTTTACTTTTCTGACTCACCACCTGCAAAGCTGGACCACTGTGCTCCATTAACGATGCCTTTCTCACTGTGAGCGCGAGACGGTCCACACCGGGCATTTTCATTGGACATTGTTTCGTGGGCATTTGCATATGTTCTGGCCAGAAACTTGAAAACCTACAAAATAAAAACTGGTGCATTATTTTTCTCTCCTTTTGGTTAACATTACTTTCAAGTATTAACAGTAGTTCAAAAGCATAACTGTAAATTAGCATTTTATGAGAGATTATTCAGGAAAATGCATTAAAGGGAAATCCAGTCAAAATACTCATAGTAAACTTTTCAGCTTCAGATCTTTTTTTGCCATCTGTATCATGTTGCTAGTCTGTATCTTGTTGTTGCCTCCTACCCTTGTTAAATAAAGATCAAATTAAAAGTACATACATAATATATATAATTTGGTTCTATAATATCTAAATATTCGTGACCCAAGAGGTCAAGGAGTCATCAAGCAAATTCATACAAAGAAAGCAAATTCATTCACAAAAACATCACTGGAATAGCTGGTTCAGAAGGAAGACGATACCCAGGCCTGCCAACACATTAAGTACTGTGACATTTAAGTAACATTTCCCTGTTCTAGAGGTGATGTTTTCCAAGGAACCCATTCACCTGATCGTCCGGTGCTGGGGACAACATGTTGCGCTGCAGCGGGTGTTTTGACAGATCGTATGGGTACGACACCACCAGGTCCCCGGCGTGGAAGTTAGCGGAGAGCACGAACGGGATGGAGCGGATCCACTTCATGACTGCATACGTCTCTGGTGCAACCTGGATTGCAGCATTAAGACTTATTTGGACCAAGAAATTAAACAAATCAAGTTTATTCCATTTCAGAGGGCTTCCTTGACAATAGCACCTATTACGCCATAAAACATCATTCACTGGTATATATGAATAAGGATTCACACTGTACCTTACCAAACCAGTAATAGTCTGGGATTGGGACGTGGTCAGTGCGGTATCCCTTTTGTCTTCGTCGGTTGTAAACGATGGAAGTCAAATCGGGGAAGTTTCTGTTCAGGTCGATGTTTTGAGCATTGTTTCGACCGATGTTCCAAGTATCATATCGACGACTCTGAGGAAGCAAATATGAAGAGCTAATGAATGAACCTTGTGTTGTTTGCTTGGCTGGTTTCCCAAATCCTGACTTAAATAAATGTATGCACCCATGGAGAACTGACCTCTTCATCGTCATCGTAGTTATTGTCCTGAATTCCGGTAACAGCCACCTCGTATCCGTCTGGGTTCATGGAGGGCAGAATATGGATGCGGGTGGTGTTGACGAGGGTCTGGATGCGCTCGTTCCCCAGCAGATATTCTGAGCACAGGTACTGAGCCAAGTAGATCAGCAGTTGCCGGCCCATGACTTCATTTCCGTGCATGTTGCCAATGTACTTCACCTCGGGCTCGACTACGGAGGGTCACATTTACAGCAACTGGTCTCACTTCCTTGATTAGGAAAAAGGATGCAGACTATTTACACAGAGGCTGACGAGTTGTACTTACGCAGTTCATGTTGGCCGGGGTTGCTGGAGAACTCAATCACGAGCAGCTCCCTGCCCTCCATGCTGCGTCCGATGCTGTAGGTTCTGGCTATATCGGAGCACTGTTCCTCAGTTTTCTTCAAGATCGTGATCATCTGAGCGTTGGAGTGATAGGTGAACTGCATTGAGGTAGCGGGCTCCTCAGGGGGAAGACTCTCCATGCTGTCAAAGGCCTCTGCATCCTGCTCTGCTGTAAAGAAAAACATGTCTTATCAGTTTTCAGCAGCATGCTTTCAGCTTTCAGCTCCACATTTCAGGTCTCTCGTACAAAAAAGCTGTCTCCATTCTTGTAGCACTGCCAGGGTATAAATAGGATTTTTGTAGACCCTGGTATGCACAGCAGAAACAAGGAAGAATGTGTGGACAGTCGACATGTCCACACCAAATTCCAGAGCTAAGGGGAACTGCAAGGTTGGATGATAACTCTGTGGGTTTGTATATATGAGCAACTTCTTCCATATTACACCATGTCATTTGATGTATTAACAATGTAAAATATGGATTAGTGCAGCTTTAAAGTGAGATCAGCCTCTGAATTTCCCTCAGTATTAATAAAGTATTTTATCTATCTAAAATATTAAAAATCAAGCCAGACAAAAACAATAAAAAACAATAGAAATCCTTAAAACTCAAATTACATCAGTATGAATTAACCCCTTGAAAAAATATCTGATGCAAAATGCCAAAGTACAGCAATAGCAAACATCTAATTGATTTTTACAAGGAACATTTCTAGTTGACAACTCAAGTGAACTTGAGTGGTTAATAACTGGTCTGAAGCTGTACCCAAATATCATCATCATCATCATCATCATCATCATCATCATCAGTGAGTCTGTCATTTGATTACTGCAGTTCTTAGTTGGTCGGTAAAATGCCCTTCACAAAATTGTGGAAACCCAGGGTGGCATCTTCAAATCGCCCGTTTTGTCCAACACCAGTTCACAACCCGAAGATATTCACTGTAGTATCATACAAGACGAAGTAAAGCAGATATGACAATCTGACGCACATTTCAGGGTTTGGACCCAGGTAATGATCACTTTGGCCTGAAAAAGAACTTCAACAATTATCAGAATAATGTAATTTTCCATTACAATGATGGATTGATTGACTATGAAGAGCTTGAGGTCACATAATACCAAAACAGGAACATCAGCTTGAAATGAATATGAATATGGGAATAATTACACAGGTCCAACCTGCTGCCAGACATCTTAACCACATTATACTTGGTGGAAAAAAATTAGCATGACAATAAAAAGTAAGACACTCTGTTGCAGTGCTACAGGTTAACACAGTGTGGCTCATTTCATTGGTTGACTTTAAGACTTTCATGGTCATGTATGCACTTTACTGTACACAAATGCCAAAATGACCTTACCAAAGACTCAAATCAATACGTCCTGTCTGTGCAGACATTCCTGCCGTTCATGCTCTCATATGGTTCACACATGAATTCTGTTGTGAGCGGCAGCAGAATATTTTTTATTTTTTTTTGTCTCCTTTGGAAATCTACTTTTCACTTTAAGAGTTTACAACAGTCTTTAGAGAGAAATCTGCAGCAACAAAGTTTGCCAGTGTTTATAAAGCTAGAATCCTAATGAAAACTCATGAAAATAGCCACAGGGCCAGGAGTGAGTGAGGGTATATGTGGGGAGATAAGGCGCTCCAGCTGGATTTTATTTTGAGGTGAGCCACATGAGCATGTGTACAAAGTAGATGCCTGCAGACAACGTGTGTGAGGAAACTCAAAGGACTACACTTGTGTTTCCCTTTCAGACGAAAACAAAGAGCTGTCATCGCTAAAAACCAAAAGTTCAAATATTTATGAGGATGTCTTTAGTCAAAACCATGAGGTCAGATTAGGTCACAGTAACAATGACACTGTACTTCTCACCTTTGAGGCCTTCCAGTGGGTCATAACATCCTTCTTCGTCACTGACAAAAAAGCGATCACAGTCCAGGAAGTAGGGCCAGGCCATCTCTATCCCCTCGAAGTCGTGGCTGCATTTTTTACGCACCGCCTCACAGGTGGTGCGGCACGGCTTCAGCACTTTTTCCTTCTCGCAGCGCGGGGCCAACACCGAGCAGCCCAGCATGCGGATTTCAGGGTTACACTCACCACCGAGCAGGGACTCAACCACACTTATGAGGAGGTACTCGGCACCTGCCTCGGCTTCTTCACGGGTCTTGTGGCCGAGGATGTTTGGGAACATGGTCTGAGTGTAGGCCATGTCATCGCAGTAGGACAGTAGGACATCTGTGCATTTGGCTGAGGTAAACGAATGATAAATCTCAGATAGATTAGGATGATTTTCTAGTTCATGTTTACAAGATTTCTCAGCAGGAAGTATGAGAAAGTGCAGACGACATCAGGGAATAGTTATCACTAGCAGCCCATATTAATCTTAACTTTATCAATCTCATTTCCAGGGATCAAAATATGGACTGTACCTCCATCTATCACACATTTAGTCTGGGGCCTCACTGTGCTGTCTTCAATCATCTGGTCCCAAATATTTCTATTATCTCTGGAAATTAGAATTTGAATATTTCATAGTGCCATTGATCATCTAAAAATACACATGATGGTTTTATGGCTTTCAGGCCAGATTCCATTAAGACTACACCCAGTGTGACTTATGAGCTCATCCTTTTTGTTGTTAAAAAACACTGACTCAAACCAAATCCACAGGGATGTAACTGCACAGGCATCTGGCCCGTCACAGAGGGTGGGATGACTTCAGGGCCTGACCTTGCTCTAATGTCACAGGCACAAACAAACAGTGCTCTCAGGCTCAGACGTCAAAGAGGAGACACCATTTCTGTGTTAAAGAGTTCAGAGGTGGGATCAGCTGCTACAACATGAGGCTTGCTGACAAACAGCCCATGTATGACACCGCTCTTCCTCCGATCCCAGGGGTACTTACGTTTTTCCTCCGCTCTCGGCTTGCACAGTCCTGCAAGACACATCACTATGTCATTGGCTGACACTGTGGTAGACACTAGATGGCAGAGTGGTTTTTGCAAATGCTTCATGTGGCCTATAAAACAGTCTGCTGATCAACCTCTGCTCTTGCCTCAGCAGCTCTCTCAAATGCCGACAAAATATCATGTTAAAAAGATCATAAATCTTTATCTTAAAGGTTGAAAAGCATTCTCTCATCTGGATATTAGTAGCATTTGACAAGCTGTGGGCCATCATGTAATCATATTCACAATCATTTTACAGCTGTACGTTACTAAAAGTTGCACATGAGCATTCTTCATAAGTTCTGCTGCACCAAATTCAGCCTCTGCCTGAGTCCAGAAAAAGTCCAGACCCTGCACATGAGGAGACGTCCCGTCCAGTTTATGCAGCAGGTCCGGATGCACGCATAAGAATAAAGTATGTGATCATATTAAGAAGAGCAAACTTCACCTCGAAATGCTGGGTCACAGCGCGGACGAGCACACGACGCAAGGACCAACAGCTGCAGCAGGATCAGCAGCATGACGCTTCTATATAATATTCCCTTTCGATGTGGCACCTCACACACGCAGCGAGAGAGGGTGTGTGTGTGTGTGTGTGTGTGTGTGTATGTGTGTGTTTGGATTTCGCAAGTCTGCAGAAATTCTGCTGAAACGTCCCTTCGGGCCGATTTATTACGCACATTACGGTCAGATATCAAGTTACAGAGGAAATGACTCTGAGGCGAAGTGAGGACATGTGAATGTGGCGGTTCAATTAAAAGCTCCGCGGACAGGGAAGGGCGCAGGCACGCTCGTCTTTTTCCTTCGCTTCCCGAGTTGTGTTTTTTTTTTTTTTAATGGAGGAAGGTTTTGACTCTGTAGGCTAAAAGTGCAGACTGTGCAAACTAAAGCGCAAGCGCACCTTCGGCTTTATTCATGAGGTATTCTCACCTGGTTTAATTAAGAGTCCTCAGTCACATGACAGTGTTTGGCCAATAAGGCTGCACCAGCCATTAAAGCTACCTGCTGGGGTGCCAGATTCAAGGTACTTCTACTTGCAGTTTATTAAACCAGAGATGGAACCAAATTTTTTTTTTTTTTGAATCAGCTAAATAAATTCAGATTTAATTTTCCAGCAGTTCCAAATGTATATTACATCCCTGTCACTAGTTGTCTTTTCTTTATCACGTCACCTTGATATTCTGCTGTCATTCAAACTAATGTAAGCAGAATCTGCAATCAGTGTTATACTTCCTGCATCCACAAGTACATAAGTACGTTTCGTCACGAGAGGGTGTACGCGAGGCTCTGTGCAGATGTCTGTATACCCTCTAGTTTGCTGTGTCCATGATATAAATGCACCAAATGCAAATGCATTCCTCCAGGTGTGTTAGAAAGAAGTAAAAGAAGAATAACTATGTTTCTGTTGTGTCCACGGGTGTCCATGTGTGTATCCACAAGGGAGCATAAGGCTATAGCCCCATGCTGACCCTTGGACTAGTACGTTACTCCATTATTTCATGACACGGAGTTTCCTGTGCAGACTTTATGAAAGAAGTCCAAATGATTTTATAACCCACTTTTGAGCGGGAGGTTACTTCAGTGTTATTTTTGTGACCCTACATATGTATGCCTCCTATCTGCCAGGAAAGTGTAACATGTCAGCAAAGAGGAGGAGAGGAGCCAAGCAGCAAAGGCTGCGGAAATATTTAAACACTAGTTCTGTCTCGGCAAACACTGTATTGTTCCAGGTAGAAAGCATAAATCTGGAGGTGTCAGCTGAGGCGGTTGCCATGTAACCTGATTTCTGCTCCTTGAATTTTTCTTAGCATCAAACAGCACCTTTATATTCTTATTTGATGCGACAGTAGCTTGTTCACACCAGAAAGAAAAAAACTCCTGGATACTATCACACAGAATTCCTGCTTTGGCCACCTACATGTTCTAAGTGTTGTTTTACTCATTCTACTAATTATAGGGCCGTATCTCCTTCATGCTGAGCTGATCTAAATTAGCATAATGGGAGGCATGATTATTCATCATGGAAGCAGGCAGTCGCAGGACCCCTGGGTTCAAGACTGGATAGAATATCTTGAGAGCGAGCTGGGCCCTCTGGCTGTAGTGTGCATAGTGAGTTTTGGGTGGTGCACGCTGGAGTTAAAGAAGAAATACTACCGTATCCTTCAGCTAAATCAGAAATATGAATAGGTTCTTAACATAGTCATTTATTATGCAGATTATTGCATGGCCCAGAAACTCAAAGGACAGGAACCCTTTCGGTCGGATTGGTTGAGTGTCTTGTTTTAGCAGAGAAAAAAAACAGGGCATTGAGGAAAGAAGCTGGAAATGTATATGGTTAGAATGAAACTCATCAGTCATCAGTGCATCAAGCAGTAGATATAGATTGGGGCAGTCAAAAATATGTATAATACACAAAAAACAAGCAGCTTTTTTTTCTAGATGATACAAAAAGTCAGGCTCTAATTCAGTTTTCATAATGATTGCATTGTCGCCTTTTTGCTAGCTTCTGTCTTAAAATTAGTTTTAGTATTAAGTATTAATTTCCTAATACTTTTTGTTTGTTTGTTATTTTTAGTGACATTGTGTACAGACATGTGTGGACTTTAGCCTCGCGCTTATCAGCAAACGTTAGCGTGCGGACATACTGAACGGCGATGATGAACACGATGAGAGAATTTTACCAGCTTGACAGCATCACGCTAGCATTGTGGCTGCGAACACGTTAGCGTGCTGCCATTAGCATTTAGCTCAAAGCACCACTGGGCCTAAGTGCAACCTCACAGAGCTGCTAGCATGATCGCTGCAGATGTCTTTAGTCCTCATGGGGAAAGACAATAGGTCTGTTTTTTTTTTTGCAATGGGTGGAGTGAATCATCACCTTTTTGTTCTTTTCTGTCTCTGTAGAGTGTTTTAACCCATTTCTATAATACTTTATTATATGTATTTTACTTTCTCCACACATATTATCAGTGTTGACTGTTTCATTGCCTTTCTCATAGTTATCCAGTGGCCTAAAATGCTTTAAGGGGTTGAAATGTTTACCCTTGATGCAGAATTTTCTGGCTGGTTCATGTTCCCATAAGGTAAACTGTTTTGAAATTCTCCCTGGTCTTAATTATAGCTTCATTTGAGTGTCCAGGGATGACTCACTGTAGAAAATAGTTTCAAGAGTTGGTTGACACTTGCTCAGTTGTTGTCGTTTTGAACTAAAGCAGCTATACACATTTTGCCATGAATACATTTTCCATTTCACCAGTTTTAATTACCAGTTTCTCCTTAATCAGTTCCTGATGATTGGGGTTAATTAGAAAGATATGTTAATATAGCCAAGGCCTGGCATCAGTACAACCTTGAGCACGAACTGCTCAAATTCAAAGGCGCTGGTGGTGGTGGAGTTAGCCACAAAAATTGAGATTCCTTCACTTAATGCCGCAAATAATTAGTGTTGGCCTGTTTCTATGCATCAAATTAAGCCAGAGTCATTACTGAGTCCGAATAAATCAGAATCACTAATCTCCAAAAATGATCTTTGACCTGTCTCTTTAATTACACTTGGCAATAATGCTGCTGCAACAGAGACGGCTCGTGCGACACCACGGTCATTTTTTATGCCACATGTCATTTACAATATAATTAGGGCTGTTAGGGAGATGGATACAAAACAATGTGATGCAGAAACAGGTGAGTGGCTGGTGGTGAAAGAGGAACCTAAAGAATAGTTTGATTTCTGAGGGAACAATGAATTATGTTTCCTTTCAAATATACCTGCATCCATCGATTTCAGATATTGAATATTGCCAAGAATGTTTCCATAATCCTCATTTAAATAAAAGTCTATTTACTATTTAGTGCCCAAGACTTTTAACTGCACTGTTTGAATTTAATTTCCATGCTTACAAATTATATCTAAGGGCATTATCTAGATTCACTGACATTGCTGTGGAAACATTAATATTTTTAATAGCTTTATAATTGACAGCTTTTATTGCACATATTCCACTAATAGCTAATCACACTGCCAAAGAACAGCAAGTGGCTCACAGGAGGAAAAATACATGTGCATAAAATACATCCAAAGAAACGGTTTCTTTAATAATAAAGCAGCTATTCTGGTTAAAGTATTGAACAGCTGAAAAAGTCACATATTCAAATCTGGCACAAACACAAAACAGTGTGTTTTAAAGCACTTTGAAAGCATTCCTATGCTACATCACGTTGCTCCCCGTTTATCTAGACAAAAAAGTTGTTCCTGTACAGTGCAAAATATATAATAACATCATGTAAATATCCATAGAAACATTTTCTCCTGTCAACTGGCGATACAAAGCACAGTTGTACAAATGCATTTCAGTTAAAAGTGGGCTATCTCTAGTACATTCAGTTACAAACGCACACTTTAAAGGAAAAGTCTGGTGATGTTCTATGTTTTTCTTATTGTCAGTCCAAGCCATGAAAAGAAACTTATCCTGCTACCAACAAATATTGTCCATGTTCATCCCTCTGTTACTGACCCTCATTCATCTATTCACTTTACCTACCACTTAACTATGCACAACATTTGTACTGTTTCATGTTGATATGACATGTTATACTGTATATGTCTTGATATAAATTTAGTTTACGTATATTTTGAACAGTGCATTTTCAGAGGACTTCACGAGGGTTATGTTTATATTTGCTGTTTTTGCCTTACAACCTCCTGATGTGATGCTGTGACCTAAATCTTCAAACAAGCGCTCATTCACATTATCCCTGCCTCCTGGAGTTCCCTTGTTGAATCCACAAGAGAGTTGGATTTAATTAAATGAAACATGTCAAAACTAAGATGCTTTGCAGACCTGGGAATTTGAAGCATGGTAAAACTCTAGATATTTATTTTGCTTACTTAAATGCGGTGGTTGTTGTTAGTGATTTGTTCAAAATATTAAAAACACATCGGCGTTGCACTGAGTGACATGTTTCTTCATTATCATGAACTGTAATTTTAGAGTCAAACACACACACACACTACTGCTGCTGTATATACTCACTAGTGCACTGAACTTGTATTAATCCACAACTAAAAATGGTCCCCAAAAGTTCACTATTCACTCCTGATTGCAGTGTTGTAGCCGAGTCATTAAACCCCGAGTCCATGTCGAGTCTTGAGTCCCCAGCGTTGGAGTCCAAGTCCAAGTCTGAGTCCCCATTACCTGAGTCCAAATCCAAGTTATCAAGGTTGAGTCAAGTTCCAAGATGCTCCACTGTGGTCACTGTCAAAGAGCTGACGCATAAATAAAAAAGGTCAAAAAACACAGTTGTCACCATTTCAAAGGGAGTTTATAGTGTGTGTGTGACACAACAGGCGATCAAATGTACTACTAACAAATATGGTCAGAGTCCCAGTCTCCAGCTTCCGAGTCTGAATACAGTCAATGGTTGAGTCTGAGTCCAAGTCTGAGTCATCAGTGCTCAAATACAAGTCAAGTCACAAGACCTGGAAATCAGGGCTTGAGTAGAACTCGAGTCCGAGTCCTGGACTCGAGTACTACAGAACTTCCTGATTGTGTAGCATTTTCTAAAAACTACAGTACCCCCCTTGTCTCAGGAAGCTAGTTTTTTTTAATGAGAGTATATATCCATGGCCAAGAACAAATGGTCTTGGAGCTGGAAGCTACAGGGTATTTGGAAAGTACTGAGAGGCAAAGTAACACTACATAGGTTTATGTCTTTACATGGTGCTTGTTGACAGTAACAAAAATATAGAATATCACCAGCCTTATCCTTTAATATCGTGGTGTAAATGTTATTTGCCTTTGGCTCCTGTAACTATAGTAGCTCTGAGAGATTTAGACAAAGTGCATCAATATTTAGTGACTGACATGACACTGCGAAGTAGTCTAACACGGTCAATACAGAACATGGCAATAATGTGCAGCAGTTGAGTCTCCACACCTAAGAGTACATCTATTCACTGACGGTACATTACCCAGAGGCAGGAACAATGTAGTCTTTCCTCTCTGTCACATCTTCACTCTGCTGCCTATTGACCATCAGCTACTGTCCCTGTGTTTTGTGGCGGAGTGAAGGTCACTGCGTGTGGATTTGCCAAAATCATTACAAAGTGGTTGGTACAGTACAAAAGGCCACTTCATACATGTCTCTCAAAGTGAAGACGTCTCCACCAGTGTGGTCCATGACTTATTCGATGGAATCGATTTGTTTGATCTCCGTGTGCATCTGTGTGGTTTGGTGTGTTTTGCCGTCGCTGATGAATCACAGATCCCTTGTTTACCAATACTGTCTGAGGCCAGCATCTCCACATCATCCCTGTCGCTCCCTATCTGTCTTCCCCTCGCCCATCTCGCCTTCTTCTTCATTTCTTTGTCTGTTCATCCTCCCCCTCATTACTGTCTTTTCATTCTTCTCCACCCACTATCTTGCTTATTTTTGCGCTCTCTTCACCCCCCACCCACAATCTGTCCCCTCTATCTACTCACTTTTCCCTTCCTAACAATATCCTGTCTTCTCTCTCTCTCTCTCTCTCTCTCTCTGTCCTCGTACTTTGTCTCCACCCATCTTCTTCCTCCAAAAGGCAACCTTTATTTTTGGCCCGTAGTGTGTCTCTGTCATGTCCGTGAATTTGCCATTAGCTGATCCTCTGGAGACAGTAGTCGTTCTCTGTGTCTAAAGAGCTGTTATGGCCAGATGAAGGGTACAGGTCACGGCGGAGCAGCCTGTTGACAACTGTAACCAGGACTTTCTTGTACTGCTGACGTAGGAGGGAGTAGGCGAAGGGGTCAGACGCAGCCTTGCTGTATGTGAGGCACTTACTGATGATTCCCCAGTGGCGGTTGATGTCCACAAAAGGTAGAAGCTCAGCCAACCTGAAGGGGCAGCAGCAGAAACACGACCAAACAAAGTACATTTCAGTCAAAGCTCCCATTAAGAGCTTTTTTCAAATGGTTTTGTCATAATTAGGACTCAACCTGGAGCCTTGACCACATTAGGGACTGTATGGAAATGATAAGATAAAAAAAGGGTGATGTTAATGGGTGTTTTATCTTTTATATTTTTGCTGAAGGAAGGGTAGTGTGATTTTTTTTTTTAAGAGCAGGAGACAATCTTTTGAAATTGTTTCACCTCATATTTTCATGTATTTTCTGCCTTTCCTTGAGCTGCAAAAAGCTTTCACATGCACCAAACTCTCAAAAGTGGAATAGCTGGAATATCTGATAGACAGGAGTCACTATTCTATGATCACCATATTTTCTGATTTGCAGGATAGTGAATATTGTGGAAAATATTGCTCCACTAACTAATTTCAAGTTTCAAGTGGTTCACATTTTAAGTTCTTTATGCACCTTATGTTTTTATGAATAAAACTAATAATATCGACCAAACAAAGAAATAAAGTGAAATATAGGGTAATACATATTGTATTTTTTTTTTTATTTTTATGTTTGCACTGGCTTTAATAACTGAATTAACCATTTTCAGATCAATCAAAACACAGAAAACAAAGTGAAGCGATGGCATTTTAAATCTTCCACATGGCATGAATAGAGCATAGATAAGAGGATATATACATAGCAATGTGTATTATGTGTCACTTTATTTCTTTGTTATGGTTGTTTTTTATAGGCATTTTTAATCTTCCATATTGTTTTGTCAATTCAACACTCTTTAACATATCAGGGGAGAGGGAATTGCAGGTTTCCTATGTCAAGGGGAGAATTTGTTCAACCTTTTATAAGGCTGGGGTGGGCTTTGCCTTTTTAAAATCAGAAACATAAGGTTCAGCCCCACTCACACCCCAATAATTTACATACAGTCCCTTATGCTCCGCCATTTAAGGTGATGTTATGAAATGGAAATGTAAGGGAAGCATTAGGCTGACCACAGACAGGGAAGAAAATTACACTTGTACCAGCAGAACAGATTGCACATATTCAGGAACTATAATAATCAGATGTTTTGGTTTCGACAGCCACTCAGGCTACTTCCAGTGGGTAGACCCGGTCAGGAGGTTGCTCCAATTACTCAAACACTTTTTTTCCACAGTTAATGTGCTCCCGTTTTTCTCTCTCCCATATGTGCACACAACACAAATGTTACAATGGTGGATCATCAGCACCACATCTGGCTGACAACTGCTTGGTGAGGCCCTGAAGCGATTCCTCTTTTCTCTGGGAGCCACTTTTTGTTGTCTGAACTGTACGTATTGTACCTCTCTATTTTCGTGTGCATTTAAGTGGAAAGAGCTTGGCAGACACATGTTTATAGCACAGTGCAGGTGATGATTGAGCTGTCCCATGATTCACAGAAATGATGATAAATCCAATTGCCAGGTGAAAGTAAACAGTGGTGGTGTTATGGCGGTGGTAATACCGTAATGTGATTGTGCACTTCAGGTGTTGGACTGTGTATAATCTGATCTAATGTGGTGACAGATTTGTATCTTTTAGCTTTAATTCAGTACAACACAGCAAACCTAATGAGTGCGGAAGCAGATATGAGGCTATTTATCATTACATTCAGACTAAACATGTTTTAACCTAATTATTCCCAAGGTAATTGTTCAGTCTGTGTTATCCTAAGATAAACCATTTATTTTTTTTGAAGACTTGCACAGAAGTTTTGCAGTAAATGAAATGATTTATGGGTTGCTGTCAATTCCACTTACCTTGTAATTACATAAGGAGCAAAGCAGATGATGAATGAGCCGATGAAGATGCTGATCTTCTTGGTGGCTCTTTGCTTTCTCCTCTTTTGCTCAGCTAAACATCTCTGCTTCACGCTGAAAACAGCAAAGGCCAAACAGTGACAAGACTGCGCGTAGTAATTCTAAGGGCTATGAGAAAACATGCTTATAAATGAGGAGTGCATTGGGTGAACTACCTTGGGTGAATGTCGACCAGCAGGAAAAGAGTCTGCATGGTGATTATGTCAATCCTCTTGCAGTGAAACCTGGCGACTTTCAGCACCTTCAGGTAGGTGAAGCACAAGATGAGCAGGGAGAGCATGAAACTCGTGGCGTGGAAAACGACAGTGAAGACTGTAAACTTAATCCTGTCGCTGCCTTCCCCGCTCGGCTGCAAGGTGCAGGACGCGTAAACGTCGCTGTAGTCGACCCAGGAGAAGAGCAGCGCCGTCAGGGAGAAGGTGAAGGAGTGGAGCCAGGAGTAGCACACCATGATCAGCGCGTCCTTGTAGCGCATTTTAGTGGAGTAACTGAGCGGGAAGACCACCGCGATCCACCGGTCTATGCTGAGAGCTGCCATGCTCAGCATGGTGTTGGCGGTGAGGAAAGTCTCCAGAAAGCTCACCGTGTGGCAAACGCAATCCGCAAAGGGCTGCTGGTTCCTGATAATCCCCACCAGAGTGGCCGGCATGTTCAGGACAGTGATGAGGATGTTGCAGAAGGACAAGTTCATGGTGAAAACACCGGGCACCTGTCGGCGGATCTCGGTGCTGTGGACGAAACATAGCAGCACCAACAAGTTTGACAGCAGCGAGACGACCGCGACCACGACGATGAACAAAGCGAAAATGATTTCAGCAAAGTCCATGTCTCACTCCGGAAAGTCCGCCGTCGGGTTACCTGCGCCTGATGTCGACAATAAACACTTCAGATCAACCATGGTCACCCGTCGCTCATCTCTCCCCCAAATTCAGTGTCAATTAAATCCTCGTCGGTCCTCTCCAACTTCCAGGAGCGCTGTCCAGCGTGCTGAACCACCATCTCCCTCCTTCAAACTTGCCGATTATTTCCCATGAACACCCGTCGAGCGCAGGAGTGAGGCTTGTGTGGTTTGCCCCTCAGCAGCTGCGACCATTTAAACGGCGTGCAGGCGGCCCACTCACCAGGCAGCTACAGATCTGGTGGGGGGACTGAGGAGGGCCAGGGTAGGGAGAAGGAGTCTGTTGAAATGAGCGATCATCCTCACAAATCAGGTGAAGAAACGTCCATCACACCCAGAGACGTGGGAACAACTTGTCCTAGTCACAAAAAACACCCCAAAGTCACACCATTATTTCCGATATTCGGGCTATTTCTAATTGATTGCGCGTTGGTTGATTTTCCAGTGCGCAAACTTGTGCGCAAATTGCAAATAAATCACCCCGCATAAGTTATTCACGCAAGAGTTTCTCGCGTCGTCCGCATTGATTGGGCTTCGCTCAAATCGATGTGGATCTGGAGGCAAAAGGGCGCAGAGAAATCCAGGGGATGTGCTCCTGGAGAATTGGAGACGCGTCCGCCGCGCCAGAGAAGCCCGGGCGCAAATAGATCCCTCGCCTGAAATGAATTATTTATAGGCCGGTGGCTACTGTAGATTCACCGTGTTGTATTATCATTTGTGTCTTGTATGCAAAAATATACAGCGGGGCTACCACTTACAAGAGGCTGCCGATGGTGGTGAATATGATTTTGTTTTTTTGCACACTGAACTTTTTTCTTCACCGGAGTGGGCAGTGAACACCTTCACTTTTTTGTCATTCAGTGCTGATTGGTTTCGTTGAGCAATCAAGCAACTGATTAACAAAATGTGTTTTTTTTAAAAAGGGCATTGAACCAGCGTTTTAGTGTCAAATCCTGTGGAGATTTCAAACACTGGGTGTTTACATCATTTCTCGGCAGCAGGCACTCAGCAGCCATCATCTATGTGCTCTTCAGGTGTGACCTCCTTTTCATTTTACACACGAAGAGAGACATTTTACAGATGAATTAATTACACCAAAGGAAAAAAAAAAAGATACCAATTGTAACGTGTGTATGAGCCGTGACTTATGGATTTGTTAATAATTAATCATTTGCTAAGCAGTTATTACTAAGAAGAAGTTTTGGGTTGCCAGGTTGTAGAAAAGCTGGAGTTTATCTTGTCTTTTTATTTGGTAATAATGCAGGTATAAATGTTAGTAATCCATTAATAAATACTAAAAAAAATACACTGATAATGGCTTTGTCACTTCCTAATCAGCCACCATGTCAGCAGTTATATGTGGTACCAAGTCATTAATAAATGATAACAAGTTTCTCTCCTCTCCCAGTAGGTAAGTGCTCTGATGAGCTGCTGGAGTTCGCTAACTTGACAACCCTGAGGTTATTGGCTTATAACAGATCTATAAAGCATCAGTAAATGATGTATTAATCATTAATAAAGCCATTATTTGCAATATATGACCCTATACTGAGCCTTATTGGTGCAAACACCAGCTAAAAGGATTATATTCAAAATCTGGCAACCCAAAATTTGGTCTCGTTAATGGCCTCTACCTGATCCATAAACATCAGTAAACAACTTATTGGAGCCACAACTTAAAGAGTAAGCTCATTATAACCAAAGGCAGCAGCACAAACCTTGTCCTGTTAATAGCTGGTCTGTAAAGCCATTGATAAATTAATAAAGCCCCTAGTTACTCCTTACACCACCTCTGCAAATGTGCTTTCTTATGTTTTGTTTCTTTATAATGTCGAATAAAGAATAGTCTAAAGGAAAAATGAAAATGATTACACAATGAAAACAAAGTAACTCTAGGAAATGATAACCTTCACTGTTGTGATAATTCATGGCATAAAACACTGAGCATTAAAATGGTGCCCAAATCCAAAGTGGAGTAACATGCTGTAGCACCAGAAGTGCTCTTCAGTAATATTAGTGCTCATCACTGAGTCATCCCAGTTCTGGAGAAGCTTGTGTAGACAGTGACTCACTGGGGTCAGACGCAGCCTGCAGGGGTTCTCCATATCTTTTTTTGTTTTCATTCGCTTCATACTCCCACTTGTTAAGAGGCTTGTGCTGGGCTTGTGCCTGAATCCCCATTCCCTCCAATTAAGTGAACAGCTTTATTTATTTAAGAGTGACACGCTGTCACAGAACTCATTTTACTCTGAGCCCGCTGCCTTGCTCGCAGCCATCACATCTGAGTATTTAAAGTGAATAGGTGAGTCATCATCAAATGTAGTTAAGGGAAACCCAGAGGCAAACTATCGGTGAAGTGACTGCCTCTTAAAAGCATCACCATCTCAGCCCCCTGATAAAAGCACTTTTCACATATAGTAATGAAGCTACTACAGCACCGGGGATGCTAGCGTGTTTCTTGGCGTGTGTTTTGCTGCACATGTGTTTGTGGGCAGGAGTCAGAAAGTCAGGGAGACAAAGCAGTGGTGGGGTATGTCAGTCCCATACAAACTAGAGATCAAATGCCTGGAAGAGAGCTACAGCTGGGTTCCTGGGGGAAAAGTGCAAAGCTATTTATAGGCCTGATGGGGTGTCACCTCCAATATAACTCTCAGCGCCGGTGTATTACCTAACCAAGGTATCAGAGGGAAACACAGAACACAAGCTTTAGAGCCACAAATGAGATTGCTTTGAGAGGATGCTTTTATGTGAGTTGAGTAATCAGCCACTGCTGTTTTAGGTATCCTCCAAAATGCCTCAAGAGCCTGTAGCAGTTTAACAAATTAATTCAGTCACAAGAAGATTGCCAACCGCTCCCTTACAGAGTCACAAGGACCATAAACTAAAATTAACTAAAGCTGGTTTATCAGTAACAAAAGCAGAAAGAGGGAAAGATGCTGATCTCCAGCTGCGAGTTTGGACAAAACACATGTAATTACAATTGATTATGAGTCAGAGTCAATCTCAAGCATGAAGGGACAGTAAGGAAGTAGACAAGCGGATCCTTTAGAGATAACATTAGGTGGACACGCACAGTTGGGTGTAATTGGGATTTAATGTCCTTGATGCAAGTATAACATGCCCCACCAATTCACCAGTTCGGTTAATCTGTTAACTGTTTGGTTCATGCAGTGTCGGAAAACGGTGACAAATAGCCAATCACAGTTTCCTGGAGGCAAAAACGACACATTTAGCACGTTATGTCAAACCAACAGTCCACAACACCAGGACATTCGATTTGCAGTGCAATTCCTCACATTTCAGAAGCTGCAACCAGCAAATGTTCAGCATTTGTGCCTGATCAATAGCTTAAATGATTAAGCCCTAACACACATAACCGAGATCAGCCTGTAGGTCAGTCAAGGTGTTTGTCGATTCATCTCTGTGCTGAAATGATCAACACTGCCAAGAGCCACCGCCATGCTAGCTAGCTGTGAGGCCTTAGATTAGCATAGTTGCATACTAACATTTGATAGTTAGCACTAAGTACAGCTGAGGCTGATGAAAATGTCACTAGTTTCACTAAACCAAATATTGGTTTAAGATGTTCTGACCAAGTGGCAACTTCTGAGGCTGAAAAATGAAGCGAACAAGGAAATGTCAGAAACTGCAGTTCCTCGAAAGAGGATTGGCTCCAAAAGTGAGTCGATCCCCATAGACTACCATGTTAAAATGCTCAACTATACAGCAGAAATAAACACATTTACAGCCTGGTACACAACACACCCCTTTAAATTGTATTAAGGCTTAAAGTAATGCTTAAGTGAGGGCAAGTGATTTTTGGATTAGTCGGGAGTCAGGCGGTGACAGCGGAGCAGCCCACTCTAACTGCTCCTCAGGAACCTATGGTTAACGTCACGGAGGCTGTGTCCATTTTTATTTACAGTCAATGGTTCTGACCTCCACACACCACTGTTTTTGTCCATCAACAAATGTTTGGATTAAATTAATCTTGTCGAGTCATTACTGAAGGAAAAGGCCAAACATTCTCTGGTTTCAGCTTCTCAAATGTGAGGAGCTTTTCTCTGCTTTGTAAATAGGAAGCTGTGATGAGAAACTTTTTTTTTTTTAACTAATTTCTAAAATTTTATAGACAAAACAAACAATTGATTAACTGTGAAAATACTCAACAGATCAATCAACAATGAAAGTAATCATTGGTTGCAGTCCTACTGATCTAAGTATAGATGGCAAAACAAGCTCATATCACACACCTCAGATTGTTATGTCTGATACACGTGGGTTTTTGCCAAATCTAAATTAAACCATGAGCAGTGTTCAGTGCACAAACACAGCAACACAATGAATGTTGTGTTTTTGCAAGGAGAGCAAGACTGGAGCAGAGCATACTGAGAGCAAAATGGATCTTTGTGGGCACCTCACGACCTGAGTCTTATAACAAAGACTGTCCTGAAAGCTTTCAGCTTTTCATTCTAAGCACTGATCTTACGTAACAGCATCTGGCCTTCATACAAACCAACATCATGATCACCTTTAGGCAACAAGAGAAGTACCTCAGATGTTAAGAAAAAAGTGTGATCTCAGTGCAGATGTGAAATCCCCCCGAGGCCCTCCAGGTACCTGGAATGTCACTTGGAGCTTGTACCTGCGCCGCACTTTTTGAATTCACTGCTCTTACTGTGTCCCGAGAACACAGAGTGGAGCCTGAGTCCAGGACATAGCTGGGGAGGACCTCAGGGTCATGCATTAGGTAACTCTGCGGTTGGTATGTCTTGTCTCTGAGTCACGGCACAAGATACAGTAGTGGGTAACATGATGCCTTTGGACAGCTTCATGGAGTCTCAAGCTGTGCACAGTTCCTTTCTATAGATTCGTGGATGAGACTGGTTGTTTCGCCTGTTGTATCAGATTAACTACAAATTCTGTATCGTTTGCATCACGATTCAAAACATATACGTTTTCAGATTGATTTTCAATGTTAAAGACACTTAGGTAATTTATTAGTGAATTAATAAGTTATTTTAAAAAAAAATCTTAATTCATTTTTGATATATATATTAATATCTGGCCATAACAGAATTAATAACATTCTCAAATAACAAAGATCCTCTAAGCAAACGTGGACATCCTAAAAAAGGTCAAATTATTTGTGACATGTTTTTTCTTTTTTTATATCTACGTCTTCAGCAGGATGGGAAGTCAGAAAAGACTAACACATTGTTGGTGACAATAAGAAAACTCTATAAGCTCTGTCCTTTCATTCTTGGCTGTTGTAGTTTACCACTAATAACACTTATTTTTCACTACAGTTCCTGCATGCAACTGCACTGCAATGTGAGATTAACTCACTTTACCAAATCAATAAAAGTGACTGGATTATCCATATCTAGCAAGTGTCTGTCCTCAAATTCAAATTAATCTAACCACTAGCTGCCCTGAAAGTAGGTTATGAATTTAAAACCCATTTGTAACGCTTTGGGAAAATAGACTAAAACATGCAAAACCACCAGTATGGTCCTAATTCAGCCCACACTTTGTCAGCATGTCTCTCTGCTCAAGTTGCCTCCAGGGGTGCATATAAATAGCATAGTCAGACTGCAGGTTTGCAGTGATCAATACAGTGTGGTTTCTTGACCTTTGATCTCTTTATTTTCACACTGAATATAGTTATGGCACAACGGTTAAATCATGACCCATCACTCCAATGAAAACTATTCACTGTTTCAACAGTGGTTTGTGTGTTTTGGGCCTAATATGTGTGGTTACAAACTATATCCAGAGCCTCACATGAATGGGATTGTAGCCCAGGGTTCTAGTCTCTGTTGGCTCTTTCCAGAATGTACAAGATAGGTGATTAGGGATTTACAGTCAACACCTTCTGAGTCTGCAGTTCAGGCTACGTGCATCACCTTTCATTCTTGGGTGTTACAGTTTCCCTGAAGTACTTGAATGTACCATTTATTTAATAGCAATTTCAAGCACTGCCCTTTTTCTGTGTTTTGAAAGACACTTTTATCACTTGTATTGTTTTCTACGTTTGCTGTTTTTTAATATATTTAGTGTGAATGTGCTAAAAAACTGATATATTTTACTTCTGCCGTTATGATTATAGGTATTTGTGCATATGGTGCATATGGTTATTTGACACCTGTATTAGTTGTTTTTGTCTGTGAACTGAATCTAATTTTACCAGGTGATGTGAGGAATTGTTCATATCAGACTGTTCAGTTCATACTGATCATAGGTCAGCTCCTACTGAGTCAGTATCAAGACGGGGACACGAACAGGGTTAGAAACAAGGTCAGAAGACATTAACCTTTAAAGGCTGCTGTGCTCAGACTCATACTCCAGTGATCCATCATGTACAGATCAATATTTGATCTTAAGGTTAGCAGTTAATATAAAAAGAAACAGTCACCATGTGTCGTATAAAGAAGCCCACATGAAGTGACGTACCACTGTTCTGATCTATGGGCATCATAATATAAGATGACTTCTTAAAACAGACGTTTCCTACACACTCTTATGAGGAATGGTTTGTTCTTCATTTTGTATTTATTGTTAATGTATTTTACCCTCGCCGGTGCTGGGAAGTAGCCAGTGAGGATAAAAAGATGTGTGGGCCTGTAGTGAATGACAGCTTAGGATTTTGCTTACAGGGTTAGTAGTGCTGTGACAGATGGGCCCCCTCCACACTTCTCAGTGTGTGTGACAACATACCTGAAGAACCACACACAAATAAAACAGAGTGCAAACATCTGTCATGCGCGTGTTTATTTTCTATGGTGCTGCCTGTGATGACGGATGAGTCCATTTTAAGAGCGTGTGCGTGTTATGTGTTATGTATGTTGGCACATTTAGAAAAGACGGAGAAATGTAAATACGACTGAAAACCTGTTGATCTCATTTCATATTTATGGAGATTAATTATCCTGTTTTCTTTCTCTTGTTATTCCTCCATGACATTTGTTTTCACTCACCTGTTAAAAACCATATATGCAACATATACCATTATATATCAATTTATTTCTATGAAATCTGAGTACATTTGTATATTTAATAAGAAATCTTACATTATGTTCTTTTCTTCTTATCATTTTTTAGTCATCCAGTGTATTTATAACTCAGGATGTATGAACAGTATAATTTTCATTCTGATATTTAAAAAAAAGCTCAGTTTTGCACTTGAATCAACTGTAAATAATCTCATTATGATGACATTTGCTGTTTATGAGTTATTATAAGTTATGTAATGCATTAAAGTCTGTAGAGGATCATTCACTCCCATTGTATAAGATCACACCTGTATGCAGAACAAAATTCAAACATTAAAATGCTCAGTATTGGACACTGATAAACTCCACATCAACCCATTATGAGAATACATACAAGTCATGAACTATATATCATAATGCACTGACTCACTGACTGACTGATGTTGGTGAAAGCCCTGCCTCACTCTGTTCGGGCTCAAACTAAGTGTCCATAAGTTCACATAAATATACATCCTGTGAGAAAAAAAAAATCAACTTGCAACAAAAGCTTTTTTAGCATCTGTGTTTCATTGTGTTTTCCCAGACATCTGATAGGATATGTTATTGAAAATTGAGGCTCAGCACTGCTGGTTGGCAAACAAAAGGAGCATGAAATAGCTTTCATGAGTACTGTGCAGCTGCCACAGGTAAAGCAGGAAGACTTGTGATGAGTCATGTTCCCATAGCAACATCTCAGGCGGAGAAGTTATCGCACCATCTCTGGCAGCACATGCTCTCGATGTGGATGTAAATATCATTTACACGGGGGTTGTTATTGTCATCCAAGGAGATCATGAAGCCTCTGTTATCAGCTGCTTTTTCAAATTACACGTTAAAAGACGTGCATGAAAATTGTATGGTCTCTGTGCAACAAGATGGATAGTTCAACAGCGTTCAGGGGCTTAAATAATGATCATGCGCAATCATTAAGCGGCAGTGAAATTTCTCATGGTCCCTTCTCGTCGTCCTCATAACCGAACGGTCTCTCCCACCGTCAGACAGCCCCTGCTTTATCGAATCTGAGCAAACAGAGTGGTTTGGTCCGCTGCAGGTGTCCAAAGCTCTGTCAAACCCTTTGCTTTGTTCACAATGAGCCCTCTTTTATCTGGAGACCTAAAGGAGTGGACAGGCAGATAGCAGGGGTGAGGAAGAAGCATAAATAGATTGCTTTGACCCAGTGAGGACAGGCCACATAAAGCCACATTTGAAAGGACTCCTTTAGTGTTTTATTAATGACCCAGTGGGCTATACCCTGCCTATTTATTGATTTCCTCATCAATCCTTTCATACAGTCAAAGACTTTCTTTATGAAGCTTTGAAATATATTACACAGCCTTCCTGGATGCCTGTGGAAAAGCCACGGGGAAGAATAGCGCTGGAGTTCAGCATTGTATCAAACTGCTGACTACAGTGTTTGAATTGGATTTAAAGAGCATTCCTTTGTTCGGGACCACAGGGTCGCAAACACATTGTTACTGCACAGGGTTCATGGACACAAACCCAGAGCGTCCAGCGGGCAAGCAAACCAGGAAAACTGTCTTTCTTGGCAGCGGCTGCTCCTGCAGAGAGAGCCGAGCAAGAGCAGACTGTAACCTGAGTCTGAGTGGAACAGATTGACAGTGCGCCACTAAGCACATTGAGCAGACACACTGCATTCATTATCATTAGGCGACAGGAGCGCTTTGAAGCCAGCCGGGGCTCCAGTGGGCAGACAGAGCAGGCCAGCAGGCACGTGATGGAGCATTATAGCTTCTGCTCTAAACTATGAAAAGAGCCTCATAAAACGTGCAGGCACACTGATGAAGAAAACACTACTTAACAAGGCTTTTAGAGGGAGGCTGTAATAAACAGCCCTGCCTTTTAGAAATGATGTTGTGCAGACAGTGCTACTGCTTTGAGATGTATGTCCTGTAACACTACATATTTAAGGCTTCAATAATAAATAATGAATTATTAATTATTTAAAATAATTTTAAATGGTAATAATTCGACAAAGAAATCTAATTAGCTTAAAGTCCACTTACTAGCTCTTCCCAGGGCTTTCAACTGCATCTCACAGTTTTCATCATCAGCTGTCGAGCTGTGATGACCTGCTGACTAAAGTGACGTCACTTGTTGAGTAACTCCAAACTCTCAAGATTCTTAGTCCTGTTTGTTTGTCTTCTGATCTGTCATTGCAGTAATTATTCTTGACTCTTAAAATTAACTGGTTCAAATAAAAGTAGAAGGAATTTTATGACCTAAAATGAATAGGTCATATAATTTTATATTGTCCACCCATAACAACACCCCACACTGTACCATTACACCATTACACTGTGATACAGATGGATTTCAAGGTGTGCATTTTACTAAATGTTTAAATCTTCATTGTTATGCCGTGACACTGTTGGATGAAAACTGCATGTCTCCAAATGGGCTCCATTTTGGAGCTGAGAACTTGGCCAAAGCTTCCTGGTAAATTTCAAAACATATAATGAGTTTTAGGGATGACTTTACAAGTGCTTTTTGGAAACGCTCTCGGCACATACAAGACGAGTAAATCTGTGTCAGATTAGATGAAGCAGAGCATGGGGCTTTAGTAAGAGTGATAAAGACGGTTGCAACCCTCCCAAAAACCAAAAATACATAAGCAAATGTGGAAGGAATCGAATAAATGTGCATCTGCTCCTAAGCTGCAAATGTTAGCATGTGCTGCTAACTAGCTCAATACCTCTCTGGTCCTACTTTTTTCCTTAGGATGCTTATAATACCACTAACTAGTTCTTCATCACCTCTGTGTTGACAGCTGTTTATTTACCAGTCTAGTTTAGCATAACGAATAAGTCAGTGACAGCGTTTTAAACCAACTCACGAAGCTAATGTTAGCTTAATTAGCTACCTAGCTACACCTGAGAATATCTGCCAGGGCCAGTCATTTCAGCTGAGAAAATCGCTGCACCTGTCTGCAACAAGGACCCACTGCTTTGAAAATTACTACAGATTTTGTGTTGTAAATCTGCCCGTTATATCATTTTAAGATGGGAGGGCCGACAGGCATGCCAACAGTAACTGAGTGGGTAATGCTTGGTGAATGGTCATTTGGGTGCAAGATTTTTGTCCAATAATTTGTCTATCAGCGAACAAATAAGGCATAATACTGATTGTCTGAAGCTTTATCAGACAGAGGAAATTTCTTACAGCATGTTGTGGTTTTTACAGTTTGTGAAAATGAACAGCTACAGAAGTGTGAGGCTGTTTCGGCGTTTTTAACACTTTCTCCGCTGCCAGTGAATATATTATGAAACCTATCATTTGACCAGCTGTCTCCATTTGCCCCAACCCTCCGCCTTAGTAAATACACACAAGTCTGAGCATTGACTCACTTCTCTCTAGCTCTGCCTAGTTTCTTCTCTCTCCCTGCACACGCAAATAAATACAGATTGAAAGCTAAATCCCCAGTGGTAGCAGCTTGTCCTGCCTGTGCATCTCACAGTACCTCCGCTCTTACTCATCCTCATCTAACCTTTACTGCGACCCATCAGCCTTGAGGACAAGGCTCCCCCAGAACAGGCTGTATCCAAAAACATCTGCTTCAACTATCCTTCAAGGCATTTTTCAGACTCGGATGCTCTCGAAGGTGTGGACTGCAGTGTAGTGACTCATGCTAAATACGCTGCATGAGTCACAAAGGGCCGAGCAAGAAAGCAGTTGCTGTAAACCCTGCTCTGGGTCAGAGACCCCTTACGCTTTCTGGGCACACAGTCATTAGATATTTATGAGGATCTAAAGGCTGCATAGTGGTAGCTGAGATCAGTAACTGTACAAGGGGATCAGACAGTGGAAACATGAAGACTGGGGAAGTTGAGGGTTGCGTTGCACTAAAGAAGTGCGCTCCCCTTCTCCAAAAGCTACTGTCACGGTGCCAGTGAGTGAGCTTCACGGCTCAGCTGCCAAGCTGGTATTTGTAATAGGCAGCTCCCAAGTGTGTGCGTGCATGTGTGTAATCGTTCCCTGCGCTGCAACTACTCCCACCAGCCATGTCAATAAACAAGAGAGTGTTTTTAGTAAACTTGAAGCTGGTCATTGTGGGGAAAAAATGATTATATAATTTCTTAGTATAAACCAGTCAGTCATATTTAATTAATATTGCAGAGATTTCCGTGTCTATGTGCATCTGACAACCCACAACAATGTTTTTGAGCACCTAAGCTAAATTAGAAGACATTAGAAAACCTCATTGCATATTTGCAATTAGGTGTTTATTGCCTTGCTGCTAAAGCAACCATGCTTCACCTTCCTGTAAGCTGTTTTGTTTGCTTCAGTGGTTGATTTAGTGGTTGTTGTTTTTTTGTTCTGGTTGTTGTCATGCTTGTTGTTATTGATGTTGCTGCAATTTTTTCCATGCAAAGCGAATTATTTTCAACTTGCGAGGATCACGTCTTTGCCTCAGTTCACGCTGCTGTGTGCAAACTTGTGGGCAGATTAGCTTTGCATTCTGTCTGAATACACCTCTGCAATATACTTATACTAGTTTTCAGTTCAGCGGAGGCTGCTCGAAAAACAGATTTGTAAAAACAGTATTGAAAGTAAGAGACAGAGCGATCAAGCTGGTAATTTACATTCAAAACTTTTTGGGTGAAACTTTTGGGCTGAAAACAGCAAATAAAAAACTGGCAAGTTAAAAAACTTGGCATCAAATACTTTAATTTGTTTGTTATTATTACTATTTTAGTCTAATTTTGGATGTGTTTTACATCAGTAAAGTTTTTGCACAACTACAGCATGTTTTGAGACAAAATGAAGAACTGATACACCTATAAATTGGCTTATTTTGTGAAATAGAGGTTTTGTTGAAAAACATTTTTATATTCTTCAGCATGTGGATTCAAAAAAAATGCAGGGTTCTGGCACCACTGCCAAATGACCAAAACTCTGGTATCATGTTTGGCCACAATATCTAAAAATATTCTACAGAACAATTTAAAATGGATATGAAATGAAACTGTTTGAGGTCATCCAAAAAGAAAAGACGACATCAGTGGCCCTTGGCTTGATGGAGATTCGAAAACTGAGTGAACCATTTTTACATGTAGGGGTCACTGAGTGCAGCAGCATGTGTGGCATTAGCACCCAGTCAAGAAAACCATCAGTCAGTGCTTCAAACAAAGGTGACAAATTGCGCTCCACTGCTTTTTCATGCAGGGTTCATTAATTAATCAGTAATTCAGATACATTTCGTACAAATCAGTGTGGTTTAAGTGATTTAGCAGCTGTGAGCAGCCAATTAATCACTGTGTTGGCCACTCAGCGACTTCAGATTTTGCAGCCTGCCATGACAGGATTGATGCTGCCACACTGGCAGATGTCATTACTTTTTTAGCATGCTCCATGCAGTATTAACAAGTGTTACATAACCCTAATCAGAGAAGTAAAGTGAGGCTTTGAGAAACCTCCACACCAGCAAGCAATTTCTCGTTAATCTTTAATTAAGCATAAGGTGCAGCGTTGATTCATCCTTTCTCGACGAGTGCTATTTTCAGCCAGCGTCGCCCACTCTTACCCTCTCTGGGGAGGCAGAGGGAGCCTTTAAAAGCAAAGAGGAGGCTACCAAACATTCCTGTCAAAGTGCGATTAGATTGAGGAAAGCCATTTTAAAGCGGATGCTTGTTTTGATTCTGAACATGCATGCTTGTTGAACTGATAAAAAATGTCTGCTATATGCGGATTTTGGTGCTTGATATCATTAAGATGTAGAGAATCTCGCTGAAGATGAAGCAGGTGGATTCAAAAGAGCCTGTACGGTTAAATCGGAACAGGAAGTCATGCATCTTCCGTGTATTGTGGTACTTGATGATTTTGATGTTGCTAGTGCGACCAAGCTATAAGCCTACATTAAAAAAAAAACCTGTACCCCAGCATGTTTGATACCATTATAAGCTAATGTCAAACCTGTTCTTCAACATGCACCTCTCTGATTTTAATGCACAGTAGTTGAACACAACCTTATGGCATCAAGAATCTGTCTGGAAAAGTATTTTTAATCAATTTAATTTCTTCATATTTCAATCTTTAGCAAGTATTTTGACAAAATCATTGTTTTTTTTTATCAGGCATATGAAAGGCTAATGTAGCTACCAGGAGGGTGTGAGCTCAATGTCAAGTGCAGTCATAGCATTACCATTAGGATGGCGCCACAGTTTGGAAAATGCACTCAGGAAATTTCTTTCCAAAGAGTTATGTAGATGACGATGCTGGAGCTCCTGAGTTAGGGGACTAGCTTAGCATTAAGACTGGAAGCAGGTGGAAACAGCCGCCCTAGCAATCAGTTAATACATTATATATATATCTACTGTATATGTGGTACATAGAGAGAAATTTTAAAAAATCAGCTTTTGTTATATGGGAAGTCAATGAAAAGGAATAAAGACGATAAAGAATATGAAACTGTTCCTTTAAAGGTGGTTGCTGCTTTGTAGAGGGTCTGATTTCACTCTTTTCTCCTACAAACAGGACCTTTAGGTGTGAAAAATCTATATCAAACACGTGCTCCAGTGGCCAGCTTTTATTAAATAAACAGCACAGCAGCAGTCATGCCTGTGTTTTGACATTGTTTGCCCACCCCTGCGTGGCCACATGTATCTGCTGAACTGTTTAACTTTTCCTTATTGGCTGCCAGCGGTGCCCAGGCCTACCTCCAAACAAACACACACACAGCTAATACAACACTGTATTTGGAGACGCTGTGCCCGACGAAAGGTAAACACTGATGGGTTGTTGTTTTTTTCATGCACAATTTAAACACAGGATTATGTCTTTCCATCGTGCTGTAATACAGTTTGTATTCAGTCAGGGGTGTGACAACGATTTGACAACAGACCTCAGTGTAATGGTTTCCTCTGGATGATATCAGACCAGACTAAGTGTAGCTGTCACAGCACAGTGGTCCAACAGGCTCAGCCGCTTTCTATGTCATCTGGGTCACCTCAGCCTGTCGCCCATGGTAACAACACCCCCCCCCCCCCAGTCTGCCTCTATGGTAACCCCCAATTTCACTTCACATCAGAGCTGCTGAGCCGCTCTGATGTTGGTCAGATGCATTTTCTTTATTCACTTTAGCAAGTTGGTGAAGGCCAGTCGTTTACCTCTTGGGGACTGGACCCTCACAGCACTACCTATGATCGGCTAAAGGTGTGATGTCACATGAACAGCAAAAGAGCAGACTTTTATGTAATGTTGCATCAGGTTTGCGGGAAACAGAAACCATAGCTGAACGTAATTTTGTCCCGTGAGAATGGAAGAATATGGGTCAGCCCTGTAAGCTGCTAATGGTGGATCCATCCATCCATTATCTATACCGCTTATCCGAACCGGGTCGCAAGGGGGCTGGAGCCAGTCCCATCTGACACTGGGCGAGGGCGGGGCACACCCTGGACAGGTCGCCAGTCTGTCACAGGGCTGACATATAGAGACAAACAACCATTCGTGCTCACATTCACACCAATTTAAGAGCCACCAATTAACCTAACGTGCACTTCTTTGGACTGTGGGAGGAAGCCGCAGTGCCCGGAGGGGGGCCAAAAAGATCCTGAATCTTAAATGAAATGTGATTAATTGCTACAGATTAGGGAAGGTGCAAGATGCTGATGAAGTGGCTGAGTCTGTTTATGCAGCAGTTTTTATTAGGGTCGTTTTTCGTAACGGATATTATGTGAATTTTAAATTTTGATGCTTAAGTACGGTCTGAGACTGCAAATGCTCAACAGCATTTACTTCGTTTTAATAATTCCTGGTTCTCTACACTAAGACCTGTTTATTTTTCAGACTGTTTGCACAGTTATGTGGCATCCTGGTGAACAAGGGGATGCTGATCACATTATAACAATTTGGTGGTTCAAGTCCAGACATTGACCTTAGTGTCTCCCGCCTCTCTTTCCCCCATATTTTGAGATTTCACCCAAGTCTCCTGCTTCCTAAACTGCATTTTCTTTCTGGACTCCATTATGTGATTTAGTCGATTGGGCACAGTTTTAAGAACAAATATGATTCGCTTGCTGTTTTGCAAACTGGGAAACATTATTTTTGTCAGAGAAAATCAGAATCTGTAGGTGTTTGAATGATGATACATTGTGAGTGAAGGCAGCAGCGAGTCAGTGAAGCGTCATCTCTGATTATTTATCCCTGGTGACAGTGAAGTTGAACCAGCAGAGAAATCACCAGTCCACCACACTGTCCTGATCATGTAATGTTGTCCAACTAGTGTCGGGTTGTGTGTTGTGAATACTGGTTTGCCTGGATCATAAAGTCTTTGTGTAGTTTAGGGAAGTCTGGAAATAGTCATTTGCAGCGAAACACAAACGATAGCCTCATGTTTTTAACCAGTTCACATGGAGCAGTTTACCGTTACTAAATCTGAATCTGAAATGTGTCAGCTACAAAGGAAAAACAGCCTTCACTCTGTTTAAAAAGCTTTTTACATATGAAAGTTTGTCGTGCAGACAGGTTACCTCATCACTCAGCATTTTAATTCTCCACAGACACTACAGCTGCTAAGATAGAAACAGGGTGTAATTTGAATACTGCATGAAAAAAGAAAATCTATATTTTGATCTGATTAGAAGGAAGGGACTGGGAGATTGGGAATTCACCCTCAGAGAGGCATCGTATTTTGTGCAGAACACAGTATTAGATTAACATCTCATCAAATATTAATTCAGTGGATTAGCTCCCACATGGTGATTTCAACAAGTTAAATACATTTTATATATATATATATATATATATATATATATATATATATATATATATTTTTTTTTTTTTTTTTTTTTTTTTTTGATGCAGTGGATCAATCTGTGAGTAAATGTAACGGTTTTGTCATCACCAGGACTCTGCTCAAACAGAAATCTTTCAGTTAAGGTTTAATAAATGAAATAAATCAGTGAATATGGAGGTTTATACATGCATAGATTAAGCTATATTCTAATTTTAACTGCATGTAAATCTGCGTGAATTGGGTAGATGCCATGGCACGGCCCATGTGTGTGTTGTGTATTTCCAGCTCCGTGTTGAGAAGAAGTGCCTTCCACACTTGGCAGCGCTCCACCGGCGATGGCACGACACTAAACTTTTGGAATTTGAAATGACGTATGTGTCGAACGGTGAAATGTCAAATGGAAACACTTTCCAAACAAACCTTCCCACCCTGTTTCAGAGGACAGTTCACACAATGCCAAACTGTGGGAGCACCAGGTATGACAGCTGGAGAGCCTATCACTTTATCTCTGAGTGTCACCGAGGCCCGAGTGACTTGGGTGATGAGGAGGATTGAGGCAGGGGGTGTTGGAGGAGGAACAGAGGGTGAAGAGGGGTCTCCTCCAGGTACAATATGACACTCTGTAAGTAAAGTCCACAAGTCTGTTATCTGCTGTGACCATCCGCTTGTCAGCTTTGAGATATTGATCGAGTGCCAGGACGAGAATATCATCTTTGACTTATCAAAGCCCAGGTGGGAGGGGATTTGAGCTGTGTTGTCAACTTTTCTCTTTCTTCAAAGGAAGTTTAAGAACAAAGTTTGAAAAGATCGTATGATACATCTTTGTTCATACAAAGGTTACTGCTCATTTTAAGAGTAATATTTGCCATCTTTGTTGAATTTTCCATTATAGATATATTTTTTGGAGCCAGTTCTCAGAAATTAATTTCAAAAGAGTTGACGATTTCTCCTGATTAAACCAACTCTGTGAGTAATTTCCTAAAATGTTGGTTAAGCCAAATTACAAAAACAAATACTGTCCACTTAAAACTGCAGCAATCATTGTTTTTCTGTTACTGTAATGACTATGTTTAATTTGACTTGATGAAGCCTCTGGAATAATCATTGGACTCATGCAAGTTTTTTGCTTTGTTTTTGCATTTTTTTCCCCACAATGCTACTGTTTTGGTTCACTCTCACCACCTTCATCAACCTGGTTTTCAGCAGCATTACCAAAGCTAACAACAGCTGGTGAGCACAGTGAAGCATTTAGCTGCTAAAGAACCAAATATTTTCTTTCGGAGTTGGTGGAGACAAAACCAGCACTAAACAGAGACAATGAAAAATGAATATTGGACACTTATCAATCAAATCGCAAGTGCAAAGCAATGTTGATGTAGCTCTGTATCAGCTGGATGTTTATAATTAGGTAATAATTAGGTAAATGTTTGCTAACATGTTCAACACATCTGCCCTGCTGCCCCAGTTCTGGTGCTCACACCATAGAAAGATTGAGAAATCGACCGTAACATCTCCAGAAACAACCCTACATGTAACACTATACAAACCCTGAAATCACTTCATGAACAGCAACAAAATGGTAGCAGAGACATAAGTGTAAAGCACACGAGGATGAATGACCAAGTTGACCCTGAGGAAAACGCCTACGGCATCCTGGAAAACCGGATGAAAGCGCTGTGTGAAAGAACGTCTCCTGGCCATTTCAGCACATTTGTGCTCGACATCAACACAACAAATCACCCGGTGACTCACTGATATCTCGTTAATTTATAATAGTAGGTCAGTGTCATCCAGCATGAGTAAGCGCTTCTCCTTCGAGGTGACTTAGTCATACGAGCCATTCAGTTTTTACGGGGCGGTGCTGAATACTAATGAAGCAAATCTTCAAATAATATCAGATGGTGCAGAGATAAGGCTGAAGAATTACAGCCATTTCCACGTACAACATCCTATATCTAATTCATGAACTAGGTATGACAGGTGAAGATTCGGATAAGGATTATTCAGCAGAGGCTGAGATATATTCTGTAGAAGAAAAGACTTGACAGAGACAAGACAACGAAGTTTGATGGTGAACTCGTTGAAACTTTTCTTTTAGGCAGGTCAGTAAACAGCTGTTAAAGCTAACGCTGGCTACGTAGCAATAGCAATACTTACAAATAGCTCATTCAAGAGAAATCTAAGCTATAAGCTGCCAAACAGTGTTATGTGAGAACAGTCTGATCTTATATTTTTCCTTATCATTCTTGACAGTGGCATAAAAAAACAAACAAACAGGGCTTTGTCTGTCTTCCGGGTATGGGTGCTAACTTCTTGTGTGGGTCATGAAGCTTTAGCCTCAGTTTTTTTTTGGCGTAATATCATGTATGTGGGTATGAAGTGCATAATTATGACTATATTGTTCTTTTCAAAACGGGAACACAAAAGTCAACAGGAGACTGTTTTAAGCCACCATTGTGTGAAATCAAGCAGTGTTTACAAATTACTAAGAATAAAACAAACAAGTATATCATCATCTTGCAGTACATAGATCCATGCATTAATAAATACACACAGATACTGACACACAGTGCTGAATCAACCCCCATCTCCACAAAACTAACAAAATAACATAAAATAAGCCGAGGAGAAAAAAGAAGGTTTTCTGAGGCAGTGACAGTCAAACAAAAGAATACATTGCAGTGACAGCTGTCAGCGTCGGAGTCCTACACGGCTCGCTTTTCTGAGAGACTGTACATCCAAAATAATGTCTTGGAGACACTGCATTACATCAAGCCCCATGGTGCCACAATGAATAAAGCATGAGGGAAACACAGGGAAAGTTGTTGGCTTAGTCAAACACATGCAGCCACTTCTCCCTGACCTAGATTTCAGGCGTGGGGAATAATTTTGTCCGTCTGTTAATGTGCTCCCCTCTGTCCTTTCTTTTGCTCTCACCAACTCCAATTCATTTCTGTGGACTGAGTGAAGCAGACATGTACAATATATGCGTAGGAAATCAAAAGAAATAAAATGATTTCTTCTTTAATCACAAAAAATCATAAATGTTGAAGTCGCAGCCAAAGTGAGTAGCCACTGTTCAGTATCAGACATTGTGTAAGACAGAACCACTAAAGGAAACTGTTTGTTTACATATTTCACATGATTCACATTTTCCCACTGGAACGGCAACAGGACCCTGCTATCTGGAAACCAATTAAACTGGAATTCATGCTGTGAGTCTCTGTATCTACAGTCTTCTATCTTACTGGTTCCTAACCTTGTCAGCTTGTGACCCTGTATCCAAGCCATACCTACTTTTTATTACTATAATAGATTTTATACAATGATAAAAAGGGAAAGTTCTGTCTTCCTAATTTTCGGGGGAATCCTGACACCCATGTCGGTAACTGCTGTCCTATGTTACTGAATATAATTTTACACTTCCTGCTCATCAGTCTTTTATGGGGTCTTTTTTGTTTTTCCAACTGTTTTTTTTACAGAATGAATGTTGACTTATTTTAGTGTGATAAAGGCCTTATGGTTGGTATGTGTGGTTGAAAGCTCCAGAAAAATTGAGCAGGTTCTTCTAATCTTGCAACAGTAAACAGCAACAATTATGTATATTTAGAAACAATTATAGGATGCAGTGCATAGTAAGTCAATAATGAGATACTATCTCATAACAATGATTTAATATCCCATTACTGTTCCTAAGTGATGGAGATGAGCTTTCATAGTCTCAAAATCTGATCCAACCCCCTGTGATGTGTTTCTGTGAGGGCAGGGAGACTCACTCAGTGTGGGTGGGGTGGGTGGGATAGAGCGGTGCGGGCGGTAATTTTGCTTGCTCTGGATCTTCTCCTCTGGTCTCCAGGGCAGCAGAGCTAGGCGGACATAAACAGAGTCATCATGACGGCTTATTGGACAGCGTCCAGAAATGGCTGGGGCCCAAAGGTCACGACAAGAGCGTCTGCAAGGGTGTGTGTGAGCGGGCAGGTGGACGCCTCCGCTCCCCGGCCACGTCACACTCCTCAGCAGTTAAATGTGGGGCAGCAGGTCGATTGGATCGGATGATCTTTGCAGACCCGGAGCAGCAGGAGTATTTTCATGAATTGATTCCTTCCAGGAAGCATAATGACACAAGAGGGGAGGGGTTTTCTTGGGGGGTAGAGGAGGAGGTGTGTGCAAGAGAGGGAGAGAAATGATTTACACAGGTCATTAAAACCCACACATGGCTGTGCACATTATGACTGAGTGCTGCCTGTCAGAACGCAACCACACTTTCAGCTCCTCTGTAGTTTATGTCCATCACAGCAGAAGCATCGTTTTTGTCTTAATGGCCTCATCACTGGTAAACTGTCTTTTAGTGCTCACAAGCACACAGAAAACTATTAGGACTCTCTTTGGTGCTGTTTTCTCCTCCCTGTGCTGAGCCTGTGGTCAGATAGAGTAAATACATGTACGCCTTCATCAGTATTCATTGACACAGCCATTGCACTCCAGGGGGTATGGAGGCATCCAGTCTGCTAATATGTAACAAACTTTAGGATGTCCCCTTTAACCACTGTATGGATTTTTACACACTGAACAGGGAAATAAAGGAGAGGATGCAGCTGCTACCTTAGGGAAACCTTAGTTGATGTTTACTTGGTCTTGTGTTCTTAAAATAGATACAAATGCTTTTAAAGTGTCAGTTCATATAAAATTACAAAGGGAGAGAGAATGTTTTGCTTCTAATTGTTAAGTCCCATAATATCAGGAGCATAAAATACTGTATTATAAATTTTTTAAGCCAAAGATATGAGTCACAACTTTTACTTTCTTTGCAATAATGATGGTCAAAATTATGAGATAGTAATTCGTAAATGGGCTTAGTAAGTCTAAAATATATTCCAAGTCAAAATGATGACTTTATAGACAAAGTTATTTAAAATGTAGACTATTTAAGTTAAAATTATTATATACTAAGCCACATGGACATATTAGGTGACAATTATGAGATACTAAATTAAGAATGTGACTTTACTAAGCAAAATTGTGGCTTCATTAACATTGTGACATAGAAATTCAAAAATGTAAAGATAACATAATATAGTCCAATCAGTCTTTTCAAATTAAAATTGTGTTTAATGTAATAGGTAAAAAAATGAGTAGTGAAATTTTTACATAGTATTTCATACTTCACTTTTTGTTATTTTGAATTCCTAATGTTTCATGTTTTTTTTTTCCTTTTCCTGGCAGAAATAGCCTTCCATAATAGCTGAGAGAATATTTTGTCAGAATTTGGGTGAGCCGACCCTTCAAGCCGCAGTCCTTATTTTGTAATTTGCACATTATGGCTTAAATGTCAGAAAAAAGAATTGCCATCATTTAATGTCAGAAAAAGAAATGCCATCATTTAATGTCATAAAACTGCACGCATCACATTGTTAAGCAACCTGCAGGATAGGTCAGACAAACATTATTCCAAATCTCCTTTGGCACGTGACATTTTTGGGTCTGTATGCGACTGCAATGTTCAATGGATTTAAACTGTCTGTCTTCATGCTACGATGCATCAATAGTCTGATTATTGTCTGTCACATAAACAAACAAACCCTCGAGGACGCGCCTCTCTTCTCCCCGCTGCAGTCCCTGGGTGGCCCTTACTGTCTTTGACATTTGAGCCACAGGGTGATGGCAAACAGCGTTGGAGAGGCACAACAGTGAGCACCCATCCAGAGGGGACGGCATGCAGCTCACCCCTCAGCTCCTGCCAACAAATAATTCATACCGCTAACATTTATTTTGTTCAAACGCTGTCCAGTCTTTATCCACCGCCCTGTCTGTGAACCTCAAAGTACCTGACTGAGATGTATTAAATGTCTAAGTAAAGTGCAGAGGTAAATACTATAAATATACAAAAGCTTTTTAAGTATTGATGCAGTTGAAGAGAAAGTTGAAAAATACTCAGCAAACTCAGGAAAAGGGTAAAAAAGAAAATCCATAATTGATTTCACAATCTTTCAAAATAAATACAAAGATATTGTTTGAAATCCATTTGAAATACAGTATCTGAACTTTTAAAAAGTCGACGTCTTAAATAAGTAAATATTACGGCAGAAGAATCCTTTGAAATTAAATTCCAGCAGATAACCCAGGGGTGGCAGCGAGCTCCGCAGTGAGACCTTAAGCTGCACCAGGAAGCATCACATTTTGGCAAAGTCTCACACAGAAGAGAAAGAGGACGCTGTGAAATTTCAAAACCTCAATTCCCAGAAATGATGTAACATCGCATCAATAAAACTCAAACTGCTCGGACCAAAACTTCTTTCTCTGTGTGGCTGCAGGAGTGGGCATGGGGAGTTTCCACAGCAGGGTTATCTATTGGTGGACAGAGCACTTCCTGTTAATTAGAAATCCAGTTACTCACCGATATTTAACTCAGGGGCTCATTTATTGTTGGGAGCAATTTTAAAAACAAATGAGTAATAAATAAAGAAATTAAGGTTCAGGAGGAATGATCCAATCAAAAAGCATCATTTTTTATCTTCTTCAGAGGTCTGGTTGAAGGTCGGAGGTCATCAGGCCCGTGGGCGAAGGCACAGTGTTCAGCCTGCAGGGGGCAGCCCTGAGGATGGTGGTCGTGAAACCAGCAGGGACGAGTTTTCAGAGCGCCAGGAGCAACAGGCTTCCTTTTGGTATCCGCCCTTGAGGACTTCCTGTCCCGCCAGTCTCTTATATACACCCTCCCTCCTTCCACTGAAAGAGAGGGAGCGACAAGAAGTTTCAAGACCTCTTCAGAATAAAGTGCTCCTTCCAAAACTTAAAAATAAATCTGTTCCTGTGGAGTAGTGAAGCGGAGGAGTTATTTCAGGTATGCAGTTCCATAAGTAAACAACCTGCTTATTTTTTGCATAATAACAACAACAGCTGACTGGCAGTTGGAGCACGCTCAAAGGCTTGAAACTCTCCTGGTTGAATCATCAGTACAAAAGATGTGTTAGTGCATATCTTCCTTTTATGGGGGGGTGGAGACTTTGTATGTCTTTATTATTAGAAGACAGATGACAGGAAGTGAGGGGAGATTTAGACGAGGGAGACTGAGGGAACGACAAAGGTCGGACCCCAGCAAGACAACAGTCAGCGCCCCAAACTCCCGAGTCACCAGGGCACCCCAATATCCTTGTCTTTGGTTTTAAAAAAAAAGTTTAAAAAGGTACAAGTCAATGTACAAACACATAAAAAAGAACAGCTTAACACCGCGTGAAAATCTTGATCTCCACTGGTTCAATTTCTCACCTTGCTGCAGTGATGTACAGGTGCACTGAAGGACACCGTGACATCACTGTTGGACAGGTCAGGTCAAGTGTTGTTCAGTCATTGAGGAGATCCCTGTGTTTTTATGTTGAGAGACACTGAGGATATCTTTAAAACTAAATTTTGAGATTTTAACGTTGAGTGGTTAAAAAATTAAAGTATATAAGAAAGGACCAACGACTCCTCTCACTTTCAGCATCACTTGGTTTAATCAAAGGAATAAAAAAATAAAAAAATTCCCTTATGAAATGAGAAATTTAAGTTGGCAAAAGGTCACCAAATTGAATATCGCTGAGTATTAAAGTCATTTTTTTTGGTACAGAGCGTTTCTTTTTTTTGATCATCCAAGTCTTTGTTTCTCATCTGTTCTTTTGTATGTAGTGGAAACAAATAAGGGAAAATGTCTTCAATAAACTAGATGTCCTAAGAAGGTCATTCTTGACCTTGGAAATAGTAGTTCCCATGACAACTGAGCAAGCTCCGTCAGCAGATGAGGACTGTCAGATGTGGGTAGTTTTTCTATTATTCTGCATTTTCAGTGAATAGTTCAATTTAACTACTTTACTTTTGAAAAAATATACATTTTTCCCAGTTTCATGTGAACTAGAGGTGAAGATGTAGAAAAGCATGCAGTCAGGCTACCTCTGAAGACTTGATGGTTGTTCTTGAGCAGCGTCTGGAGTCCTCCACACTCCTTCTTCAGGAGCTGCAGGGTTTCCTGCTCCAACAGGCCGGCGACCTCGCTCACAGAGAGGCTGCCTGAAGAGGAGGGAGGAGGGGAAGGAAAGGATGAAAGGTAAGCATGACGAAAGAGCAGAAGGAGGTCTGTCGACTTTGCATTCATCAATATATTACCACACTGCTTCAGGCATGCACAGAAATCATTTTTATCCATCATTACACACTAAAAAAAGAAGCATCCGATACAGCCGATTGGCTCGAGTCGATGTCACCAGTTGTTTTGAGCGAGGCAGAGCTGTGTGATGTCGTCTCAGCGAAAATGTTCCAGGAGTGAAAGGGTGATCGGCGCTATATACAGAACATTTTGCAGGGAACAAGTGAAGAAAAGAAACACCTCTGTCACTGTCTTTCAGTGTTAGTCAGGGCTGTGAAGTGTGCTCAATTAAAGCTGCTCCAACAAGCTGTCAGAGCGACCAGCGTGCATTTCACCGCTGCATCTCCCACCGGCCGTTTGAGAGCATGAGTCATTGTTGTCACTCCCCCACTGGGACAGTAATTTTAGATACCAAAGAGCAAAAACGGAGAAAGGGGGTTATTGAAATACAGAAAATCCTAAGCTCTGAGTTTAGCGAATTGTAAGCAGATAAATGACGTCCCCCTTTGTGTTCCCTGCACCCTGCCTTTTGGGCTCCGTTTCATGAGTTTTTCTGTATTTCTGGCTCTGCCCTTTTTCCCCCATAAGAGAATTCAATCAGCGCTGACCTTTGGTTTGTACAAATGACAATCTTACTCTTCTTTTCTCTGACATATTGGGGAGGGACACGCCACAGGATTTCTAATGCTCCTTTGTACTGTTTCATAGCAACATTTGACCCAAATCCGCAGACATCTTAATGCGATCTTCATCATACTTTTGCATCAAATCTCTGATGGCACTTCAGGCAATCCCAGTGGGCTTAGAGATCAGTGGATGTGAGGGAATTTCATATATTGTCTGAGCCTCTGCTCTAAGATCAGTTGGTCAAAGGAATAAATCTTCTGTTTAGGTTTTAGTTTACTCAAACTGAATTACAACTGAGCTACAGTGTGATGGTTTTCAGTTTTTCTGCCACAGAAATTCATCAAAAAACATATTGTCCACCCGGATACATGCAAATTTAGCTGGTCAAATTGCTGAGTTAATCCCTAAAATATGCGACACCCTCCCACATTCACAGACACTCACACAGCCAAACACAGTCCTGTGCTGCAGGGTGTGAAACTGGGCAGACTGCCGTCCAACAGCCCAGACGCCAGGGAGCTCCAGGCCTTAATATAATATCAATACACCGTTTAAAGCTGCCCTTTACTGCCTACACAGTTAATGGGGATTAATGGGAGAAGGACAGTATTGACAGAGTAGACTCTGTTTGGACTAAGACCAGGAGTAGACGATTATTAATGGTTCAGCTTGATGCAGAGTTGGACTTGTTTAAGGCTGAATGTCCCCATGCAAAAGATGGCCAGCGACTGATTGCTTGTTGTGGAGGATCATTTTTGCTGCTTAAGCCAATTCAGAATCAGGCTGAGTGGAAAAAATTACCTCTGAAATTGCTGAGTGATGAATAAAACATTTGAAAGGATCATTTCCTAGCTACCAAGAGCACAGCTGTAACATAGGATCACTCATGTCTCCATTTTACTGTCTTTTCAAATTTGGAAATGCTCAAAAATAGAATAGACTAGAATTACCTCCTCACGGCTGTATGCCTCCGCCACTTAGACTAGTTTCAGATTACATCCCTGTTTATGTGGAGTCAAATAAAATATTAACAATTTGCACGTAATGTTGTCATGGTTGCTCTGTGCATTCACTTGTGTAGTGCAAGTGAATGTTGGTGTCAAATTCCCAAAGTCCCATCAAGGCGTTGCAGAGATATTGCATTCACAAGGCCAAAACCATGTTTTTTTCTAGGTCGCCACTACCTTGACCTTTGACCACTAAAATCTAATTAGTTCATTTTTGAGACCAAGTAAAATGTTTGTGAGTTTCAAGTCCCATCGAGATATTGTGTCCATGAGAATGGGGGAGAATTCCCAAGGGGAAAAGAAGAAGAAAAACATATTTCTGCAACACTAAATTGTGTTTTTTTTTCTAATGAAATGAAAAGAATGTGGGAGGGGAACATCACTTGGGTTGGTTTGGTTGTAACTTGTGAGTTGTGTGTTTAGCTCCAGAGGGTCACAAGCCAAAAAGGTTGAGAATCAGTTCACTGTTCCATTAATAATAATAATAACAACAATAACAATTAATAAGAGCAAATATTCCACTTGTTCAAGCTCCTCAAACGTTATTATTTGCTGTTTGCATACTCTCTCATGACAACAGAGCTAATATATTTGGGTTATGGATTGCTGGTTGGGCAATGCAAGTTGAATACATCAACTTGGACTTTAAGATTTTGTGAAGGGCATTTTTCACTATTTTCACTTTTTACACTAAACAATTAATTGATAACGAAAAGCTCTAATTGCAGCCTAATATGTCAAAAGAATCTTACTTCTTGAAGTGAAATCAGTGCAGGATGATGACGATGATAATGATAATTATTCTTATTATCATTATAATTATTATTATTATGGGAAGCACAACCTACTGCTGGACCTTCTGGAGGACTGTAGGCCTTAAGTGCAATGGGAGGTGCCCAACCTTAAATAACACCCTGCACCCACGTTCACCCACTCCCTCTTCTATGCTGCACAACAATGAGTGCACAACTCAAAGAGTACTCTGTGAATTTTAGACTTACTGTACCTCTATGACATTCTACCGATTTGAGGTTTAGTGTTGCGGGATGTCATGCGTGTTAGATGTACAGCTCTCAGCACGATTGCATAACTACACAAGCCCAGTCAGCAGTAGAGCATGCATGAATTAGTAACCTGACTCATAGCTACAGTCGCCAGATTCACACATTCACACATTAACTGCTCAGAAAACCAGTGAGCTATACAGCATTTTAACTTCAGAGCACGATGTAACAGCAGCAGGGCAAAACAATACTTTCTGTGATACCTTCATTTGGGAAATATAAGTAGGTTTTAACATTTTTCTTCATTTTATAAGTCATGCCAAACTGCTCAATGCATGGGTGTGACATAAAAACTGTCCGTATAATATAATCTATAGAGAAGTCAGAAAATGTCTAATGAAGGAGTAAACAAGCCTAAAAATCTGGCAAAGCTTTCAATGCCAACATCTAATATGCGAGTCCTTTCAATAGTTCCTGAAACTCAGCTGTAGACAAAAGTATTTTACATATACGTCCAAAAAAAGTCCATCTTTCTTCAGATGAAGCCATCGTTACTGCGAGTTTTATTAACGCATCAAATCCACAGGCTCATTAAGGTGACAAGTAGTTCCTTTTTTTTTTTTTTACACATTTAACCTGTTTGTTCCTGTTAGTTTATGAGCAATGTGTGTGTTTTAGAGATCTGCTGTTACTCAGGAGCAACTGATGTTGGAGCTATATCACCAAAATTCTCCTTGAGTACCATTTTAATATCAAAAACTAAAAGATTATAATATCAATAATGATGACACTCTCTGAAGATGCACTAAAAATGGAAAGAAAATCTCAAAGGCCTTTCTATGACTCTGAGGCCTCCTGGATCTACTCAATATAGGCTGGCTCATCCTGAATTTACCCTTTGTTCTTACACAGCAGATAACTGGTAGGAATACCTCAATACAAATGCATACTCATGCATAAATCATAGATAGTGGTACATTATTCATCCAGTCATCTCTATACAGAGTTACACTCTCCCTTTATTCACTCTGCCTCATATTTTCTATCTCTAATTTCAGCACTGACATCCTGACAGAGAATTTTCTGTTTTAATCACAGTGGTCCTCATCTCCTTACCTCATTCATATGGTGTGTGTCTGTGTGGCGGTGGGGGTGCACAGGCGTTGACAAAGGTGATGCGTCGGTGGTGGGTGAGTGAAACAGTGCGTATATGTGTGTGATGCAGCGTGTGGCACTCTCTGTGCCATGTTTTGCAGAAAGTGGCTGACTGAGGGTGAGATACAGAGTTCAAAGTGGCGTCACTCTGGGTCCCGAAGGCCCCGCCGACTGATACAGAGAGGGGTGCCAAGAGAGGTGGGGGTGGGGTGGGGTGGGGGGGGGGGGTTAGATAGGATCATGGAGGGGGGATCAGACAAGAGGCTCAGGCTTCAGAAGTTGCCAACATGTGATGAAGCAGCTAGAAATATATTTTAAGATACTGATGGGAAATGTGAGAAGTGATTCATGTGTGTTACATCTCTGCTGCCCTGCAGAGGCAAAACACAATCACTAAATATTTGGTCAAAACTGAGTTAAAGGAACAGTTTGACTTTTTGGAAAAGATGCTTATTCACTTGCAGACAGACAGACGATCAACACCACTCACTTATCTAACACAAGGCTATAACCTGCAGCTGGTTAGCCTAGCTAAGCATAGCTAGCTGTTTCCCCCTGTTTCTAGTTTTTTTGCTAAGATAAGCTATAGCTAGCTTCATCTTCAACACATATGAAAGTGGTATTAATCTTCTCAGCCTGAAAGCAAATAAACCTATTTACCAAAATGTCAAACAATTCCTTTACAACCCGAATTTGACTTTTTGTTATCTGTTCTATATATATTCTATGTTCTATATAATTATAATTTTTATGCCACAGAAACACATGTACAGCTTTTTAAATTTGCAGTTGCTACAAAAAAAGGAGCTAAAAATTAAGCAAAGAGCTACATCAGGCTAGCTGGTGAGATGCCTTGGCTTAAACAAAATTTACTTATTGATTTTTCCCTACTCGTATAGAATATTTATTCATTTTTATATGACATCCTGGTAATTGAGTTAGTTATCCCACATAGTGAAAAGAGGCAATTGGTAATAATTGTGGGGGAAAACAATCTTAAAAGGCATAAAATGAAGGCATTACAACCTTTATAGCTGTTAAGCAGTTTCGTCAGCCATCTTGAAAACCTTTTACCCTTTTTTCTACCTCGTTAGATCTCTGTATTTGTGGGGCAGCGTGGCAGCACTGCAACAAATATTACCAAGTAATGAATTCAGAAACCCCCTATGTGTGCAATTATAACACTTGATCAGCACACTGTACAAATAATGTGCCCCACTCTGACTTTAATCTGAACCCGTTCATCACTTCAGTAGCAGCTCATGTCCTGGGAGACTTGTGATTTGTTTGTTTACCTCTGATGTTTTTGTGGCTGTCGTTGTGTTGTGGTTTACCTCCTCGGTTCCAGTCACCGGAGGACCCCCTGCTGTCATCCACAGTCATTCCCAGAAGAGCTTTAGCAACTTGCAGGACAACACCATCAACAAAGTCCCGGGGGAGAGCGGCGCAGTTTCGAACCATTTCAACCCTGTCTCGGGGCTGGAACCCGGCTCCCCAGCTGCTTCCGTGGGGTCCGTCACTGTCTGCGTTCCCATGGCAACGGTGCCCATCATCTTTGTAGTCTGACCATTGAACCGTGACTCCAGGTGTGGTCTGTCGACTCTGGATGTAATGAGCTCTTCGTCGCTCTGCCTCAGCCTCATCAGGTAGTTGGTAGTTTCTCGACTTTCCTACCAAACACACCTGCAGGAAGAAAAGCTGATTGTCAGGATGACACCCATGGGTGCTGACGCCTGGAACTGTAAAACCAGAAACTCAGTAGAAATTAGTGACTCACTTATATTCAATAAGTAACAGAACAAAAGAATGATGGCGTCATAATACAACAATAACACGATAATAATTTTGGATTTATCTGCTGATTTTTAGGGAGGGTAATTTAATTATTTTTTTCAATCATCCTCACTCATTAAAACATTTAAACTTTCCAGAGAACATCTAAATACTTCTCTGTTTATCTTCCAATACTGTTTCCAGGTGTGAAACAAAAAAATATGAATCTCTTCCAGCAGCTTTTGCATTTATGTGTAAACTAATAATGACTGATCCCTCTTCGTTAAAACCACAGTAAATACTTGCTTGTTAATGGGTTTCATAGCTATTAATGCCTACCAGCTATGAAACAAATGTCCCTTTGGGAACAATAGAGTCTTGATTTATTTCCTTCTGTTTATACTAAATGAGGCTCAGGTGGAGAAAAACGCAGCTGCACAGCTGTGCCTGTTTCAAGAGCAGGAAGACGTTTTATGATAATTTTGCAGAGAGATCTAATGACTCCCTTGAAAGACCTGTCCTTTCTTGTTAGAAAAATCTATTCTTGGCCTCTCTGCTTTGCTGGAAAGTACCAGTGGTAAAAGACAAGAATAATCATAGATAAAGAGAGATGACATGAAACAAAAGTTAAAGAACCAAAACTATGACTTCATAGGTATGAGGCACCTAGGTATTAGTCAATCAAGAAACCAGGATATTATTTCACTTTGTACCACCCACTAGCAAGAGTATGAACCAGCAGTATATATATCAACAGATTAGACACTACTGAAGTTCAGTTTATTCGTCAGGTGAAGACCTACTCATCCTGTGAAAATGGTATAATGTCTTCTTTCCAAAGTGAAACTGTCATCAAGGTGATCTCAGTTCCAGCTTCAGTCTTCGAAGTTATGCGAAAGAGTCCGTGTTGCAAATAGAGCTGTATTCTGATTTGTTGATTTGTAGCCGTATTGGTTTTTTTGGTTTATAAGTAGCTCTATACACATTCTGATTGGATGATTGGTCAATTTGTAGCTCTATTCTGATTGGGAGAGTTGTAGCCGCCCTTGATTGCTTGATTTGTGGCTTTATTCTGATTGGTTGGTTTGTAGCTGTGCTCTGACTGATTGACATTGATTCCTGCAGAGTCGTCTCCTGCTTGTTGTCACTGATTTGCACTTAAGGCAGGAAGTGCTTTGTGTGCATTAGAAACACAATTAGGCGTGAGTCAATTCTTACTGTGTACAATGAGATACAGTGAAATGAACCAGAGCAATTTAATACCTTGATAAAAAAGTAACACAGCCAGGAGACATTATGTTTTCTCATGAACATGGATCTCATTAATCCCTTGAGGGAATTTCTTCAAATTTGACACAAACTTGGACTCAAGGATGAACTTATTAGATTTTTATAGTCAAAGGTCAAGGTCACATGACCTCAACACAGTTTTGGCCTTGTGAACGCAATATTTGGGAACTCTGGATACACAGGGATGTAGGAATGTAACCTGAAACAAGTCTGAGTGGTGGAGGCATACAACCACAAAGCAGTAATTCTAGTTTCATTATTTTCTAGATTTCATGGATTAAACAATTATTTGATGAATCACAAAAAAAATCAATTACAAAAATAATCCTTGGTTGCAGCCCTAGTACACTGGGGGATGTGGAGTTTGAATGATGTGGGCATATTAGCAGAAGGGTATAATAAAATATGCTACCAAGCTGCATTATGGGAACTGTAGGATCCAGAGATTTTGCAGTGTGACCCACACTACAAACTAAATGTCAGGATATCTTGGGCTCTGCTGCTACGAAAGTGTTTGGTAACTTGTGATGTAGAATAGATTAAAAGACTCTAATAGAAAAAAACTATAAAAGACATAAATCACACATTATGATAAATCTTATTCAAAATAAAAGAAGTCAGACACAAAAGCCATGTAGGTCAGGTCTGACCCTGTAAGCCTACCCGTTTGGTAGATGGTATTCTCAGGCAGTCCTCTTCAGTGTTGAAGCCACTGACTTGGCTGACCTCAGTGATGAAGTCGATGTATTCTTTATACTGAGACTTCTTACACTGGCGTCTCTGGTATTTTCCACAGAAGTCAAAGAAACAGCAGGGGAGAACGAAGTAGCGGCAGGAGTAAGACGACCTGCAATATGAGGACATTCTTCCTCAGCGCCAAAGACAACGATGATTATCAATGTACTGAGTGCTGCTTATGTTCATTTAAGTATTTTCCCAACTGTTTTCATGGATCTGAAACTGTTCAACAGACAGGAAGCAACAATCCACTGCAAGAGATTATCATCAGCGGTCACACTGGGGGAAAAGCAGGTTTCTCAGACTGAGGCTCAACATCGCCACCAGGTGGTTGTCTTAATAAACACACTTGTGAACTGACAGGACAAAACACACACACACACACACACATATTCACACATCCTCCCTCTGCCCATAATGTTATTCCAAACTGGAGAGATCAGCTGGCACTTGAGCTGCTGAGTGAGATTGTGTCTGCTGATGACTTGCCTGGCTGCTATAACGGGGATCCACGGTGTGAGCTCATCCGAGTGGTTCCCAATCAGCCAGTCCGCACCCGGGAATAAGAAGCTCTCACTGGGAATAATTGCCTTTTCCTGAAATAGCAAAAGACCGAAAGAGCACGAGAGCGCCTTAGAGCAGTGAAGATGCACACTGGCATGATTTGATTCTGAATCATTTAAAGGAAATTGTCTAAAAGGAAAACTTCATTTCTTCTCAAACTTTTAATATACCACACACCTGTCAATGTGATATTCATGAGAACTTATTGTGTCTTGGGGCTGGTTGGTTGTGAAGATTCAGCTAAGGATTTGTATAAAACGTTTCAGATTTGGCTCATTTCAACAAATACCTCCATTAAGAGTAGAAAGCTTCCAAATGCAGGTTAAAAACTAAGTACTTCACCAATCTTCCCAGAAAGGTTGGTCAGCCACGTCCGCTCTGCTAAAATCAGTCAATAATGGATGACCGGAAATGGAAGCAGTCAGCAGCTCTTTGTCAAATGAGCAGCTGAGGCAACGCGGCAGAGAGGAAAGTGAAGTGTTTTTGGGGGGAGGTTTCCCTGCAATGTGTGTTTAATCTGTCTGAATATGACATTAGTAACAGCATCGTCTTTGTGGCAATGATTAAAACAAGACTCTCTTAAATCTGTTCTGTGTAATCTCAATCTCAATGTAAAAACATCACTGTTTTATCACTGTTTTTTTTTTTTTAAAAGCTGACAGTGTTTGTTTCAACATTGTGCTTTTTCTGCAAAACTACTTTTTGCAACTAATCAACAGTTAAAGGCTTCAACTAGGCTGCAACTGACAATTATTTTTATTATCCATCAATCTTCTGAATTCTTGTCCATTAATGAATGAATTAGTGAAAAAGCAAATGTCCCAGAGCCCAGGGTTATGATTACAAAATGCTTGTTTTGTCCAGACAACAGCTGTAAACCCAAAGACATTCAGTTTACTATCATTTAAGCCCACCAAAGGCAAGAAAGCTGGAACCTGAAAATTATGGGCATTTTTCCTTTAAAAAACTTAAAAACTGTTAATTGATTATCAGAATTACTGATGCATTTTCTGTCATCAACTAATTAATAAACAACTAATTGATTCAGCTGTAGTTCAATCTGTGCCACCATCAAGGGCAAATATTTTAAATTCAGATTTGTTTTTTTTATTTATAACTGCATAACTTAATAGGTTTTATAACTGCAGCTCAAATGTATCCCTCAGTGTGTGAAACATCTTGACCTTGGAAAAAGCAAACCCATCTCAAAGTCCCTCAAACACCTGTTCTGCAGCGTTTGATCATATAACATGGTCTTCATCAGCAAAAGGAGGTTGCTCAGTATCTATCCGTCTAATATTAAAAGAAGAATCAATAGTTCAATCTTTTTAAAAGCAAAAAAAACAATTAAATCAAAGCATAAAGCAGTGATACAGTGAGGGGGCAGTGCCGGCTGAAAAGACACCATCACATTGTATGGATTCCCCTTTTCATGTGAAAAGATAATAACACTAATTAAAATCCGCCCTCTTCACGCTCTGCTCGCTCACCTCTAGCACAGTCTGGGGGCCGTACGTGTCCCAGATCTTCCTCCTCCGAACGTCGATGCCCTTTCCAGGGTGCTGCAACACAAGATGGCATGACGGTCAGGTCAGCGGCTAATCGCCCTCGGCCACATTCACACTCTCACTATCAGCCGCTGTGTGTAATTTCAATTTCACCTGCCCTAGTTTGTGACTGGTGACATTAAGGCGGCATGGTAGTGTGGATTTTATATTTTCAGAGCCATGAATCCCCCTCACCTGGCCTCCGACCGGCCCCATGTCATTGATTAAGCCGCTAGTGAAGATCTGGCTAATTGAAAGACTGCCGGCTATGAGGGACCAGTGTTTCATTTTATCTCATAGAGGTCAATTCAACCAAAGGTAAATTCAGCAGTTATTCATTAATCTCTTTCCTCTGAAGTTAAGTTAAGTCAAAAGTTGAAACTTGGTGGTAAACGCATCCTTTTAGAGAGTGTTTTCTTTTCAGTGAAACTCATATCAAGTTTTGAGTATTATTTTGTCAAATTGGTCAAATCTGACATTTGAATTAAAGTCTGTGTTAACCTACAGTATTACATATGATGCACCGTGTATCTGTGAGAAAAAATGACCAAGCTTTACTAAAACTTTGTGATTAATAGATAGTAGATGTTGAAACTATGAATGATTTGATTAAGATGAGATTCAGATTCAAACATTTGGCAATTCAGTGTTTTATTGTTGTTGTTTTAGCAAAGTGATTGGATCCACTGTCAGAAAAACACAGTGTCATCATTCATCACAGTGTGACATTGAGGTGCTGCTTCTGACTGAGTTGAGTTTAAAGGTAGGTCCATGTACAGAAGGCTCTGTTCATAAGGTCATAAGGTCAGAAGATGGTTGTTTTCTGTGGCCTCTCAGAAAGGTTTTCTCCTACTTTGCGTCATAGATTTAATCACAACAACACCAGTGAGGGAAGCTCCACTGCTAAAGGCTAATTCAGATGAAGGTGAATTAATATCACTTTCATCCAGCCTCTAACTCACCCCTTCATTGGTCAGTATGTGGACCAGGAGGCCGTTTCCGCAGCCGAGGTCCACAAAGGACTGTCGGGCGGCGAGACCTTTCTCTGCCCGCTCCTCAGCCCACAGCACCTGCACAGCACAGAGACCGAGCATCAACACCAGCGTATGATCACGAGGGCTCTTCATCATTTTTTAGCAAAACCCACTTTACAACTGCAGTGTGACACCTGCTGCTGCTCCTGACACCTTTTCACCTGCTTCTGACATGACACATGGATTGATTTACTGGGTCAAAACCATTTTTCACACTAAAATTGATTGACCCACCTTTGGCTGCACAACCTGACAACATGTGACACCTACACAAACAAGTATGGACACGTTTGTATACTTAGCAATGCTCATTCAGTTCAAAAGGACATATGAGCCACGAGGGTTGCAAAGGAACTATTTTTCATCTCACATATTAATCTTCAAGTCCCACTTCAAGTCCACTAAAACACTGAAACCCAGGTTTGAACCCACCAGTAGATATGTAGCTATGGCAACATCCTCATAGACAAACTTCTCAGGATCCGTCACCTCAGGCCAAACCTGGAGAGCAGATGAGAATAAAACACCCGGAAGCATCAACACATCCAGGATACACACTATATACAGTAACACACACACACACACACACACACACACAGAGGGCTCCACGCTCCTCACCTTTACCATGGCCTTGTACTTTTCCTTCAGCTGCTGGTACACGAGGCTGTACTTCTCCACCGGCAGCAGCGACAACGTGCTCTTGAACTCGCTGCCCTTGCACTCGGTGGCCCAGCGCACCAGTTTGGGCAGCAGATCTGAGGACAGCCATTGCAGCTTCGGGTACGCCACGCCATCAGAGAACCAGGCGTCTGGAGTCAAGACGTGCAGCTCCAAGGACCTGTAGATAAAATGTTTGGTTTTTTTCTTTACTAATGTGCTGGTTTTAGGTGCAGTATAGTGATGACTATTTTACTGTCTCTATAGTGTCCGATTTCATTATCTGCATCTGCATCTGTGCAGCACTAATTTGTCAAGGGGAGTCAGATATTACTAGTCAGAGCTTATGTGAGGGATAGGATACTCTTAATTAATTAAGTTCATTAATTGGTATACAGGTATGGTTTATCAATCAATAATATTTTATTTTGGTCTAATTGGAAACTTGAAGCGCTTTAGTACAAATACTAACTTTGAGAGGGATATACAGTATTTTTTAAATTATTATTATTATTATTTCTTTATTTCAAATACTTTTTTTTTGTGGTCTGCTTCACAATTGATGTTGTTTAAACTAATTTAAGCATTTTAAGTGAAATTAACACTCAAAGCTGATTTAATGTTTTGTTTTCTATTCCATCATCTGTCCTCTCAGTAAAGGACAGATGATGATTTCAGACTCACCAGTCGTCACAGTCCTGACTGCGGAGCTGAATCTGATAAATGTTGCTCCTCTTCAGAGACACCTGGCCCTCTGCATCCTCCTCCAGAGGCAGAAAGGTCACTTGTTGTGCGCCGAAGTCTAGAGAAAACAAAGAAAGAAGTGCACTGTGAGAGGGACAGAGGAGGCAGAGGTTTTCATTCACGGGTCCAGCTCTTACCTCTCAGCACGACTTCTCTGTGCAGGCTTGTCCCGCGGCTGTTCACTTTAGGAATAAACGTCCTGACAGTGGAGGACCAGGGTTTGTCCTTTTCGTGTGCGTGTGCAGGTGAAGTCTTGCAGCTCAGGAAGGACAACACATCATGAGCGAGCCCAGAGGCGGGATCGTGCAGCAGGAGCCGCAGGTCCTCCGCGTCCGCATCTCTCCTCCCCGTCTCCTTAACCCCGCAGAGACGTTTGTTCACGACGTGAGGTTTCTGTATCCACACGTCCACAGCGGACCAGAAGCCTTCAGGAAGGGTCTTACCTTCTCCTGGAAACTTTACATCGGAGAGTTTTGGCATTATTGAGCTTCAGGCACGACAAGGAGCCATGTGTTTACAATCTGAGAGCGGACTTCCGGGGACTTTTATTTTGTATGTCGAATCTACTTTATGATAAAACTGCCTTTTTTTTTGAGTCATATAATTTCCTGAATCACGTCTTAGGATAAAAAAAAAATCTGTCTTGTTAATATCAATTTAAAGATAATAAATATATTGTCGCTTTATGATGACGATTCCGAGTCATAAAGTGACGTTACAAAGATAATGCAGCAGAGGACGCTGTTGGTGTTTGTCTCTAATTCAACCATCATTGATCATTTATAAGAGAAAAGGACAGATTTCTACTACTCTGCTACTCGTTACTGTTTTTTCTGTTTTGTTTTTTTCCTTGAATATTTTTTATGAATATGGAGGAAATAAACAAACAAATATCAGCTGCTGTGGCCCTGATTATTACCTGGTTCTCTATTTTCTTTATTAGGATGAACATAAAATGATCCCAACAACAACAACAACAACAACAACAACAACAACAATTCACACTGATTCTGAATAATAATATAACAATTTCTTTTAACTCCACAATAGCCTCGCTTTGCAGAATACTATCTCAGATTCTGTGGTTGCCGATGTAAATGTTGATGTTTTGCTTTCTTTTAAAGGTTTTTCCATGGGTTATGTACATCTTTATTTTTGCTGTACCTTGGCTGTCATAAATGGTGGCCTCTTCCCCAATTTTAATTTACTCTGTGGTCCATCTTGTATTTTCTAAATGTATTGTTGTGAATAGTTTTTCTGAGTTCCTTGATCCTTTTTTTTTTCTTATTTGGATTACATGTGTACTTTTATGGATGGGATGGTATGTTTATTACTTGTAGTAAAATGTGACTGTTAACTCGCTCTTCCACTTCTGTCATCTCTCGTGTATCTAATCCACAGGAGCCATAAGATAATGACAGTGCCGATGTTTAGAGGGTGACTGCAGCCCATCCCTGAGGCAGCACTGCTTCGTATACCTCTCGTGTATGTATGTGAGAGTACTGCTCCCTCTCAGTATTGCCTCTGCTCACTTCACACAGCTAATTCTGCTTTTTCCCAGCAGTGATTCATATGCCATGCCCCCTCACCTCCAGCTGTCCCTGTCTCTAACACAAGAAATGAGGCAGAGAGAGCTTCCCACGCTGTAAGCTGACACTCAGAAACTTCGGCCTCAGTATCTGAAGACGAAGCTGAGGTGAGATTTAAGACACTAAAAGGAGGGTAAACATCCACCCCACGCACTTCTTGTTAGACTCATGTGCTCATGGGATCCTGGAAATGACCGTTTGTTGTCCAAATACCTGTCTGATGAGTTAAAACTGATTTACTTAAATTGTGGATTACCATGACACTTTTATTCATCACCCAGGCGTCATTTGTATTGTATTGTTTGTATTGTTTGTTAGGCTCTTTCCCTGTCAAATGATCAATTTCTGGAAAGCTGTGTCACACCTCATAAGAAGCTGGAAAAGACATTACGAACTGAAATTAAAAGTAAGACACCTGTCATGCGCCTCCTTGTCCTTTATAACTTTGTTCAAAGTGCATGAAAGAAGTGAAAACAGATCTCCACCACCGCTCCTGTTTGCAGGGTCTGAAATCTATTGTGCGTGAGGCAGGGAGGGAGGAGCAACCAGGGGAGACACTGTACCAGGAAGTGCAAAGTGCAGGCAGCTACTCATCTATGGTTTGCATTCAAATGAACAACAAGGTTTGAGGGGGGAAAAAAAAAAATCCTGTCAAACTTGTTCTGCAACAAGGAGGTATGAAGGAGTCGACAACAGAGACAGAAAACCATGAGTTCCTATTACTCATAGCGCTTGGAAGGTTTCGTCTGAGGTCAAACAGGAGTTAATCATGGTCAATACAAAGACTCAGTTCTATCATTTCTGGTAATTACTTGCACCTCAGCTATGACTAAAAGGAAATTTTGACTGAGATGCAATATGGGTCATGGTGGCAGCTAACAACATGTTTATGTCCTCTGATCAATTACAGAAAACAACACACTCTTACACTATGTAGTCAGAGGACAATTAACTTATTATTGCTTTAAAATTCCAGTATATACATTTTGAAGGCAGTTGTTTGTGATGCCATTTAATTGCACTGGATTACTTTGAGCTGTTTCTATTGTTTAGTCTATACTATCAATAAAAACGGAGTGGGCGAAATATGATTTCATCAGCTCCACAAACTGCAGCCTTCAAAATAACCTGAAAGCTGAATCGACACAAATGTGGTTCTGAAATTATGAATTTTGACAAATCAAGGGTTCTATGATCCATTTGGTCTGTCGGTATAAATGTTAATGAGCGGTTTATACAATATATAATACAGGTCCAGACGTCCTGCAGCCCTTTTACAGCAGATAGTCCAATGGAGAGGTCTCCCTTATGAATGAAAGAGCTAAAAAATATCAGCAAAGTGTCATGCTAGAGGAGGACTTTCCACAACTTGGCAACCCAGAAGTTGTTCTTATGAATGCCTTATAAATGCCTAAAGGAAAAAGATCAGTTTCTTGTAACTTCAACCCCTTTGATATAATAAAATAATAGTTATGATGATGATGATGATGATGTGTGTTTTACTTCACCTCACCCAGTCAGATCCCATTGCCACATCATGCATTGGCTGGTGCCATAACCTGTGCAGGTAACGTCGCGTCGCCTGGAGGTTTGTGCCGTGTTGAGAGCTCAGGTGAGAGACGTCAGGAAGGGGTGTGGTCAGCTCAGCAGCTGGAAAGAGGCGGAGGAAGGAGCCGCAAACACTCAGGTAGGTCACAGGTACACTTGCTGTGTCTCACAGGGACGTGTAACAAAAATATACCTGCATCTTCGCCTACAAACGGCCTGGCCCTGTGTGATTTGGGATTTTTTTTTTTTTATAAGAAGTGTAGGATTCAGAGAGGAGTCGGGATTTGTGTGGAAGCTCTCCTTCGGTTTCAAAGCCAGCATGGATCAGCGGGCTCGGGCGTGTGTGGTGAGGAAATAGCTGCCAACCACCGGAGGACTGAGTTATTTTGGTTAACGGTAAGAGCTCACACCAGTGTGTATGTTTTATCTGATTCTATAATCTGATTTCTTAATGAGGAAAATTGGAAAATGATTGAAGAAAATGACCCTAAAATGATGTTTAAAGGATTTTAATAATATTGCATAGGCCTAGCTAAGGCCCCTTTACATAATAACTGAGGGTATTAATGGCAGAAATCCCAAATGGCCATATTGTATCTCAAGTGGAGGAATATAACTAAGTACATTTATTCAAGTACTAATTACAATTGTATGATACTTGAGTATTTATATTTTATTGGCTACTGCTTTGTTTTTTTTTACCACATCTGAAATGAAAATATTGTCATTTTACTCCACTTCATTGACATGACAGCCATAGTTATTAGTTACTTTTCTGATTCAGGTTTCATCTTCAAAACATGAGATGAGTTTATAAAGCATGGTGCTTTATTCTGGATTTAACTACCCGGCAGTTTATAAAACAGTTCCTAGTAGTTTCACCTCCACCAGCTACAACATGTAAACACTGTTTACACATCAGTCCATCAATGGTAGTAATCCAGTAATATGATATAACTCTTAGAGGGGCCAAACTGCTGCATGAGTAATACTTATTTTTACTTAAGTAAAGTTTTGAATGCAAGCAGCTTTTTTGCATTGTAGAATAGCTAATTTTACCAAAATAAAAGATCTGAATGCATCTTTAACTGTTGCTCTCCGCTGAACACAGAGCCCACTTATATTGTGTGTACTTGAAATAACATAATGAGAGAAAGAAGGATTTTTTCTCCAAATGAAGCTTCGTCGTTGATTGATGACAAGTGTTTCGACTGTGTCACTGTGGGTTTATCTTGATTTGTTCTTCAGCCAGAGGAAACAGGCATCACCGGTGTAAACAAACGCTCTGCAGCAGAAGTGCAGTTTTACTGGGTAAACAACGCTGCAGGCCAGTTTGAAGTTTCAGATAATGACTTCTGAGGTAAAAGTCCTGCGAGTTTAACCAGCGACTTCAGCCACATTAGGCTATTAACTAAATAGTTGCACACTTGGTCACGCATGCCTTTACACTGAGAGGACTTTTCAGTAGCTGAGCAGGTTAAAAATTCATCCGTGTGTACACAGAGAGAATGATCACAGAGCTCTTTATGTTTACCAACGTGCATCTCTGTGTGTGTGTGTGTGTGGTGCTTTGCTTTTGAATTTGAACGTACCCAGTGGCCTCATGCTCATTCAAGTTAGGTGCAAATTAATTGGGAGTTGTCCTTGGAAATCAACGCAAGCCCAGACTAGTGCACTTCTGCACATGTCTGGTTTTGCTGTTAGAATGAGTATAGGTTGTTTGCTAAAGACGTTGTAGTTCTGCTAGTCGTTTAGTGTGGATGTTAATTTTTCCCAGGGCTGCTGACACAGGAATGTTGAAGGCCTTCCCTGACTCATACCTGCTGGGCTTGGTGTGCTGATAAGCAGGTGATTTATGGCTGCACAACCCTCCGCTAACATAAGGAGCTGAAGCCAGAGATTATATCCAACTAAAGAAGAAATTGCTGTATTTTAACTCTCCTAACTACCCACTAACAGGAAATTATACCAACTTAATCACCCTGGTTGTTGCATTTATGACTCAGGATGGGGCTATTGCTTAACTGTCAGTATTAAAGATATAAAGGAAATGCAAATTAGAGAGCAGATAGCTCATTTAAATGTGAAAATGACACCCAATACTGCCTCATCAGAGTTCATTCAAAGTCATGCTGCTGTCAAGACACTCTATGGCGTCAGCAGTTACTTAAATACTGTGTGAATAGGATCCGGTCCGACTGGTGCCCCTAAACCACAGAAGAGGTACTGTTTCCACCTCTCAGTTCCAGGATTGTCATGTCTTGAGTTGAAAGTGAGTAACAACTTGTTCCACAGTACTCACACTGAGTCTGAGTCTTTCTGCTTTTGAGGAAAAGAAAATCTTTTAATCTCTGTTTTTGTTTCCTGTGTCCCCTCATCCACCTGCTCCTCCGTCTGTGCCTTCACTTCTCTGCTTCTTCCATCGTCTGTCACTGTTTTCCTTGCCCGTTACCCGCTGCCCATTTGGTAGTGCAAGAATGTGCAAATGACACTCTTCACTTTGCTTTTGTTTATAAAAAGCTTCAAGAGGTAGTGTTCTTCCTCTTTGTGCTTGTCAAACACTGATACACTGTAGAAAGTGTGATCAGCAGACACTGGAAGGGAGCTGCCAGGAGCGAGAGATACAGAGATTCCTAACCAAGAGATACCAACAAACAACTTGTTAAAAATTGGCACACAGCTTAAAGCTGAACAATCCCCCGCCTCATCACTCTCTAAGGGCTTTTTGTTTGGTCTCCATGGTAACTTAACAAGGCCCAAGTGGGAGCGAAGCTACAGTTTAACAGGCTCTGTAATCAGATGAGGAAGACTGTTTGGTATTTGCATCTTTGGGTTTTGTCTTAGATCCCTAGACTGGAAAGCATGGTTGCGTTCTGAGTTTCTGCTCTTATTGTGAAACCAAAAACCCCCCCAAAACATTACAGAAAACAAAAGGTCCCTACACTGTCTTTTATGTCTTGTAAACTTTGATCTTTTCCTCATAAAGGCAGCTCGGCCAGGTCATGCTGATGGACAAGGACACTCAGTGGCTGTACCAACTCCTGGCCGAGGTCCAGTTGGAGAAGTTCTACCTGCGTGTCAGAGATGGCCTCAACATCACCCGCATCGAGCACTTTGCCTACGTCAAGGAGGCCGACCTGGAGCAGATAGGAATCAGCAAACCCGGTGAGCCTGATCCTCTCCTTTGATCATCCACGCTGGGTGAAAATCAATATGTACAGTATCTGTAAGAGAATATTTCCTCCGTGGCACAATAATGGATGTTTGTTTCATCACAAGACAAAAAAGGGTTTAAACTGGCTTTGACACAAAAGCATTGTCTTCTGTTTAAACATAGCAGTGTGTTGTTTCTTTTAAAGTCCCCCAATCAACCATTGGATTTACAGTATTGATGGATCTATTTGCACAAACTAATGTTTGATCATCACATTGTCCGTCTTGAGTTTACAAAGTGAAGCAGCCGAAGTTTAAAGGACAAATAGAAGTATTATCTTATGCACATTAATCATAGTCATCTGCTAAAACCAGGTAAATTCTCTTTGTGCAAACACTGAATATTTAACGCTTAGATGAAAATGAGAAATAGCTTTTCCATGTTGCTACTTCGTATCCTGGTGTGTTGTTTGTTCGTCAACAAAAGAAAAAAATCATTTACACCCAAGATCATATGTAAAATTTCCAACCAATGAAATCTGGTCATGTTTTTTGGGGCAACTCAGCACCACCATACAAAACCTTTGTCTGTAAGACAACTTGCAGTTGCAGTAACAAGTGAGTTAGTTTGAGGTCATCAGTGGCAACTGTTTAATAAAGATATTAAATTTATATCAGTCAAAACATCAGCTAATTATTTAATACAATTTAATTTCATTTGAAATGTTGACATGAAAGTAATATATTGCAGAATGATTGGTCAATAATATTTTTTTAAAGTTTATGTTACTGTACTTTATAAAATAATCAAGACAAATAAAACTGGGATGTGTCATGTTGAGAATTATTGTATTAATTTTTTCTTCCAGCACAAAGAAGATTATCGGAGGCTCTGAAACGCTACAAGACAAATTCACGATTACGGCCATGGTTACCCAAGGTCTGAACCCCCCCACTTACATTAACTTTGTTGTAGATTTCATGCGCACTGTGAGTGAACCACATGTAATACGGCTCGCAGTTAGTTTTATATTAATTTATTGATGCACACAGGTGTTCACCGGGCGAGGTCCGGAGGGAGGAGAGCAGGCTCAGTGCCAGGAAGTGGGCAGCCGGACTCTTCCCTGTCTGATCCAGGACAGCGAGCTGACCCTGGCTGAGAAGCTGGGCTCCGGGTCCTTTGGGGTGGTGAAGAGGGGAGAGTGGCACACGCCTACTGGGAGAGTGGTAAGGAACGGTTTTATAAGACCAGCAGTACTTTGTTTTTCTTTTCTTTTTTCAATTTGACACCATTTTCTGAACAATGCTCTACATCATTTACTATTTAGCAGGTAAAATTAAAAAACAACATATTCCCAAAAACATTCAGCAATGCAGTGTAAAATAGACGGTTCATTCTATCTTAGACAGATGTGGGCACACATATTTGGTTACCAACCTTATACATTTATCTAGAGACAAAGTGACAGCTGTGGTAGCCTTAAGTTTCCTCCATTATCTGATGCTTGTACTTTTCTGTTGGGCATTATCACGAGTGAGGTTGAGTAATTTTGGGAGTTTTTATTTCAAGAGATGACAGGAAATGATTGAGAGCGAGAGATGCAACACAGGTTCTGGCCGAGGAAGTTGCAGTTCGTGGTTGGAATATAAACCCCTAGGCGTGAGCAGCTACTGTGTCACTGTGGAGAGTTCACCATGAAAACACAAATACAGGTAGAGGTGACAGGGTGAGGGTGTACAAACCTGACTGAGACTGAGCCTCTGTATTTGTTTCTTGACTCCTCCCAGCTCCCTGTAGCAGTAAAATCCCTGAGGAGCAGTATGTCGAGGCAGACAGACACACTGACGGACTTCCTCCAAGAGGTGACCATCATGCAGTCACTGGATCACCCCAACATCATACGACTCTATGGTGTGGTGCTCACACAGCCCCTCAAGATGGTAAGATGTTTAGTGTTAATTAGGGATAACGATTGGGTCTATTAAAATTAAGATGTGTTTAGGAGCTGGTATACTGACCTATTTTTCTTTGCTCTAGGTGACAGAGTTAGCCCCCTTGGGCTCACTATATGACATGCTGCGCTCTCGTCAGTACGAGTACCCTCTTGTCCGCCTCTGGCTCTTTGCTACCCAGATCGTGGCGGGTATGGAGTACCTGGAGACCAGGAGATTCATCCACAGGGACCTGGCTGCAAGAAATGTGCTGCTGTCTTCCAGGGAGGTGGTGAAGATCGGGGACTTTGGCCTGATGAGAGGCCTGAGCCACGAGGCAGATCACTACGTGATGTCGGCACACAGGCGCATCCCGTTCGCATGGTGAGGACTCCTGGAAGAAGTGGGGCATTTAAAGGTGGAGGAGGAAATGATCATTTAAAATTCTCACTCATTATATTTCCTGGTCTGTCCGCACGTTTTTCTTCCAGGTGTGCTCCAGAGAGCCTTCGTGTCGGCTCCTTCTCCCATGCCTCAGACGTGTGGATGTTTGGTGTCACCCTGTGGGAGATGTTCACTTACTGTGAGGAGCCCTGGTTCGGTCTGTCAGGCCGACAGGTACGCGCTTGTCAACTACACCTGAACAGTCATGCTATGCTGTCAGTGTATTTGTCTTCGTGTTTGGAATGTGTGTCCCCACCCAAACACTGTTTTTTTGTTTTTTTTGATATGCTCCATGACTCAGTGTTCTAGTATTCATGACATTCACTCTCTGCGATATAGATTTTGTGGCGCGTGGAACGGGAGGGTGAGCGTCTAGAGAAACCGCCAGATTGTCCTCAAGAGCTGTACGCCATCATGAGGAAGTGCTGGGCCTGCGGTGCCGCTGACAGACCCAGCTTCGCCCAGCTCACCACAATGGTCACAGAGGTCTGTACATAAGCAACGTTTTTATTATCTCTGCAGAGAGTGTTACCTAAAATAAAATGCTGCAGAAATTTCTGGTATTATTTTTCCTCACTTTTCTCTCTTCTTCAACAGGCGAAACCAATGGAGGTGCAAGCAACAAGGGACTTTTCTGAACCCAGAAAACTCACACTGGTGGCCAACGACCTTGTGACGGTCATAGACCATGGGTGGGTGAGGGAAAGGAGGGTGGGGCCAAAAGAGTAAAAGAAGAACTTTGACCAACACAATAGGCTTTTGTTAGGATGAAACAGGGGTTTAAATCAGCTCGCTTACAAAAGTGCATTCCAGCCGTGATCTCAGGGAGTCCTTGAACGCACTTTGCTTTGGTTTGTTTGAACAAGCAGCTATGAAGCTAACTTCACTGTGTTTTCAGTTTTTTTTATTACCTTCACAGAATAAGTTGATTTAAATCAGTCAACAAAAATACTTGGACACATGTAAATCCATAAAAAAGTTAACATAGTGGAATCTGATTTGGGTTTATAACCAAATGTTCTTCTTCTCTCTCTCTATCTCTCTGCAGCCTGGAGCTGAGTGAGTGGAGAGGCCAGAATCAGAGGACACTGTCGGTCGGCTGGTTTCCTGCGAGCCTCACGGTGCCGTCGCTCCCTCCTGTCACTGCTGCTCCCAACTCTTCCAGCAACCCCGGAGCCAACCCTGCCTCCAGCTCTGCCCACATCTCAGCCCCTCTGAAGGGCAGTCTGCAACACACCGGGCATGGAGACATCAAGCCCGAACGCTGCTGGGGAACACCGGAGAGCCTGGACGAGTCAGTGACACCCCTCATCCTCCTCATCCTTCATTTATTCTACTGAGACTCTTATATGTTTTGCTCCCCTATAACAGCATCTCCCTGTAGGACAGTTTAAATGTTGGTACAAAACAATACATCTGAAAAGCTCTTGATCTTTGCAGCAAAACCTAATGTTTATATTTGTTTGTGAGCGCTCAGAATTGTCTATTCGCAGTTTACTGACTGAGCCAAATTTAAAGTGATAAAGCAGTCAGGCTGTTTATGGCTCATTGTTATTTACACAGCAACATACTTGCTGGCTGCAGCTAAAAATATACCATCAAACAAAATAAACACACCTCCAGCAGCTGCAGCACTGTAGTGTCTTAGGGTGTGCATCGTTTTATTTCCCTGCAGCCTTTGCGGCCTCCTAATTTGTTGTCCCAACAAGCCAGTCTCCTACTTATTGCACATATCATGTAAAAAAATCCCATCTCAGGTCACTGAGTTTTATTGTAGAATAACTGGAGAACAGCGCTGAACTTTCACCTGCTGTCAGACAGTCCAGCTGTCAAACTAATGTGTTTCCTTTTCTGACCTGTGCAGCAGTGGCAGCTGGAGGCCGAGTCCTGCCAGGGAGAAGGAGGGATCCAATCTGCAGAAAATGGCAGGTAGGAACTAAAAATACAACCAGCTGCAGAGAATAGGCCCAGTGAGCAGAGCTGCAAGACGAGCCATACATCAGTGTACGCTCAACATCATGATGTGGCCCAATATCATCTTGGTGTTGGATATAATAATGTGGTAGTTTACAAAACTTAAATTGTTGTCTGTTCCTGGTCTGAGCGGTGAGATTTCTGAACGTCTGTTTTAACCAAGTAAAACTGACAATGAAGGGCTCCATCTGCTCGCCCATCTGTCCATCTGCTCGCTTATTTATTATTTAATTATTTTCTTTTGGGTCCCCATTAGCTCCCAGAAAGTGGTTGTCTTCCTATCCACAAAATAAATCCCATATTCTTCCATGAAAGTACCAGTAACCACAATATTTCACCTTAAAAATGTCAAGAGTCAGTTGAGGGTATTTGATTATATTTATATGAATAAGCTATTTATACATTTATTTATTTATGTTTTAATGACTTGTTTTAACTATTTTCTCATCTGATGACATTTGGCCTCTCCGCCCCCTAGTGGTTGTTTTAAGCATCATAACGCCCCCAACCAGGAACGTTCATGTAGCACTTTTATGTAATGCTACTAAGCTGTGCAGGCTGTGTCTGTAAAGATGTGTTAATGTCCTGAACGATGTGATATTTAACTGTACCTTATGATTTAAAAAGACTCCCTGCGTCCTCAGGTATGTCTCGCAGCCTGGAGTCAGTCTTGAGTGGACACCGGCCTCGAGCTCACACAGTCGGGGTGGTCAGAGTGGATCAGCAGGGCAGACTCATGCCCCCGGTCATGGCAGCTCATAGTGTGGTGATGCAGCAGGACCCCCGTCGGTTCAGCGAGGCCAGTATCATCCCCCCTCCTCGACCACCGCTCCCCAACCTGAAACGCTTGAACCTGAGGTCTCAGAGGAGACCCGCAGGCAATCCAGCCCCAGCCGCCCTCTGGCCCACACAGGTGGTCCCACCCCCTCAAACGCAGCCACAGCCTCAACCTCAACCTCAACCCCAGCCCCAGCCCCAGCCCCAGCACCTGCCCCAGCTGGGCGTCGGAGGCTCCAACCTGGCTAAAATGGCCCCCATGGCACGCTCGACTCCACAGCTGGATGACCACACAGACAACAGAGAGAGAGATCGAGAGAGGGAACGAGTCAGAGAGCGAGAGAAATCACCTCATGTGCAGCACACAAGAGACAGTCTCATCGCACAGGTACGAAACCAGTTCTCTTATTCTTCTTTCATTTTCTTTTTTTTTTTTTAGCTCAGAGGATTAAAAGTGTTGTTCTGCTCTGGTCAGATTATGGAGGCGGTACATGGAGTGACCACTGAAGAGGTTCATATTGCACTCCAGCGCAATGACTGGAACCCAGTGCGAGCTGAGCAGCAACTCAAGGTCAGACCATGAATTGACTGTCAACACAAGCACTGTACGAAATAAACACAAACATATATTTACCTCCATCTGCTGTTAGAAGCAACTGATGCAGCTTGGCAGTTTGTTCATATAGCCCCTTTCAACAAGGCAATACAGAGTGGTTTACAGAATAAAAGACATTATGACAAAATGTAAAAGAACACTAAGCGGTTCTCTCCTCTGAAGTACAATATCAACAATGTTATGTCTTCCATTATTAGATAATCTTGTGTTAAAAATCCAGTTTTAAGACCTACATTATTTTAGTTTATATTGTGTGTGCATGGTGCAGATTTCTAAATAAGGCTGTTTAATCAATTAACCAGAAACTAAACCAACATACAGAAAACCTGAATCTGCATTGAAGCTCCTATATATATATATAATGACATTTAGAGGCATGGAGTTTGTGCCCTGATGTGTGCAACAGGTTAATCAAGTTGTAACTTAACGGCATTTTTCTTGTGCATCTTATGCAAAAAAATATGTAGTTGAAAATATACATGAAATATACATGTTGTACTGCAGGCGACACCCACTCAGTACACACATGTCACAGCAGGTTTTTTCCAGTTGTTCTGCATTCAAATGCTGATGCAAAACACCTGTTCTCAGAAAGCAGAAAGTTTTCTGACCTCAAGTTTTGTTTATTCATTGTTTCTTCGCTCTCTAAACCTAAATACACGTCCACTGTATTTTGATGGCTGCGTCCTCTTCTTTATGTCCCCTCAGTTGGAGCAGCTGTACTCGCTGAGCCTCTGCTCCAGAGAGGACTGTCTGAGGATCCTCTCCAGGTACCAGTGGAACCTGCAGATTGCCAGCCGCTACCTCCTCAAGTGGTCTCGGGATGACAGGCCCGGCCCGGGAGAGAGGGAGCGACCCGTAGTTAGTGCAGAGAGACGAGTCTGAAGTGACTTTCTGGCTGATTTTACCTTTACCGATGCATGGATGGTTGACTTTTTCAGCAACATCCTGCTTTACAGTGACAAACTCTGACACTTGGAGCCTCTCAGCACAACAGTGAGACACCACCTCAGTATGGAAACAGGTGTGGGAGGTCAGTCCAGTGGAGATTACAACAGGATGATGAAGATGGATGAACGTAAAAAAACAAACTGCACAACTTAATGTTTCTGACTATTGTTTTTATTTGTTCTCGCATTTTCAGTGAGATGTTATCCTGCACAACGCAGACGTTATTTGCAAATAGTTTTTGTATCTTAATGAATTTGTATATATTGTGTTAGAAATTATTGTTTTGTTGAATAAAATTGATCATCTGGTCTGATCTTATTTTACACATCAAAGTATAAAATGTTTGCGAATGAAAAAAAAAAAGTCCGTAACACAGTTTTTTCCATTGTAATAACAACTAAAACCATATTTTTAGGGTTCACAGGATTCACACTGGACATGTGCAGACATGCTCCTAAATACTCTGCTTGCATTTCTCACTTGCTTCCAGGGGGTGGAGCAGTCAGGCATTCAGTCTGACTCCTCTTGTTGCATCTGAAGTGGGACATGAATGTAGTCTTGCTGTTAACATACATGCGAGCGGGTGAGACTGAAAGGAAGCTGAAACCGACACCAATAAAGTGTGTTGAGAAAGTCACCGGTAACTGAAGCAGAGGATTTTAGTGACACTGGCCAATGGCTAATTATGTGCCAGAAAATTAGAGACCGTATTTCCTTCTGAAGAAAAAATCTTTTTTTCCAAGCACAACCAGATGTGGGCCTTCCCCAGAATTTCCTGGACAGTCACCGGAGGAGAGGAACACAACACTCACAATAGCTTAATAAGGCGTTTATTTTATTTTTTAAGTACAGGGTATTTTTGTTTCTGTAAAAAATGTATTTCACAAACAAAAGACATCAGAGTTTTAGGAAAATTTTACAAAATAGTTTTGATAGAAAAACAGGAAACAGATGTGAACAGCTGCTGCCAGCTGCAGATATAACTGCCCAAAAAAGCAGTTTCTACAGATTAACATCACCCAATAAACAAATAACTGCATTAAATGTACTGTTCATGCTTTGGCTACTTCCTCTTTCCTTATCAGAGGTCAGACTGCACAAAGGCCGAAGGCAGCATATATGCACAGGCAATAACACACATTTAGTTACCGGCAATGTAATAGAAAGAGTCTGGATTTGAGAGCACTAGTGGCAACAAAGCCCCACTGGAGGCACACCCATGTTGTTTCTCAAGTATGATTAAAACAAGAATGATCATCAAATTCAGACAAATAGGTGCATTAAACAGCAATGAGCAACATTTGTGAACATCAACCTGCAAATGAGCTGAAAACAGAGTTCACGAGTTCACATTCAAATTCCTCAGACATCTCACTGGTGGAGGTTTTCCCAGGTCAGAGTAACATTCACTAACTTCTGCCCAACTTCTGCTCTTTATTTCCATTCTTTTTCTCTTTCCCTCAAAACGTCTTCCCATTTAACCTTAACCCACACTGACTCTCTTCTATCATTACACTGGCTCTAGTTCAACACAGTGGTATCGAGAGAAATGAGGAGGGCGAGGTTCGACCATGGTGTCAGTCTCCATGGCTACAACTAAAACAAAGCGGAGGCATGAGAGGATTTACCCTGCAGCCTTTGCTACAGTTAGTAGTTAGCTTATGTACAGTAGGCTTGAAACAGAGGGCTCTGAGGAAAAGAAAGGCAACAGAGAGGTAGAGAAAAAGCACTTTGGTAAATACTATCAGAATTCTTGCATTAACAACTTTGACTACATTCCTCTCTCTTTCACAACCACCACTTCCCTATATAAACGAAATAGCTGTGGCTGATGCTCATGTTTTCTATATTGTATATTTTATATTGGTCTATATTATACATGTTCCTATATCTTGTTGAAGTCTACACCCGTGCTAGCAGCTCTATGAGGTTATACTTAGGTACAACAGTGTTTCAAGCTAAATGCTAATGTCAGAGTGCTAAAATGCCCACAAACATGCTAGTGTGAAGCAGGTGTACGGTAATCTTTACAATGACAACCATGTTAGTTTAGCTTGCTTGCATGCTAACATTTGCTAATCACTTGACAAAAAAGCTCAACTGAGGATAATGAGAATGTCTTTAGTTTTAGGTATTTGGCCATAGACCCAAATACTGGACAAGTTACACTTCTGACCTGAAGACAGTGCTAAATGAAAAGTGAAGGGGTGACTGTCATTAGGATTCATCCTCTGAGGATCATGAATGATGGTACAAAATTTCAAAGTAATCCATCCATTAGTTATGGCTGTTTGTGGGGGACCAACAAATCAACACTGCCATCGGCTTGTATTTAGCATGGCTAAAAAGCAAGGCAATAATTACAACTTCTTCGAACATCCACAACAGTCTTACACTTATACTTCATCTATCGTAGTTTCTTCGTTGAGCATGAGTACAAGTACATTAATAATCAATAAACATACAGCATAAATATGAAATGTTAATGCCAGTGTAGCATAAAGCAAATTCAAATATCTATATTGATATCCACTCTTGTTTCTGTTTGTAGGCACTGAAAAAGACATTGAGGATTAGGTTTTCTTTGAGACTGAATCTTTGCTGGGAGTAATCGATTAAAAATAGACAAAAATGTCTACAGACTGTATGGAGTGTGAGGAATACTGGCAAAATGGCAGCCAGTCAGTAAGAGTTTGGATGGACTTTAAAAAAATCCGTGGCAGACATCTGGTATCAAGAGTTCATTCGTGTTGTTCTGTATGTGTGCATAAAAGGATCCTAGGGTTGGCACCATATTGGCTGGAATCTGGTGAAGGAGGGATTTTAAAAAACAAATGGAAAAACAAAGTAAATGAACAGAGTATGCATAACTCGAAACTGCTTGCTCCCATGTCGTTGTTTTCCTATCTTTTTTTCCTGTTAGGAAAACACAGTGCTGCGCTGGTTGGCCTCCCCAACCTTCTCGAAGAACATGAAATCCTGTGATGTGAGGACAAACAAGGAAAAGATCATCATTCAGCAACTTCCCACAAATTAAAATCAATGTTACTCAATAAGATTACGGACTCACAATGAGGAAGCAGGCTCCCATGAGTACAGCTTTCATCTTCACGTCCATGTCCAGTGGGAACTGGATGCCAAAGTTGTCCGTATCAGTGAAGACTTCTTTCAGAAGACCACTCCACTGCTTGCTGATACGACCGATAGCCTTGTCACTATCTTTCCCCTTAAGCTGCAGAGCAGAAACAAGTGGTCATCACTTGTTGTTAAAGACCCCCTCCAAAGAAAATCAAGATTTTAACCTTGTCAACATGTCCATATGATGTTTTTTATACAAGACATATGAGCAAAATAAGCAGTCAATGCCATGGCTGCGCATTTCCACCTTGGAACTGAAGTTAACCAAGGAGAGCTTCATAAAAATTGATTCAGAAAGGCAGGGTTAAAAGCATCATATAACCTAAGGAACCAATCAGGGCAGCCAAAATCAACCTGAAACCTTGTCAGTTCGGAGAGCCTGAGTTTGCATTAGCACAACCCCTAACACTGTGTCAGCCACTGCCAGTTGTGAGCTAACAAACAGCTTAAACAAATGAAATATGCTAATTATGCTAACTGTTCTGATACGTCTGCTAGTCACTGGTTTTGGTGCACAACACACTAATCATCTGAGTCTGGATCTGACGGAGGCTCACACACGAGGCTGAGTCTCTCTGCTCTTTCACCTGTGAACCTAGCACAAGCAGTGGTGGTGGGCGGGGCATAAGGCCTGAGCTAGATTTCTCAATGAGGAAGTAAGTGCAGTTGTGTTTCCATTCACAATTTTTTCCGCCACTTTTTATGTGGGAAAAACTATATTCAAGAATAGAAACCTGGCTCTGTCCAAAGGTTACAAAATCCTCCTACGAGCACCTCACTAAAGCTCACTATTTAACCATTTAACATTTAACAATATTCTTGTTTATTAAATTAAGTGGTTTAAGTTTTGCCATTAAATTGCGGTTGCCAGACAACCGTCAGAGACTCATCCAGACTCACAGCCAAGAAATAATCCTGCTTTAGAGGTGCTGCTAGGTTGACCCTCAATGAATTTATACGACAGTGGTGACTCTGATTCTCTGCAACAAGAAAATAAGTGTATTTGTATGTCAAATCATTCCCTTAAGCAAATGAACATAATATCTCAGTGACTGCTGTGAGTCATGGCCAAAAAAGCTCAGTTTTAGTAGATTATCTGAATGGATTTGTTACGGGACACTCTGGGCTGAACCACATAAAATTCACCCAGAAACAACAACTCTCCCAACTCACCTCAAAGTTGACGTCCCCACAGCAGTTGCAGGCAAAGCAGGGCCCTTCCAGCTTCAGCACCGTTTCCTTGTTTGCTCCCTGGATGGAAAACCGTGGCAAGAAAGGGTGCCAGTCCTGTTTGACGTAGCCTATGGTGGTGCCGGGTGGTGCCTGGACCTCCATCTGTGGGTTATATACATGTTTAGACACAAATGCTAACAAGACATAAAATTAGAAAGTGATTCTTTACAGCATTAAAATCTGTCTTTGTCTCTTAACACTGACAGCTATAAATAAATCGTCACGGGGCTACACAGCAGCTCACATGTGACAGCAGGAATGATAACTGAGACTGACGGCTCCATAATTGCACCACATAACAAAGGTAATACATCTCACATGGCTCCTGTCCGGTCAGTAAACAGAGCACGGCAGTATGTGAGAGTGGGAGCTTGGATTCGGGCCAATGGGAACGTATCATGGCCAGTCGATGCCAATGATGTGATTAAAGGGAGAGAGAAAGGTCTCAGAGGTGGAGGGATGGCAGAGGATTGGGGGAGTCAAGGAGATAGCCTGAACAAAGGGCCATTCATAGTCCTAACAAACCCCAGCCTGAGCAGTATGGTGCACAAAGACACTGAAACGCCACACGGCAACACAAGGCAAACCTGAGCCAGTGAAAGCTGTGAGGCTGAGGGTTTCTTTACTAGGACTAGACATAAAAATAGTTTTAGATCATTTGCCAAGGCTTTGAGACCTGTCTCATCACTGACAACACGTCTTTGCAGAGACAATGTTCCTGTTACCGTGGGTAAAAACAGTGAAAAATCAAGTTTTCATAGGGACCACTTGTTCATTAAAAAGCAGTTCTAGTGAAAATTGACTATCCAGAGTAAATAGGACATTGTCTCTGGAAAAAACACATTGCTGCTCAATTTTTTAAATTGAAACAGTCTTAGGATACAGTGGCAGTATTTTTTAGTAGAACAAATTAATTGTTGGTTTTGGTATTTGCATGACAGTAAAAATGTAGAACATCACGAAACTTGTGACCTCCATCAGGGAGGTTATGTTTTCACCCATGTCTGTTTGTTGGTTTGTTTGTTTGTTTGTCAGCAGAATTACGCAAAAAATACTGAACCGATTTGCAACAAACTTGATGGATGGAACATGGGCCAGAGAAGAACCCCTTTAATTTTGGTGTGGATCCAGGAATTTTTTGTATCACTTTTCTTAACTTTGATTGCCCATTTTTTGGCCATTTTCGACAGTTTCTCAGGAAATTATACTTCGATCTTGACAGAAAAAAAATCGGACATATTTATGATGTTAACATCTATGAGTTTGTACAGTCTGGTGCAGATCCAGATGATAACGTGAATCTGGTGGAAGAAAATGCTGAATACACATAACACACAGAGGTGTGCTTATTATGAATAGTAAGAAACAGCACATGCTTGCACAATGCACAATGCTTACATCTGCATTTCATTCAATATTCAAAGTGCAACTAATACAATTACACAACAGTGGTTACGTCATAGCAATGAGACAATTCACACAGCTGCAGAGCTGTATGAACTGTACAGTGCAACAGTTTTTACTGTCAGCTCTTTTTTTTATTGCTGCTTCGTAAGATTTTAATGTAGCACTTCCATTTTTGCTTTGGGTGATCGATGTGGTGTCTTTATGAGCAAGGCTAAAGTGTAAATCAAAAGGTTTAACAAACAAATGGTTGAATCTCTCCTCAGAATCAATATGGTTAAATATTAAGAACATGAATAACGGTAGGTATTATCTTGACACAGGTTGGGCAAATATTATAATTGTGATATCAGAGTGGTTGCACATAATTGGAGAGAGTAGTCAGGGTGATTTGAAGCCGAATGAACTATTGGACTGTTAAAATATTGGTCTTGGTGTGGTAAATCAATAGAAAGTGAGGTTTTAACAGCTGATTTCGACACTTACTGACTCATTTACACCCACCCACCCAAGCACACCCATACCCACAGAAACAAACACACCTCTTGGAGGCAGCAGGGACACCAGCAGGAGACACAGCGGAAAGGTCTTATGAGGCGGATGACCTCTCTGTCCATGTTGTCCTTGATCTTCATGTCGAAGCTGCGCAGCGAGCCGCAGCAGTTCCTGGTGCAGCAGTCATTCTTCTCTTTGGCCTTGTAGATCTTTTGGCCCAGACTGTTCTTTATCTCGTACTGGTTGTTGGTCTCAAACCCGATGAATGCTGGCCGTGGTTTAGAGGTGAGGGGAAAAAGGACAAAAGGTGGAAATGGTGAATAACAAAGCTTTGTTGATTAAAGAATTTCAAGTACAGGCGTTGTCTTATCATTATGATTTCTATTGTGAGGTTTAAAGCTTGTGGGTGTATCAAAAACTGACAAACTGCTGCTGTTTATGCCCTGTTTTCATGCCTTCGTGTCTTACCTTCCAGGAGTTCCACTTTTTGGTGAATCAGGATCTGGTCAATCTAAACCCACACCAGTGAAAGCAAAGTGAGAAAGACAAACTGAAAAATGACATAATTCTGTGACAGTAACAACACAAAAGTCAAGAGGAAATCAACAGTTTTTCGCTGCAAAATATATCTATCCTCAATTCTGAAAGTTTTATTCCTCTCGAAACAAGGAAGAAGCTGCAAAACAGTTTCCACTTGCTCGCAATGCAAATTAACTTAACTCATGAACTTTCATAAAGCCGTTGACTAACCTGACACTAGTTGCTACGGAAAAAAAACGAGGGTCGGAGTCTTGTTACCTTCTCTACTCTACTGTATTTACAAATGGTTTCCATTTTATGTTTGAGTGCATGAAGAGTTTGTTAGAGAGAAAGTAAAAGTCTTTGTTTACACTCTGTTGTAAGTTATCCTTTGATATTTGTACAAAGAAAAACCTACTGTTAGTGTCTTTACAAGTTCAGAAACTGAGAGGACAGAGGTCACACTACACTTCTCTTTTCTTTACTGTTCAAAGCAGACACTTGTACTTTGACTTCACCTGTATTGAAGAACAATAAACCACTAACATAAAAGGTAAATCACTTACAGCAGCAAAATAAAATGTATAATAATCTGGAAGCAGGTCACCTGACTTCACCAGCAAACTTTTTACTCATCTTAAAGAATTTCTAGTCCCAAAGCTATGTTTTTAATTTATTTTTTTCTCTGGCCTACCTGTGTGAGGTACTCAAGCCCTGGCGGAACCCCGACAGGAACCACACCTTGAGCTCCAACTGGGGCTGGGGAGATTCCTCCCGGCGGGCCACCATACTCCGGCCCTGGAACAGGGCCTGGCTGATACATGACCGGAGGTTGGCCTGGATTGTAGCCCATGTTGAAGCCTGGAGGAGGAGCTTGACTCGGGTCTCCATACCCCCCTGGAGGAACAGGATAAGGGGCTACAGAGTGGCCACCAGGCTGAGGCATGGGGTAGGGAGGATGGCTGTCTGGGTAACCTGGAAAAAAGACAGTGATGTTAGTATAACATCATCTTCAACAGGGGAATTCAGTCAAGTTTTATCTGACACAGTTTGAATAATTTGATAAATTTGTTGTTTATATTCGCTACAGATCTGTGACACACAGTACACAGTGTAGTCTCACACCTGATGACATTCAAATTAGAAGCAGAAGATGCTCATTTTCATAAACATACATATACGCCATGTTATAGACATTAAAACAACATAAACATTTTTTTTTTTTCCAAATCTTATTTCTCTGTCATGACTGCACCACAGTGAAAAAGACTAAGGGAGCCATGATCTAGGCGTGTCTCCATGATCTGTTCGGTGCTCGTGTGGGAGAGACCATGTGTGTTTACTGTGGATGATCTGGCTTTTCCCTGCTGGAACAGTAAAGCCAATTAGTTGCTTATTAGCAGCGCTGCAGTATGGACTGAAAGCCCTCAGAGGAGAGCAAGTAAACAGCTAATACTGGAAATACTGGACTGGGACATACAGGATTGGTCTAGTGTTTTTTTTAAAAAAAAAAAAACACTAGACCACTAGTAAATGAAAATGAATGAAATGAAAACTGGGTTTTATTAAAATGAGCTCAATAAACAGACATGTTATCTAATGACGCTCTTTATTTGGGTGTAAGTCAAGAGCTACCGGCTGTTATCTGACCAAAACAAGCAACACTAATCATTAGAGTTTACAAGTGGCAGTTTATAGCTGTGCCACTGTTTAAAACTTCTGTCTTCAGTTCCAGTGGCAGCCTGGATGCTTCATATTGTCTCAAAAGAAGAAAACCCCGTATATCAGTATCTGCTAATAACAGAAGCATCGTCTGAACTTAAAAAAAGAAAGCTAATGTTTGGGTCAAGTCTAAAGTAATGAGAAAATACTTAATCACCCACTCAATACACACAAATAACGATATGTGGCTCGCGCAGAGAGGGCTAAAAGAAGTGGCTGTGACAGAGGAGTGAATGAGGATGTCTGTATTTAATCAAGAGGAATGCTAACCGTCATGTGTTCACTCACTAACAGATGTTTGCCATGTAGAGTCACCACACAGTTTTAAAGAGTTTTACAGCAACAATCCATTTTCTCTCTTTCTCCTACGTACAGCTCGTTTCTTGTGGATTCTGCAGATTGTAAATGTATGTTTTAATGGATGGATGTTTGTTTCCCCAAAACAAATTCAGGAAAAAACAGCACTGTAGTTGAGAGGACAGGACAAAAAAGCCTCACGAGTGGATCTTTTTGCTGAATTTTGTCATTTTTCTCATGGACTTCAAAACTGCTCATGTATTTCTAATTTGATCCGGAAATATAAAAAGACATAGAGACATAGAAGACACAATATTTTGCAAATTGAGAAGTGTCCACATATAGGATTATATGAGGACACTTCTCATAAAACAATCAGTTTTTAAGTCAGTTAGCTGTTTAAGTCATTTTGCAAGCCAAAAGACAAACACTCGTCCAGCTTTTCTGCTTTTCCAGCTTAAATGTCTGTAAATTTAATATTGAATTGGATTGTGAACTGTAGTTTGAACAAAGCATGCAACTTTAAGACATTAATTGGTCTCTGAGAAATTATTTTTCACGATCAACCACTATATTTAACTAATCAAAACAAAAAGCACCAGATTCACTGAATAAATAAAAAGAATCGTTCCTTGCCACTCCTATTTCACCACAGCAAATCTCAATAACACTAACTCCAATACTATCACTGGTTCCCAGTACAATAAAAGTCTACCTATAGTCTTTACACCACATAATGGTTTGGCTCTTGCGTATGTTCCACACCTGCAGCCCTGTCAGACCCACATGTGGCACTTTGCTAAACGTGCTGCTGACGGGGTGCTAATACGAGCTCTTTCACAACTATTTTCACACTGAAAAGTGAACTGAAGCTCTCATTTCTCTGTATATGTGTGTGCTTACACAAGTCTGCAGCTTCTGCAGGGTGGGTGTGGTTAGTTTTTTGAGGGCAGGTGTTTTATGACACTGTTCCATTTCACATCACTTGTTGCAGTATGTATTTTAATATAAAGCTCATTGAGTTACTTGCATTGAAATGTGCTAATTAAATAAAATGCCCTTGCCTTGCCAACGACAGAAACGTTGTGTCATTCATTTCTATGGAATTTGTGTTGATTCACAACTGACAAAACTGGTCTTCCTGGTTGAAAGTGTGAGTGTGCTGGCCTTCAGCTTCAAAGTTACAGTTCGAAAGCAAATGAACCTTCATGTCACTTCTGCCTTTCTAAGAGCCTGATATCAAAAGAGGACGTGAATAAGGCATTTTGTGAACTCTCACGCTTGTTGTTGCTTCACCCGTTCCCACATTCTTCCTTTCTCTCGACTTGCAAAGAAGCAAGACAAAAATAGAAAATTGAACTTAAGTGTTCGCGCCCTCATGTGCAAACACTGACATGTGGATACACAACGAGACCTTTCACCTCTTAAACCAGTTCTTTTCCATGCAGAGGGAGGAGCATGCTCGATCAAAATCAGAAACGTTTTCAAGCAAGCATTCAAGCAATTCCTTTCATTTCACCACCTTGGGGAGGATAAATTTCGCAAGGCCACCGGAGGAATGTGGGGGCAGGACAAGGCGGTCATTCATTATACTGTGACGTTGATTGGACAGTTTTTGACAGGAAAGCCTGATGGAAACTTGATGTGTTCACAATAACTGTGGACACATGACACAACGGAAGAACTGAATAAGTAAGAAAGTTTTAGGCCTGAAATAAAAACATTATATTACGCTGTTAGAAACTGCAAGTGAAAAACTCACACCTCACATCACAGCTCTTAATTCTCCTCATTTTCTGTGTAAAAGTCAAACTAAGCATGGAAATCTGTTTTTCCCAGCTTCTTAGCTGTTGCTGTGGTAAGGCACTTACCAGGAGCAGACATGGCGAGTAGCTGGCTGAAATTTTTCTGGGCACAGAGTAAAACAAGGTCACACTTCCTGGTCTACTCCCAGGGCCTCTATGGGAAACAGGAGAAATAAAAGGGAAAGGGAGGGGGTCGTGATAAAAAAAAAAACAGAATGGAAGGAGGGGAGGGGGCATTGACCAGAAACAGAAAGTGAACATTGCAAAAAGAGTCAAAGACCAACAACATCTGACCTCATTCAGTTACACAGTCACATTGAGTGCCTCCTATATTATCATATACTCATGTAATGTTTAACACACATCACAATGGTTCACTAGTGTAAAGGGCAGCAAATGGCCGTGCTGATCTTAAGGCTGCATGTTTGAGAGCTAAGTACAATAAAACATGTCTCAGCAGAGGCTGGGAGATGGTGGGGGGCTGGTCATTTACAGTAATTCTCCACTGGCTCCCACTCTGGCTTATCCTGTGCTGCTCTCCATGTTTTTATTTTCCTCTCACAACCATTAGAAATTAGTAGATAAAGCTGAATTTCCGGTTTGGACGACATAACTACATCCAAATCCCCTATAAGGTGACCTGCCTACCCCTCCTCTCCAGCGGTATCTCTCCGCTTCACTGTGTCTGCTTAAAGCCTGATAATAAAAAAAAAAAAAAAAAAAACCTGAACACCAATCCTCGCTGTTTTAACTGAGAAAAAACAAACAAACGGGAAACTGAAAGTGAAATCTCACCTCTCTGGCAGCTGGTGTCCTCTCTGTCCCAACCAGAAAAGATACAGTAAAAAAAAAAACAATGAGAGAAAATTGAGAGAAAACCCCAATCCTCGGAGCCAAGGCGTCTTCCTACCTTCACCAGTTTCTGGCGTTTAGCTGCCGCTGCCACTCCTCCCTCCCATCACTTTTTCTTTTTTTATATTCTCCACCCCCTTCAGGTTCATATGACCATACGAGATCCAAACATGCACATTATCATCTGCTGCACGGAAACAAGGACATATTTCATCTACTCTCATTAAGGTTCACCGTCTCCCCACATCCCAGCATGATCATAGATGTGCACAGAGTAAATATTAAATATCATCAGCGCCTGCAGCAGATAAACATGGTGTTCAAAACAAACACCAGAGGGCGCTAATACCCCAGGAATGGACTGAAACTGTAGAAAACATTTACAGTCAAAAGTATCATGAAATAAAAGGTACAGCTGGCCACTGTTGGAGAGTTATCATTTAATCTCTACTTATATTTTTTCATATTTTAGAAACTGGCCAAATGTTTTACATGTGTAAATAATAAATATAACAAATAAATAAATAACCAGTAACTATAACTGTAGATAAATGTTTAGAATTTAGTAAAGGTGTTTGTTTCTCAGATGTAAAGTTATATTAGCACAAAATGGAAATACAAGCAAAAAGTAAATATACTTACTTTCAACTACTGACTCCAACTAAATGAAAATGAACAAACTACACTAATCTAAAAGGAAAACAAAACAGTTTAACTAGACTAAAATATCTAAATTAAACAAATTAGCTATTAGCTCCACCAAATTTAACCAGCCACACTAAATTAGCCGACTGAATTATGTTAGCTTGCTAACTGTTTCATTTCTGGACTAAACCACAGCAAACCTGATGAAATAGATTAAATTTAGAATTTAAGTCAAATAATTATGTGAATTATGTGAAACATGAAAGGGTTAGCTATTAGCATAAGTTATTTACAAACCAACAGAGAGCTAGCTTCAGATTTTTTAGCTTACTTATCTCGCTGTTTTGATTCTGCAGTCTCCACAATAAAGCCCTTAAGCAGTCGTTTCCAACAAAAAAAAAAAAAAAAAAACAAAAAATAAATTAAATAAATTAAATCCAGTCTACACAGTCTGTCCACCAACAAGTGGCAGACAAAGTTAGTGACATTTGAAGAAAGTCAAACATTAGCCGCTAACTAGCTTACATACCTTGTCAGTGTCTTCTCAAAGGTTGGTGAGGACCTGGACATATGTAGGAAACAAAACAAAAGATATAGATGAAAAATAATAGAGTGAATAATGGACTTGCATTTGTCAGATGGGAAGAAACACCAATATTCCTCTGGTTGTGTTGGATGTGTAATACAACTGTTTGCTAAGCAGCTAATGTTACCGCGTCCGTCTTTAGTTCCCTATTGCCCAAAAATCAAATGGTGCAGCTTTAAGCAAAGCCACAATAATCCAAAAAAAACTTTATGTAAAAAAAGAAAGAAACATTTTTAAACTACTTTAGACACTGCTTTATACACATATGGTATTTGAGCTTGTTATAGATGTTTTTCTGAGGTCAAACAGTGGTAGAGGAATCATCACATGCTTATTAGGCAGCAGCATTATATTATATTATATTATATTATATTATATTATATTATATTATATTATATTATATTATATTATATTATATTATATTATATTATATTATATTATATTATATTATATTATATTATATTATAACCATTACTGATACATTACTGGCTAAGCCCATAATTATAGGCCACTGGGTAAGTTGATATAATAGTCCATCATATTTTATATATGAGCTACTTTGTACGTAATTATCCATCTGTAAATTAACTGAGTAAAGGTCTCTAATAAATGTAATGGAATAAAAACTACAATATTTCCTTTTGAAATGTAGTCGCAAGTAGAAACTGGCATATTCTCAAGTACAATCCAGGAGACTCATGGTTAGTATCTAGCTAGATCTGCTGTACATGGAGTGGGCAGCTGGATCTCTAAGAGCTTCACGGGATCTAAGATTAAAATTGAGGCATGCACATGGGAAATACTGACTTAGCTACCAAATGAATTATACGCAACTGATTAACCAACTGATTGACTCATAAACTGCCCGGTTTAATGTTATGGTTGCAGTAAAAGGAGATGATCACTACATTCCTCCTCCCGTGTAAAACAGAATCGCTGTTAATGTCATTGGTTACGACTATGCTTTTCCTGCAACAACAAGTCAAAATGTCTACTATTCCTTTTTTATCACCACTGACAACAACCCCTTTTGTTCATTTCATGTGTTCATCTGCCAGTGCTTCAGGAGCACAAATGGCTGAACAGACATGAAATTTCTGGACCAATTAAATCTGGCAAATATCTTGTTTGTTTACTGTTTATATATTTTTTCCTGTTAATGTTTTCTGAGATTGCTCACATGTGTGGAGGGAACAGTCTCTGCTGAGTCTAGGCTATATTTGGCACCTGCTGCAGCGCCTGATACTTATAGGGCACTGTACCAGGGCGGGGTATGAGGGAAGTCATTCAACACACATGCACACACACACACACACACACACACTGGACACATTAAGTGTACCCAAAGCAAACCTTCACCTTCATAATAAGGCAAAAAGTTACAGCATATACTGTACTTTTTTGTAATATACCAACTTTCATGCTCACTCTTGATTGGTGCAGTTAAAGTGCCCTGTTTTCAACCTGCTAATATTGTAGATCTATTTAATGCATTCACAATATATAATGATTACAGTGCACTATTTTTGTGCTACTTTTTGCCACGTATTTAAGAACTATAAATATATATTTAATACATCTGAAATGTTTAATAGATTACAAACCTAAATATCATGTATGAAATTGTAGTTTGACTATGCTTAAGTATGTATATCAAATACAAAAAATGTATTTAAATACAATTAATTATAAGTTAATGTCTCAACAAAAAAAAAGTGTAGTCAAGTGCAGACAGAGGACCACTTTGCTTATTCACCACTCTCACACGGGTATGATAGATATGAAGCTCGAGCTAGCAGGCGGTTTGCTTTGCTTAGCACAAAGGAAATCAATGCACCCAGACAAACAATAGTCAGGCACATGATATAAGATGATATAAAAGATATAAAATGTTAATTTGTAGGTTTAAGATGCGGGTGTTACCTTTGGAGAGAGCTAGCTGTTACCTCCAGTCCTTGTGCAAATCTAAGCTAACTAGCTTCTGGCTGTAGCTCCATATTATTGTGCACACATGGTATAATTTTCTCATCTAACGCGCAGCAAGAAACCAAATGAGTATATACCCCAACTTAAATATCTTTAAAACGCAATGAAAATAGGTATAATTTTTCTTAATGACTCCTGAATGTGATTTGAGTAAACTTGTGCCAACACAAACTGCACCGGCATCCACTTAACTTACCTAAACCTGATGCTGATATTAACTCTAAACCTGAAGCCCAAACCATAAACTGACCTCTTGGCGAAGTGAAAATGTCCTCATTTTGTAGGATTCTCCTCAAGTTTACATCTTCAGGAGGACATTAGGTCCTGTATTGCGGTAAGAGAACACAGTCACACACCCAGGCAGAGGCCCCTAATGATGCCTGTCCCTGATAAAGGAGGTAATCAGTGCAGCCTATCTGGCCTCTGCCCCTGCTGACATGCTGCCAGCCTTGCCTTGGTTTATTTATACATGCCTGATCTATCAGCACTGGCTCTATGTTTGGTGAGCCTCAGCGTCCCAAAATAGAAATAATTAGGACAGGGCGGGAAAAGAGGAAAAGTGAAAACGTGTCTGAACGCGCATATGCTGAGTGGATCCCTCCACCCCGACGGCCCCATCCCCTGCCAATCTCTCCATCCATCCCTGCTACACTGTCTCCTCTCTGTTTTGTTTTCTGAGGGGTGGAGAGAGTTGTGTGTGGTCTGAATTGGGTGGCTATCCGCCGGTGAAGTCAGGCGAAGCAGAGTGATCAAGTCCTGCAGTTTGCCACACACACTGGGCTCCTGATACTATCTCTGATCTCACTGTGCTTTTCTTTGGCTCTTTAAACCCAAACACATTGAATTAGTGCAGATATAAATATGTGAGTCAGTAATTAATTAATCATCTCTGTCTGTCAATTACCCATTTAAGTTTATGCCAAATAGTTATTTGGCTTCCTTATTTTCCGGTTTTTATAGATGTTGTTAAGCAGTCACTTTTGGCTCCAGTACCCTCTGATGGCAGCAGTCATGATTTTGAGCATTTTATAGATTAAAAAAACTACTTAAAAACAAAGCACAACTAACTTCAACAAATCTAAATAACAGATAGGCTTCGTCAACAATTCAAAATCACTGTGTATGGACTGATGTGGCAGGTAACTTGGTTATTACTGAGTCCTTAAGGTCTTGTTTCCTGAAACAAGCTTTAAACAAATCTATGTGTTCTGTTCCAAAAAAATAGTTTCAACAATTTTGTAGAAATGAGTGTCAGCGTCTTACATGTAAACTCCCTGTATGGAATAATAAAAAAATGACATGAAAAAGTTAAATGATCAAACGGCATTGGCTAATTAAGTGCCTTGTTTTGGCTTGACTCACTTTTAGGACTTATTTAAAGACAAAGAAATTACTTGATATGATGACATTTTTAGGTGTGTAATTCATTTATAAAATGTAGTTGTATAACATAATGATTCCAACCAAAACATGACTGAGCAAAATGTGTAATTGAGATTTTTGTTTCACATGTATTCAGAGGTTTTGATGTATTGCACAACAATGGAGCACAGTTCATTGAACTGAACAAACATCAGATGATTATATGAGTAATTCTGCAGTTGAATCATCCCAAAAATCCCCATCAAGTAATTTCTGTTCTTTATTGAGATCTAAAAGTCTTGTTTCCTTAAAACAATGTGTAATTATAACTTATAATTTAAGTTTTTGCTTAAATGTATTTATTTATTTTCCATGTATGTAGAATCAGGTCTGGTGCAATGTTGGAACCCAGTTCACTGCAATGAACATAAGTATTTTAGATGTAATTTTTGCACACGTTTAAGATTGTCTTGACATATATCCGCAAAAGGAAACATTTCTATTATCATAATGTTGATTTCAGCCGTATCACTCAGCTGAAATAACAGACCAACTGCTCATATGAGGGGATCTTTCAGGCATGTTCATGTGGTTAAAAGAATACGGGTAATCTAGCTGTCGCCGGCCTGAGGGTGATGTATTATCCCAAGGCAAGTCAACATCCTCAACAATGGCCTTATCACGCTCCGATCTCTCCTCATGCGGCGGCAAGGAAAGTGGAAGAGGGCGTGGGGGTGGAATGGTGTGTATGTGCATATGTATGTTCGTGTGTCAAGGCGTGTTGTCAGCACTTCAGATCTCCTCAGAGTGGCTTCAGAGGTTTGAAAATAATGATGACAAAGCTGGGCAGCAAGGCGGCAGATGTAATTGGCATTTCTGAACACACACACAAACACACACACACAAACACACACACTTAGCCTAAACACCCCTTGGTGCCAGTCCCATAATATAAACCCACCCTAGATGCATGGCTACAAATACCCTCCAAACTGGTCAGGCAGCTCAGAAGACGCAGCGCTGCAACCGAAATCTTTGAGGACAGAACTGCACAGAGAAATCGGAAGATTTAAGGTAAGCATACAGTCGCTTTTGTGTTACTGTTTCCCTGCAGTGAATCAGACCCGTGAAACTGACTGTTTTTTTACTCTGCTCAGATGCTTTGCTCCAGGTGTATGCTACCTGTCCTGGCTCTTTACCTGTTGCTGGAGGAGCTATCTGCTGCTGTGTTGCCAAGCAGGCTCAGAAACAAAAGGGTAGGCTTTCACACACAGACACTTTGTCACCTCTTGGACAAACAAATCAAATGCCTGCAGGCAAATAATCCAATGTAGCGTATTTGTCTTTTAATAACATGATTATTCTCTGCAGGAACTCAACTGGCTGGACCAAGAGCTCCTCTCCCGCCTGCCTGATCGCTCAGACCGGGGAGACCTTTCTGTGGGCGATGCAGGGGAGATGGGCAGGGATGTGGACAGTCGCCCTTCTCATTCAGAGACTTTCTTGGCCCCGACAGAACACCAACGCCAGCGCCAAAACCAGTACCAGTACCAACGCAAAGCCAACGAAAAGAGGTGAGGACGAATGAAAGGGAGTGACAGAAACCTAGTGTCACACGGTTTGAATGGGTTCAGACTCTGAGAGGTAGATTTGTAGTCACACATAATGAAATTAACAGAAATAAAGCTTTACAAAATAGTATGGGTAATTAGGGTAATGACAGGGTAATTACAAATGTAATTAACTCACAACTTAAGTAATTCAAATAGCTACTTATTTTATATCAACTATCATCTAAATCATTGTGACAGATTTGAAGGCTACAGCGATAAATATAAAATTTCACAAATTTGTGACAAATTTTAAATTCTGTTTCCTGTAATATAAATATTTCTTTCTTCATTTCGCTGATAAGTACACATAATGAAGATGATATAACTTTAAGATGCTTTTGCTGTTTTGTGGAGCTTTCTTCCTTTAACTAAAATAAGTGTTTTTTTTTGTGGTCGAAAGTGTAAGTTATATGTTTTCAGTCACCATACATGATTGAAGTTGAGTATTTTGGACTGAGCTTCTTTTTTCTCTTTCTTTGTCCACAGGAGGAAGGTTGCTCCTCTGGACACTATTGGCAGCTTTCAAATGTCAAGTTTCCGAAACCAAAAGGTGAATATTGATAGAAAAAATGCTTTTTTGAAAACTGTTAAAGCCACTACACTTGCAGCTACATTGAGACGAATGGGCGCCCAGACACATTGTCTAGCATTGCGTTGACTTACTCTTTATTATATTTCTCGAACGAAGGATTAGATGACTACTATTTCACATCATTTCTATAGACAGTTTTCAACTTGCATGGCTTGTCCAGTTTTGCCACAACACTAGGAGCCATTTCTAGAGTACAATGGTTTATCATTAATAATTCATAAAGACCTTGTTCTTGTCTCATGAAGAACTGAGCATTCTGGTACTCTGTTGCAGGATGAGCCTGACCTCTACTGGGAAGATTACAGGGACTAAAAAGAAACTCCAGCAGATGAGCTCTTCCTCACATTTTTTCAATGCCAATTCATGTGTGAACCTTGTTATTTGTACCATATTTATTCATTAACTCTATTTAACTCACTGCCATACTAACAAGTGAGATGCCTGTCAGCCATCTCCCCCTGCTGGTTGAAGGCACAAACATGACAAACACGTTGCTGTGTGCTAATATCTAATAAAGTGTGACAGAAGACCTGTTTCAGATGTATTCGTTTTTTGTCCTTTAAATACAAATGATTCAACATATCATATTTATGTTCCCAAAGACTTTTATTTTTTAAGCTACAATTAAAGAAAACAATATCAGACTGCAGAAAATATAGATTTTGCTTGGGTATTTTCTCTCTTCACTTTCACATATGTACAGTTGTTTAAGAACAGGATATGTACACAGAATTGAAGTTGTAGAGAGAGTGCAACTGCTACTGGAGACTTACCAAGACTCTCCCACCAACGAAAGAAAAGCACATGGTAAAACCAAACAACATAAACAAATGCCACAACCTACGCGGCGTCAACTTATTTTCTGTACAACTACAACTTTGTTCTCGATGTGAGACAATCTTAAGTCCATTCTCTGATGCGGGCGCATCTCTAAACCCGCTTCTCAGAAAGCTAAGAAATAAACAATTATGTGAAATAGAAAAACAAATATTTTACAACCATTCATAAACAAGCCTCGGAGCCACTTTGACATTGTAAAGCACTGCCAAACCATTCATCTTACAGCAACATTACCCCCTCAGACGATGAGTTTTTAAACAAGAAAAACAATGACCAAACATCAAAATAGAACAGCTTTCAATGTAAATGTTGTTCATGGTAAATGGCTATCAATGATTGATTAACAGCCGGACAGGGAGAAACATTAAGCGCTCAATCATGAATGTACACAGCTACATGCCAAGTACAGATTTAATCAGCTGTAGCTCATCATGTTCCCAGTACCATCCACATATGTAGTGGAAATGGTATCTGGGGTTATATTTAAAAAGTGCACTGCTCAAAGAATTGTCTGTGTGCAATCTGAAATTTAGCAATTTAGACGCAATTGCAGATGCAAAATAATACGTTAGCTGATTCCATTAATTCAAAGATCACTTATTCTAGAGGAGTGAGATCTCTACATTTTAGCGTTCAGTGGTTGCCACTGACAACAAAAAAAATTAAAAAAATAAAGCAAACTTAAAAATAAACTTGCCAAAATATGACGGAAAATAAAATGAGCTGCCCATCTAGCATTGACATATTTCTATTCAAATAACAGGAGTGACATTTTCCCAATTCTTAAGCTATACATTTGTCAATGTGTAAAACTTTCACTGATTTAAAGCCGAGAGGAAAAGGCTTTCCAACTGAAATTGGTACTCTTTGAGACACTAAAGGAAAATTTCACTGATTTGTCAATATCCTTGAGAAATAACTTACAAGTCAAAACGCACTTTCAGTGAATATGAGAACACATGTAAAAATATATGTGCACATCACTAGCACAGAATATGACAATAAAGCCAATTAATTTGAGGATTAATTAGTAACAAATAAATGATTCTCCACTGTCATTGTCACCTTCTGTCCAGTTCTTCACAATAGCCAAAGAAAAAAAAGACTACGAAAAAAACAAACAAAAACAAACAAAAAAACAGTGAGGGATAAATAAGAATGGTTGTGATTGTCAAAAGAAATCCTACAAACTGACAATACAGTTGCCATCCAGGTGATAATTTAGGCTGTTTTGGCTGTAGGCATCAAAGAAAATAAGTGTCAGAGGACAGCAAAAACAGGCAGGGTGATCCTCGTCCCTCCCATCCTCTTCATCTTTAGGTGTCTTTTTTGTGTCCTGACCGCCGCAAGTCCCTGCACTTGTGGCAGTAAAAGATGTCGGGAACGTTGGACTTCTTGATCTTTGCGCATGACAAGTGCACCCATATGCCACACTGGTTGCACTCGATCATTGGCCGCCCTGCGAATGGCTTCCCACAGTAACAGGTGATCAAGTCCCACGAATCATCCCCTGTGTTGATATAGAGAACACAGTTAATAGACCATTACTGCTGACAAAGACTATTATATGCAGATATTAGCTACTGAGAAAAACAGGTTACACAGAAATTACACTCAAAGGGTCTGCACTCAAAGATTTTCTTATTAAATGCAGATCTTTTTTTTTTTTTTTTAAAGAATATTTAAAAAATTATGGTAATTTCAAGCAAAAAACAAAAATAATCACAATTACATACCTGACTCCACCATGATGTCTTCATCTGCGATCCAAGTCTCACCCTCACTGGAGCTCATCTCTGCTTCCCTGATGGACTCATCTGGCTGTATCTTCCCCAGGCCCTGCATGCTCGGGGTGGAGCCCCCATGCACCGTCAGCTCCTCTCTGATGGGTCGTACCTCTGTGTGTGTATGCCGTGCCTCTGAGTCTGTCTCACTTTGAGCAGCGGAACTCTTGAGCTTCTTCGGTTTTGGCTGTTTAGAGTTTTTGCTGCGTTTGATGCGGGCTCTTTTCTCACCTTCACTGCTGCCGCTATCTCCTGCCGTCATGGCAGAACCCAGTGACAGCTTTTTCAGTTTTTTGTCCTTTTTGCGCTCTGCCTTAGTGCTGGCCTGGCTCTCATACAGGGAGTCTTTAAGGCGCATCTTGTCCAGCAGAGTGCTATCAGAGTGCATGCGGCGAATATTTTTGCCCTTATTTGCTCGAGCTTTACGGACAAATGTATGGATGGTGTGGATGTCAGAGCTTCCATCTGCCCAAGTATTGCCCATGGAGCTGCTGCTGCCTCCACCACCTCCATCTGCTGACAACCCTGAACTGTGTGCAGAGCTGGATGATGTCGGGGACCATGAGCTCTCCTACAACACAATGAAGACAAGACATTTTGGTATTTGCTCACAACTTGGGCAAGGTAGGCAATAACGGTCATTTCTAATTTCCACAGTGATATTCAAAGCAGTTTACCTCTTTTGGACTTGGGATGTAACCAGCATACGCCAGGACAAAGCTGCAGAACTTGTTGAAGTCCTCAACAGTCCTCTTTTTCCTCTCTGGGGGCTACAGAAAGCAGACCTTAGTTAAAGAAAGTTCAGCTAACCTAGACAAGCTCCAACAATAGAAAGCTACCAAATTACTACTCAAGAGTATTCTAAGAAATATTACAATGTACTCACCAAAGGTTCCGTTTTGCACGTCAACAGCGAATCTGGTGAAATAAAAAAATAAAAATATAAGTCACAAGTGAACCCGTCTTATTTTCACAGAAACAGCCAACACACAGAAGCCTCCAGGGGTACGATTACACACGAGTGGGCTAACGCTAGCATTAGCTTGCTAACACGGTTCAATAACTCAGCCAAGGTTGTTATTGCAGAAATATGGAGCATGTTTAAGACCCACGTTTGTTGACAGACTTCGCCGGTAACAGTTTGAGAGTAAAATCAGCAGGGTTGCCGTCTGATCTTAATGCTAACTAGTTGCCAAAAAACCGCAACCGGTGTCACTCGATCACTGACTGAACTTTACACAAAGTCTGGATATTTCGGCATCAGCCATGAATAACTGTTGATCAATTTCACACCCAGTTCAAACAAACTGTTGATTTTCTAAAGGAGTTGCTAAGGCAGCGGAGTTTGTTGGCTGCCAAGCTTTTAACTTGTCATTTTGTGCTGTCTGGATACTACCTGCTAACGTTAGCTGACATTTAGATTGGAAGCTAACAACACGTTAACCCGCAAATATGGTTTGAAATGGTTTAATGCGTCCATCACTGATTTATACATTTAACAAATTTTAAACCAAAATCAAAAGGTATAAGTGTGTATTGCTAACTGCTAATTCAGAATCTTAAGAGAGTTAACTTTTGCTGAACTAGCTTATCACGCTGGCTTTCTTGAAATGGAAGTGGGAGGCTCGGTAGCTATGCTAGCTCAGTGTTAGCAAGGTGTAACGTTTAATCGGCCGTGTTGTTAGCATTGAAGTTTCAGTTTATGTTTAAAATAAAGTTTTTCGTGACTGACAAGAAAGTTATTTTAACTTAAAACGGACGAGCTGGGAAGTGTTTCAGCGAGGTTTGTCGGGCAACGTTAGCCATCCAGCTATTAACGTTAAGCTAGGTGGGTCGGCGCCTTAACTAACTAGCAAGCTAATTTAACTGTGCAGTGAAGATTAACGTTAGGTTAGCTAACTACCATTAATCTTTAAACGCCAAATCATCGATATTGACTTTAACGCAACTTTTATAGCATTTTGACGACAAAACATAAGTTTGTCAAGAGCAAGGCATGTTATTAATACAGCATACGCAACCAAACGTAATATTAACGTTAGCCATAACTTACATTAGGTAATCTGCTTTAATGTCCGTCAAATACGACGGACAGATTTCAACAGTTAACAGATTAACACCACAAGGGAACAGTTCGTTTCGTGTTTCGGTGTTGATACTGACGAAACATACCTTGGTGCTCAGACATTATGTCAAGCATTGTCGCCTCACCGACAAGGCCTCGATCCAACAAACAGAAGCAGCAGGCGAGCTAGCCGGAGAATAGCGGCCGTCGCGCTGTGCTCTCCCCCGGCGTGGCTGCACCTTACCGCCGGCCAACTTTAGCAGCAGCAAGCCAAGGGCGCGTAGGACTAAAAGACACTCTTCCTCAAAAAGCTGTCCACTGTGGGGTCGAAGCTGTAGTATTCCCTCGCTGGGGATCCGTTAACAGCTAGCGTTAACGGACCAAAAGCAAACCGCCTCTGGCCACACTAACGTTATTAGCCAGACAAAATACTAATTCCTCTGTCGTCTATCGTGCTGAACTTAAAGCTCCGTTTTCTCCGTCACTTCATTTATTTAACCGCCAGGACTGAAATACGTCAGAACTGTAAAATCCCTTGGATAAACGCGAGTACTAGCTAATGTAGGTCCATAATGTGAACTTCTCCGATGAAGTTTTTCGTTTCTTCGCTGTCCGCATACAAAACGACTGGAGTTTTGACTTTATTCCGCACGGTCTTCTCCGTGCGCGGCAGAAGCCTCTTGATGCTGCCAGCGCAGTGTGTCTTGCGGTGCATACTGGGTAACGTAGTTTATTACGCAGACATTCGCCCCGACACAAACATGGCTTCTGAATGTTATCGAACTGCATTTCCCATCTGTGATCACAACTACGTTCTCGGGGAATTCTGGGATATGAAGTTTTTAAGTATTTCTATGCCAAACATGTTACCTAGCGAAAAATGCTGGACTTGTGAAGGTTTTATGTCCCGTGAAATATAATTTGCTGCGACTTCTAGTGATCGCCTTTCTAAACTTTGAGAGATGCCGTTTTTCTGACGTTAAATTACAGAATTCTTCGTGTTTTGTTGTGGTATTTACGTTTCAATAGACGGTGGATCAACAGCATGCTAACTAGCTAAAGCTACCTGGACTTTACATAGTTGCTTTATACAATACCATGTTGCCTGAATTATTGCAAGGCACTGATGCTGGAGGATTTCTCATAATACAAGGTAAATGCCTTAGTAAATTTAGGTGTAAATTGCAAACAGTAACTGTCCTGTGAATTTCAGGAACAGCATAAAGTCATGTAACTTATACTTGCATTCATAGACACTGTGAGGTATTCTGGTCGACACCTCCTGAAGAGCTTCATCACTTCTGCACTGAGCAGGTACTTGAAAAATGTTTATGGTGACAGATTCGTTATGTCTGTCCTATTACTCGTCAGTATTTCCAAGATAGTTAATTTCCTAAAATCAACATTGACTTGTGTAATGAATTTAGGGAGGAATCTGTCCATGTCCTTGGCTTTGACGTCAGTGAGGAAGAGCTGAGAGATGGATTAAAAGGATCACCCACTCAGAGGTAACTAAGATCACTGCTGAAACGATTCATTGATCAATAGCCACCTACTCTGATATTGGCGAATAGTTCATTTACCAAGCTAAATGCCAAACATTCACAGGTTCCAACTTCTCAAATTTGTTCCTTTCCTCTGTTTTATATCTTTGTAATCTAATTTTCTTTGGGTTTTATACTATTGATGAAACAAAACAAGCAAAACATTCAAAGCGAAACAACAAAATATGTCATGTTGAATTGTCGAAAACTGTAACTTGTGTTAAATTTTTTAGACTAAATGATTAATCAGTCGATCAATAATAATGGAAATAATAGTTTGCTGCATCCCTTTTTATTATGCACTTTATTTAACCTATAACCAAACTGACCATTAATCAACTATTTCTGTCACTTCAGGCTACACTTTCACAATGCTTTCACAGACCCCCTTGGCTGGACTGATCGCCCAGCTTTCACAGTTCACCAGTTCAATTTTGAGGAACTTACACACGTGGTCAAGCAAACATCACAACCCAAACCAGCTACCTTGATAATCGACTCTCTTTCATGGATTTTGAGGCATGTCAGTCCTTCGGCTGTTTGCAAGACTCTTCAGCAACTTAAAAAAGGTGATAAATTATCCTCTAAATGTCTGTATGTCAGTGCGATGTCCAGATTTTATGTAGTTATGCTGAATGAAGGAAGATATGGCATCCAGGCTTTAGGAGTGGCTGTAAAGCTTGTTGCTTGAATTTTCTTTCAGGAAAAAATAAGCATAATACACCAGTAAAAATATTTATGAAACGTGTCTCAAAGTGCACCATCCTATTGTCAAATTAAAAATCTATCCTTTTGTCAAATAAAAAAAAAAGCTTTCTGAATGCACCATCCTATTGTTAAATTATCATATTTGATTGATTCCAAAGCGCTGTGTGAATGAGTGTGTGAATAGGTGAATGTGGCTTCCATTGAAGTGGATAATAAGACTAAAAAAAAACACCATACAAGTGCAGCCCATTTACCATTTTGAGGAAGGTGAAACTGTAAGACTATGCAGTAACTCCATTATTAAAGATTTTTTTTCTGTCCTGTGTTTTCATTAGGGGTAGCTGTGAGAGCTATTATTGGTCTGCTCCATGCAGATATGCATCAGAGAGGTACAGTGGGAAGTTTACGCCATTTGGCTTCTTCAGTCATCACTGTAGCACCTGGAATGAAGGGAGACGAAGCAGTGGCAAAGATAACAAAGCGCTCAAAATCTGGGAAGGTTATGCAAGATGTAAGCAGTTTTTCCTCTGGGATGACTATTTTGTGTTTCTTCTGTTTTAAAAATGATTGATAACTTTACTTTTTGTGCTTAGGAGGAGATTTTCAACATCAAAGAGGATTTTACAGTCATAGTACAAAGCAAGCCCAGCCATATTGGACCCAAACAGCCAGACTCTGAGGAACAGGAGGTGCAATATAATACGTTAATTGTATGAAATGAATAGAATTTAAAAAGAGTTCATACATGGCAGGACTGAAAATGTTCTTGTTTTTTGTGTTTGTGTAGATGGACCCAACGGCTAACTTGACCTTCAACCTTCGCTTATCTGACACAGAGCGCGAAGCCAAGGAGAAACTTGCACTTCCCTTTGTGTTCAGTAAAGAGAAGTGAGAAACTTTTCTAGAATTATCATATTTTTTAAACTGTCCTTTTTTAATTTTTTAAAAACACTGTCTCCTTTTTATCCGAAGGAAAACAGCTCTGCTCCACTCTGGCCCAGGTTCAGGACGAATTCTGTATGAGCCTGATGCCAATGACGACTACGACCAGGAGGATCCAGATGATGATCTCGACGTGTAGGGTTAGGGGATAAAATCCACTGAGAGCCCAGACGATCCTTTGTTATTGAAGAAACTGAGTTGCTTTCTGCCTTGCAGTTTCACAGCCTTATGACCATCTCATGGAGCTTTGAAATCTGTATTATGTTTACAAAATATTTTTTACCTATCCTTATTGATCACTTTAATTTCATTTTTTTTCTTATCGAATAAAAGTTGGTTATTATATTATTACTTTATGCCACAGTTTGCTTTTTTATAAAACTGATTGATGTACATATAATGTATGATCTCATGCGCTTGCCATAGCTATCCACTACCTTTTACATTATTATTTATTGCAGTTCCCAACTTGCAGGGTTGTGAGGGGTCACAACATGATTAAGCTGAAAAGAAAGAAAAACACATATCTCTGTTCAACAAAATCGTGTTTGTTTCAGACTTTTCTCTTAAGGTCATTTGCCTTTTCCAGAGCCCCTAAAAATCTCACAGTACAAATGCAACATTCTGAGAAGGAAGAAGAGAAGAAGAAATACTGCTCACAGCTGTTCATACCAAGGCCATAAAATGTGATGAGGGTCACAAGTCAATGTTGTCTTTTTGCCGACGTTATCACTACAGATGATAAATTCAGACCTCTTTATACTATGGATGTATTCATGAAATTAATTTGTATGATTAGTTATGACATCATTTTATTGTAAATTTTTTTTCTTAATGATTGATTTTCAGAGATTGAGCAGTGCCACAGGTCTGCTTGCACCAGATTGTTTGTGTTATTTGCATGACAGTGTCAGAAGAGATTGTTTATTAGTTCCTTAATAGTTTGAAGTAATTCTTAAGGTCTAGTAAACTTTTTTTGCATTAACTGGTCATTGGCAAGCCACCCAGTCAACTGACAGCTGCAAAAGCTGAAGCGGCCCCTGCCAAATCCTGCAATATATACAGTGCCTGTAAAAAAAAAACAAAAAAAAAAAACCCGCGTCTAGTTAAATTTTTTAACAGTTTTGAATCAGCTTTGGATAAAAGCATCTGCCAAATGAGTAAATGTAATGTAAATGTAATCAGAGGGATAATGAGGTTTATTGACACCAATTAAACCACCGTGAAAATGAGAGCAAAAACTTTATGTAGACACATTAATGTCACACCAGAAATCACGATAAACTGCTAAAACTTGCGGAACTAAGTAAAAAAAAAAAAGATATTTGCGTTTGTGACTGTTGCATATTTGAGTGGTCTGCCATCTTCGCTCGTCCACGTCTGTTTGTTTTCTTTCCACGTGGGCGTGCTGCGCGCAACCGCAGGGCTCCTCCCGGAAGTGACGGCAGGGCGGCGATGGCGGCTCGCAGCTTCATTCCGGATTTCCACTGGACTACAAACTGATTTTAACCGGTCCGGTTAGACTTTGGGGAACTTTTGTAAATCTGTCTTTCATCGGACGCCGCACGGAGAGAAGTCGCGTTGAAGCGGTGCTTGACAAAGAGCGGGCCCACGGGTTTTTTGGGGTATTTTTGTCCAAGGTTCAAGGTGGTCACCCTGTCGAGCTAGCGGTTAGCTCGGCGGCTACTAGCTAACGTTAGTTGGTACACAGCTAGCTCCTGGGCTAGCTTGTCAACTAGCTGCGTGCTAAAGGTCCATACAGCAGCAGTCGTCGTGCAGCAGCTTCTCTTTTGACAACGTCCACGTTTGTCTTTCACAGTGACGATGCTAATGCACTCAATTTAATGCTAATTGTGCCACAAGTGTGCAGAGCGAGGTACTCACACGTTTGCTTGGCCTCTTGATAATTTGAATCGCTAGTTTGGCGGCTGTGGCTAAAGACGGATTTTTGACTCACTAGCAGTCAGGTTCCCTTCAGTAATTAGCCCAGCAACTTCGGGGAAAAGCGTGCTATCAGCTGAGAATTGAAGTTGAGTTGCTGTGGGGTCTTTGCGTGCTCACCAACATGCTGAAGACCCGGCAGTGTTTACTTGGCATCCGCACTTTTCTCGGCGTTACGTCCAGAATATGGGGCTTCATCATGTACATCCTCAGGAAGCACCTACGAACGGTGAGAAGGAGGTTTGAATGATATTTGGTGGTTGTTATGTTTCTGTGACAAGTGAGCAGAGGCATGGCTTACGATGCCATTGCTCCCAGCATTATTTTTTCAGATCACAACCATCTACAGGGATGCTGAGTTGGCTCTTGGACAGCAAGGTTACCTGAGATTTCTGTCTCATTTTGTGCATCCACCATGATGATTTTGTCAAATAATCCGTGGATTACGTACTGCCTGAATAGTTTAAACCTCCCACTTAAACTCAATAATATCAGTGTCGACTTTATTTCTGTATGGTCCAGTACAATGAGGGCTAGGAGCATCGAAAAGTTCAAATTAAAAGAGTATATTAAACAGTTTATACACATTGTTAACACCAGAAATACATAATCTGCCACACAAGATATTAAAGTACAGCAAAAAGTACAACTGCAACTAATCATTCCTTTCATTTCTATTATTATTATTATTATTATTATCATATCTATCTATTATTGTTTTTTCAGCTAGTTGATTAACCATTTACTCCATAAAATATCAGAAAATGGTGAAAAATGTCTGTTCAGGTTTTCCTGGAGCTCAAGGGGAGGCCTTTAAGTAGTTCATTTTGACTCACTAACAATCCAAACCAAGACATTCAGATTCAGCTATCAGCAAATCTTCACATTTGTAAAACTACAACCGTGTCACTTAAAGCAATTTATCTTGATAAATAACTTAAACATTAAATTATCAAAATTGTTGCGGATTAGTTTTTGGATTTTAAACTAATCAATGATTAGACCATTTGTTTTAGCTCTTAAATAATGTATCTACGTTTTTATGTGATGAGACAGTGTGAATGAATGGCTCATTCACCTACAATGTGAAGTGGAAACCACATCATCCACTACACCCAGTCGCTAAATTCGAGGAGCAGTCAGCACAAGCCTGCAGGTCACCTTCAATTGCTCACAAATGCCTCCACAATAAACATGGCATTTAAGGTGACAGAAGTCACCTGTTTGTAACTTAGACACACACAGGTGTTGTTGAGTTGTTAATAGACATGCATATGTGTTGTAATATGAGTGGACTTCGACTCCTGCTCCGTATCAAGCCAACAAAGCTTGGAGGAGTGCCCTCTGTGTTGTAATCATCTTTCTGTTCGAGGTTTGTCTGCAGTTTATTGTGTGGCAGTAACACTTGCAGGTTGTCAACAGGCCCTGAGAGTGAGTGGTCCAGTCCATGTTATGGCTGAAGTGAGAGGGATTATGTCAGCACAGGGAGCGCACTGTTCTCTTTCTCTCCCTCTGTTTCTCTCATTCTCACTCACAGTTTAGCTCTGTTGTTTACAATCTGTGATGCACTGGAACAATGTCACCATCCATACTAAGCATTATAATGTAGGTGATCCTATAGATAGCAACGAGGTAAACCATGACTATTGAGTTAATGAACAGTAGTTGAGGTCAGCATTTCGTGACCGAGCCATTTCAGTACCTCTTAAAACACAGATATTAAAATAAATTTAATTCTGCTCCTACCTCAGTTAATTTTTATAGCTTTAATAGCCTCGAATCAGGTAGGCTGCAACACATTCTCTGTTTGAGTAGACCACACTGCATAAAGTGACCTGATCCAAAAATTTGGATCAATAAAAGCTCTATTGGATTATGAATATTAGGACCAGGTCATAATCCCAAGCACGCTACTATGTGTAAACGGATGATGAGAGGGTTGTTTATTAATCTTACCAACAACAATGTTACGTAATGGTTCTGCTTATTGTCTCCTGCATGATAGAGTAACAATGTGTGGCTGAATGTGGAGCAAGTACTGAAGCAATTAGCTAATCAACACAAAACTCCCAACTTTAATCGTTGATAATACAACTGAAACGAGAAGTAAGCACAACAATTCAACAATTTTGATAATCAATTAACCATTAATGTCTTTTTTTCCCCAAAACATGACAACTGTGAAAATCTGCTGCTTTTCTTAGTGTTCTATTAGAGCAAATCTAATGTCTTTGTCCTTTGGACAATTAGTTTGACAAAATAAGCTGCCTCATTACATTCACTTGGGCCCTGGAACTACATCAGTAATTGAGAAAGTAATCGACACATTAATTGATAACAAAAAATGTGTTAGTTGCAGCCTCAGTTCTTTATTTGTAGTCATGTATAGCTATACAAATGGAAGGGCTATCTGTTGTAGCTGCTTTTTTTCCCATTACATATTATAAATTTAAGATATTCCTGGCTGTTGGTCAAGAGAGAAAAAATAAAAGAAGCACGGGTTGTTAGTTGTAGCACTAGTCTAGAGGCAAAGGAGTCAGTCTGAGTTGCAGGCCTGGGGTCCAGATGGACACTCTTGGAGGCGCATTGACCTGAGTTGAGGGTGAGGTCCCCCCGTAGTGCCCAGCAGCTGCTGCCACCAATAGGCTTTCCCCGAGCTCACTCTGCCAGGCAGCAGTAGGAGGGGGCACAGAGGGAGGCCCTCTCCTAGGCTTAGGTACCAAGCGGCACAGGCTCAGTCAAAGTCACCCTGCAAGTCTTCCTTTCTATGTGTGCCCCCATGCTCTGCTGACACCCACCGACAGCTGGGGGGATAAAAATAGCCCTGTGAAGAAAAGTGCAGAGCCCCTGGGCAAGAGTGACACTGGAAAGGATCCTCTGTCGTCAGTTTGACCAGTACAGAGCAAGGAAGTTAGAGAGGAGGATCGGCAGGGTGAACTCAAGCAAGTTAATCCCAGTATGTTTTCTCTGCTTAATCTCTGATGGCCAGAAAAAAGGAGAGAGATGGTGCCTAAAGAATATATTGTCTTAAAAGGATGAAAGTTTTAAGATTTCAGCACTTCAAGGTCTTTAAGACCTTCAGGGAGATATTAGCCTTTCATCTGATCCAAATCATCTATAGCCCAGTTAAGTTTCTTTTTTCAAATTAGCTTATGCTTTGCAGCAGTTACATTGACATAAAGCCACTCTTCTTTAATGCCCCAAAAGATTCCCAAAACACTAATACTACCCTTCTGTGTAAAACCACACAAGATCTTGTTGCCTTGGAAATGAAGACAAACAGTTTGACAAACAGTAGGAAATGAAAAGGTTGGAGGGTTCACTGCACTCGTTTTAGAAAATACTGTTCACATTTGTCACCTATAATGAGAGTGAAAAGCTACATATTTGAAATCTGTCTGATGTAATTTTGGCTCACCATGTTGTATACAGTTTCTTGTTTTACTTAATTGTTTTAATGTCTGATCTATTAAGAATTGTCTGACTGCCTCATTTTCCTTGTTCACTTGCAGATAATCCAGTATCAGACGGTGCGATATGACACTTTGCCTCTGTCGCCTATCTCCAGAAACAGACTCAGTGAGTACACAATTGTTTTCATGATATGACTGCTCTGTCAGGGCCCTTGTAAAAGACTTTTAAGAAATGCAAAGGTAGTTGGAAAGGTATGGCAAATGCAGATCTCTGGCTTAATGCATGCTTTTTACCAAGGCACATTTGGTTATCTGTTAACTAGTATGGAGTTAAGACACTGTCACAACATATTTGGAATGTGTACATTTAAGTAGAGGTTAAACTGGTTCGTCAAGGACAAAGTAATAATGCGGAAAGAAGAATTATCAGCATCGTGAAAACACACTTGTGCACAGTGTGACCCCTTTCTCAGGACTGCCCTAACCTCAGATGAACATCACAAGTTCGGAAGACTTGACAGGACTATTATGATGTACCTTCTCCATATGAGGAAACTCAGACAAGCTATTGACTATTAATAGTTTTTCATGTCTGTTGGTTATCCTGTACTTGTGTATTTATTTAAGTGGGTGATGTGGTGAGATGCAAACCACATTTAGCCCTTATTTTCTTTCTCAATTGTTTCAGTAAACTTATTGTGCTGCACTGGTCAGTTATTGTGTGTCCTTGTGACCTTTTAATAACATTACAACAAAGAATGGTTTTGCATTTAAGGCATTTGGGAAATTAAGTTTCTTAACAGTACAGTGAGATAATATTCTTGAGAGAATAGTCTTCTAGTGGGAATAACAGGTTGATTATGTAGACAGCATAACTGAATTTCACTGACAACATCTGCATTTTAATGAAATATCAGTCTGTTGCACAGTTATAAGTTTGCAATGTGAAACATGACAAATGCTTGTCAATGAAGCAAAGGCAGATCCCTACTAAACCACGGCTAATCAATAATATTCATGCTTGATATTTATTGAGCAAGTGTAAAATACTAAGAATGTAAATAATATTAGACATAAATTTGATTGCATACCTAACATTTACTTATAAAAAAGTAGCCTCAAGCATAGTGTTTCTCAATCAAAATGCTGCCTAAATTGGCTATAGAAAAGCCTTTACCCAGCCAGTGTGCTGGATAAACAGCCATTGTGCAAAGAAAAAGCATAAACAGTGAATTACATTAGCAGATAACTGTCAGAATGAGCTTAAGACTGTGGCACGTCCACCAAAAAGAACAGTTGTTTCCTGCCGGATACTAACAATGACAAGACTTGGAAGTGGAGAGGAAATGTAGATGTTAAAGGCAGCACTTAATACAACCATGGACTGGTGTGTGTATTCTGAATGAGTTTCCTTTATGTCTGTAGAGAGCTCATTCAAATGCACACTCTTGACTTAGAGGAAGGATTGTTTTTCACTTCTACTTTATTTGCCTCTTTAAACTCACCAGAGAACTCAGCTGGACACTCAGGTCCAATCTCCAGTTAATGAGTGATTCCTTTACATTCATTCAGTTGTACATAGCTGGTATAGACAACAGTGTAAACAGAATCAAAACACATTAGTGTGGATCTTTTACAAGGCAGTATAAGGAAAGATCGTCACGCATAGGGATACATCTTTTTATTTAAAATAATAAAAATTTTATGTGAAACTGACATTAAATAGGCTCTGTTGGAGTCAGTTACACACCTAAATAGTTGATTGTTTGTGAAATCCTGACACACACAACCTGATGGTAAAAAAAAACTCTAACTACAAAGCATTTCTTCCTCCAAATCAAAGAGCAGTGTCTTAATACAGAAAAAATAAGCAAGCCGTGGTTTCCAAGTGAAGTCAGGGTTAAGAGAGAAATCAGGTTCCTGACCTGCTGTGTGCATATACAGATTTTACAGCCAATAACCAAGTTATTATAGTTTATGTAAACATTGTGTAATTTCCTGTGTAGCCTCATTTCTCCTGTTAACCCAGTTTCTTGTGGGTCTGTAAGTGTTATGATTAAAGTACATAATGTCTATACTATCTGATAAACAGATGCAGTAAAGAGGAAGATTCTGGTTCTGGACCTGGACGAGACGCTGATCCACTCTCACCATGACGGGGTCCTTAGACCCACAGTGAGACCTGGCACGCCGCCAGACTTTATCCTCAAAGTACGAGCTTTAACATGTATATGTACATGTTTTAACACAAATCCATCCAAGTTTAAATGCTGCTTTTGTCTAAATGAACATTTTCCTTTCCCACGCAGGTCGTCATTGATAAGCACCCAGTCAGATTCTTCGTACATAAAAGGCCACATGTTGACTTCTTTTTAGAAGTGGTAAGTCAGTAATCGGTGTTGCTTTCTATGTTTGAATCCCAGATTAATGTGCTAGTCAACAGTGGAGCACACGGTGAACAATAAACGTCACTGCTCAAGTCTTTTCCAGGTCACCTTTTATCCTTTCTGTCATCTTTTCCAGCGCTCTCCATTGTACTGCAATTTCTCACTACCTGATGTCATAGATGTATATTTGTTTTGGATAATGATCCTTCGGCACTGACTGTAACTTGTGTACTTATATGATTGTTTGCAATACACCCTGTGTGCACCCAGGTGAGCCAGTGGTATGAGCTGGTGGTTTTCACAGCCAGTATGGAGATCTACGGCTCAGCGGTGGCAGACAAGCTGGACAACAACAGGAACATCCTGAAACGCAGATACTACAGACAGGTACTGCTCAACACTGTATTTATGCAGCATATATTATAGCTGGTACTGATGAGGCTCATTTGTCACATTGGGCCTTTGAAAGCATTTCATTCCCTCTCCTATTTGACGGTGTCACTGAATCTCAGTTTTGTGTCTTTTCCCAGCATTGTACATTGGATCTAGGTAGTTATATTAAAGACCTGTCTGTAGTACATGATGACCTGTCCAGTATTGTCATCCTGGACAACTCGCCCGGTGCTTATCGTAGCCATCCAGGTAAGACTTCAAAGCCTCATGGAGTCACCTCACTCTATCTGTCCTTTAATATTTTACACTCGTGTACAAGGAAAATACTGGCAGTTGAATAGAAAATCCTTTTTTTTGGAGTGGAAGTTTAAAAAAAAAACACAGGTGGGACTAGTCAGCTAATTAGTTGCTGATTTCAGTAATTGCCAGAGCAAACCCATCGTTAATGGCATTTGTTCCACCTGTGCTTTTTCTGCGACAAGTCAATATGGCTGCTTTGAAAAAGGTCTATAAATCAGGTTAATTTAGGAACTATAAAAGATTTTCTTTTGTTTTTAAGGAGACCATGAAAGAAGTGTGTCAACCGCTGACCTGAAAAGACAAATTCATTAAATTATGCACTTAAATGGAGTTAGTCAAGTTCTGCCGTCTTTATGTCTTACATTGTCTTTCAAATAAGCAACAAGAGCAGCTATTGTTTATTTATAGCATTTTTTATTTTAATGAGTCATTTTTTGGGTGGCATCAAAAGGTTAAAGTGAGACTCTGTGGCCACTTATCAACAGTGCCCACACAGCGACAATTACAGGATGGTAACAAATGCTGAAACATGGTGTTACAGTGGCACACAGAGAAGAGACATACAATCAGGAAACTGAATCAGTAATATCAGATACACAGAAATATCCTGCTAACATCAGCTAAAGTTAGACACCATAAGCTGCTGGTCATACCAGACCAAGTAAGAATGTAGCAACAAAACTCCTCAGTAATTTTGAACAAGACTGTGATACATCACTTCTAGATTCAACTTTTCTATGATGTCTTACATCTTGCAAAAATTATGCAGTCTCTCTTTAAAGGTTTAGTGATGTGGTTAAAAGTTAATAAAAGTGGAAACAGGCTGAGGTGTATATTCAGCAGCGTATATTCTTTGTACATTCATCTTTAACAAACAAAATTAGATGAGGCTTCATCCTACTCACATCAACCTTGTGATGAATCAGGAACAGGACAAATAACCGAACCATTTCTTCTCACTACAAGGCTTGTTTTGTAAATGCTGTAACGATGCATTAAATCTGCCGCCCCTCTAACACAGTGACCTCTTTAACAGAGCAGCATAAAATCACACCCATGTCTGTTTCTCTGACACGACTGACTGGCTGTCTTCTACCCTCCAGACAATGCAATACCCATCAAGTCCTGGTTCAGCGACCCTAGTGACACAGCACTTCTTAACTTGCTGCCTATGCTGGATGCACTAAGGTAAAAGGCAAAATAAACTTGGCACGAAAGCAAAAAGGATGTGCAAAAACACTTCAAATCATGGCTTACTTTGTCCACCATTCGTTGTCCACCATCTTTAGTCTTAAGCATACTACCCAAGTTCACTTGACTGTGGTAAATAAAGAGGTGAAAGGTAATGGCTGCAACTCAGCGCACATTAATTTAATTGTTGGGACATGTTAAGACCTATCAAAATGTAATTGGTTGCAGTTACAATGACTGCAGGCAACCCCTCATTGACATTATGGCATTATTTTGAAGAGGACAGTATTTCAGTAACACTGTAGACAAAGGTTGTTGCTTATAATATTTTCCATTCATTCACATTTATGTAGTGTGGTGATTAATGACTAAAAGTACCCCATCTACTCTACTCTTCATTGTGAGGTCATCTCCAGCAACCAAACCTTTCAACCTTGAACCCTGTCTTTATTTCGGGTTGCCACCCCAATATAAAACATTGCAAAAACTGTGCTTTCAGACATTCTTAGGAATAGTTCAATATTTTGGGAAATATGCTTATTTGCGTTCTTCCAAAGAGTAAGATGAGAAGATTGACAGAGATGGAGTCTGGACATAGTTAGCCTAGCTTAGCATAAGGACTAAAGGAAGGAGGAACCAGCTACTTAACTTGGCTAGCTAGTCCAAGTAGACTTTGGCTTGGTCAAACTTAGACCAATGCACACTCGCAGCACCTCTAATACTCTTATACTAACATATTGTATCTAATTTATTTTATAGATACATAGACAGAAATGTAAGAACAGCAAGTTTTATAGGGAGTTATGTGGTGTAACTATTTCTTGGTGAACAGCAGTCAGGTTGCATGTAACATCGGGGGCTTTTTGTGTCTGACCCTATCTTGGCTGCACTATAGTCTGAGACACTGCTGCTTCATGCAGCTAGACTGATAGTTATAACATGTAATTTGCATCAAAAAGCACAGGTTAATATATTTTGCTTTATGTATGGGTTAATCAAGAGGTGCAGTGTGTTCATTAGTGAGGTTTAGAACTATTAATAGGCATCATTTTTCACTAAAGAGTCAGGCTAATTGTTCTAGTCTTTTTCCAGTCTTTATGCTCAGTGAAACACATCTGACTCTAGTTCTGTACCCTAAGCACAGAGGTGAGACTGATTCTCAGTTGTCTCAACTCACTCTCAGAAAGAAAGCAAATAAGCATATCACCCCAAATGTTGAACTAATTCTTTACTGGCTGAGATGGTAAAGCATACATTTTCAAGTAGCTGACTTGTACTTCTCTCTTAGGTTCACTGCTGATGTCCGCTCCGTCCTCAGTCGAAACCTCCACCAGCACCGGCTCTGGTGATTGGCTGAATCTTGAGGGGCGGGACTTGTTGACCAGCCTCTTCCTCTCTGCCGGCCTCCTTCCTGCCCTCCGTTCCCACACAGACGACCCACCAGCCCTCTCTGAGCCTCTCAGACGTGTCCTGAGGAGATGAGGGTTGGGGTGACCGCCTCACACGGGATTGAACAGTATGGGTTCACCAGAGCCCAGAAACTACTGGGGAGGGAGGGGGAGCCAGCTTGTTTATTTTTTTCTTCTTGATTCTTTATTTGTATTTTTTTTTTTTCCAAAACAAAATGGAGCCTCTCTGCCTTATCGCTCCTGATACTGACTGTGTGCGTATGGAGGTGAGCTTGTGTACGTGAGTCGGAGTATGCTTGCTGAGTTCGTTAGTCCTTTTTAAACTTTTTTGAAGATTGGGAGGGGGGAAAGAGAGGAATCAGCAAAGCAACAAAGACAATTCTACATTATTAATTCTTCTTCCCCTCCATCATCACCAAACGTTGCACTTCAGCAAACAGCTCATCAGTTTACTGTCTTAACCTCTCGGATCAGCTGAGGGGGAAAATAGAAAACGGCCCCTTTTTACATAACCTCATGCCCCAACGGTGATTCATTGATTCCTCCCCCCAACAAGAATGGATCAACTTACATGATGTAATTGATGGACTTTTGCTTGGAACATACCATCCACAGACATTTTTCTGGACAAATAGCCGAGCAGTCTGAGATTTTTTTTTTTTTTTTTTTCAGCCATAACCATCACTCTTTCCACAAAGCTCCTCTAAAGACTTGACTGAAAGGTTGTGAGAAAAAAAGAATGGCTTGTAATGATATGTGGACTGCCGTGCCGCCTTTCCATATCTGATTGTTTCTCTGTTACCATAATATATGATAATATGACTTCTGCATACCATGACATTTCACTCTTCCCCTTTGACCATTTGATGCCATCCTGATTTCATCTAATAGGAATTGCACTTAATTTTTTCCCCCTTCTGTTTTTGTTGCAGTTGGTTTTGTATTTGATTCAAATTTGCAGCCTTCCCCTTTCGGTTTTTACCCGCTCCCCTTAATGTATGGGTTCAACTATTAGACCCTCCGTCTTTAAATGCCTTCTGAACAATGTCAGTCTTGTTAAGGCTCACAGCGGCTTCTTATTGGCTCTGTCTCCAGGTCTGTGTTACTAATAAAACACTTGTCAGTATCGGCCAGTTACTATCCAGCTTGTTTTCTTTTCATATAACCTTTTGGCGCTTGTCAGCTGACTAACTTCACGGGGGAGAGAGATGTGGAGAGGGATTCAATCTCTGTGTGAGACAAACTTTTTCTAACAATCTGCTGCCATCATGTGGTGTAACAGGAAACTGCATTGATCCACTCGGTATCATTTCACCACTCACGAGACGCTCTTATTTTGCCAAACACAAAGGTCTCTGATAAAAGTTGCACTTGTGTAAAAGCAGTCAGACTTGTATTGTGTCTGATATGGCACTTTGCAGCACCACTACAGATGTTTGTAATGTATTATTTTTGTATGTATATGATGATATTTATACATTTTGTAGTAAATGTAGGCAAATGTCACATTTTGAGGACACCCATGCAACTTAAGTAATTGTATTTATTCCAGATAACTTATATTTATAGCTTTCTTATAAGTGCAAATTTTATCACTTTGCAAAGTGTTGCTTACATTTTTCACAGAGTTTTGCTGTGCACTGGCCATGTGGTTTTCAGCCCTATTAGTAACAACATACGTTTCAGAACTTGAGCATCATCTTCTGATCAGTCCCAGCTGCGAGTGCACATGGTTATACGTAGTTTATATGTTAAAGCTCAGCCATGTTCATGAACTTTAGTCGTTCTAGTGCAGGCACTATGGTTGGCAAAGAGCACACTGGTATATGTTAGCTGTTGTTCCGAATACCTCATGATGGTTTTAAAGTAAATCTCAAAGCTTGAAACAGCAGACACTCATCTGTCATTGCTTAAAGTAACTTTACTCCACCCTGTTAAATTTCACAACCTGTGTTGTGTTTGTTAACATTTCCCGGGAAGACAGCCTTTTCTTTTTTACTCCTCTTGAACCTTCCTCTGCCCTGGAGGCAGCAGGAGTGGACACAGCAAAGGAAACTGGAGTCCAATTTTTTACACTCTATCATCAGAAATTAACATCTGCCATTCCTGCGAAGTGACTCAGCACAGTTACATCCTGTGATAAAGGAGAGTATAACTTACAATCTAAAGTCCCTGGCATGGAGGAGATAAGATTAGCCTGTATGTTGACAACTTCACAGTGATCCAAAGAGTACACGTTTACTAAATGAACAATGTGCTGGATCCAGTACATTTGAGAGAATTTGTATTGCCTAAGATGACCAGTAAACATTCTGGTTTCACCTTTGGAGATGAACACAGGAGGGATTTTTTTTAGATTGATCTCACCGATGACACCTCACACAGATCAGCCCATCATGAGACTGTGAAGCATGAAGGGGAGAGGAGGCAGAGATGTCACATGAGCAAGTAGAGTGAGTCAGAGCTGTGGATCATTTGCACAATACACAGGTTCACAACTTGTGTGTTATATGACATGGACAATCATTGACTTTATTTATTTAGTGAGCATACAGTATGTATCAAGTGAAAAAATTAACATTAGGTAACTGATTTAGTCAGTGAGTTATGGCTAGTAAATTAGTATTAGCTATTAAATTTACAAAACTAGTATAGTAATCACTTGAAAACCAAGTATTATTAGAAATCACAAAATCACCCCAAAAAGGAATAAAGGTCAGTTAGCGAAAATTTACACAAGATGAAATGTTTATTATTTATAATGGAATGGGTTTTTTGGATCCAATAGGACGGGAGTTCAGTTTAGATTTAAATTTCTTTGGTTCAATGGGAAGAATTTCAATAAATTCTATTTAATGAAACTTCAGGGAACCGGATTTGTTTTTGTTTGTTTTTTTTTTAATTTCTGTATTTTTTTGTACTTAAAGGGGTGAAGGGGGTCGAGGAACGATCTCGTTAACCACACGGAAGTTGCGAAAACTTGAAGCCAAATTAGTCATTATTACGCATGGAGCTCGAAATAACGAGTGAATATTCTGCCAAGGACCCACTGAACGTCTCTGAGCTCAGATCGGAGTCAGTGTTAAAATGCAAAGCCATAATTACGCATGAATATCGCATGTTTTTGACTTTCCCTTCCCTAGCTGCTAACTGCTGGGCCTCGGTCATATGACAAGGACAGATGCCTCCTCACTGCCCAGCCCCTCGTCTTTAAGCGCAGCGGTTGATCAAAATAAAATAGTTCCACTGGGGAAAAAAAAATATAACACTGATTTTCAACCTCTTGGAAATTATTAATTTCACATAAGGAATTTTACATGAATAAATACCGATTATCACTTTAAATAAATGTGAATGTGGTCTAGAATAGCGATAAATACACCCTGCGCACTAGACTCTCCCCTACGTCATGTTGTTATTGTATCCCTCCGCCGCAGTCGCACTAGGAAAACAGCTGTGGCAAGCTAACGCTAGTTAGCATCGTTTGTTTTTGTCGTGTGTGTGTCAGCGATTTGGGCCGCTCCTTGCGCAAACCGCTATCGTACAACCCCGGAGTGACCGACTTGTTGTCTGTCATCTCTTTTAACGATGAAGTTCCAGTACAAAGAAGAGCACCCCTTTGAGAAAAGGCGGTCCGAGGGAGAGAAAATAAGGAAGAAGTATCCGGACAGGGTACCAGTAAGTAGCTAACGTTAGCTTGGTCGCTCGATCTGTGTTGTTAGCAATTCGACGGCTACCTAAGCTCAAGCTTCTGTAACACTTGTCTTATTTAGATAATCGTTTGTATCACCTAATGTTCACAATTAAAATATATCAACACTTGTGCGGTTCGGTTAAAGTTTAACACATTATTTTTCTCCGTAGTAGGCTGCCACGTTAGTAAACGCTAGAGGTTACTCAATAAGAATTACGGCCGCACTGAACAGGCCAGCTAGTGAAGGCTCCCTGTAATCCTTCCGTGTGTTTTAATTTTAGGATAATATTACTAAACGACAAACAATTACCCAAGATGACAAGGTAACATAACCCGTCTCTGGTTATAAAGACTAATGGAAAGTGAAATTGTGTACAGACAGATTCTTGTCTGATCGGGCGACTGGGTGTAGTTTTAGTCTCTATGCAGAAACGATAACAGCAGTGCACCTTAAAATAGTTAGTGTCAACAAACAGCTCACTTGTTTACGTCGCACTGAGTCTTGTAGATGGATTTTATACTCCACAACCTTTGGCCTTTTGCCGCTTAAACCCACCTAACAAGACAGTCTGGGTTAAAACTGTCAGAAAATAAATCTACTTTGTGTTTTCTTAAATGCGAGTACAATAGTAGTCCAATTTTCCTGTCTTTCATTTTACAGCTGTCATCAGTCATGGATTGTTTAAAAAATAATGTTTGGCTTCACCTAACTGTCGATTTTCATTATCGTTTGTTCTACTCGTTATTAATTAATTCATTTGTTCTGTGTAATGACAAGGAATAGCAAAAACATCCCACAAAAGTTTCCATGATCCCAAGATGATATTTTCAAATATAAAGATTTGTGTGATTAACAAAATATTTAGTTGTTTTTTTTTTCCAAAACATATACTACATCTCGGTTAAATATAATTCATTGCTCGCTTGACTGATAATTTCTCAGATCCTCTTTCTGACGAAGGTGAAACATACAATTAAAGTACTTCTCACTAACTCAACCTTTGTTGAGGGGAACATGCACTACAATCATCTGTTGAGGACATGTTGTGCATCAGTTCTTTTTTGTCTTTTTTAGGTAATCGTGGAGAAAGCCCCAAAAGCCAGAATAGGAGATCTGGACAAGAAGAAATACCTTGTCCCATCCGACCTGACAGGTAAACACTGACCAATTCCAAAGCTATATATTAATATGTTCCAGTCACATTTAAAATTTACACAATATTGTACTGTATTCCACAATCTTTTCCAGTGGGCCAGTTTTACTTCCTCATCCGGAAAAGAATCCACTTGCGAGCTGAGGATGCTCTCTTCTTCTTTGTAAACAACGTCATTCCACCCACCTCAGCTACCATGGGACTGTTGTACCAGGCAAGAGTCTTACTCACTTTCTACCTCACTGACCACTGTTGCGTACCTGTTTTACCTGCATTAAAGTGAGCTTCCCTCTACATTTTTAATATCATACTAAAATCTTTTTTTCCTCTCTCTTTTTCAGGAGCACCATGAAGAGGACTTTTTCCTCTACATTGCCTACAGTGATGAGAGTGTGTATGGGAACAGCCAAAGGGAAATCTGATCCCACTACCATCCCCCTCCAACCACTACCCACCTTTCTGAGACCTCCACCATTCATTCATTTGAATATTAAATCCAGCTCAGCAGCCTAGAGTTCCCAGAGTAAATACGTCAAATGCACTTTCACCACCCATACATTACCCTTCTCCCATCCATTTATGTCTTTATTATTCTGCAGTCTGAATTGTATTTGCATCCACTTTTCTTTTCAGTAACAACTTGGGTTAAGTGGTCTCGTGGCCAGTTGTTTTTCTAGTCTCATAATTGATCATATTTAACTGAAAAACTGAGAAAGATTCATGAAATAACATTAGAACTAGGCCGTAATTATAGTTACTCCAGGGTTAAGGGAAGAAAGGCATAGTATGTGAGTTCAAATCAGCTCTTACTGGCAACAAAGATAGTTATAGGTTGTCTAATTTTGTTGACTTGCAGGAGGGAAAAGCGTGTTTTGAGTTTAGTGTAGTAAATAAATTGCATCCACCAGCTAAAGACAGATAATGCTGTCTCTGGCAGAGTAAAGGGTAACTGTTTTGCAGCAGTTCTTCTCCTAGTAAAAACTGAAGGGGCTAGGTTAATTTTTCTTTTAAAACCCACCAGTCACTGAAGTCTGTGAATGGCCGTTTAGTGTGCTGCCCTGCATCTGACCCGAGCAAGGAGTATAATAGAATTCAGACTAAACAATCATCCTCTGCTTTCAGTGGTAAGACTATTCTGTTGAATGCTACTATGATTATTGTTGTTATTATTGTTAATTTTAGATGGCTTAATTTCTAAAGGTATTGTAAAGCTGAGTGCAATTTTCTCCTTTTTTTTTAAGTTTGTCTTCTTTTTTTAAAAAAAAAATTAAGATTTGAACTCTGTATACAGCTGCATTACTGGCTCTTTCTCTCCACTCATGACCATACATGATAAAATGTGATGAAAAGCTATCCATGTTTCCTGTCGTTATTGGATCTCTTGCTATAACCTTGCAGATATCTTTTTTTTCCCCCTTGTTATATAATATAAGTTATTAGAACTTATAGAAGTTCATGTGAAGTCCATTTTATTTACATCACCCAGAATTTGTCTTAAAGGGTGTGACTGTGTACAACAATGAACACCATGAACTGGCTATGTAGTTCAACCCTCCCAGCTTTGTTTGCTTATCATATCAGCTACTGTGACTGCTCAAATAATGTGTGCATTTCAGGTCACTTGCATCTTTTGTTACTTGCACAAGAGGCTGGTTTGGCAGGAAAAAAAGACAAAGGGTGGAGAAATCATGCGTAAGATATAGGCATACGCTGTATAAAAAAAAAAAAACAAACATAAAAAAAACAAAAAACAGCAGAGCAAAGTAAACACAAACAGAATTTGATGATGTCTTTAAAATTCATCTTTGATGTGATTTTTAGACTTTGAAAAAAAATAAAACAATATCTCTGTACATCTGTGTATTTCTTGTCGCGTCATATCCGTGTAAGATCCAGGAAGTAAGTATCCAGGTAATATTAAAAAAGACTCCAGATATGAAAATGGTTGCATGTCTTCAGCATAAGCTCAACTTTAACATGTTGTGTCTGAAGACGTTTATACAACGTGTCCGTACTTAATATAGGTGTCGTAATAAAAGGGGAATTTGGAAGTTTGTATTTGCCTATTAAGACGTCCCCGTTCAGATACGAAAGAAACTACAAATCCCAGAATGCATTTAGGGAAACCGCAGATGTCGTCCTTGGCACCGGAAGTAAAACCTTATCACCCGGGCTGAAAACCTCTTAGTGTGTTTATATTTTGTTGAGAAGTTTTGATTTTATGTTGTCTAACTGCCCCAGATATAGCCAAGTGGCCTCAAATTGAAAACCGCAAGACGGTTATATTCTTATTAAACGACCCACAAAGCGACAAAAGTAAGATTTTTGGTACTTTATCACTCCACCTCACTAAAGTAACGTTTGAAGATGCCATAAAATGCGTAACGTTAGCGCGAAGCAGCTAGCTAACTCCAGTTACCGCTTGCACTCAGGCGTTTTTAAAAATAAAGTTGTTGTCGGTGATCTTCGTGTCTAAGCGTTGTACATCTTCATCTTAAACTTCTACTTTGCCGATTGATGAACTATACTAAAAATATGCTGCCAGGTAAAAGTAGCTGAAGAATGCTAACTTAGCAATTAGCGGAGTAGCGGCTAGGCCTGTAGCATGATACACCTGTGTTGTTTCCACGGGTTATACTACCAGTCAGCTATAAACAATACGTTAAATACACTTTACATGTGTCTTGTAACCTTTGACAAGTTTCTAAACTGAAATTTGGCCCTACACTAGCTGGCCCCCCCACTGCCTGTCACCATGCCCGCTCTGCTGGAGAGACCCAAGCTGTCCAATGCGATGGCCAGAGCCCTCCACAAACACATCATGAGGGAGAGGGAGCGCAAGAGGCAAGGTATGCTGTGTGTGTCTGTGTTGCAAGGCTGCTTAGCCAAGTGGACACTGTCACAACATAAGAGGTAGAGGTGTATAGGTTTTGTTCTCGTACTGAACTGTACTCGGGACTGTTCACTATTAAAATGAAATGTTTTAGTATCTGAAATGTACGAACTAACGACAGTAAGGACTCTGAACTCTGCATCCCACCTTTAGAATACACCTCAGCAGGTATTCATTGCTATGAAAAACAGGCAGCTATCTCTACGCAACAAGAAATACTATGGTTATTATATATTGTGTAGTATGTTATTTCAATATCTGTCTGTGCAAAAAAAAAAAACAACTCATCACACTAAAACATTCACTGAAAAAACTACACTTTTTTCACCTAAACTGATCTTAAAAAATCTTTAATTGATTATCAAAATCAAACCAAACTCTTTTTAGTATTCCTCTATAGTGCAATAAAGTATTTAAATATGTTTTAATATTTTTTCACATCAACAAATATCTTAAAAAAAACATTCAAGGACAATTCAAAAACAAAAACAAAACAAATCTCTACAAAAATAAGTGCAGCAAACTTCATAAAAACAGCTTTTATCTAAGTAAGGGACTTGAATAGTTTTTCCACCGTTGAACTACATGAATATCATTGAATATCACAGAGGAGGAAGAAGTGGACAAAATGATGGAGCAGAAGATGAAGGAGGAGGAAGAGAGGAAGCGGACAAAAGAAATTGAGGAGAGGATGTCCTTGGAGGAAACCAAAGAACAGGTTGGAAAAACGATGAAAACTATGTAGTAGTGTGATATTTCTTTGCAGTCTGTGCTTCCACTTCTGTGCCACCTTACCCTGTGTTTAGACTTAATATATGGTAAAATATATGACTATCCCAACCCCAATTTTCATTACCTTCAGGTAATGAAGATGGGTGTGAAACTTCAGGGACTTCAAGAAGAGAAACATCAGCTCTTCTTACAGCTCAAGAAAGTTCTTCATGAGGAGGAAAAGAGACGCAGAAAGGAGCAGAGGTATTGTATTTTATCTAAAATTCAGATATAGGATCTTACTTAAGTATTGCTGGTATTTAGTTTCATCTCTGTGCCCCCTGTCTTCTTTAGTGATATCACAACACTGACATCAGCCAGCTACCAACCCAGTCTGCCCATGCACGCAGGGCAGCACCTCCTCAGCATTCAAGGTGAGATACTTGTCAGGTTCTGTACATCGCTTTAACTCATCTGGGGTTATGTGGGAAATTATCATTGTTCTTCATTGATATGAGTCAGCTGATCCTTCTCTTTTCCTCTCTCAGGCAGTCCAGTCAGCCACAGTCGACCTGGTGCACTGCTTGGAGAGCGGAGCAAACAGCTGTTCCCCACTGCTGTGATCCCAGTAAGCAAAGGACACTGTCACATGTCTGTGTGTTGAGTTTTTCTCTTGGATAATTAGAGGATTAACTGTTTTAGTTGTTTTGTGGTCAGTTGAAAGCTGTTTTCTGTGCTTAACAGAGCAGCCTGGCTCTGACTGCTTTGTGTATGTGTGTTAAATCCCACGTACCCAGTATGCACACTTGAGTGGTGTTGTCGGACACTAGTAATTCTTATCTCCTTTTCCTCCTTGTCTTTTAGACACGTCACTATCAGACACCTAGCTTCAGCTCAGGCTCAGCAGAGCATGGGCAGTTCAGTGGCGGCCAAGGGGTTCATGAGCCTTACGGGGTGGCCCAGGCCCAGCATCCCTCCACCTATGCCCCTGGACCATCTGTACCTGTCAGTTTTGCAAGCAGCTCTCAGATCAGAGGTACAGGACATATGTGTGTTTAAGTGGCAGGGATCACACATCATCTGCTTGCTGTGGTATACAAATAGTCTGAACCACATCAGTGTGAGGTGTAGTGATTGTAATCAGACTTACCTTCTCTTGTTCTCCCCTAGGTGCGTCTGCGTTTCAGGCTATGCAGTATCTCCCTCACCAACAACCCAGCTACCCCGTCCACGGTCACTTCACCTCTCAGCCCGGTCAGTTCCACGGGTTTCTGTGCTGTATTGTTTTTTCTATGTATTGAATTCTCTTGCTACAGACTTTTCATATTTATTAGTAGCAGTCAACCACAGGTAAAAATAAAGAGATAAATGACACTGCAGATGCTGTAGATGATAACTAGTAACTTGTGTGTCTCCTGCAGGATACATCCCTGGAGCAGGAATACCCCTTCAGAAGCAGCTGGAACATGCCAACCAACAGTCGGGCTTTACTGACGCCGTAAGAGCATTTCAGATACTTTAATGAAGCCTTCCTGAAGGTCAATAACCATTAAGTTCAACTGGAAAAGGGAATGCAGTGTGTAGAGATATACAGTATATAAGCTTCACTTAGTGTTGATAAGTTTGATTGTAGACACCTAAATAAACTGTTGTGTATTGGAAAAATGTTATTTGCATTCTAAAATACAGCGATCGTGTGTGAGAATGCTGTAGTCACGGAACTAATTATCCACATACTTGTACTTGAAGTTGTGAGTCCTTATCTGATTACTAATACCTTTGTTGTGTGCTTTGCCTCATAGGGTGCTTTGAGGCCTATGCATCCACCAGCCATGCATCCTTCTGCTCCAGGACTGCTGCCCACACCCTCAATGGCAGTGCAGATTCCCACTGCAAAGGTGAACTCCCAAAACACACACACAGCTCTTTACCGGAACCCCTTTTCACTGGTCTGTGTCACTTCCGCGTTTAATTCTGCCCACTTGACTCGCAAGAGGGGAGAGGGTGTTAATGGCAGAACTTGCCAAAAAGTGCATCCAATCAGATTAGAGAAGCAGGAAAATCATCTCTGAATTACCCAAGAGATAACTGCAAAAATTAGTGTTTTTTCTGGCTTTTCTTCAGTGTGAAATGAACAGTTCTTATTTGTAAATCATATCATAATGTGTATGTGTTTGAGTTTAACCTTGGCATTGATTTTGTGTCTGTGCCAGCAGTTTATGCGTAGAAAGTCTAAGCCTGGTTATCTTGAAATCATTTGCAATGTTTCATTTTCAGAGAACTTGCTCTGCCAACCTTCATGTCTGCACTAATTCTCTGTTCACAATCCACTGTCCTGCCACCATTTGTTTCTAATCACCTTTTTCACCGTAAAAACCCCCCCACAAAAATGCTTCTTAAGCCTCCCGTCTCAGAGAATGTTTTATCAACAAACACTGACAGTTGTCTTTTCATCTTGTTCCTCCCCGTTTCCATCTCCAGGCCCCGTTCCAGAGCTCTCCCCAGGGCGCTCCTCGCCACAGCTTCCTCCCCCACAGCCAGAGCGGGCAGAGGTTCTACCATCACGGCAAGTAACTCAAAGTCACAGTCACAGTCACGTTCACCGTCGCTGAGGTTTCGCAGCTTCCCTCTGCATTCAGGAGAGCCTGTTGGATGAGTCATGGATCGGCCTCTTCAGCAATGTCATTACGTTGGATTCTGCTGTTTGATTTGATGTTTTTTTCCTGTACAGTATCTGGTTTTTTGACTTTGTTAATGAGTGATCAGCAGTCCTCATGTTTATGTGCTTCTGTAAACACCCAGCTTTCATTTTTACATAACTTCAAATGATGTTAAGTTGTAAAATAGCTGATTATTTTACCTACACTGTAAAGCCATTCTGGAGGTGCTTTAGTGCACTAAAATGTTAATATCTTGTATAAAGCCAGACTGCATGAACCAGACCTTATTCTTTGTATACTAACATCTCATAATGACAACATCAGTGGACAGTTGTGTGTCTCTGCAAAGACTTTGCTCACTAAAAAGTAGAAAACCAGAATAGAGGAACATTTTTCAGGAACACATTTAGAGTTTGTGGATTAAATCAACCTGTTTCTGCTGAGGTCTCACACACACACACACACTGATGAACACTGCTGTAGCAGAAACACATTCTCTGTTTCAGTTTGTTGCTGACTTCTGGTTGATCACATTAGGGTTGGTTACCAAAAATTAAATCAAGATGACTGTAGTCTTGACACAATTATGGAGGATTTCAAGTGTTTTGCGTTGTCCTCTGAAGCATAAATCAAGTTTAAGTCGGTTCAGTTTTAAAGCTTTTATGTTGCAAAATAAAACCATAGGCAAACGCCACGTCCAACAGTTTGTGTCATCTTTATTTTTTTGGCCATGGAGACATTCTGCACAGTTTGGACTTGCTGTTACGAACACAAAGTAAGGATACCAAACTGCCACAACTTGTCTGCCCCCTGAATCAGCGCTCAAAGTTTGACAGCACTCCAAATAATACTCAAGTTATTTCTCCAAACAGCTCTGTGTGAAGGCCCGGTCTGAGGGTCTCTGCAAAGGGGGGGTTTTAAGAAGCGAATGAAGTTGGATCGAGGTTTGGCTGTAGGACTTCAAACAAATGAGAATTTTGTAGGTTCACGGAGGAGGGTTTTGTTTCTCTTTGCACTTCCAAGCCTTGAGACAAAAAGAAACTGAACCTGGGTGTGCCATGTTGGTAACCTTTAACAGACAAGTTCGAGGCGATGAAATAAAACAGCATAAGGACGGGGCTTGTTCAGATCAACTGCCAAAAGAAAAGTGCGATACAGAACAGACAGAACCTAGTTGTGTTTTCAGTCCTGCACGGCACACACACTCTGAACAAGCCTCAACAGAACAATGCAGATCTAGAGTTGAAGCCCTTGATAAAACGGGAACATATAAAAAAAAACAAAACAGTTGTGACATTATCACCACTTTTCTTTCCCCTGATGGTAGGTAGCTACTGAATATTTGTAGACCTACTCAGCTGTAAGTGAGAGACCTTCCTCGACACGTCTTCTTACATCTGTACGTCTGGCCTTAGATGTGGTTTCATTATGTGTGAATGTACATAGAGAACCTTTTTTTTTTGTTGTTGTTTTTACTCTTTGACATTCCAATTATTTATTAAAGTTCATGTCTAATTGAACTCAAAGGAAGGTCAGAAAACAGAGTGAGGGAGAGAGAGTATGAAAAACAAAGACAAACAGAAAGAAAAAAGAGGGAGAAGAGCATTGACCAGGCAATATCCCCTCCTTTTCCCCAGGTCCAGTGCATCTCGTTTGCCCCTGAAACAGAATTACAAGGGGGAAGGAATGAGAAGAAAGAGGAAAGAAAAGTGAGAAACCAGAGAAGGAAGATACTTAAGAAAAACGAGAGAAATATATTTTAATGAGACGAGTGTTTTAGCACCCGCAGCCTCCGCAGAGGAAACATTGCACAAACAACAGCTTTAAACATATTTTTTGGGGACACTTTATTCTACAGCCCGCAGTTTGCAGGTGAGAAAGTGCAGGAAAGAAAGTGCATGAAACAGTTTGACCCAACAGTTACAACAACGCTACAAGCTGTTTCTCGGTGGGAAATACAGGAAGCAACTGGCTATATCAGGCTGTAAAATGAAGTGCAACCCACAAGAAAAAAAACAAAAACAAAAAAAATAAACATACAACATAGCTCAAAAATACAATATGAACTTTAAGCTTTCGTTTATATTCGATAGTGCTACGTAAAAATGACACACATGCTCGTAATAGTGTTAACATGAGAGAAAAAGAACATTAAGGGGCAGGCAAATCCGCAGTAACACACTGCTCAGTAACCGTCAGTCCCAACAAACCTCCAATTTTCATCGAATTAGTTACATTTTCTCGATTATAAACCTTTAAATTTCAGCTGACCACTACTATGTCCAGTTCAAACAAATATATACACGTAAAACATAACGATGCATTGCAGGAGTATGAGAAAACATGGATCAGTTCCAGTATAGTCGTGACGCCTAATTGTAACATTTTAAGATGGCATGACCTCTTTCTCCTTTAATACCGAAGGTAAAACCTAAACATCACGACTCGGCAACAGCCTTGATCCCGCTGACTGGAGTTGCCTCCCCCTTTCTCCGTTGATGAACAATAAACTGTACGTGACATCACACACACTCGCACTGGCATGACACATGCTGGTGGCTTGTGGTGTAACATCCAAACACACACACACACACACACACACATAATTTTACATATCACACACGCACACACACACAGACATTCTCTCCTCTTCAGGCAGGCTTGGGTCAGGCTGTAGTTGGGGGAGGGTGAGAGGACGGCTGCATGTCGAAGCAGCTGTAGCTCTGTATTTACCTGCAGTGGCTTATTTACCGAGGGCTTTGATGCCAATTGCAGCTTCTTCATCCATTGCATTTAGAACAGTGATCTGAAAGAGCAGAGAGGGGATTTTTTTGTCAACCGGTGATCTGCTGAGTTAATCATTCAATTTTCTGCAACACAGGAGCATCAAAGGGGCCGTTTGTGAGTTTTCTCTGCTACCTGACTTTGTTTCTTGCCGGTGCTGGTGACTGTTGCTGGACAAGAGCTTCAGCCATCTTTGTCTTTATAATACAAGAGGTTGTAATACGCCCTTTGAGCAGCGCTGTGTCTTCGGGGCAGATTGGAAGCTACAGTGAGCTGCTATTGGAAAGTGACTTGATGTTGAACTTGTAATGTTTTTCTAGACTGTGAAGTAAGCGGCTTTTAATGCTAATGTTAGCAATGTAGCAGTAGCTCTGGGAAACTGATGGATATTTTTTCACAATTTATAGACTAAACAATTATTTGATTAATTGAAGAAACATTCTGCAGATTGATCAGTGATGAAAGTATCTGTTAGCCCTGGCTGGCAGCACACCGTGTCGATCCAAGTGCCAGTGCACAGACAATGAAGAGGGCCTGTCCTGCCTGGGTTTCAGAGCAGAAACCCAGAGCAGAGAGGGGCATCAGAGTGAGGTGTGGGTACTGACCAGGATCTCCTCTCCGGCTTCGTGCTTGCTCTCTATGTCTTTGCCCAGGTCTCCCTCGGGAATCTTCAGGTCCTCTCTCACCTCCCCGCTGTCCTGGAGCAGGGACAGGTAGCCATCTGTGATCCCAATGAGCTGTGGAGAGCGCAGGGACAGGAGCGTGAGAGAGAGAGAGGGGGGGGGGGGTCAGAGGGAGTCATGCACAAACATCTCAGTGTAAATGATTTCCATTCCACAGACCATTGAAGTTATTCTTGCTTGTTCCCCCTGCGTGGTGACTGTAGGCTCCTAGGGGAGACACTTTCTAATCTGAATGACTGCAGACATGAACTTCCTGTCATAAAGGTATGAACGCACTGGGAATATGTGATTTGATTTTCAGTTCGGCTTCCTGTGTTTTAATCCGACCGGTTTGATCAGTTGCTTCCGTCTGGTGAGCTGAGTATCAGATTCTGGGCCTGCATGGTTATTAAAAAGTATCATTTTCAATGAAGCAGATGACGGATTTGAGATGAGATGAAATGACAAAATGCCCAGTTACCCCAAATATTTCCAGCAGTTCTCAAACCAAGAGATGTCTGTCATTTTAATCAAGGTGCCCATCCATTTCATTTGGTCGCATGTCAAAATGTTTATACCTTGGTCATTTTCAGCTACATATTTTAACTGGATGACGGGTTTCAGTCATCAGACATCTGGCTCTTCAGTTATCAGAGAAAAAAGCCAAGCAAATGTTGAGCAGCTGAGCTCCAAGCCCCTCCATGACGTCCTGCATCGGCTGAACAGCGTCGGTGAATCACAGATATTTTTTATGTCAAACTGCTTTATTCAGTGTTTTAATCCCCGAGCTTGGCTCCTGAACGACTGACACTGAAGGAATCCGCAGCAGGGGAATCTGACGGCAATGCAGGTGAAGGCAACAGCTCCCATGATCCCATGCAACTTCACGTCACCCAATGCCATCTTTAGTTATTGTTTTGACCGAGAGGCCCCCGGTGGCAGAAATTACATACTGTGCATTTAGCTGACTTCTCGACCACCTGGGCTTCAGTGGAAACAACCTCTAAGTAATTTATTATCATTTATTATATCAAATTATCACCTTTTAACTTGATGTGCACCTGACAAATGTTAATATTCACTTTCCTCCTCTCCTCAAAAAACCTGAAGGACAACTGTGGGCGTTCGGCTGCTAAATGCTCCACGACGTTCACCAGCTAGCTGCTAACTCTGTTTGCCTGATGTTCGGTGCCGGGTCGGGGAGTGTGCACTGTGTTTTTGAGCGCGCTTTTACCGAAAACAGCTTCCCACCGGACCTGAAAACAACACTGATGACAGCTGAACCAAAACAGAGACGGCCGTGAAACCAAAACAATGAGCCGAAAGACACTAAAAGGCTCCATGACACTGAGGAGAACTGCAGTGACGGGTCCCTCTGTCCCTGTGTCTCTGTGAGCAGGACTCGTTGTCAACTAATGAGGCTCTTTCCAAATAAGCATCCAACTGCGAAATGTCTCCCAGCAGCCACGCACTTATCTCTGAGAATCTTGCTCTTATTAAAGATCAAATCGTATTTGTGAATATTACAGTGATATCAGAGGCTCGACTATAATTTCCCATTTATGACAAATAAATACATTCCTCATAATCACCTCCAAGGTTCATCAGTTAATCAGTGTATTACTTGATATATTTGTTGATCTAGAGCCCTGTGTGTTTCCAGACCAAGCTTTTAGAAAATAGCATGCCTTTATGGTGGAAAGTATAGAGCAGACTTATGTAACACTGTATTTTAACGATATACCAGGTAACAAGCTAGTTTAACACCAGTCAGGACCTGCGAACGATCTGGTCTGTCCTCCAGCTGTCTCACCTGGTAATCCATTCTCTTGATGTTGGGGACGTCCATGTTGTGGGTGGAGGGACAAATATCCTCATACTTCTTACCAGAGAAGATGTCGATACCCACCAAGTGCACCTGCACGAGCAGAAGGACCCAAACACAAAGTAAACGCTTTAGAGAGAAAAGTAACGCAAGCTACACTTTACCAATAATGATCTTTAAAAAACATTCACGGTTTAAAGCAAGTACTTGAGTTACATACTTTTAAAATGGGTGTATCATGTTCAAACTTAATTCATAATATACACTTTTTTTCAAATAGTGAATATCTTTTTAAAAGGGAAAACTGCAACCCATCAGGGACACATTGATGTTATTATACAGACTGAGAGTGTCCATTAATGTGCATTAATATTAATGAGTGTTTATTTCAGAGATAAGTGGATAGCACTCCTTCAAAGGTGAACCTGTAGAAAAGGCTGATTCAAAACAACCCTATGTCTTTTTTATAGTAAACCGGTGATGGAACGATTTTCCGTATTTTACACCTGAGTTATTTGTCTGATTTATGCTCAGACAAATAATCTAAAATATAATATTAAAACTACGGTTTGGACATCAGTGCCCACTGTGTCCCTGCACTCCGGTATTTCACCGACCTTAGCGTGGCCGTGCTTGCCAGTCTTGGAGGTGGACATCTCAACAATCTTGCAGGGTCGACCCTTCAGCACGACGAAGCCATTTTTGCGCAGGGCCGAGCACTGCACCGGGTAGGTGGCGGATGCCCCAGCATCACCTGTCTGGAAGTCCAGCTCTGCATCTGCCATACCTGCTGTGGAGGCCGACAGGCAGGATGCAGATATTGATACATGTTCATACTTCATTCAGGGAAAGTGGCACATTTATTGTTACAGCTAAGAGATGTATTGATTTAGTATAATGATAGAAGACCAGATCATGTCTGGGATTTGGATAATCGTATTGTGATGAGTGAAATGAGCTCTGAATGCTTGTCTAGGACTGGGTATTGTTTGACATTTTTGTCCGTACTAGTGTCAGTTTCTCTATGACACCAACATAATACTTTTTCAGTACTTTGTAAAATATATGCATTTTTTTCTACAAAACCTCCTTCTCACTGAAGAAAAGAAACCAGTCTTGTTAAATGTTAAAAGTGACTTCCACACCTTAATAAACAAACAATATAAAACTCAATAAAAATGATGATTTAAAACAGTGTTTAAAGAATAAGAAAACAAGGCTGTGTTCAGACCAGCTTTTGATACACTGTGCTACAGAATCAACACGGAGTTTAAGGTGTGATATCCAGACACGGCCTTCACTTGTTCTGCTGTTGTATCCACTCTAAAGTCTCTCTGGATGACAACTTATCACAAATCACAAATTCACATTAAATATTGACTAAACAGCCACACAGTAAATATTGTCAAACATGGTGTAATGTTTGGTTTTTATCATTCTCTTCTCACTCTGGCTGGAGTTTACCAGGGCAAGTTTCTACTTAAAGGTCAGATACACTTCATACACTACTGTGGTAAAACACACTGGACGTGGATTGAAAGGTCATAGAGTAAGAAGTGTTTATTAAGTTAGTCCACAAGGAAAGATGGTGGATATCTGTCAGGAGGAGAGTAAGGAAATGTGAGAGTTGGCTGCTGATGCCCTACTAACAGCAGCCCAACTGCAAGAGATAAACAAAACAATCAAAACAGCTGCAGGTGAATGTTTCGCTGCAGTTTTAATCATTGTGCCAAACTCCTGCCCCGGCGGTGCAGCCCTGCTCCCTGCCACGACTACAGTGAGACAGACGGCGGAGCTCAGGGACTAACTCACTGTCTTCACAGACGCCAGCACAGGCTACAGAGAGGGGACAACTTCCCGACCTCACTTGTGCGCTTTACTGCTCAATCGCGGCGGATGGTCACCGGGTGAACCACGGCAAACCAGGGCCCCGCTAATCCGCGCCAATGAGCCGCAAATTAAACGTCGAGCCGGGCGTGACTCGTCTAACCACCTCCCGTGGTCGTTAAGCGGGCAGGACACGTCAAATGTGGGACACAAACACCACGGTTCAGGTCACACCCCGGGGGCAGTTAGTTGAGCGGTATGTCCGCAGTGGTGAAGAGGAGGGGACGGCCGCGGCCTAGTGCGCACACGGCGCACCGCGGCCCGGCGTCGGTAGCGCGTACGGCCGGTGTCCCCGCATCCATGCGCACTGGCTGCGCTCAGGCCGAGGCCCTGCCGGAGAGGAGACTCCAGCTCACAGGGCAGAAACGACAACCTCAGAGGCAATTAAACCCGCCATCACGCCAACACGGACCTCCGTGTGGACGACCCTGGTTATTTTAGCCCTGCGCCGGCCAATAACACGCCCACACATGATCGATATGATTATGGAAATCGACTGGGGTTTTTTTTTTTTTTTTTTTTTTTTTTGGCCCGCTATTGCACAGTAATGACTAAGCTAATACTCGGGATGGCTCCGACGTGCACAAGCGCAGTGAGGGAACAGCATCAGCCCGATCACGCTGCGGGGCGAGCTCGGAGCCGGCTGCATGTATGTGAGACGCGCTAAAAGCCAAACGCAGCCGAAGTCGTGCAGGATTTGCGAAGTTAAAGCGGGTAGTTTTCCCGGAGCTCCCGTCGGGGATGGGATAAGATAGCTGGAGCCAGTCCTCCGGCAACACGGACCGCTGGCGTTGCTTGACGGGGGCGTTTAAAGGGGATATATCATAATACAGCTTCAGACAGACATGTGCATAGGATAACCCGTCTGCTCAGGCGCAAACACGCCCCGTCTATTGGATGTTTTGATAAGGAACTTACCCTGGTGATAATAGCTCTCCTGTCCTGTGGTACCTATCAGCCTTTCTCCCTTTAATTCCTCCTCCTCCTCTGTATCCGCGCTAACGGGCTTTCTGGCCGGGTTTTCCTCCTCTGTGGCTCGTTTGCGATGTCGCTCTCCCCCCCCCTTTTTTTTTTTTTTTTAAGATATCAGTTATCTCTTTATTCCTCTTTCATTCCGGGCGTTTCCGCTCTGCTCTCCTCTGGTGCGCTGTAATCCAGATCGGAGTTCACCTCCTCCAGAGGTCCACGACCTTTAAAGTCAGCCGCCGGGCCGAGAAGAAGCAAAGCCCTGGACCCCGCTGTGCGTGCTCTGTCTGCTGCCTGCACTCCACCTCCTCGGTCTCTCCCTCATCCAAGCTCCTCACCGCTGTCACAACATCACGAAAAAATCCAAACATCCGACTTCCCGTTGGAACTGTCACAATAAAATCCCATCCGCGATTAAAGACGTTATCACAACGTTATTTCAGTCACGACAGCCTTGTTTATCATATGTTATCACTATTATTATTATTATTATTATTATTATTATAAAAGGGTTGCCAAAATAAATACATTACAACCAAGGGCCACTTACTAGCTTTTCTAGAGCTTTCAACCGCATCTAATGGTTTTCATCAGAGGGCTGGGTTGTCACAGTTGTCATGGGGATAGCAGTTGCCATCACGTGATGTAGCTTGCAAAGAGTTTTAGTTACATTCTAGAATGCAGACGTTGAACTGTATTCCATAATGGATGATGAACTGTAACTGCATTACAACGTGTTCTAGAATGTAGATGTTACATTGTGTTCCAGTAGAAATTATAAAAAACAAATAATCAACACCAATACTGATATTTGTGAGTTTAAAAAAAAGTCAATATATTGATTAAAAGATTTTTAACTGAAACAGATAGTGTAAATAAAATTCTTGTCATGGATCTCTAATTATTAAAGAAATCTGACATGCATGTGTACTCAGCAGGACGCTTACAGTTGCAAAAATAATCTAGAAAAATTACTGTTTATCTTTGGTATTCCTGGTGCGGTGGTTTCTTTTTACTCATTGGCCGGCACACACGCTGGCATGTATTAGTCATATTCTACTGTAGAGTGCAATGAGACATGAGATTATGCAGAATAGTGGAGAGGATGACAGGGAGACCCTACCCAGGCTCACATCAAATTTCCCATATATTGTCAGAAAGGTTTGAGGTTACTTCTCTTGCTCTTTGATATGTTCGTACTTTATTTGGTTTAGAAGTATTATTGTGTTGATGGCTGTATTCTCAGGTAACATGGTTTAGAAGTTGGGGTTGAGGGTACGGGGTAGGAGGGGTCGTTTTCTACATCTCACATACTGAAAGTGAGTTAAAGTGTATTTTACTGCTTACCCAGACGGACTTTTAAGTGAGTAAGTAAAGGATTTGAGTGCTTCATATGTACCGCTGCATAATGTGTCTGACAATTTTACATGAAACCTTAAAAGCTTTTCTGAAAGAGTGTTGTTTATGTGGCCAGTAATTCAGGAGCTTAAAGGAGCTACTGCCATTTTAAAGTGGGCACACCCTTTTAGGCATTTGTGTTCAAAAGTGCAGCAATATATTCAGGAAAACATACTATAGGATAGAGTGGGTGCTCCCTCATTATTTTTTTAAAAATATGAATATTTGTTTCATTAATTATCAAACTAATGCTAAAATGTGAATAATACTTGAGCTAATTTCTTCTTTTCCATAACTGACATAAATCACACTTTTACTCTGAAGGTGAAGTTGCAACTTTTCCGGTCTCTGCTTGGCTAACTTAAAAGCGCTTGCTGCTTCTCTCATCCAAATGTCTATGAAACAAACCTCGGCAAATTGACACGTACTGCGCATGCGTAGCTTTTCATTCTTGTGCAGCATGGACCACTCGGTTCTTTCAATGGATTTATTTACCCACTGTACATAAACGCTATGGCACATGTGTGTTGATCTACTCAGGGATCTTTACAGATATTTTCATATGAAATGCATAGTCTATATACAACTGTGGAAACATTTGGCTAAAAATACTTAAATTGCACATATTCATCAACATGACCCATAACCACTAGTGTAAATGAAAAAAAAAAAAAGAAAAATTCACATGTTCAAATTGTTGAACACTTTAACATGTTCATGTTATTTATATTAGTTTAAAGAATAAAGAGATGGGTTTTGTTGCCATATTCCCAGAGCACAGTTTCAGTGCCCCATGTGTGGCACACACAGACTCCAGTGCCTTTACTTGCATATTGGTACAGTATACCACCACAGTGTCGGTGCTGTCATCCTGTCAGCGTGCTCCTCTGCTGGCTGTAATTCCCTCTGTTGCTGATCTTTTTTAACTTCTAATTAGTCTTTTTTTTTTCTTCTGTCCAGACACCTATGGTTTCTGTGCTCAGCAAACGGTTTCATTGAACTTGGCAGTTCTTAGAGCTGCTAGGTTAAATTTAGTGCTGTGAAACTAGAGTCCTATGACCTATGTGCTGAGGGCTGCCGTTAAAGGCATAGTTAACCCCAAAATGAAAATTCATTCTGTCATTGCTTTCTTAATGCTATTTCACCATAAACCTTTACTGAAGTTCATGTATGACCTTCCAAGCCACAGCGAGCTTGTCCCCAGAGCACAATAACTTCTTCAAAAGCTAAAGAAGCGATTTATTTGCGGGTCAAAATATTCATTAAATGTCTCAGGACAGCAATCATATTCAACATGGAAAGTTCATTTCTGCATTGCAGCACAGCAGGAAACCAGAGCTGGGCCGAGGTGAGGAAATGACTTCCTGATCAATACTGTCTGTAATTACTCAACAAAGTAACACAGCACTGTGTTAAAAAAAAAAAAAAAAAAAAGATTACCTTGTAAATGACAAGTACATTCAATTTGTCTCTCACCAGTATAAATTGGTGTCTCATATATTATTATATATACATTATCAAGCTGGAAGTATTTTCCTCTACTGTATATTATTGGTCTCATGTTCAACATGTTGAGACAAAACAACATAGATGAGTTACTCGTCTGCCATGGTCTGAACACACTGATTTAGCTCATTTTTTTGGTCAAAAGCTTGTTGTGCTTACACGTCGGCTTGGAGTAGAAGAAATAATATTGTTAACAGTTTGATTTGTACTAACAAAACTGAGTCAAATACATTACTGGGAGAACAATAATCTATCGATTCACCATTAACTTGAAGACTATGGAACGCTTTGGCATAAATTGATCTAATTTTTTCACTGTGTATGTCGTATCTGTCTTTCTGTTTCTTTCTGACACAAACTTGTTTCCATTAGCATTGTAACATGAGTAAATCCAAGACTAGAGCTGCCATATGACGACTGATGATGATTACAACGGGGGGCTTAAATATGCATCTGTTTATTATAGCCTGTGCTGATGAGGAACCTATAGAAACAAATATATTAGTATAAGGTAGGTAGTATGATAGATATTTTTGATTTACAGTGAAGTTAGTCATGAACCAAAGTCAAGGCATAGCATCATATTATTCATAACTGAATAATATAATCAGCAGTGATCCTATAACATCCTATTCAGACTCATGAACTATGAGCATTACATAAATCAGGCCCCTCTCACTCTTACCTGTTCTCCACCTGTCCATTTTTCCCTCCCAATTTCCGACCGCGCCCAGCCAATCACACTCCAGCTCGGGGTCCCGTGGAAACCAATGAGGGTGCGGCTTCTGTCCGGCGGCCCGAGGGGATGTCGGGATAAAAACTTAGCCGTGCTGGGTAGAAAAGTTTCGGGAAGAGCAGGAGGGAGGGGACTGAGGAGCGACAGCGTAGTAACCCGACAGCGAGCATGACCGACGCGGAGGCGCAGAGCGCTCCACCGTCGGCACCGGTGGAAGACAAGCCACAGCCGGAGAGGAAAGTCATAGGTGGGTACCGACGGCTGGTTGTCAGGGAAAGTTTTAAACCGCACCAACTTTAGTCTGAATTCCTGCGCTTTGTGATATGAGGAACATAAACATACTGTGTTGTCGTTTACTGGCATTTTTGTCTCACTAATGCAGGAAGAAAAAAAAAAAAAAAATCCGCAGGTTTATGTGTGAAATTTGATTGGTTGTCTATTGTGTCAACAACAGCAAGTTCCCCCCTGAGATGTGTCGACACGCAGGCTGGCTGTCTGTCAATCACTCCTTCCTCTGACACCATGTTGTGTTTCGGTTCGGGAGGAACACGTGTCCTCAGCTTTACGCATGCATTGTGTGTGTGTGTGTGCGTGTGTGTGCGTGTGTGTGTGAAGTATAAACCTGTGCTGTGAACTTCAGATTGGAAGCGGCTCATTTTGCAAACCCAGATATTAAATTTGTGACTCATAAATGCGTCTCTGGGTCGTGGCTGCTTTTTCTTTGCCCGTTTTTCGTGCGTTTGACTGTTAAACGGCTTCATTGCGCTCATCCCTGTAGCAGTGGGGACAAAGGCTCAGCGCCGCGGCCCCTGTGTGTGTGTGTCCCTGTGCATCAGCAGTAGAAACACTTGACCTGGATTTCCTCTTTATCAGCTGTCGTGCGCCCCGGGCTCCTCCACAGGTGCGAGTCATTATAGTTTGACGCAAACGTCAATTGAATGCGTTTAAGGTTTTCAAGGACAATCCCTTGTCCCCGCAAGGACAAGGGATTTTTTTTTTTTTTTTTTTTTTTTTGTGACTTGTTTTTGTGACCCCCCCCCCCCCCCCCCCCATTTTTTTTCTCGAGGGGAGAAAACACGTATCTTTGTTTAGCAGCCCTCCCTCCTGACCTAGTGCAGACCTGGTTTCAAAGTTTTTATTGTTAATGATTGACGCACACTGCTCCCATTTCTTGTTAGCAGTTCTGCCAATGATACAAGTAAGATAACAGTATAGTCTTTGACTGGCTGTATAACGATATGTGAAATGTTGTGGGGTGTATATTTAATCATGTGCCACCTGCTATTGCAGCCACCTTGGTCCAAGGCACAGTGAAATGGTTCAATGTGCGTAATGGATATGGCTTCATAAACAGGTACTTTCAGTCCTAACAGTCAATTTAATTGAAAGCCCCGTGAGTTAAGTTTACTAATAATTATCCGTGTCTCTTAGGAATGATACTAAAGAAGATGTATTTGTTCATCAGGTAAGATGAGAGCATTTTATCTAATAATGTTGTATAGATGTATGCCGTTCTTTCATGCTTCATCTGTCTCCTCAGACTGCTATCAAGAAGAACAACCCTAGGAAATTCCTCCGCAGTGTGGGAGATGGAGAGGTTGTAGAGTTTGACGTGATTGAGGCGGCCAAGGTAAGAGTCCAGCTGATATTATGGTGTAAAGGCAACAAATTTGAATGTCTGCCGTTAAATGTCTCTGTATTTTCCCTGTCCGTGGTGTCCCTCAGGGCTCGGAAGCAGCCAATGTGACTGGACCAGGTGGTGTTCCAGTCAAAGGGAGCCGCTACGCACCCAACAAACGCCGCTTCCGTCGGCGGTTCTTCCCCCGCAGCCCTCGGCCTGGTGACCAGAGCAAACCAGCAGATGGCCAAGCCGCTGCTGAGGGCGCAGGATCGGGGGAGAGTGATGGAGCAAGACCCCAGCAGCGCCGTCGTAGGCCCCAGAGACCACGGCAGGAGGCACAAGATGTAAGCTGAAGCAGCGCTGTAGAGCTTAAAAAGAAGTAGAAAGCTGAAGGATGTGGCTGCAGGGTGAATTTATATATTTATTTTTTGTGTTTTTTCAACATAGAAAGGTAGTTTAGGACAGGGGAGTAGAATCTATGGAAAAGGGTATAAATAAGTTTTTCTAGCAAAGTAGAATCACTGCAGAGTACTGTTTATGAACAAATCTGAGAAGATCTTTTAAATATTGCAGTGATTACTTTAAATAGATGAATACAACTGAAATCCACTGAGGAATTGTTTTGTGGCCGGCCAGTCTAAAGTTTTGTCTGTTGATCTGTCAGGGTGAGTCTGGAGAGCAAAAGAATGGAGTAGCAGAGGGCGATGAAACGCAGCGACCGCCACGGCGTCGATTCTGGCGTCCATACCGCAGGTGACTTGACATAATTTCCCGAACTTCTATAGGTTTAAATAATTTTCACTTCTGGATTCCAGAGATTCAGAACTGATTGATTATTCCTCTGTCCTGGGATTCAGACCGTTCAGGCCTCGCCCACATTCTGATCAGGCTGCAGATGGTCAGGAGGCAGCTGCTCCAGAGGAGAGCCAGGAGCAGAGTGAGGTGAAGCCAGCAGAGGCCTCTGAGGGCCCACAGACCAATGGAGAAGCAGCTGAGGGCCAAGGCCAGAAACGACGCCAGACTAGACGCCGCAGGCAAAGGAACTCAGAATCTTCTGCTTCAAAAGTGAGTCAGATTTGTTCATAGTTGGCAAATTGCATCCAGTGCTCTGAGAGTGACACATGAGTGATTTGGGCCATTTCCAAAAAGGCCAAAAGAAAACGGATACAAAAAATTCGTGAAACAGAAGAGAACTTCCCTTTGGAGCTTTTTGTTGTTGTTTGGAGATAAAGTTTCAGGAAGTGATGTGAAGGAATACTGACCAGAGGCCGTAATGGATGACAGCAGCGTAGCACCACATACGTGTTAGTTTAGTATTGTCCAGAATGGCCAACACTTGAGTCAGTGACGGTTTGTAGTACATACCATGTATTTGCAGTGTCTCTGGTTCAGTTCAGGCTGTGGAACATTTGTTGCACGTTGTCACCTTTTCTTTCTACCAATGTGCCGCCTCTCCGCTGTCAACTATCAAAGGCTCTTGCACCAAATCCTAAAATACATGAATTGGCGTATTGAGAAGACGAGTTAATAGGAAAATAATCTCAAAACTGTTACTGTTGCATGCTTGAGACAATGTTTCTGCTTCCCAATGTTGCAGAATGACACAGAGAAGTCTGCATCAGAACCTGGTACCCCCCCTCAGAATTCAAAACCAGCTGACCTGAAAGCTGCATCAAAATCACCCAAGGTTTCCCCCAAAGCCTCTACTAAAACACCCAAATCACCTGAGGTGAAGTGGTAAAACTCCATTGCCTTCTTTTGGATTCTAATTAATAATTATCACTGTTTGTTGTGATGACACAAATATCTCAACTGTCTGTCCCCACAGCAGGCAGCTGCCACAACAGTCCCAGCCCCAACAGAGTGACGTCAATGAGGGGACAGTCACATGACCCTTGGCAAGAGGTGGGAGCCACATTACTGTGGTGCAACCCTGGGTCAGGTGGGGTGGGAGACATGAGGGTGTAGGGTTGCACTTGTGCTACATGTCCCATATTGGCTATCTTTTACAGAGGGCAGGATGACGGACATTAATGGGCTGTTGAGTCAAAATAATGGATTTAAAGTGGAAAGGATTTTATGTCCAGTCTCTAAAGACTGCATATGTTTGGACTGAATCTTTGTTTAATGCAGGGAACATTTTTGCTCGATCCCTGGAAACCTGGATTTCAGATTAATCCTTGTTTCAGAGTCGGGTGTCTTTTGTGTTTAACATCTTTCTTTCAAACCCTGTGTCTCCCTTGTTTTTTTTTTTTGTTTTGTTTTTTTTGTTTTGTTTTTTTTTTTATTTTCATTTTTTTTGTTTGGTTTCTCATAGGTCCTAGGGTTGGAGGACTGGACCTATTTCAGAACACATGCACTGCTCTCCCCTCCCTGCACTCCCCCATCCTCCAACTCGCCTTGTCTCGCTGTAGTCCCCTCCAAACCGTCCCCCACTCATCTTGTCTTGTGTTGTCCTGTCTAGACACTGATGTGTGGAGAGGGATGGGGCAGGGAAGAAATGGGATACAGGTGGGTGGTGGGTGCATGTTTAGAAATTGAAAATACATCTTTAAAAAAGAAAAATGGGAAAGAATGGACAATCTGCTTGGTAGCCCAGTTATGCCAACCCCCCTTTAAAAACAGTTTTTCTTTAATTGACCAGATGGGGCACATCAAGTAGTTTAGAGGAACCAGTCTTGAGTTTTATTTTAACTTAATTTGGTTGAAGAAGGGAAAACCAAGCAGGTGTGAGGTTGGTGGTGCATAATGGGAGTCAGTTTAGTTCTCTTACCACCTCAAGCGATACTTAAAACATACTACTCCCTTCATCCTCCTCAGTTGAGGATAGATTGAAAAGAACTTTATTTCTTTAGTTTTACTTATTTGTGCATGCTTTTCTTTGGAGGGGATTATGTGCAATGTCAATACTTACAATGCTAATGAATAAATCATGTTTGCAAATCTCAGGATTCAGTCCTTGTTTTTGTCTAGGTTGCAGATGAATGGATCAAAAATGCTTTGCAATTTTTGGATTTGTTGCATGTTTTTTAACAAAAATTGGATTACTCAAATATTATTAATGGTCAGTCATTAATGGAGATGTTTTCAGTAACATTATTTACAGTACTTGCATTCTTTAGTCGCAAAATGACCACAGCATCCGTATTCTCTCTGTACAAATTACAGGTCCTCTCTGAACAATCTCATTACAAATTTTCTTCAGAAGGTAGTGATACACACCATTAAAAGAAGACAGCAAACCGCACACATAACAGATGCAGGAAAAATGTGATGGTTGTGCAATAAAAAACTGATCTACAAGAAGATCTCTTTACACAAATTGCACATCTTGCTCTAGTCTAGTATATCAGGCTTCTGTTTACAAAACCAAACACCAACTGGAGTGCATCAAGAATTGAAACTTTTAGACCCTCACACCCTTAAAACAACACTATATGTACACATGAAGTACTAAAATAGACTTTGTTTCTTTAAAAGTAGCATTTCTACAGGTTGTGCAACGAGTTTCTCATGATCAGAAAAATACTTCTTAATGGCACTTCGCCTTAGCGCAAGCTGGGAATGCACCTCATGATTGATACCCCAGTTTGGCAAGAAAGACCTTGAGCCTCAGTGTCTTTCTCCAAAAGATTGTCTGGGTAGATTAGTAGGTCATGGTGAATAATTGGCATATTATCATAAGAGCTAGGGCTGGGTATCCTTTGAAGTTTGCCTATAGCCATGTTCAAAACCTTGACCTTTACAGGTACTAACATTTTTCCAGCTACTTAAATGAATATAAAAATGCTTTTTTACAAACCTTTTTCATTTATGAAAGAAGCCAAGCATCTAAATACAACATGAGAGCATTGCTTAAATAAAGTACAAACAAATAATCCTGCCCTTGTAGCATTCCAGTTGAGTTTCAAACCACTCAGAGCTACTAACCATCATATCAGTGCATTTTAACCAGCTTTATAAATCAGAACATGATCCTCTAGTTGTATTTTGCTAATCACATATCTGAAACCAATGTCTCTTACACACGCTCCAGCGTGTTCTCAGCTTTAGTACAACTTAGGCAAGTATACTCAATGCAATGGCTGTATATCCTAGTTTTTTTAACCTAACTCTGAAATTTTGGATGTCTTTGTAGATAAAGTGCAGGAAATCCTTCTCTTTCTCCACCTCTGTCTCACAATATAGAAACCGAGTGCATTAGCGTTGCATAAAATCCTACCACACTGGCAGTTAATGCTTCAGCAGTCCAGACAACTTCATATGTGCATCATACTCCTTAAAACTATAAGTGTCAACTCTAAATCCATAGGTTTTAGCCTTTGTCAAGGCAGAATTGTTAACTATTAACCTTGTATTGCAGTGGCACCAGCAAAAGACAATTCTAAAACACCCAAAGTGTCGCACACTTTTAACACTGCTTTGGCACCACAATCTGTATGAATATAACAATAGACCTCAATATACATGTCAATAAAAGTTTGGCATCAGGCCCATATACACAGTTCATCCCAAGCTATAGTCAGTTCCATCTCTCTTCAAGCAGGGACTCTTAAGTTATTTAGATATTTTCTTCCCCCAAGTAATCCAGCTCAGTGCTGGGCTTGTCCATGTCCATGTCCATATCCATGCCCATATCCATCATTCCTCCCGCCGAGTGCTGGTGGAAGTTTGCTGCAATCTGGTCAAAGGTCTTTCCCCGTGTTTCTGGCACTCTGAAGAATGTGAAGATGAGGAAGAAGAGGAGGAGCACTGCAAAGATCAGGAAGACGTATGGCCCACAAAGGTCCTGGGGAAGGATGAGAGGAAATCCAGATTCAAGAACATGGGAAGGAGTAAACTTTGGACATCTGCAGAAAATGCTAGAGCTACACATGAATGAGGCAGACGCATCATTGGTGGGATACTTCCACCATTGTTTAGAGAATCCATATCATCTGTTTAAGGTAAAAAAAAAAAAATACTCACAGCAACATATTGGAAACACATGCCGATGATGAAGTTGGCAGTCCAGTTGGAGAAGCCGGCCACAGCCATTGCAGCCGGCCTTGGACCCTGAGAGAACAACTCGGCTACAAAGAACCAAGGGATGGGACCTGGACCCACCTCAAAGAAGGCAACAAAACCAAAGATTGACAGCATGCTGATATAGCTCATCCAAGGGACACTGTCCTGTCAGGTGGAAAAAAGACAAGGTTCAGATGTTTGTGGAAACCGGGGATCATGTGGGTAAAAGAAAATCCACAACAGAAGAGTATGAGACATTTGCATCTCCGGGAGACTGACCAGTAAAGCAAGAGCCACCGTCATAATGACAGCACAGATGCACATTCCTCCCAGTCCTAACATGTGGAGTGTCCGTCGACCCATCCTCTCTACTAGGAAGAGCTGTTAATAAGAAGACATGGAGGAACATTTTGACTTGACGTTGGTGCTAGATGAAAAATCAGGACATCTTCAAATATATTACAGCAGAATACAGTTGAGGAGGACATGAATGTCTGTGCCAAATTTCACAACAATCCATCCACCAACTGTTGAGGTATTTCAGTCTGGACTAAAATGGTACTGCTAGCGCCGGTAAAAATCACATTCCTTGACCCATTTAATGACATTGAAACATCTTAGCTTGCCAAACCAAACGTGCCTTATTTGGGTACAGGAATGTTTAAATGGCGGGCACAAGAAAAAAACAGCGACCAGCCTCCTCTGTTATCTTATTTGCTCTTTGATAACAGTGTTAAACAGTAATAGAGACCCACTTTGGTACATGGCAGGATTGTAATGTTTATTGTACTAAATTCAAAATAGATTCAATGCTTGAAATTAAACTCATGTAAGAAAAAAGGAGCATATCATAAAGGCAAAGGTGAAGGCATGATGGCGTGATTACTCACTGAGACCGCGGTGAAGGCACAGTTTACCACTCCAGCTCCTATGGTGGCGTAGACTGGACTCTGGACTCCTGCCTTCATGAAGATACTGGTGGAGTAGTAGAAAATCTGCCAGACGGGTAAACAGAATTAGGTTAAGTCGATATTATACTGCACTGATTCCCATTTTCGACAGATTTCTTTTTGGGGACTTTAAATAGTCCTTGTAAATTGTCTATCTGTGGCTCGCTAACACTAACAAAATCAATAAAGTCCCAACTCACTGCGTTGATCCCGGACAGCTGCTGGGAGAGCTGCAGCAGGATGGAGATGATGATGGGCTGGCGGTAGAGTGAAGAGCGAAAGAGCTCCAGGATGGACACCTTCCTCTCCATGTCCATCCTCCTCTTCTCCTCCTTCATCTCCGCCAGCATGTCGCCCACCTCCTGCCTGCCCGTTAACCTCCTCAAGCCTGCACAAAGGGGGAATGTAAGGAGTGCGAATGAAGAAGTGTAAGTGGTCAACTGATATGTAATTATGAGAACCCACTGGGATTTTGGGCCTTCTGTGAGAGGCCATTCATTCTTCAAGGACAATTCATGCTGGAACCCGCTGGGTCTCTAATTTGTTGTGGAGGGCCAAAGTAAGATCCTACATATACAGACACTTGTTCTAGTATATTGAACCCCATAAATGTTACATAAGATGACCCAACAGTACTTAAGTACAGATAGCTGGGTACTGTGTACTGTAAGTGGTTAGATACAGTAGTGAAGTCCAACCATTGTCATAAACGTAAAGCTTATTCCAAGATAAGACCAAGGCTTTAAAGATGTCTCAGCCGTGCTCACCGCTCTTGGCATGGTGCTCCTGGCAGCGGATGATGTAGAGGAATCTGGGGCTCTCGGGGCAGAAGGGAAGAAGCGCCATCTGAAGTACAGTTGGCACGACCGTTAAACCCACCAGAACAGGCCACAGGTCCTCACTGCCCAGTAACGACTCCAGACCGAGAATCTGCACAGAGAGAGGAACCAGATGTGACAGGTTAACATTTTAAAAGGTACTGTAAAAATATTTCCAGATGAAATATAATCTGAACTCAGATTTACACTTATCCCTGTTAACACAATGGAACATGGAGATACAGAAAATAGGACACTTCAGAAATGAATATGACTTTGAGAAACTGTCTAATGATGCTGCAAATCTTTGTCCACATTGGAAGATCTGAAAACCTTTTATAAAATCTGTATCATCAGCATCATAGTGCACTGTCGTACCTGTGCAATGAGAATGCCAGTGACTATGGCCAGTTGGTGTAGCGTGCCCAGAGCCCCTCTCAGACTCGTAGGAGCGATTTCACCCACATACATTGGTGTTAAACCGGATGCCAACCCTGCAGAGGGGGAAAGTAGGATGACAGACGTGTTTAACAGAATCAGATAAACTCTTGTTTAAACAGGGGCACACTCTAACTCGAAAATACTTTCCTGTGATTTTTTTTCCAAATTTGTCAGAAAAATACCTAAAGAACAAAAAAGTGGACCGCTCACCACAGTAGGCACCAATAATAAAACGGCCAAAGATCATCATTTCATAGGAGCGACAGAGCTTGGCCATCCCCATCAGACTTCCACCAATGAAGGCCAGCATGTTGTTTATGAGCATGGCTTTCCTCCTGGAAAAACACAGATTCACATATTTGAAATGATGCCTTTAAATCCTGACTCTGAATCCCATCTAATCTGATATAAATTTGACCTATTTCATTATCATTATCAAGATACTGATAGCACTCATCCAGAAGATTAACATTAACTCAAGCACTGTTAATAGTAAATTCACTTGTTTGATCATTTGACATATGCTGCTACTGACATAGTGTTTGAAAAAAAAATTAAAAATACATTCTTATAAAAATAACTCAAAGCGTAAAATTATTGTCATTTAACAAATGATTGTAGATAAACTTAAGTCAGAGCATTTACAGACTGGAGTTTTGCCTTCCAGGTCACAATGTTTGTCCAAAAGATGTTAAATGGGACAATTAAAACACACTTTTAGCATCAGGGCGATGAATGTGATGCTGTTCATAGCCTGTCTGTAATTAGATATAAAGATACAGTGTGGTGGTGGGTGATGAAGCAGAGACTGCCCCCTACGATCCCATACTGCACTTTGACTGACGGACTCATTGAGAATGAGCCTGCTGAGTATGTCCCTCAGTTTACTACATTTGACTTACTTCATAGATTTCACCGGACATTCCTACTTCCTCCATTTTTGTGTCTGACTGCCTCGACATGGTTTGTTAGACTACACATGGTGATAGTTTAGCCTCCAGGGGGCATTGTCACACAAAAACACTGAAGGCTATAATTGGTCACTTGACTGAAACAACCAGTACTTATTCTTTTTGTTAAAAACGCCAAATGATGGAGAAAGTACCTGTGGCATTGACAAGTGGCTGCAGAGACATGTCAGCGAAGGCTCAGTGGTAACTAACACCCCCCGAGGTTAATCTGAACATGACAGTGAAACAGCACTTGCAGTTTGGCATCAATCCATTTTTTTGAAGATATTTTTAGATGACGATCTTTTTAAGTCAAGCCAAAAGGCTGTGCAGGACAATGGCTAGAGCAGCAGTGACAGAGGGACCCTTTACAAGGCTACACAATCATATTTTAAAGGTCCCCTCAGTGGATCTAATGTGTTTTTTTTCCCACAAAAAAGTACCTTGATAAAAAGTACTGTAAATTCCATAGTGCGTTAATACACATTGATCATTTCAAAAGTTTAGCTGCTGGACACAAGATGTCTCCCCTTGCCGTCTCCTTTCTCACTGTATGTGCACTGGAGGCTTCAAGTTTCCACATCGCACTTCTGTCAGTTACAAACTGGACCAGGATCGGTTTGTAGCTGTGATGTGACATCATTCCACACAGTGAAGCTCAAACATTCAAGTGAAGAAACAACCAAGAACGCACGTTTTTACTGTAAGTGGTAAACACTGCCTGCTCACCGCTCCTCCTGTGCCCGTCCCACCCACCAAACAATAAGATCTACTGTTAGAGGAGACCTCCATGTTCCCAGGAGATTGAGTTGCATCTAAAGCACTTTGACCTTAGAGGTCACAACAGCTCCCAGCGTCTTTACCAGCCGCACTGGGTGACCCCTGCTTCTTCTTTTTTTTTTTTTTTTTTTTAGGAAGACCTTGTCCTGAGAGCACCCACCCCACCCCAACCCCCCACTCCTCTACACCACTCTGCCAGCTCTGTTAAGATCCCCTTTCAGTCAGTGGAAGATGTGGGCTACAGTCCAGTTTGCATCCCGGCTCCAGTTACAGTGGGAAACTGGGTCGAGGAGGAACATCCTGGGCAGAGTTCCCCCTGAATGACCGAAGCTGGTTGTTGGAATCCATTTTGGATCCATGCAGAGGTGGAAAGGCGATACTTACAGAGTTAGCCATTGAAATGTTTTACTTTATTTTATTGTCTAACACAGACTATACTTGGCATGAATTCTGCTAATGGGCTGGCAGAAATATGACCCAGTGTCAGTGGCAAATTTTTTTTGTTTTTAAGTGTTAAGTGTAATGTGTAGGCAGTAAAGTTGACTATAACATTTTGATTAATCCTCATGTATAAGTGGTGGGCTGTCTGGAGCCTGGAGTATATGAAATATTTTCAAAGGTTTTCATAATCTGGTAAAAGGATGCAGGAAAAACTTCCACTTCTAGACATAAGACCTAAATTAGAGAGTGTCACATGATGTTTCCGTACCTGCCCAACCACTCAGAGACAAATCCCACACAGGAGGAGGAGAGCATGCCTCCTATGGAGAAGATGGCCACAGACAGGGACCAAAGGGAGGTGAGGGTCCCTGAGGGGATGGGCTGTCCATACCGGTGCACCCATGTAGCGTTATAGTCTCCCTCAATGATCTGTATGGGGGAACAAAGGTGGCAAACAATAAATAAATAAATGAATACTGAGAATTTTCCTCCAACAGGTCTTCCCAGTGAGAGATCTCTTCTGCAGGAACAGAACAATTTGATTAAAAAGCAAGATAAGTTGTCTGTTACAGTGAAGGTGGCTTGTGTGGAGATCTTGAATATCTGAGGTGCGCTGCAGTGTTTCTCACAGTCCTTTATTCCCTCTGCTGTCTCCTTCTCAGGTTGTTTTGCTTCTAAATGCATTTATACACAACCACATTTTTTTGTGTATCCATTCAGATTGTTCATGTTGCATATTGGGTTTTTATTCATGCACTTTTCATCAATTCCACATATAGTTTTTAAGCTTATAGCCTTTAAATGTTTTTAGCTTTGTGTTGATCTGAATGGTTATAATTTAGTTAGGAATGAACTGACCTGAAAATCTGATTTTCTAAACACACTAAACACACACACATACACACACACACACACACATATATATATATATATATAAAATAAAATATATAATGTAAAATAATATAAAATAGGAGCCAAGTGAAAATGAATTAACCTTTTTTTTCAGAGGAAGATTTACTTGCTATGTGCACTCTTCTTCAGTAACATCCCTGACAGGCTTTTAATGTTGGCACGTGAGCAGGTGCTACAATAATAAAAAGTGGTTCATTAACACAGCAACATGGATACTAACAGAGAAAAGTCCATATGGAGGATGCTCAATGGACAATGTATTATCTACCAGTAACAGGCCAGAAATCATGGGCTTATAATCAGACAGAAGTTCCTGTGCAGTAGAGCAATTTGTTTTGTATCTTTAAGGCAACCAATAAAAAAAGCTGTGGCAAAATACAGTAGACACATTGAGACACGGCAACTCTGCTTCTATTATGGTTTTGGTGTCTCTGTGAATATGTCAGCTGAGTTTCTAGTTGGGGGTCAAGGTAAGACATTGTCATCAGCAGATGCCTGAACACCAGCAGCTGAGTCACAAACAGCTCACCTGACTTGCCTCAAGTACATTCATCTCACTCAAGCGTGCCATCATACTTCAAATACGCAGACAGTGACACTGTATTTGAAGGCTCCATATGTGCAAACAGCACCATGTGGCAGAAAATGAATCATGTAAGACGCTTTCCTCCTCCTCAGACAGACATCCTCTCTTTGTTGTGGTTGTGTTGGCACAGTGAGGATGCACCACCCAGCTTTCACAGTCCTCCACTCTTTGACATAAAATGTTCATCTTACTCCCCCTGCATTTATCTCCTGCACAGCATCATGTGTCTTGAGGCAGCATGATGGGATGTTGTGGCATCAGACACACCCTCTTATATTGAGAAACATTTGAAGTGACAGCTGGTTAAATGTCACTGTGTGTCCTTCTATCGACTTCTATAAACACTGTTTCTTCCATTAATCCAGACTGGCACCGGTTCAGAAATTATCTTGGGATATTATTGGCAGTAATGAACATCATCCAAGTGATCAGTGCTCAGTTTTTACCTTCTGAGGTGCATTGATGACACCGATGTTGTATCCAAACTCCAGAGATCCCAGTACAGCAGTGAAGACTGAGAGAGCAAGGGTTCCAGTCACTGTCTGGAGTAGAAACACACACAAACAAACACATGTAAAGATGTAAATAAAATAAATAGTTATAAATAAAAAGTTCCTCTCCAGACATGTTTTAAGCTATGTAAAAATGCTCCAGTATGATTAATATTTTGTTGCATGTGGTTTTCTCACATAAAGAGTAAAAAAAAAAAATCTAAACTGGGGCTCTAAGCACATCTATGCTTATTTCCTAATTGAGAAATCTGGATCAGGCCTCAAGCCCCCACATCAGAGACAGAGAGAGTTTTTCACGACTGGAAGAAGCAACAGTAAGCGTAAGTAATTGCTTATGTTGTTTGTTAGCTTGTAACTGGTAGGGTCTGACACAGTGTTTGTTGTTGTGCTAATGCAAACTATATCTCTCCGTAGTCACAAGGTTTCAGATTTGATTTGTCCAATCCCCGTCCTCACAAGTTGACGGGATTGGTTCGGTGCAGTTCCAAGGTAGAAATACTCAGACATGTCAATGACTGAGTACAGGGGTGTCTTTATATTATTTTCAGAATGGTGAGTAATGCCAAGAGGTAAAGATAATAATGTCAAATAATAAGAGAGCTTAAGTGGACAACAGGGATTGGTTTCAATGCACACACACACACTCACAGCTCTACTCTGCTAACATAGACTATATATAACTGTGATGCTGATGAGAGACAATCTCTTCAGCGCTGTCCATGACTTCACAGGCTACTTTACTGTTGATGCGTGAACTTTAGCTTCCCCCCAGTTTCCCATCAGGCCACAGACACCTGTCTCCACGGTGACAGACGAGACGTCCTTGGGGAGAGGAAGTCTTCCCCTCAAGCGAAGTGTGTTTAAATCTCAAAGAGCGATGTCATAAGCTGCAGATTAGCTACCCAGCAGATAGACGCTAAAGGCTTTTGTCCACAACAGAAAAACCTGGTGATTTTATAAGCCTTTGGAGGACTTGTGACGTCTTGTGACCTAATGGACAAGCGAAAAAATAGCAAGACCAATGCTTTCCAAAAAGTTGACATTTTAGTGATGTGAGTCACTTGACAACAAGTCAACAATATGACATAAACATTTTTAAAGTGTGGTCCTGGGTTAACGGGGGCAAAATTGACCTTCTCATTCAACTGTATTCGTTTCTGTTCTATTTTTTGGATCATTTTGCAAAGCTAGTGTGAGTTGCTCTGCGTCTGTTACACTGTGTCTTGACCTTGCTGTGTTGAGTCTGTAGATAAGTGCTGTTTAGTATTCATAAACCAAAACAAAAGGGTGTGTATTTGCCTGTGAGCACGTGTCCTTGCAGAAAAGGTAACAAAAAAAAAAAAAACCATTAGAAGCAGCCAGTTATGCTCTGTTACACTTTATGTGCATTGTGTTTCATTAAAACTCCCTAATGTGCGGTCACTCATTTATTTTTCATGTATCTGGTATGAATCTGTCTGCATTTAATAGCCTGGTTATCAACTATAACAACTCTAATAGGAGGCCACACCAAAACAAAAGTAGCATTTTATCATTTTTATCCTCTTGTGTAGTTTAGTATGTTTTTTCCTCTACATGAGAAACCCCTTCCATGCTTGAGGAATTCATTTTACATTAAAACCTCTGAGCTAATATAATTTCCCACATCCCTGGAACATCAATCTGCCTGGACACAGATCATTTTTTCAGCAATGGAGCAAAGACTGTTGTCTTGAAGGCGTCACAAATAACCGTCCAAAGAGAGATTAAATTGTCCTGAATCAAAGGACTATAACAATTAATAAAATTGACACCTACATCCATCTGACCTAGAAATGATTTGTCAAAGAGAGCTGGAGGGAGTATACAACACAGGCACTGTTTATGGGGGTGGAGACATGGAACCAGTCAAACTAGGTGGCCATACATACAAACCCACAATACTGAGCTCTGACCTGTAAACTGAGATATTTGCCTGGTCAAGGTCATACTCAGAACTAAATAAGGGCCACAGCCCTGTCAGACCAGGGCTGATGTTAGTTTTTCTTCCTGTTGAAACTGACTCATGCTGTAAATATTAGTTGCTGCAAGCAGCCTATATTATAGATTCTTATTATTTTAGATTTTTCATTATTTTAGACTTTAGGTAAAGTACAATACCGATCATTGCTTTACATTATATCATTTTTATTTTAAAATTACTTTTTAACCGAACTGTCAGTTACATTTTTCTTATTTATTGGGTCGTAAACCGCAATTTGGCCCCGCAAAGTCTGCAAGTTCACACACAATTTTCATGTAGAGCGGAGATAAACCCGTGCGTAAAACCTCTCCAAATGAAAATACGCACGGAGTCAGATACACAGCACACAACTAACCACATCACTTTTGTGGGGTAACCCTAATCCTAACCCCTAGTCACATTTTTAAATTGTGGAAAGCTCACTAGACAAAAAACCTACCTCCCCTCCGAGTTGCTGAAACCCGGCCGGCATGACTTCAGCAGCTCCAGACACTCAGCGGCGGTCGGTGACAGATGCGTCTGGTGCCAAATGAAGACACGTGAAACTCCGTCAGCGGGACAACAAGCCCCAACTTCGACCTCAAAGCCTTTGGCACCAGAAACGGCTGGAAAAGTAAAATCCAAAAAGGAGAAGCCCTCACTGAGCAACCTGGTGCGTCCTGTCCTGGGGGGTGTCCTCCCTCCTTGTGTTGTGTCCGTCCAGCTGGGATAGAGTGACACCCGCACACCAACGTGTACACCTCTCTCCGTATCCAGAGGGAGGGGTGGGGACTGGAGGTGAGGAGGAGGAGGGGTGGGGGGGTAAGCCTGCTGCTCAAGAGAGGCCCCGCAGGCCGGCGAGCGACAGAGGACGCTCTCCTGACCTTAACTTCCATTGGCTGAAGATGCAGAGCATGTGTGCAGGAAGAAGACCAAGAGAAGACTGGTGGGGTCTTACAGACACGGTGGTCTGGCTTTTATTATGGTGCTCAAGAGATGAAGCATAGACATGAGAGGAGAGATGTGATTACATTTTAAGATTCCTGTTTAAATCAACAATCATCCATCAATAGCTGGAGCTCAGGAGCTTCACCGAGGGCCAAATTTGGTCTCAGGTCCCGGTTTTATGAGCCATGTTACATAATGTGGACTGGCCTTTCAAAGAATTATAAACTCTAGATGCACAATAGAGGCAGATTTGCAAACCAACACCTAAAGAGAATTTCATGTACAAAGATGAGATGCATCCAACTTTCTTTTTTCTCCCTCATAGGGGGCAGGATTTGCAATTAGAGTTTTCTAATTAGATTTTTGGACCCACAAATCTCTGAAGCATCACCCATTATAAAAGTAAAATATGGAGGCTACATGGATGCACAGGTGCTGGACCGCAGATGAAGCCAAATCAGAGTCTATCCAGCTATGACTCAACATTTCTCATGGGCGGCAAAGAGGGGGCTCGTCTTTGACACTCTGGTTGCCATTGTCTGTCTTCCCAACAGCCATAAATCCCTTTCTATTTCAGATCACATGCCAAAGAGGTCGCACACCGCAGCTCACCCTGTTCCACAAACTGCTCCCCTCCCCCTCTGTTGCACACAACAAAGCCTAATCCTCTTCCAGCAGGCAACAGGTGGACCCTAAATCTGGGCTGTGCCACCTGAGTTAACAGTGTGGGTGTGGTTAGGGAAAGTTTGGGGCCAGGAGTGATGGTGCGTCTGAAGGCGGGGATTAGGGGGTGTGTTGTGGGAGGGTTGCACTGGGCGGGAAAAGTACATATCTGCCAAAGAGCTCAGTGGAAAAATATCTGCTCTAGATCTCTCAATAAAGAGATACACGCCCAGCCCTCGCGGACACACCCCCCACCTCACACCACTCTCTCGTCACCACCTTTGCTTTTTCCTTTTGCTGCCCTGGTATGCACATTGAGAGAGAGTGGGGGAACCTGACACCCCTCATCCAAAGCCAGGGGCCCCAAGCACAGTCATGTGTGCGTGTGTGACTCTGACTAAATGCAGAGAAACATTACACCATCAGAACAGTGGTGTAGAGCCCCAACCAGCATAGTTGAAGGGTTCACGTACGCGGCGAGGAACAGACAGAGATAATATTACATTTCCAAAAGGTATCACATTGATTCATACACAGGCAGCCAAGAGCAATGATAGAAGTACAAGTACAGACTTAGAGATGGTATAAATACACTCACACTCGCAATCCTGCAAAACATTTTTAACCAAAAAACCCCTGCTGAGCTGTTTCGCAGCGCAAAATGTCACCTGTGTTGTCCCCAAACTGGAAACTAGAGCATGTTTTAGTGTTATCTGAAACAAAAAGTCACACCACACACACACACACACACACACACACACACACAGTATGCACCATGTGACTGCCCTTTCCTGCTCACCCAAGTGATGAAGCAAAAGGGCCTGTGTAAATACTTTTCCTCCTTGTCATGACCTGTATATGTAAGTGTGTGTGTTTGTATGTGTGTGCACGTGCGTGTGTGTGGTTGGTCAGGTCAGCTGGTTCAAAATCATGCTACAGTAAATGGAGTCGCGTGATGGACGGCAAGTGTTGCACTGTATGGTCAGCGTCAGCGTGTGAGAGGCGTCAACATTTGCACCAAACTGTCTTGTGACTTCAGCTGATTTCTGGGAGGAAAATGAGGAATTCATATGTTCAATCAATGGTGAGGGTTAGAGATACTATGTACATATACTTTATTAAGTTACATGTTCTATTTATTATGTTGTGCGAGAGGCATCTAAGTATCAAAAGATAAAGCAACATTATGGGACCTGACACAGTAAAAAGGTGGAGTAAACTGTACTGAATTAGATTTGACTGCAGAGGACCAACTATGACATCGCTAAGTTCAAAAAGTGTGGGAGAAGCAAGAAAAAGATCATTTATTAGAATAACCAGATAATAAATTAAACAGTCTTTATTACAATAAATATCAAAAATCTAATATATACATACTAGAATTAAAAAAAAAAAAAAAAATTTAACAATCGTCTGTGCTGGCCTGACAACATATAAAATATACTTCAGATAACACAAGCCACTGAGGCCAAGTTCACATTTCACATAGTCAATCCTAAAAAAAAACACACGCTATGTCTGAGCTGCAGACTGGCACTAGATCCAACATGTAGCTCAGGCTACATCTCTCTCATGGCACCTTGGGAAAATCAGGTCGGCAGCATAAGACTAAGTCTGGCTCCACTCGGGAAAACACCTTACGAGTGAATTACAATAAAACCAGGAGACCGTGCAGGCTCAAACAAAAGAGAGAGCAGCTTGACTAATCTGTGGACTGGCTTCTAAAAATATAATGATCGGCCAACAAAATCACAGATAGATATGAAAAGCTCAGTGTTATGTATGAAGATCTTTGCCATATGCCTGCAGTCATCCAAAAAACACACACGTGTGCAGCCTCTTGTCATGTGTTATGACTTACTACAAGAAAATCTAAAATTTCACACAACATCAGATTTACTAAACCATCTGCACCAGCATGCTAATTATGCAAGTCCTCTTTTCTCTCTCTGGCCTGGTCCTGCTCTGTCAGACCTCACTATTGTATCTATATGCAGTCCCACTCAGGATCAGGTTCACAGTGGACTCGCTGGCACCGCACATGTACATTCATTCAAAGGTCAAACAGCCATGAAGCCCAAAAGTGGCACCAATAACTGCCATGCACCCTTGGAGATGGACGAGAACCAACATTCAGCACGTAGTCTGTGGATGTCACTCCAGGTGCCAGATCAGGAGAGGAGCGCAGCAGCGTGGCGAAGGTGGTATAACCAGAGCCACGTCAGTGAGGTCCACCATCCCAGTGGCACAGAAGTGTATCTTATCGGCAAAGGGGCGTTTGAGGGGTGAGAGGTGACATCGTCTAGCCTGTAGGAGCAGATTATGAAACTGTGCCACATTATTAAAAGATTGAAATCAGCTGATTTAAACAGAATCAGCGCACTATGTAAAGGGAGGGAGATGGCCAGACCCACACAGGGGGAACCCATCACAGTCCTCAAGTGAGACGTTGACCCGGTCCACTCCCGGGGCCAGGCTTCAGAGTCGACCTTTGACTTCACTGGAAGGAGACAGAAGCAGAGACATAATGTGGTTTTCACAAATTGTTATGTAAGTTTATGTTGCAATATTTAGCTGGGACTACTGCAAACGCAATCAATTAATAATCATAATATAACAATAAAACAGCCTGTGTCATCATCCCTCTTGAAAATCTACTACACCTTTCAGGATCTGCAGTGGAGACGAAGGCAACAGAACCACCTATCCCCTGATCGGACTCTCCTTTGCGATTGGACTGTCGTTGTCCAATCAGGTTCAGGTGTAAAAATAGGGTCAAAGTTCTACTTGTAATCTCAGTGTCACACACTGTGTAGGAACCTTGAGCACAACGTCTTACAGTTTTCTGCTCTGTATCACTGATTTTGACAAAAGAACTTTATTCACAAAGTCTTGTTTTCCTCACAGCACATGCTTAGTATACCTCAAGAACATTTCATAGTCAAAAGACGCGCTGCTTAAAATGTCTTTGTTCGCCCTGCAATGGAAAGCCATTTTATTTCATACAATTACCATTAGGCCTTTGATAGGGAGGCCAGAATCCAACTCACTAACCAGTAAAACATGGTAAGGCATGATAAGTCTGGGGATACGTCTGAATGTCATAGCCGCCTCCCCCAGCAGCTATCTGTGGAGGTGGGCTCCAGTGGGTGGTGAGAGTCAGAAAGTAGTTACAGGTCCAAGTTCTGTATGAAGGCCGCTTCCATTGAGCTTTTAGGTTGAGTGAGGGCATTGGGGTTTACAGTGTGGCAATGCAGTTTGTTCTTTCAACTCACTTAAACAATATGACTCACATCTTAAAGTTTTTTCACTGCTTACACCGCAGCTTGCAGTCTTTATCCCTTTCCCCTTTTCCATCTATTGACGCCACTACAACTGCGTCTTCACACATATTCAAGCCAGCATCATAGTTGAGCTTCCTCTTGTGCAGAAGCCAGCAATCCCACTGAAATGTCTTGTGAAATTCATTTTTTTTAACATTCATTTTCATTTCGTCATATTGTCGTCATGTTGCCTTCGAGTGCTCATCGGAAACATTTCCCCACATAGAAAGCTAAAATATTAATAATGATAACAATTTGTACATAACATTACATAACCTGGAGCAAAATTAGAAATGAGCTTAAATCAATTTAGAGTTTAGTTAATGGAAATTTTAGCATCCAACTATAACCAAGACGAATACACTCAAGGCATTAGTAAATAAAAGGTGGTTTAGGGACCAAACCAAAAACTCACAGCCCTTCATACAACATTAACACAGAATGGCAAAAAATACAATTTAATTAAATAGCTGTGTGATTTTTTGTTTCAAATGTAGCCTACATATGACCTAAAATCTGAGTTGTCAAATCAGACATCAGTTACTATGATCATATTATATTTATTAAATATTATAAGAAGTATTGTTTCCATATGCTTCTGATAAAAAACAACAATGCCAAAAGAAAACAGTGATCTGTATACTGAGCAGCACTGAACAAACAAGACTTCATGAAGGGTCTAATATTACCACAATTACCATTTTTCCTTCTATGAATTCAGGATTTAATGCTGTATAAAGTCAAATAATATAACATAATTTACACGTCAAACACATTTCAAGAGGAAGTAAAAAAATTAGAATTTTATAAATAAATAAATTAGTTCTAATGTATGGATACCACTTCATACTAATGTATTACTGAGGATGTTGTGACATACGGTTCCACAAAAAAAAAAAAAACTTTTAAGGAAAATTCATGGAAGATTATGTTTGTAGAACGTTTTGTGGGAACGTTCCCTTAAAGTTCTCTGAAGGTTCTACAAACATAACTTTTAGTGAATGTTCCTAGAGCGTTCTCTAAAGGTGTGACCTTTGTAACCTTTAGAGAACCATTAGGGAGTGCTCACATAAGGTTACCTGTTTGCTGGGAAGTCAACTAATGGGGCTTTTATTTTGAAATTATCAGTTGTGCTAAGTAGGGCATCTACTCTTTCTTATAATTATGACTTATGGCAAGTTTACCAACATTGTTACAGAATTATTCTAATATTATTGCTAGGGAGTATATATATATATCATATGATCATATGCTTCACTTGTTTCTAATAAGTTTCTCATAATTTTTTATCATAATTAATTTTCCTGAGGAAAATGTCAAAGCAGTTTCGCTTTTCGTGTCATAATTTTGTATCACCATATGGACATTTTGGAAATTTTTATTTAAAAAAAAGACTTGTTTCCAATAGTCATGAAATCAGCAGTAATTATTTCGCAGTGTTGCGTTTGTGCTCGTCAGGTGAGTGGGAGCTTTGTGATTGGACGCCAGGCGGTGTTAAGACACGGCCCCGCCCCGCCCCCGCCCCTCCTGCCTGCGGGATTCCCCTACAACAACAACGTGCTCCGTGGATAACAATATTTTGGCTTTTTCGGCAGTTTCGGTTCGCGTCCCCCACTCAGTGACTCATCGCTCTCGGACAGCGGTAGTGGGACATCCAAGGTAGCTGTGTGTTTGTGCGCCTTTCCCGTTGAAGCCAGCCGTAGAGCGCCGGTAACGACTTTGTCCGGTAAAGAAAGTTTGGCTGCGGTTAGCTAACGTTAGTCGTTCGGACCTGACCGTTGTGCTAACGTAATTAGCTAGGGAAGCTAACGCAAGGCTAGCTAGCCAACACAAAGACGACTGTGCGCTACAGCCTTGTCGCACAGCCGGTAGTTATTTATGTTTTAGCACATTCTGGTTCAAAATTAAGTTATATTCTTAAAATCACGGTGGCGTAAAGTGTCGACGTCGTGGCCCAGTTTTGAGGGCCTCCTGTTTGACAAAATGGACGGTGGCTAGCGTTAGCGGGTTGAATGGTTTTTTTTTTTTTTTCGAGTTGTTTGTTTGAAGGGCTGCTGGCGTCGCTTAACTGGGGTCCCTTCAAACTTTGTATTAGTGAGATATATAGCTATCCGTGGGAATATTTATGTGATTTAGTAAGTGGTAGTTTGACAGGTTAACGTAGCTATTAGCTCGCAGGGCAGAAGGCCTGCTCGCATTTCCTGTGTGGCAGTATCCAGAGTTTAACATTTTACTATATTTAACATAAAACACACATTTAACACATTGCTAAAATCTTAAAAGATTGACTGTTCTATCCTTATTGGGTTTTTGTCACTTTAGTAGTCCTGAGAACAGTGAAATTAAAAAGTCAATCTTCTCAAATGTGAGGATTTGCTGCTTTTCTGTAAGTCAAATATTTCTGTCAGTATGACAATTCAAACGAATTGAAAACATTACTTTGGCCTCTTGGAAATGCTTATTCACTATTTCCTGTCATTTTAGAGAGTGATTGAAAACAAAAAAAAAGTGGACATTAATGACAATTGCCTGACAAAATGTTTTTCATACACTACCTGATTAGCTTGGTGTAATTTGTCAAATGTTTGATAGAGAGTAAATTGTTACATACCTCATCAGTCCAACACAATTTCTCACTTCCTGTTTATCCCCACAGCTCTGCACTGCAGCTCTTCCCTCATTGTTTCTTGTAGAGAAATATATGATGGAAGAGCAGGGCCTTGAAAATTTACATCTGAGCCAGAACCTGCCACTGAGCCAGGATTCATTCAGGGAGCTCTGGGAGAGTGTGTAAGTTATCTTTTGATGGCGGATAACATTTTAAAATTGTTAGTTTACTTTAGAAAAGTTAACCTGATTGCTTGTTTGTTTTTGCAGCGTCACTCCCTCCATCTCCACCATCCCAGCGGCCACTGTGCAGCATGAGTGGAGGCCTGATGGACAAATGGACATGCTGGTAAGCATGCCTACCCATGAACGAACTGTTGTACAAGAAAACTTTTTCAATATTCAGATGATGGTAACTTTAATCTGAACTTATATTTTTATGGAGGCAGACTCACACTCTCTTATCTTTGTCCTTTTGCAGCTCATGCCTGATCAAGTCCTGGCTGAAGGATTTGATGAGAATCTGTTTGAGCTACCCCCAGAGACATTAGCTAAAGACGGTGTTACTCCCCCATCCTCCACCGTGCCGGTTACAACTGACTATCCAGGGGAATATAGCTTTCAGCTTCGCTTTCAGAAGTCTGGCACAGCCAAGTCCGTCACTTCCACTGTAAGTAAACCCAGGTCTGAGTGCTCAAAATGTAGAAATTCTATTTATTTGATTACTGTTTTTAACTGACTGGTAAATGTGCTGCACATTTTTTTAAAGGGTACATGTACCAGAATACTTGTCATATATCTGTTTGGATCAATATCGGACAACAGCAGCAGCAGAAATCTGCATATAGTGTATAATTTTATCAGAATTACATAGAATCTAAGTACTAGATCAAAAATGTTAAATTGAACCGCACTTGCAGCAGATTATCCTGCAACCAAACATGGCAAGTAGCGCTAGTCTGCTGTTTGAGCCTCTTGCCTGAGACAAAAGGGATTTCAACAGCTGCCCATCGTGGAGACGCCATTGTTAAAGAGAGTTTGTTCCATCCATAGTGTCATGTTTATATGCAGATACCTTGCTTCAACTTATCTGCACAGATTTTTCAAATTTTGACTTTTGTAAATAGAAAAGTTTTAGTAAACTCACCAGCTGGACTCTTACCAATAAAGTTATTTAACGTTATTTTATGTAAAACTTTGAAACGTTTTATATTAACAGCAAAATAAAATATCTTCTCTTACCATGGCGCCACGTCAAAAATCCAGTCTTTCGTATCTCTCATGTTGGCATTCATGTGGAATCTTATTCATTGTGACCATTTGCTAAATTTTAAGATCTGGAGTCACTCACTGCGTTTGAAGAGCCAATGGCATTAATGTATCTCTGGTGACTCACGCAGCAGTGCGCCCTGATTAGTCAATTTAGTTTAGGGTTAGGGTGGTCTGCACTGAAACTCCCGCCCCTGCGACTTGTGCTGCGGTCTGTGAGAGTGGTGCAGTCTGGTGGTGAAGTATAGCCCTGACATGACGGGACATGTTCCTGCACTGTCTTGCGCCAGGATTGAAGTGGTTAAAAACGGACAAAAGCAGGTGAATATAGTTTTTTGATGTGATAAATCTGAACTTACTGATCTGGAGGATTCAACATGTAGTTTGGTTTTTGATCGTCAGAGTAGAAAGAGAAGTTAATGTCGATTTTATCAAACTTTAAGGATAGCGTTTCAGTCTTTATAGTAGTGTGTCCGTTATGTTCTGAGGCAGACTTCAGACCAGTGATTGGTTTTTGAGTCCTCACATTTGTGCTGACAGCTCTGCTTCTCCACAAGTGCACAGAGAATAAGGTGTATGGCTTTCTCCCTGTGTTCCTCTCAGTTTTCTGAGCTTCTCAACAAGCTGTACTGCCAGCTGGCAAAAACCACCCCTGTGGAAGTGCTGGTGAGCAAGGAGCCTCCTCAGGGCGCCATCCTCAGGGCTACGGCAGTTTATAAGAAGACTGAGCATGTGGCTGATGTGGTCCGCAGATGTCCCCATCACCAGAATGAGGACGGTAAGGAAAATGTTTCAGTGAAAAATTTCCTTGTATGTGCAGTGGAAGAATCTGATTGTCAGAGTAATTGAACCAAGGTGATTTAAAATTGTTCTAATCTGTTTTCCATTCAGCTGCGGAGCATCGCAGTCATCTGATCAGAGTGGAGGGCAGCCAGAGAGCTCAGTATTTTGAAGATCCACACACGAAGAGACAGAGTGTGACCGTCCCTTATGAGCCCCCCCAGGTACGGCTGCCCCACTTGATCTGACTAAAGGGGAAGACGACTACACGGTCTACAGCACTTTTTATTTTTATCCATTCGCATTTCCTATGATGTGACTTTTTAAGCATTTTTTTATGTGAGTATATGAACTTTGAAATGGCTAAACAACAAAAACGTAAGTGCGCTGTGCACATGAAAAAATGTGATTTTCCTGTTTCAGCTGGGCTCAGAGATGACAACCATCCTGCTGAGCTTTATGTGCAACAGCTCCTGCATGGGTGGCATGAACCGCAGGCCAATCCTCACCATCCTGACCCTCGAGTCCCCAGAGTGAGTTTTTCTTCTCTTCAGCAAGATGTGTTGAGGGTGGAGGGTGGTACTGATGTATCTTTTTGGTTGGGAGGAAAGAGTGGAAAGGGGGGTGGGCAACATGGTGTACATGGATATCTGTTGTTCACATTTTCTAAACTGTTTACTTTATTGCTAAGGATGCCTCAGATAAGTCTCAGATAAGATTTTGTTTTTTAGACTCCGGAACTATTTTTGACCTTTGCCTCTATTCATCATCTCCCCAGGGGACTGGTGTTGGGCCGCAGATGCTTCGAGGTGCGTGTCTGCGCATGTCCAGGCAGGGACCGCAAAACTGAGGAGGACAATAGCACCAAGATGCAGAATGGCACCAAGCAAACCAAAAAACGAAGTATGTTTTTGTTGCATTATATTGGATTTCATTTTCCATCCTGACCTTCTGTTTCCCTGCTAACCTCACTTTGGTTTGTTTAGAGAGCACCCCTGCTCCTGACACAACTTCTGTGAAGAAGTCCAAGTCTGCCTCCAGTGCAGAGGAGGAGGACAAGGATGTCTTTGTTCTGAATGTGAGTAAAGATGCTTACTATTACAAAGCTTGATTGCCTCACAAGATTTTCCTTGCTGCAAATAATTAAACTATGATCTCTGCTGCAGGTTCGTGGTCGTGAGCGTTACGAAATGTTAAAGAAAATCAACGATGGTCTGGAGCTGCTTGACAAAGACAGGTAAGAAATGGACCCACTTATTGAGCATCAGAACAACCACTCAGATCAATCGCTTCCATCTGACTAAACTTCCAACTTCATTCTTGAAGAATACCTGATCTTCACGTGTAGGCTGTCATTGTCTTGGCTCCAGCTGAGAGTTTGAACTTATGTTGCAGTGAACACGTTGTGCAGTCTCTTGAATGTTGTCAGAAGCTGCAGCTTAATGCAAAGCTGCATTTTAGTCTGAACCTTACTGCTGATTTTTGTAGAAATCATCTGCCACTAGAGGTCACTGTGCATAATGATTAAACACAGCTTTAACACTGCAACAGCTCACTATAATATTTCTGAACATTAGTGTTTTTCACCATGTCTAATGAAAAAAGACTTTGACATAACTGAGCTAATTAACTCCATTCATCTGTGTTTAGGTGTCACATTCAAAGTTAATATACACTCAACAAATGCATAGTTACAATGTTTTGATATTACATTGAGTTCTAATGAAGCAGGTTTATACTCCAAAGACTATCTACCATTTTATAATAATAAATAATAATAATTTTAAAAGATTCTCCAGTTGTGGTGTAGATACACTCCAGTGTGTTTTCACATGTGTCACATCTGCCTCGTGTGTCCTGCGGTCTCTCCACAGCAAAACCAAGTCTAAGGTCTCTGTGAAACACGAGGTCCCTCTGCCCTCGTGCGGGAAGAGACTCCTGCAGAGAGGAGAGCGGAGCGACAGTGACTGAGAAGCTCGTTGCCACGATCATGACAGCAAACGTCATCTCTTACTCCTTCCAAGCCATCACGTTTACTTCAGGTTTTTACTCGTCATTGGATCCCCAAATCACCTCCTGCCACAGTACGCTAGAAAACTTGATCACTTGAGCTGGTAACTTTACTGCCTGACCATTTACTGTACTGTACTGTACAGTGTCTTGCTGTTTATGACATATGCAAATGAATAAAGGAGAGCAATTCATACTGTAAGCAGGCCTTGCCGCCTCCTCGCTGCTCTCATTGCATTAGTTAGGTCCCCTGAAAGGACTGAGACCTTAATCTTTCTGTGACTGCATGAGACAGGATGTTGGGGTGGGACTTCAAATTGGGCAGGACTGGATTTAATCAGTGTTAATTTTGGCTGGGATTTTAATTTTAATGACTCCGTTTTTAAAATGTATGTCAGTCATGTTGTCATTTATAATGCATTACATTTAGTCTCTTTAGTTAGTAGATGAAAACCAAAGAGATTGTTTCTTGGTTTTTCTGCAACATTTCTTTTTTTTTTTAATTTTTTTATGTTTTGTCAGAATAGTAATTATGAGCTGAATTTGGTTAAAAAGAACTTGAGCAGTTCAGCCAGTTGAGTCACGACTGAGGCAGATGTGTGACTGCAAAAAATCATAATCATAACACAAGTCACTGCCATTTGTTTGAAAAAGCGCAAAGTCACCATTGTGAAACTTGAATCAGTGTTTACCTCCAATACTGTTGCTGTATTACTGCACCGCAGCCCGTCACATTTATTGCACCACAGCCTGACGCACAGTTACTGCACCACATCCCATACAAATTCACATGTTCATGTACCTGTCAGAGGAGATTCGGCCCATGTGTTGCTGTCCAGCTGTGAATGTTGTTCAAGCATACCAAAAAATTTACAGATTTAAAAAAAATAAATAAATAAATGAATGCACAGGCATGACTGGATGGTATTGACAACGATCATATTCTGTCAGTGGGGCTTTTTTTTTTTTAAGTTTTTTAATGTTTTTTTTTTCTTTATCACAAAGCTGTAAATACAATTTTAGCCCTATTTTTCAAAAATCCATATGTTCTCAGTGACAGTTCTTTCTACATGGTGATGTTGGATGAACATGGATAACGTTTTTGTCAGAATTAACACTAGTTTTGATAGCTGAGGGGCTGGCTGGATCACCCCGAAAGCTCATCATTTAGTACCTGTGAGGTTTTTTTTTTTACAAACCAGATATTTGTGGGAAAAAATTACACCAATAAAAGGAATTTTGACACAGAAATACAAGGTTACAGAACATATAGGGACACAATATGACAAACTTGTTCTTTTCATGGGACCTATACAAGAATTATCAGGATGTTTGTTCAGATATCGAAACAGGATTTGAGTTTTTTTCTGTTGCCTGCATAAACTGATAAAATGTGATGTTTTTGTTTTGGGCCTTCATTCATACACCATGCAATTTGTCATGAGATCAGCACTTCAGTTGATGTGACCAATCACTGTTAATTAAACCACTTTTTGTTTTATCACTGCCATAAAAGCATACGTAAGGCATTTCTTTGTTTTATTTCTGTATCTCTATAGATTATTTTGGGAACGTAGTTTTATATAAGAGGTTTATCTTTCTATATTTTTCATTGTTGTTATTTTTTCATGGCTTTTTTTTGTACTAATTTGCATTTTGTAACTCAAAGCTTTAAGCCTAAATAAATTCTCAATATCATACAGTTCTCCTTGTATTCTATTAAACATATATATAAATGTCTTTGGTCTTTGTATCTCTGCCCCCTGCCGGGTTATACAACACTTTTTCCTATTAGTGTTTTGCATGTTGGATGCAAAACCAGCAGCATCTGTTAATCAAGCTGGAGCTGAATGGAGCCCTGTGTTGTCAGTCAAATGTGCTGTTTATTACCTGTTGATCTTCCATGTAGGTGGAACGTGTGTGTGTGTGTGTTCATATGACCACATCTTATACTGAGAGATTATTTCCATCCATGTTTAGAGAGTCAGAGGATGCAGCTGTAGCTCTGGTGAGACATCAATCATTTCACCTTAAATTTTCAATAATTTTAGATTTGGTTTGAATATATTATCTGTGGTTCCTGCTGTTTTTTGTTTTTTTTCTCAGGTGAAATTGCACACAGGATCCACTGGAAGCCAACATGAGAAAGTTTTCTCTACAGGATCAAGTCTTTATTTTAATATCATGGGGTGAGTCTTACTATTCTACATTCAGCACTTTCTAAAGGTACAGTATTAAAGTTCAGTTTAGTAATGATTAATGTTATCAATTAATCAGCAAGTTTGTTTTTTTTTTTTTGATAAATTTTTTGCTCATACGATGAAATTGTAAAAAATTCTCACAGCAATTACCCAGAGCCCAATGTGACGTCTTCTAATGTTTTGTTTTTTTGTTAGTTTTTTTTGAATGGAGTAAAACCCAAAGATATTCAATTTACAACCACATGAAATAGAGAAAAGTGGCAAACCTTCGCATTTGAGCAATGGGAAAATGAATCAACTGATATTATAATTGATAAATTTTCTGTCCGACTGATTATTACAGCATTATAAGAGTTTCGGAGTTATGGGGAAAGCAAATATGGAGCAACAGTTTGCCAGTCCAACAGAAACTAATCATGAAATGTAACTAACCTAATACACTTAGTCCAACATTTGGGACTTTGCTGCAGAGTCCAGACAAAGAAATGTCTATTTGAGTGTGGTCTGAGGATCTTGGTGATGTGGTTTTGTGTAGTGTAGAATTGTTAGTGTAGTTATCTTTTAAAGCTTAAGAATTTAATCAATAATGACTATTTTTATCTTAATTTATTTTAAGGAGGGCACAAGATCCAGTTTTTGCACCTATATTTAAAACGTGACCGCCAGTCATGAAAACAAAAGAATCATAGTTCAGTCAAGTTAGTACCATTGAGATACATATTAAGAATATAATAATGTTCTGTTTGTGGGATAATGTTCAGATTTTGATGACTTAGAGAAGAAAATAACATGACTTGTGTGTTGCACGCTTCTTTCCAGCTCTGATGTCAATGTATAGCGTGGCAGAGCATGAGTTCTTCCTCCAGTCCGAAAATCACAACTGGGATGAGGCCAGGAATCACTGCCAGGTACGTTATGAACCTGATGTAAGGAAACAGAGGCTGAAACATGAGGCCAGAAAAAATACTGGAACCGAGATGAACAGTGGTCACAAGTAGACACTCACCAGCACTGACCCAAACACTTAACGGTGTATTTCCTTAACAATTTAAAGAAACAGACACTTTGGAAACTATCCTTTTGTTGCTTTCTTGCCAAGACTCAGGTAAGAATATCGATATCGATCCCATGTCTGTCCTCTAAAAATAAAGCTACAGTCAGCGGCAGGTTAGCTTAAGCATAAAGGCTGGAAGCTGTATCCTGTAGTTCAACAGATATTTCACTGTGAGAAGTCACCAAAGTCTTTAGGATACAACCTCTGGGAACCATGAATGTCTGTATAAAAAACATTTGCCCATCCATGTACCTGATGTCAAACTAGTTCACTCGATAAGTGAGTTTTTTTTGACGTGCTGGTTGTGCTAAAGATGAGGGGAATAACCAGCGTCTTTAGGATACAACCTTTGGTACCTGTGAACATGTGGATTCAGATTTGATAAAATTCTAAATCAGACAGGATCAGGATCAGGGTCTAAATCTGACCGTAACCTTTCACGTCCCGTCAGGTCTGTTTCAAAGACCTGGTGACTGTGACCCCTGGTAACACCCAGAGCATCGCCAGAAATCTCACCTCTGACTCCTGGATTGGCCTCCGCAAGAACTTCGACCCCTCCAGTAACTCCACCAGTAACTCCACCAGTAACTCCAGTATGCCATGGACCCGCTGGGCCAATGGGGATCCCCTCGCCTTCCAGAACTGGTACCCTGGTTGGCCTGTGTTCAAATCCTCCTTCCCCAGAAGAGATTGCTGCAGCTGCTCCTGTACCTGCCCAGCAATGAGGGCCCCAACGATGACGAGCTTCACCACATACACAGATTTTACAACCCCAGATCTGATGAACTTTACCGGGTCTGGAGAAGGCACAACTGAAAACTGGATGAACGTAACCAGCTTCACCGACGTCACCGACCAGCCTGTGACAGACGTAACTGATAACGCAGAAATCATTGCTGAATGTGTGCGATCGCCCATGGTGCTTCCTGATGTCCCAGATCCTGATGAGAACTACATAGAAGACTCTTGTGTGGCCATGCTCAGTTATGGATCTTGGGTTGAAAAGAACTGCTCAGACCTCCTGCCTTTTATTTGTTATGAAGGTAGGACTCATTTAAAGCCACTTTGTAGGTCTCACACAGCCCCACACAGAACTTATATATGTATATAACGTATTTATGATTTGTGCGGGGCAACTTTAAAGGTGCGATTATTTCTGAACCTCATCTGCACAGTGGCTTTTCTCATAAAAGTAATTTTACACCATTATTAGTTACAGTTCAGAGTATATTGTGTCTCTTGTTCTAGATAAAGAGTCCACTGGTCTGCTAGTATGTCTAATAAATAAATAAGTTTTACATTAGTTTGCATGTGAAATTACACCTCCATAAACACATTTTTCCCCTTGTGACTTTTTTTATGTAGTGATGGGACAAATTTCTTCCTCAACAGATACAAAATCAAAAAGGGTCACACCATCTGTATGTTAGTCCAAATTTAAATTTCAATCAAACCCATCCAAAAAAAAAAACCCAAACAAGGAGGAAATAAACATCTGAGATGCTTTGCTAATGTTTATTTTTATAATGTAAAAACAAGAAGATAAGTGTAACAATATAACATTGTGTATTTTTATTTTCCCTGGATATCTCAGGTTCTCTGCCATTAAACCATCATCGTCTCATTTCCTTCTGACCACAGAGCATTTCGTTTGCCAAGCCGACGTGGCGAACGTGACGGCCGTCAGTGCTGTGCTCACATGGCCAGCCGGGCCAGGCGCCATCAGCCATTACCGTGTGGAGGTCAGGGGTGACAAAAACTGGACGGCATCCATGAATAATTTTACGTATGGCCTTACTGACCTGACACCAGGCAGCCGCTACTCAGTCCAGGTGTTCCCTGTCAAATGTGACCGAGACCTGAACTCACAGGAGGTCTTCTTCTACACCAGTGAGTAACATCTGACTGTATTCAAATAACAGTGTTGTTGTTATTTAGATTCCTTTACACCTGTCACCTTCAAACTGCAGAGTTGGTGTGGGTCATATCCACATTGCTTTAATAATAATAATCCTGGAACAACATGTTTTAGCACAGAGGGGCCGAGTGCCAACACATCTCCAGGCTACATTAACATTTCTCCTTTTATCACAATAATCATAAATTATTTTTGTCCCCTATTTCATGAAGTCAGTGCCCATATTTATCAAACCTTCACCTTTACTCCCACTCACAAACTTCACAAGCAGAGATGCTCCTAAATTTCCTTTTTCTCTCTTTTTTAAATTTCCAGTTTCTGTTTGCTTTCATTTCGATTTCAGCCAATTTTTTAGATTTCATTTTTACCTATAAATACCATAAAATACTGTATGTTCGATTTTGCTTCATTTAAAGTGTCATTTGCTACTAGAGATATTATTGATCACTTCAGAGCTGGTTACTCTCTCCCTCTCTCTTTGTTTTTCAGTACCCAGCAAAGTCGAAAACCTCACTGTAACCATGGTGACAGAAACATCTGTCTTTCTGAGCTGGGACAAACCGGCTGGAAATGCAGATTTCTATTATGTTGAGTTTCAAGGTAATAGGACTTGCAGTGACATGGTGGAGAAAGAAGTCCATGGTTTGAGACCTGGAAGCTCTTACACGTTCACCGTGATCACAGGAGTCTCCAACAGACTGAGTGAAGCGCTTAACATCACAACACATACCAGTGAGTTTCTGTCACATGAAACTAAACATATTTGAACGGGTAATGATGCTATATATATATATATATTTTTAACCTTTTACCTGGTGGTGAATTTTAACAGGAAGCTTTGTGATTGAGATAAACTAAAGCACATAAAAACAAAGCTTGTTCGGGTTTAAAGGAGGAAGAAGTTTTACAGCTGGTCGTTTTCTTGCCCACATAATATGAAATTCAAATCAGCGAAGGCAAATTAGAGTCACATCTGACCTGTATTGGTGTTGTTGTATTTGCTGTTCTGATCTGTTTGCCCTCTCTGTCAGAGCCCGGTAAAGTGACCAGCCTGAATGTTACTGAAAACACCAGAGAGTCACTGCTGCTTACCTGGAAGCCGCCTGAGGGAAGTGTCACCGCTTTCTTCGTGGTGGCTAAGAATGACAGTAATTAGTATGTATTTGTACATATGTACCATTTGAGTCTTATTTTCATAGTTTATGCCAAGTGATGACATTGCACTTACAGTTCCTAAGCAACGTTGCTGTATGATGAGGAGTCAGACAGACTCTAGTCAAGGCAGGAGTTTAACCATTACATCACATCAAGGACACCTTTACTGACCATTTGATACGATTTTATCTCAGGGCCCAGATTTTTACTTTTAGATAATTAATTACAGAAAAGGTTTGAACCCCACGACCAAAAAATTCATACATTGTCCCTGTGTCACTTATAGATGGAATTATAGTGAATAGAAATTATTCCCCTTTTTTGCTTCAAATGAACGCACCCAAAGTAGCGACAGCGACCACGGCTGGTAAAAGTTGAACCAAGGAGTCGTAATGTAAACTGTGATGTGTCATTTTACATTTTAACTTTTCTTTTCAAACAACTTGATCTAACCTGGGGGTTGTTTGTCTCACCCAGTGACGGCTCCAATTTCTTGAACCATAGTAATTTTGCTGCATTCAAAGATCTCTGATTGTAACAAGGATAGGACTCAAGCAGTAATGAACTGAGGGGTTCCACTGCTGTGTTACTTGTCACGCTCTGTTGCCTCTGCCAGTAACAGCAGTTTGAGTCAAATGAGTTTCTCCTCCCAACAGCACGTTTATTGAGAACAAGGTGACATGCAATGCATCTCAAGTCCAGCAGGAAGTGAATGTGACGACGCTGCCGATGGGCACCAACATAACCCTCAGCGTGACAGCACTGGCCAATCACATTCGGGGAGACAGCGTGACCATCTCTAACTACACCGGTAGCTCTTTGCTGATGGTTTTTCAGTTGACTGTTAGTTGTTGATTCACAGACGCCAAACAAAAACTGTCACCCCGCCGCCTCGAATGTCACTAATCTGACTCTGTGACTCTCCTGCACAGCTCCCGGGCCGATTTCAAACCTGGTGTTGGAGACAACATCTGAATCCCTTAATGCCAACTGGTCCCCTTCTGCTGGTAATTACCCATCTTTCAAGGTCGAGCTCCGGATGAATGGCACAGATGACCTTGTAATAGAGCGCCCATCAACGCCCGAGGCTCGCTTTACAGGACTGAAGACTGCGGCCGAATACATAGTGAAGGTCTATAGTGTTATCGGACATCTTGTAAGCTCGCCGGTGGAAGGCTCCAAATTCACCAGTGAGTCACTTTCCCCTCTGTTGTATTTCATCCACTTATGTGTTTAAAGTTAAAATCAATAAGATTTTTGTCCCTGTTGATTTTGTGATGTGTGAATTTACTGCAGTAAGCATGTTTTTTTTTATAATAAATAATTGGGACTTTCCATCATACCATGAGTAAGAACAATCTGATTCCATGCTGCACATGGTCTGAGTAATTTCCAGCACAACATCAGGGCACACTGATGTTGGTTACCTTAGTGCCTATCTCAGTCTGTCGCTCGTGGCTCTTCATCTGACCGTGGCTGCTGCTTCTGTTGCTCGATAATTGCAGAGCATAAATAAATCAGATCAAAAAAGGGTTTCTTTCTAAGTGATTGAAAATACAAAACATTTGTAATGAAAATCTGACTTCAAGGTACTCTGATACAACAGTGCCTCATTTTTTCTCTCTACCCTTTCTTCAGAGCCGCGCCAGCCTACTCATGTCAGTGTCAGTAACTTCAATGAAACCCAAATCACCTTCCAGTGGAAAGCCCCTCCCAACATAGTAAATGCCAAGTACTTGGTCAACCTCAACTCCAAATTCTGGGGCCAAAGCCTGACTGGGAATGTGGATAACAAAACCAGCTACACGTTTGATAACTTGAAATCAGGGACCATCTACGACTTTCAAGTTCGAACAATGGCGGATCAGGACCTGAGTCCCCCATTATGCATGTCACATCAAACAGGTGAGGTTGTGAATGTTTTCCTAGGTGTTCTGACTTCCAGGCAGCTGTTAGTTTCATTTTGCTGGAAACACACTTGCAGAGACTTTAAACCTTCTGGACATAAATTCATTAGGTGCGTTCAAGGAAAATCAAACATCAAACAGGTGTGAGAGTCAAATGCTCAGAACCATTGCATCCATGAGCTGCGTAGTTAGGAGATGAAACCCCGGAGGCTGCAGGTTGGCAGCAAACTCTCAACTCTACAGCTTCCTTGACACAGACGTTTCTGAGATTTGTTTATTAAAGAAAGTGACCAAGATATTTGTACAGAGGAATTTCCTCACTTAACTTACCTGCTGACATATAGACACCAAAACTGATAAACCGCTTTCAGTGTGTCTGCTCGGTTGTAATTGAAGCTGACACAAAGATGAAGGAACTGAGGACTGTTTAAACTTTATGCTGATGTCCACTGATCTCGATGGCTGTCTGGAAGCAGATGTTGCTTTCACACCTGTATGTTGAGCTCAGTTGCTAAATGACCGACTCATGTCTGAATGCAGCTTCAGCGACCAACAGCAAGTCATGCAGCATTTTACTGCACCTCGTGTGTCTAAGTGTTAATCTTTGGTGCTGGAGAAATCACTGATTACTAGAATTATTAGTCAACACTGGACCTCATGTAATGGAGAATGACTAACATGTATAAACAGGACAGGTAAGGGAAGGTCTGTGGTTGCTAAATTTCCCTATTTTTTTTTTAAATAAGAAAATACCAAAACACACTGAACAGGATAAAATCTCGACATTTTCTATTACAAATCTTTTTTTTAATCGGTCAATTTTCTGCTACTTATCTGGGTTAAGGTTGAGTTGATCAATTGATTATATTACATATTATCAGGGATTATTGTTATATACAGCTAAACTGGCAAATTGCACCAGTTTGTTCAAACAGATTCGGTGTGAAAGCACCCTAATAAATCAATCTAAATATTTAGGTTGTGTGTGTAATATTTGATTTATGGTTAAATGGGTTAAAACTTCAAGATAAATAAGAGGAAGTTCTTTGGAGGTCCATATACTGTGTGTATCTACAACCTGGAACTTAGGCGACAAAACTAAACTGCATTTTTTGCTGATAGCGTCTGAGCACAGTGGATATTATTTCTCATGCAAATCTTACAGTGTGAATGAGTGAGTGTGTCTCCTTGGTCCAACTTCCTCTTTACACATCTCTATTTGTTCCCCAGAGCCACAGTTAAGGGAGATTGGTCTGTCCATGTTATGCTCTTCCTCAGAACCTCTCCACTGTGCTAACGAAAACACGAGGAAACTTATATTTGAACAGGTATGTCAATGCACCACATGGATAAAAGAAATACAGGATCTGGTGATGAAAGGTGATGTTTTTGTAAAAGGGACATGCAGTGATTCTTTGTGTTTTACAGATAGAGTTTTACAAATGTATATCCATTCACAGCTTTCTTTATTTTTATGTGTTGTTGTGTTGCAGCTACAAGAACATTTTAATAGAACTCTGGAGGGAGGTGTTTTCTGGAAACTTGAGACACGAGAAAGTGAACATACTGCAGAATGATTTTTTTTTTTTTTATTGCATTGGTTTTGGTGAAGGTATTTTGGATGTGAATGTTTCTGTCTTGGATTTTTTTTTTTGTCAAATTAGAAATTAGAATAATAAGATGCTGTGTGTGTGATATTTAGAAAAAAGAAATGAGATTATACAGTATATTTTTACATAATTTTGTCTTCTGTAGTTTTAAATCTAGTTACAGTTCAGAAAATGTGCTGATTCTCAGTCTTTTGGATTGATCATTTGAATGATCAAAAAAGAAAATAAACCATATATAATATACTTTTGTTGCTTTCCTCTGGTTTTTATTTATTTTATTTCATTTTTTCTTGATGTTTCTTTTGCACATATAGAAGCTCATATGTACATACAGAAAAGGGAATATGACCACATATAAAAAATAAAAAGTAATTCAATCCTCCTTTTTCCAAATTACAACTCTAACAGATGCAGAGAACATATATTTTTTGCACCTTTTATCAACAGCAAACAAACTTGATTGCACCTCAAAGTGACAATCACCTTTGATAATGAGAAGATAATCAATAGATAAGCAGCAGATAGATCAGTCAGGTCAGCAGGAGTGTCTGAAATTCACATAAAAACAAAAATACAACAGTGAGAAACTGTAATGTCTCAGGTTCAGGTTTGGGCCAGCTGAATATACGCAGATATAACACCTCCAGCATCTGAGATGATGCCATTATTAATAGTTGCTGCATATGCAAGCTGCTAGTTCTCCACGCACCCTGCCAGCTTCCTCTGCTGAGTGTTTTTTCGGGCTCAATACTTTATTTTTGTTGTCGAAGAGAGCGCTGGTATGAGGAAGGGGCGGGGTGATCATATTTTGAACAGCTTTAATGTGTGAAAATCGAGAGGATGTTGTAATTATGAGTCGACAAGCACATGAAACAGTCGAAGTAAAAGGACAAAGAGCATCAAACACCTGCATGGACTCATCACTGGGAGACCTGGACAATGAGGTCAAGAGGGAAACACCAGCAGGTTAGTTATTAACAGCATCTCCTGACACAACTGGTGTAAATCAAGTGCACTTTTTGTACTAAAGTCAAAGACAGAACTTTACTTTCTCAATAAGCAAGCAAGATTTTTTTTAATGCAATAGCAAACTTCATATTCAGTCTTGTTCACTTTTTTTAGTACTTTGTGTGTCAACCCTAAAACATCACCTGATATTACAGTTACGAGCAGATCTACAGTTTTCCTGGAATCAACATCCAAGTTTATTTTTCCTATTCTTAAAGAGCGTCTCAATTTTATCTTTATCAGCATCTGAGGTCAAATGTGAAGTGGTGTATAAACTGTACGGGCAAATAAACATATGAAAAGTACTTAAAGATGAAGTTTTAAAGTAGTGAATTGTCTTTAAGTCTTTGGTTATCACTTCACCACAGATTAAATATCTACATTTAGAGAAATTAAAAATAATAAATGTAAGATAATGGTTTCATTTTAAAGAGCATGTGTAGTGTCAAAGTGTCAAAATGGCAAAAAGTTAGAGAACGTGCAGTCGAACTTGAAAATAAAGTTACAAAGGATAATATTTCCGTCTCTTCAAATTGACAGCTCAGAAAAAGTATCAATGATGTAATAAATGATCACTTTCTTGCTGATGATTACAAAGACACGTCAATTTGAAACCACAAAAAGATTCTGCTGTAATGACAGACACTGTTTCATGACAAACAATATTTTTCCTAACCATCACAGATGCAGCATCCTGTTCAGGTCGTCATCTGATAGCTGGAGTGGCTGTTGCCATGGCAACAATAATCCTCTTTACTGGACTCCTTTTTTACCTGGTGTTATTTGGTGAGTATCAATATAAAATAATAAGCATACACGCCTATAACTGTGACATTTGATATATTGTACAAATCATTTATAATACTTTTCAGTTCAGTATTTCCATGTTGGTGAACGTTTAAATTCAATTGCTGTGAAAAGGAAATGTTAATCTCTATGTTTTCTTTCTACCAAATCTGGTATCCTGCACCTGATTTAAACTGGAGCTTTACTCTGAAAGCGCCTCAAACTTAACAAAAAGTTATTCGATTGCTGGATCAGCTTGTGTTCATTTGTCAGTCGCGTGGACGGCAGCACCAGAAGTGGATCAGACTTCTAAAACTACAAGACAGGAGCTGCAGCAGTGTGAAAAAGAGCGCCATGATCTGAGCCTCATGCTTCACACTGTCACTCAAGGTGACTTACATTTTCGTCTCTGGTTCAAACATCTGACATCCTGCAAATGTGACATCTCCTAAAGCTCAAAAATGTATAGTTTACTCAATACAGGAAATATGGTTTGACCTGTCAGGACTGTGTTGATGCGTATGCCTGAGATTTCATTGAAATCTAGTCTCATGAAATCATGATAGACTGATTCTTACAGTGTTGCAATATATCACCTCCAGCACTTCCAGGATTCTCACCCTAAACTTACACCCGTGTGTCTTACCTGTTGTGCGTAGACTCCAGATGCAGTTTGTGTCCGGACGGCTGGCTGTGGTGGAGAGGTCACTGCTACTTCTTCTCAGTGGGAATTCAGGAAAACCGCCAGTGGAATCAGAGCGCTGAGTTTTGTCGGGCACACAACAGCAGTCTGGCCGTAATCAAAGACTCTGCAGAGATGGTAACTGTGCAAAGTGGGAGTCCAGTCGACCTCGAGTGCACATCAGTAAAACTAAGAACTTAAATTTACAGCTCTGGTAGCTACATCTCTCTGTAAGCTCTCTGTGACCTTTAATGAAAACCTTTAAATCTTTAACATAACCCTGATGTCAAGTCAAGTTGGTTTTATTTATGTACCACAAATCACACATCACAAATTTACCTCAAAGGGCTTCACAATCTGCACAATATATAATATATATCAGAGTAAAATCTCAGAGGACAGATGTGCAATAGAAGTTGTATGTACAGAAATTACAGTGTTAATACTGCACTTTGTAAACTCATGATGAAACCCATGAGTTTCAGAACAACCGAACAGGAAGCATCAGGAAGAATTTTTTGTCCCAAAAGCATTTTGGAAGTAAAATCATCCTTAATCCTCAGGAATTTATCCAAGGTGTGATGAGGAAGTTCCCTCAGTTCCCCTTCCTGTGGGTGGGACTGACAGACTCCAAGCAGGAGGGTCAGTGGCTGTGGTGGGACGGGTCGGACCTCCAGCACTACATCCCGTAAGTCCACTGGCTCACTCCCAGTTAACAGGTAGAACAGTTTTTCAAATGTAAGATGACATAAAACACCTGAGGTCAAAGGTGACAAGAGAGGGAGAATATTCTGTGGCTCAGCATTCATGGAAAGAAAAAAGGTGAGAATAGAGAATTAGATGAGGACCATAATCTTTAACTCTAATATTCTGTATCAAATATCCACTGCAGTGATAGTGTCCAGTAATATAGTTTACATCAGAAGTGCAAGTCAAGTAGCTACTGATGTAAAACACATTGCGTATTTTCTTGAAGACTGACACGCAGACCTCGTAATATTTTAGTTCAATTTGTTTTTATTACCATGACAAACTGTTCATCCATATAAATATTTACATATACATTTCATTTCATACAATCATTAATCATCACTTACTCTAAATTAATACTGATGGTTTTATTCTAGTTTGAATGCTGAATGCTGTCGGGTCTGGTGGACTTTCCTCTCTTATTCCCTCTTTTGTGTGTGTGTTCGTGTGGTAAAGGGTGAAGGTGGAATGGGATGCTGATCACAGGGACTGTGCAGACCTGAGGGGAGGTGGGAGCCTCTTCGCTGCCGACTGTGAAGCATACGGACCCTGGGCTTGTAAGAGAGAGTCCTGACAGGCTGCAAACAGATCCACACGCATCTTATATTTCTTTATTTACAATGTTCTGGCAAAAGGCTGGTGTTTTTCACCTTTTTTGTACCGAGAACTTGACCATTGTTGCAGAATCTGTGGACTCCTTCTTCAGCTACATTTTCTTGCATGAAAGACAACTTTTCAAAGGCAACAGTGAAGGAAATGTGTGGGGTTTTTTTTGTTTTTGTTTTAGAGAGCTTTATATTATACCTGCTAAGTAGATAATTATATTTTTACTCTGTAAAATGTTTAAGATGAAAAATATGGAAGATATGTAAGTAAAAAAAGTCAGAGATAAGTATAAAAGACAACATGTAAAGTATAAGAAACATTTATTGTGTGCATGTCAGAGAGTTATGCACACATCCTGTGTGTAAATGCAGGGTGTGTTTACACTTTCGTGTCAAACGCGTCTAAATGTAAATGTTGTAGAAATCAGACTCCATCCTGCTAAGGGTTTTCTTCTTAGAGCGCTTTGATCGATGCATCTGGTCACTTTTTCTGTCAGCACTTTGATGTAGTTCAGTCTTTATCCACTGAACGGAGACAGTTTTTAAGTGAAGCTTAAGAGACTTTAAATTCAATTTAAGGACCTTTAAGGGAAGTCAAGTTCTAAATATTTTTTATTTTGAAAGTCACAGCTAACTCTCTCCATATCTTGCTGGTTTTGTGTTTTTTGTACTTTTTAGTCAAGATAGTTTTACATTTATTTCCTGAAAGTCACAAGTCCTAACATGGTGGTGCATGTTGACACAGCGGCTTGGTACTCTCGGCTTCCTTTCCTGTTATGTGTGTTTTGTCAGTTCTGTCAGTTCTATCTGTTTTTATCTATTTCATCTGTTTTTATCTGTTTTATCTGTTTTACATGCTGTGAGTATCGAACAGAATTTCGTTGTACAATGTACAATGCCAAAAAGTGTTTTATCTGTCTTATCTTAAATTGAATTTTTTCAAGAGTCCATTAAAAGTTATTAAGATCCATGTCTCTCAGTTTGCTGAGATGTCGTTAGGTAGGATGATTCTCATGAGTGTGCGACCATCCAGCGGGGCGAACAGAGGGTACAGCTTCCCTCTGAAGGTCCCAGTGAAGGTGTAGATGTGGGACTTTGTTTCTGCGTTGTAGAAAGAGATCTGGCCTTCTTCGTAGTCTAAGTAGATCCCCATCCGTCGAGGCACGAGGCCAACTGGCAGTGGCACCTCTGGCTTAGTGCAGGCGTAGAACTGGTGTGTGCTGCGCCACAGGGCCCAGTAGCCGTGCTTTGGGGTCATGGGGAACTGACCCTGCCGCTTGGAGTCAGCGGTGGCCATTCCTATGCGCCAGTAGCCATTGTTGGCTATGTCCACCTCCCAGTAGTGGCGTCCACTGCTGTAGCCCTCCCATCCCAGCACGCATGGCCAACTGTCGAAGCGCTGGGAGCTGTAAGGCAGGTTGGATGCTGAGAGGCCCTCCTGGACCATTCGCTGGTCGTCTGACAGCTGCAGCCACGGGTGGTGGGTCATGGGGTCAAGCATCACATCAGCTGTTTGTAAAAACAGGGAGACAAATTAGCTTATTAAATTGTAAGTGGGTTGTTTGCTGTTTTTCTAGTTGTCACGTGAGATGAAAGAAGGATAAAGTTTTGGGTGATCTCACCTGCTGCACTGCAAATCCAACTCCAAACTGAAAATAGAGGAACAGGCATTATATTATAGCTGCAGTGGCTGAACAAGGCAAATGTTTATGGTACATGGTCTAAACAAGTACTGAAATTAATCACAAAGAATGAAAGGGTCATGAGGTGATTACCAGGTTAGGAGAACAAAAAAATAGATAAATTCTGCACCTCAAAAATCATTATTTTGGGTCTGAGGAGGAGCTAATGCTTTGTATTATGGGATCACAAGCAAAAGAATGTCTAAACAACACTCTGTCACCCTGCTATAATTGTGCTTCTCCTTTGGGAAAATCTGTGTCATTTTGAAATCTAAGATTCAGAGGTCAGCGGCAACATAAACAAATGTACAGATTTTAAAAATGCACACCTGAGTTGGGGATGTATCTTGGAATTCCTGCTATCCAGGTCCTTTGTTTTGCCAGTAACCATAACTGTGGAACCATGTTCTAAAAAGGAAAAAAAAATCAAATGAAGACATGTTTGATGTGAACAATATTTTCTTATTTGATTCCCTTTATAATTCGCCCTTTGTCTCCATTTCCTTATGACCATGTGACTATAACCACGAGTTTCAGCAGTAAATCACTGATCCTGGTGTAAATGTTCAGGAGGACGCTCCTTCCCTCACAGTTAGCGCATGGTTAGGCTGCTGGCTGGCTGTGGTCGGTTGTATAATGGCAATAATGCCCAACATAAGGCTCTTGTGTTCTTGGAAGCAAGTTAACAGTAAATTTAACCCAAACTGGTCATAACCATGCACAAATGTCTGGTAACAGATTGTTGTTAGGGACAAAGTCTCACTACACTGTTATAAAAAATAAAAAAACTGAAACAAAAAACCAAGCACAACTACAGAATATTCTTTCAAACTTAAATCATTAACTTTGCAATGTACACTACACCATCATCTGCAAATATGGTGATGTGTTATCTGGAAAGCCTTCTCTATCAGTTATTCAGGGCTTTGATTGTTGGAAGTTATCAGGGCAGAGGTAGATCGGGGTCATATAAATGTAATCACTCAGTTAATTTATTGGGCTTCCACACGCATTCAAAGAGCAGGGTTCACTTATATAGCATGTTATGTAAAGTGCTTTCATAACCTGGTCATGTCAGGACTGCATGATATCGAGCAACTGCTCAGTTTTGATTTTTGAGATTAAGCCATATCTGTGTTTTATGGCTTCAACAATGGTCTATTCGTTTATCTTAGAATTCAAGTAGCTTGTCACGGTGTCTGTTTCATTTCACCCTTTTGAGGAACTCAGTTGCTAAACTGCTTTATGGCCAAACTGAAATATTTACTGATTAGATGCACAGTAAGAGATCTGGTAAAGTGTTGATTTGTAGGAGTGGTTGCTCACCATGCTGTCTTCCTTGAGTAGAGACCAGGTGATGAACTCGAGCAGGGGCAGCAGGTTGACCAGCCGTTTCTTCTTCAGCCCCAACAGACGCAACATTTTGCCCAGTTCTTCCTTCTGCACACCAAAACTCTGCAAACATAAATACTCATTTTAGATTCTTTAAAAAAAACACCCACAACACCAACTCTGTTTTATATATTTATTTTCCTCCATGTGCTTAAAATTCTCTCCACGAGTTTCTTTGACTTTTGGTTTGAAGTCAAGGACGCCTCACCTCACTTGCTGTCTGCAGCTCCTTTGCCCACTCCATGATCCTCAGCTGTGCGTCCTCATTGCCATCCTTATCGCTATTCTCATGGTCTTGACTCTCAGATATCCAGGGTGTTTCTTTCAGGAGCTAAGGACACAAAATCAATAAGTTAAGATTGATATATTTGCTACTTGTTCACACATAGCACATCCATCACACATGGAGTAGCGCGTGCACTGACCATGTCGACATGATGGAGTTCATCAGCCCACTCCAGGATCAGTTTCCTGCTCTCCTCAAGACTGCGCTCGGTACGCCGGTCCGAACTCTGGGCTTCTTTCTTACAGGTCCCTTCCTCTGAATCGCTCCCACCCTGATGAAACACAAGACCACACACTGTCAGACATAGTTATACACTCTAAAAAACATAATAGTGTGTTACTATGACAATGATACAACATAAAGACAAATGACTTCCAGCTCATGTTGACAGAAATGTGAGTTTCAAAGCCAAAGCTCATGAAAATCAGGCACAGACTGTTTGGGTTTATGTCATCTGAAGGTCGAAAACAGCTGATTTGGAGGAAAAATCTGCTTTCACATTTACAAATGTCAAAAGGTTGTAGCAATATTGGAACCTTGTAAAAAAAAAAAAAAAAAAAATCATATATAGTATATAACATCTTGCAGCACATGTTGACGCCCACCCTACATGTCCCAGCCATGTGTTTCAGTGCAGTAGGTTAGAGGGTTAGCAATCAGGTTGTAAAAGAGTCAGTAAACGTGTCTTATCAGAATCCACGCACCCAATCAACCCTACATGAATAAGCAAAGTAATCGTTTCCCCTAGCAACGCTTATCCAATTTGTGCAATCATTAATTCAGGTTCACATGAACTCATAGGCAAATGCACTCAATGAGGTGATGTAGCTTGAAAAAAAAACAAGGACCTGTTTAAGCTATGAGTTTTTAACAGGGTGAACAACAAGCTCTTATCTGTGTTTTTTACATGACTCCTCTCCTGAGCTGGCAAACAACCTACAGCAGCCTCTACATGAAATGTGGATTAAAAATGGGGCAAACAAATTTTTAATATCAGTTGTTCTTCATCTTGTCGGCCATGTTCAAATTTCATGTGACAGATATGCAGGTGTGCTCATGTCTGTAAAAGGCTTTTTGTTCTTTGTCCTCTGAATTTATTCCATTATGCTGCTGTTAATGATTAATAATACTAATATGTGTCTACTGAGCCACTAACTAACTTTTCCTTCCTTCACTCAGTTCCTACCTTGCAGACTTGGTCCACTTGCTCTTTCCAGCGTTGGATGAAGTGCACACACTCCTGCAGGCTGCGCAGATCCTTCAGGCCGCTCAGACGAGGATGTTGCTGTGCGAAAAACACACAAATTTAAACTTTTATTCGGATTCATAAAAGTCACACTGCCTAGATAAGTTTGATGAACTCATAAAAGTATAAAAAAAATAACCTTAACCCCAAGGTAAAACAAAAGAGAAACCACTGGCAAAAACTGAATAACAAAAGAGAAACAAATCAGGAATAAGTGTCGTACCTGTTTGGTGAGGTTGTTGGGGTTGGCAGGTCTGCTGGGGGCCGAGCTGTGTGCCTGGAGGTTTTCATCAGGCAGGGTCCAGCGCACAGCCCCGATGGAGCTGCTCTGGGTGGTGGTCTCCAAAGCCGTCACCAAGCTCACTTCTGTGGAGGAGGGGGGATTCAGGAGAAGACAGTGTCTTGATTCACACAGCTGATTTCAAACAGAGACTTCCAGTAGAAAATGAGGGGAAAAGTGGAAAAGTGTCCTGAACAACCACTGACAATCAAAGACATTACTAAGTTAAATTATTTCCGTGTGACTGAATGTGAGCTGCATTATCTCCCCACACCGATCAAAGGTTGTAAGTTATCAAACATGCATGTTTGTGAAAAAGTAGCGATGGCAGTGAATGAATAGAAATATATACATTTTTAAAAAGCCTACTTTTGTTAGTTTTCAGGATGCTCTTTTTCTCCATGGTGGTGTCCTCACTTCTGTGAAGAAGTCACATAAAAAACATTCAAATGTTTGGTGACCAGTGGAGGAAGAAATAGTCAGATCCTTTTGTTGCTCTAACTCTGCAGTATAAATAGCCCTGCTCTGAAAATATCATTTAAGTAAGCGTGTGAATAATACAAAACAAAATGTAATTTAAATATCCAAAGTAAAAGTACTCCTGATGCAGGCAAATGGCTCCTGCTAGTTTTATGATATTAGCATTATGATATTATTGGATTTTTCATTTTTACCAATGCATGAATGTCTAAAAAAACATTTTACTGTAGTTGGTGGTGGTAGAGTTAATTTGAATTGGTTTATGTATTGGCTTATATCAGTATATCACACTTTATGAATATTTCAAGATATCACATCAATTTGTTAAAAAAAAAATTCTAATAAGTAAAAAATATTCAAATGTTAATATGAAAACAGCTATTGACTGTTGAGAAACATGATTTAAGCTATAAAGGAAAATTTAACATTCAGATATGATTCACCTGTGTACAGAATGCTATACATTTGTTCTATAATTCATTTCTGCGATTATAAATGATAACCAATACAAATGAATCATTTCTTTAGTGATCAAACGCAACAATACTTGAATATCAGTTTAGAAAAATGAGAAACAACTTTTTCAAGTTTAGAAAAAACGTATTTCCTTTAGGTTGGTGATCACATCCAAAAACAAACAAACAAAAAATCTACAGTGTTGAATCTTCATCCATACACTTGTACCTAAAAAGCTAAATAATTAATCTAAAACAGAGTAAAACAAAATGAATTCTAAGGAAATTTTCATTCATATCACACAGACCTGCACCACAGATATATACAGTCTATCATATATAACCTATGCTGATGTTCCCAGAGTTCATTGTGTCATACCTTTTGTCTGAGGGAGCGGTGGTGCAGTTCTGCTGGTGGAGAAGACTGGACAACTGCTGCTGCCTGACCAGGCTATTTGTTCCTGCCTGCATCTGCCTGATCTTTGGACTCTTTTATGGCCTTTTTCTGCAGACCTGCCTGACATGAATTTCGTGCAAACTTCCTGGCAGCGGCTGGCACGTTCACCATGGGGACTCGAAGGCATGATATTTTATAGCAGTGATAAGTCAGAGAATGACGCACATGCTGGAATTAAGAAGCAGCAGTGTTACTGTAACAATCGATACATTTATTGTTATTGTAAATATCAAATATTCAAAAAAAGATTCAAAAAATGTTAAAATGTAAAAAAATAATAATAACAAAAGGAAACAAATTCAACAGTGAAACCATGTGATTTTTGACATTAACATGAACTACAAATCATACATGTAATATTTTACTGAAACTACCAGTGTGTTTATCTCCATTTTAACACTAGTAAAATGTGTAAATCTCTGCCTTCACACACATAATATCACTGATTTGAGATAATGGTTGTTTATTCTTACTTTATTCTTACTACTTACTTACTGTAATCAGACATATCTTCTCTCCAACATAAACTGCCATAAAAATTGTTTTGGAGTTTGTCCTGTAGGCTTAACAGGGCGCAACTTTCAGAGTGCTCACAAAACTACCATGAAGCTTTGATCATAATCTTATGTTTATATATATATATATATATATATGTTTATTTTAGGCCTTCACCTCTTTTTTCCTTATTTCTCTTCCTTGTTGTGTACAGTTATTTCAACCTGAACTTTGGCTCCTGGCTCATTAAATGTCAAATGAAATAAAAGAAACACAGTAGTAGGCTGAAGGTACGTCATAAACAACATGCTTGCAAAAAAAAAAAAAAAAAAAAATTGATGAATGTAGGAAAATCAAAAATGACTCAGCTGAAACAAAATTTAAAATGTTTGCACCACTGCAGTTGCACAGTGACTTCCTGGTTACTAACAGGAAGAAATATCAAAGAAAAACTCTTTACATCTCTCTTACCCCCAACATGCATCAATCTGCCCTCTTAACATGCCCTCATCAGCCATGTGCAGCTGCAGCTGCTGCAGGAGAGAAGGTGAATTTATTATATAACACCTTTATGCAACAGGGTAATTTAGAGCATGCAAACCTGGTCCACAATCACTGTGGGACACTTTCACTGTGTGATTACCTGTAACTTCAAGGTCAAAGTGTTAATTCACTTACATGTGAACTGCTACAGGTAAGCCGGGATTATAACAGCATTTGTTTTATTTATTTTTTATGTTTTGTGTGTGTGTGTGTGTGTGTTTCAGATATCCCTCTACTCTATGTCTCTATTTTCTTGTTTGTTAGGCATGAATTTTAAAGGTCCCATACTGTATGAAGTGAGATCTGTCTTTTTGTGATTATAAAGCAGGTCTAGGTTCTATAATAATAATGTGAAAGTATCAAAGCCTCAGTCAGAGAAATGCACACAGCCTGTATTCAGAAACTGAGCCTTGAAACGAGCCGTCAGGACTTCTGTAACTTTGTGATGCCACAACAAAGCAGTCACCACTGTCAGCCAGGCCCCAAGCATGGCCCACCAGGACCCACCATCCAACTTTGCAAGATTTGGTTTCTCTGAGTGTTAACCAGAAACCTGCAGTCAGATTGTTGTTGCTAGAACTCCAGAGAGAAGCCTGAGATGTAAAACTACACTGAGATGGTTTTTGGTTGTTAAAACAACAAATGTACCTTCTTATGGATATCAACACTTCAAATAAAACACAGGAAAGTGTAAGATATGGGACCTTTAAATCCACTTACCACGTCAATAACATAACGGGTGACGTGTAAAACATCTGAACAAAGCAATAAATAAAAAAGGCCAAGAGTAATTTCAATATTAATGTGTAATTTAAAAAATCTACAAAAAATTAATTAATTAATTTTATTTTTCATTTTCTCTGTGGTGGCTGTGGTGTAGTAATGACAATATTTACCTGTAACATATAGTCAGGAGCACTAAATGGTGATACTCAAGTAAAGTATTTCTAAAGCACCGGGTTAAATTCCAGCACAATAACTGTGACGTTGTCGTACTGGAGCCATTCGTGGAGCCAATGCAACAGGGAGGGCATAGTTTCAACACCGTCATCCAAAAACCACTGTTATTGAGCACGGGGCGTGGCTGAAAGTCTTCTGAAACCCCCTGGCACTGTGTATTGACAGGAAGACTCAAACCACTTCCTCTTCAAGTACCAAGCAGTTTCAGATTTATTTCTTACAGGCAGGCAAATCTATGACACTAGAACAAATGTAAAAAAAAAAACAAACAAACAAAAAAAAAACTCATTTATTTAAGGTTCTTTTCGTATCTCTTCATATCTCTATACTCTTAGCAGAAGAAACTTGTTTACATTTATAAAAGTGGCATCACATCTCTGATTCTGGTCCAAAACAAGCCTCAGTGGCTACCTTACAAATATATACAGACACGTCGATGTATATAAAAAAATGAAATATATTTTGTATGAGATGCTGTCTGCTTTCAGATATACAGCTTCTTCTTGAGTGCAGCGTTTGTCAAACGATCCCATGAAATGTTTAGTTCCAGTTCTTGAAAAACTGCTTGAAGATGATGGTCTCTTTCCCCTGCGGCAGAATCTCCACCTGCATCAAAACACACAGAAACCTTTACTGTACACATAAGGAAGTGACACTACAAGTGCTAAAGGTCATAATCCAGACGTGTAAATCAGTTAAAAATCATAACAGGCTGCTGTAACAGTCTGCAGGAGCCGGTAATAGGTGCACTGAGATATAAAACATTTACAATAAGTGAGAGAGTGTACCAGCTGGACCAAGACTTAATATGTTAGTAATGTTTTATTTTAGTAAGAATTAGGAGCCGTACCTGTGTTTTCATCCTGGGGTACTTCATTTGTTCGATGAAGTTATCGGCCATCTGTAAGGCCACCCTCTTCTCCTCAGCGTTTGCTCCGTTGCCTGACAGTGAGAGTCGATGAATGACATTAGTGCTGGCATTGACATAAATCAGTCTCAATGCTAATTTCCCCAAAGCAGGGTCACATATTTAAAAGGATGATGTCTTTGTGCTTGATTTCCCAGGTTTGTACTTTTTCAGTGTAGTTGATATCAGAGTTTGAACGCCCGTGCAGCTCGTGCTGGTTTTTGCACCATTTGAGCAACATTTTGCATTTTGGTTAACTATAACTGTAAAGTGCTGCTGGAAGCTCCTAAACCCTTGGCACTACTCTCGACAAATATTACACGACCAGATAGAAAAATGTGAAGAGCATATAAGGTGAAACAAATCTGATTTGTGAAAATTAATGATGAAAAACTGTGTCCTGAAGCTGCAATATTTGGGTTTTCAAGATTTTTTCTGAGAGAATGACAAGATTGACAGATATATGACAGGGAAGAAAAGAAAAACTTGCAATGCTCCTTGAGAAAACACATCTCTCATATTCACATCTCTCATATATCCTGTCTTTGAGCTCACCGTCACTACAGATGTGAGAGACTTGTGTCTTTTGTGTCTGGCAGCTGTGGGGAATTGAACCTCATGTATTTACTGCAGACTCACTGCTGCTGTAGCATGCACTGTGTAGCTGCATTATGTTGGACAAAAATATGCAGAAATATAGTAAAAGTAAATGTCAGATTAGATTTTGCATCAGCAAATACTCAGTATCATAGGGATCACAGAACCAGCGCATCTTACCTTTATCATTATTATTATTATTATTTTTTTGTTTGCTTGTGTGTTTTTCTATTTGATAGTTGACATGAGGACAAGCTGTGGCCAAGATGCCCTAATGATGCCCCAGGCCTCGAAGCCTGTGCCCGCCCAGTTTTGTAAAGATTAAGAATAAACAACCTCTACACAGCTGGAACATACACAGTAAACATAGAGGTTCAACTTGGTTTTGCTGCTTTGGATGTTTTTGGATGTTTTCACTGTCTGTATTTCACTGAGTGACCACAATCTTCAAAGGAAACCAACCTTTAAAATATATTACTCATTCATGTACAGCAGCTTATTTTATGTCAGATTCGACACTGTACATTTGTTTTTGAAAAATGATGAAACACTAAATACATACAGCAGGTTCTGCATGAATAGTGACATCATTTATGGACACAATGGAGCTGTACAGTAACTCTAAAACCTCTCTGATAAACCATCAATCGTTATTTTTCACATTGTTCGTGAAAGTTTCATCTAATTAGATACCAAATATCACTGGCATCACTTTCCTCACCTTTCCAGACGAAGATCTTTCCGTTGGCGCCGTTGTCCAGAATGAAGCAGTCGTCACGAACCAGCAGCTCCTGAGCAAACGGGCTCTTCTCCGACACTTTGGTCATAGTCATGGAGCCTGTCGCATCAGACACCTGGGGGGTAAATGTACTCAGGTTTATGCTCCACTTCCAAGACAGATGTGAATGTTAATCTGATGCATCAGTGCAGGTGGAGTTACCTTGTAGAGGGAGGCAGAGTTGGAAGCGTCCGCTTTGCTGTCCTCCTCTGGCGTGCTCTCTGCCAGCGCTGGCATCTTTCCCAGCACCTGCTCATCAACACAGGAAACAGATTGTTTTTGTTATTTCTGTAACTTAATTTTAAATCATTTTTTGGAAGAAGTGTTGTGCAATAAAGTGCAGTAATCATATGAATGATTCTTTCTCCAGTGTTCCCTGAATAAAACACTGACGATGAATTCACCTTGAGCATCTCTTCAGGCTCTTCCCCCTCGTTGGCGTCCACAATCCGGGCTTTACCGTGTCTGTCCGTGTCACGAATCAGCGAGGCGATCTCACGCACTTTCTGCTTCTCGAAGATGTTGGCTTGTGATCCGATCCACGACACAATCGTCTGGAGAGATGAACAAGAGTAAGAAACTGAAACTCTCTATTATTTATGCAGTTTGCAGTTGTTAAATGTGCTTCAGTTCCACTAACTGTTCATTTTGTCCTGCACACATCAACTCCATCACATTTAGGTGAATTTTGTGGCTGCACTAAAGATTATGCCTGTCCTCCTTAATCTTTATCAGTTGAGAGTGACGGTTCTCACCTCTCCAAGGTCAAGGATGAAGCAGTCTCCTTTGTTGAAGCTGCTCCAGGTCAGCTCCACCTCCTTGGCACGGATGTTGCGTTTCCCTTTGATCTGGTACAATCTTTGCACCGTCCCCGAGCCCTGAGGCCTCCTGAAGCCGGACTCCACACCCCCCTCCTGAGAGAGAAGAAGGAGATTCATTTAAAACTCTTGTGCTTTTTATGTTTATTTTTTAAATGTTTGAGATATTTCAGGTTTAACATCATTGTTAGACTTGGCCTCCATGTAAACTGGGTGACATAAATGTACTTTGGCATTTTTGGTTGTAATATCTAGGACGCTGTGAAATGATAACTGGCTTTATCTAGTCATAAAAGATAGATGCTAGATAAAATGAGAGATATGTCTATAGGCAACATTTCAATTAAGTTTCTCGTTAAATTAAGTGGAAATAGGTTAAATTAGGTGGAAATAAGGATTAAAACCTTGTGTTTCTAAAACGTCCACATTTATGGAGCGTAAGTGCACGTTTATTTTTTTTAGCGGGCAATGCTTCTGTAATTTCCAAATAATTTCCAAGACATTTCCTGTAGGCAATTTAGTACCAATGATGGAGAAAGCAACAAAGGTTGCGTTTAACTGGGACATTAATCAATTCCAATTAATTGCTGCATTAACAGGTCTGCTAATATACAAAAATATGAAATCTGTACATAAAGTTCAACATGACATTTATTCCATTTATTCTCTCTGTTTCATTATTTTTAAATATCATTTATATATATCTACCTTCTCTGTCTTGTGAAGCAATTTGCTGAGTTGTTGCAAGGTATAACTTAATAATAATGTTTAATGTTTAATAATGTTTATACTATGAATCTTCCTCATATTTTGTTGTTATTTTAGTTTCTCTAACATCTCACAAGCAGAGTCAGGGCCGTCGCTGCTCCTCACCTTGTAGCTGACCCCTCTGGGGAAGAGGGTCATGAACTCTGGGGACTCGTAGCCCTGAACCTGCCTGTGCTGAACGGGGTCGCCACCCAGAAAGTTGTCCAGTTGGGTGGCCAGCATGGCACATGCCACCTGCTCGTCCCGAGACGACTTCTCACCTGCAGCACAAAAGAATTTGTCAGAGAAGAAAGACCAAGATATGAAGAAGAAAAACTGTTTCCACACATTCCTCCAAAGAGAATCCCTTTGGCTATTTAAACTTGACCCTACAGAAAATCCATGTCAGCCTTTTTATGACAGACTTCTAGTTTTTTAAACTCATTCATGACTAAACTATTAAACTAATACAAACTTTTTAAAAAAACTTTGAAAAAGCCTGAAGTTTGCTTTCTGTATACAATACAACACAATGATAGTGAGAGTGTGAGGCAGTTAAAACTTAAAGCTGTGTTTTGACAAACAAAACAGTTAAAGTCAAGACTTATCTTTGACACCCTGTAACTGTTAGGAAAAGCTGAAGGATAGAGGGAGGCAGCAGGGAGAGGGAAAGGAAAATGAAAATAGAAAAAAGAAATGAGAAGAGAGAAGGGAGTAGGCAGGAGGAAATGAGGGCATAAAAGTTAAAATGTAAAAAAAATGAGGGAACAAAGAGCCAGTGACGGAGGTGACGGGTCATGGAGACATGAGATGAGAAACAAACAGCGGACACACAAAGACAACACAGGGGTCATCAACTGTAAACAAGTGGAGGAGGGTTCAGAGAGATGCACGCTTGAGCAAAGAGAGCCCTCTCCAAGCTGTGACAATCAGCTTAGTGTTACCTAAGCACCGGATACATGCTGGAAACAACAGCCACATTTGAGTACTGTAACAGTCCTCCTGCATTTTTAATGAGCCCTGCTCAAAAACTATCCAACGCTTCCCTCGGGACTTCTTTCCCTCTTTCTCTCTCTCTCATCATCTGTCCATCCCTCTCCATCCGGCCTCTCTCCTCACACAATGATGCAGCAGGTCAGCTCCGTGTCTCATGTGTCATCACCATTAGTGGGATGGTTATTAGCTTTTCAACCGCAGCGCTAGGCCAGGGTTAGGAGTGTAGTAAACACTGGACAATGGTAATAGCTTTTGCCGGATGGAGTGGGATAGAAACACGAGAGGCATCCTCTTCTTCTCTCTAGATGGACAGGTAAAAGAGTAATCCACCGATTTAGCAATGGACTCCTATAATGTTGTGTCACTGTGGAGTTTATAAAAAAGAAAAAGAAATATCGATGCAGCTAATCAGAGATAGCGTCCTTTTTATTACATGCATTCTTCTTCCTTGTCAAAAGGAAGTGCCTACATCACCCAGAATGCAACCTGACTGCTAACAGTTCAGATGGAGATTTAGTAGTAGTAGAGGCTAATGTAGCCTCAAGCAAATATGAGGAGTGGTCTACAGTAGTCAGTGAGCTTCTTCTTTCTTCCTCTACATCACCAGATTTATATTTTATTTTCAAACTTTTAGTCTTCAGGCCCAACTGATGCTGACTCAAATGACATCACTTGAGGCAGTTTATCAGGGCTTACACAGCTCCACCTTTAGTCATAAAAGGCTTTATACAACTTTCTTAATCTCCCACGACCTGGAAGTAAACATTGATGTAGAAACCCACAGCAGGTCTTGACTTGTGTCTCTCCTGACTCCCTGAACACTAAAGGACCTTCATGCTCCAGTGAACAGTGGAGATGTCACCCGTCTCCTGTCGAAGGCTGGAAACTGTACATTATGCTATTGCTATGCTATGGTATTTTGCATATTGTCGTGTAGTTGCATGTCCTTTTGCATGTTGGCCTTGCACTGTTTCATTTCCACCCCTGTGTGGTTCTTGTGGATGTTGCACATTGCTGCACTGGTTGCCAAGTTAAATTTCAAGCTATTTTTACTTTATTCAGATTTGCATTTGAACTGGTTTAGATTTAGCTTCATAATCAAGACTTTATTGCCATTTTTTTTAACTCTGTGATTCAGTGATACTGTGTTCATGTAAACTGTTTTCTTGGTGTTGTTCTTTTTTTGTTTTTTTGCCCTAATCAAATCAATAGCAAGTAAACTACAAGGGCACTCAGAGAGTGCAGACCTCCACTAAGGCCAATATCAAACAACATGCACCAGACTTATAAGAAATAAATTCAAATTCATACTAAATGATTCAGATCGGCCCCAAAATTTAATGGGTTCTTCCTTGACCCATACCCCACCCACCCACCAAGTCAGGTGCAAATCAGATCAGTACTTTTTGCCTAAACCTGCCAAAAAACCCCAAAACAACAGACCTGGGTGAAAACATAACCTCCTTGGCAGAGGTAATTATTTGCTGTGATAGCATTTGCTATGAGTGGTTAACAGTTTTCATGTTGATTGAAGTGTCATTACTTATTTATTGATTTTGTCCTGAAATTAGATGGCATCATTATAAAGGTGACACACACCCAGACACGCTGTTGAGTGTACAAAGACCTTTAGTCTCGAGTCAGATTGCATAGCTACGTGCTACACAATCCTATTGTGTTGTCCCTTGTCACGGGGATACCTGTGTTGTAACACAGTATATATGTCAACTCAATGATTTCCCTCAGTGTTCCCTTTGATTCATGTCAGGTTGTATTTTTATTTTTTTTTTGTAATAATAATGATTATATACATATGTCTTATATTTTCTTATATGACAGACACACATCACATATCCAGATGTGTCTCCAGTCTCTCACCGATCCACATGTGGAGGTCTGCCCCCTGCTCGCCGCGGTTCATCAGCACCAGATAGGAGTCCCCGTTATAAAAGGCTCCCACCTCGGAGGAATCCAGCAGCACCGCCTTCATCTTCTCCACCCTCCACACTCGTAGGCCCGGCCCCCGGACCTCTGGACTGAACTGACCTGGTGCTGCTTTGAATGGGAGCATACTGCAAGAAAAGAAAAGAAGAAGAAGACTGGTAAGAGAAAAGGAAAGAAGTAGTTGGCTGAAACAGGAAGTGTAAACACAGTGTGTCACCGTCTCCATTTGGGAATAGACGCGTGGTTTTGGTTGGAGTAAAGAGAAGTAGAAGCAGAAGTAAACCCACAATGTCATGACAAATAAAGGAAGTGTGTGGTGTGTCATAATCACAAGACGGATCTCCATTTTTCTTACTTCTTTCTTAAATTTAGCAAAATTTTTACTACACCATCCTCAATAACAGACTCTTCCTCTCCATACTGACTGAAAAGGTGGATTTTGAGATGCAGGTGGAGGAAAACTTTAACTGTAAAGTTAAACTGGAAAGACCAGAACTAATCTCAGATGTCTCCGAACCACAGTTCCTTTAAGAAAGTGGAGGATGTGGTCGATGTGATGAGACTATTACACTTACAAGTCGACACAAAATGAGGGGTTGTGTTGCTGCCTAAAGACCACAGGCTACATTACATTACTTTTATGCAACACAACACCAAGCAGGTCACGCTAACACAACACTAGAGTCATTGCACAGAAACTGGGTGTGGCCATATGCACGCTGGATCATGTCACAGGTGAGAATGAGCCAGGTGTGGACTCATGTACTTTTCCCACCCTTTAACACAGGAAGAAGAAAAAAAAAAAAAACAACAACACAGCGGTCTGAATGTTAATATAGTAAGTGTGTCACCCAACCACACCTCTGTCTGCACTTGACTGCTCTTGCCATGCTGTGCTATATTTCACCTGACTGAAACACAGTGAGGTTTAGAGACAGATGAGTTACTGACATATTCAAATTATTTTGTCCAAGCAACATTTGAAAACCAAGATTCAATTCACATTGATGTAAAACGTTAAGTTAGCAAACGCACACATTTAAGTGGGAACCTGTGACTGTTTTTGTTTAAATAAACATATTAATTAAAAAGACTGTAATTCTTGATAATCGACCAAAAACAAAATCTTTACTCAAGGTCAACTGACTGCATTTTTCAGAGCTTTCAACCAAATCTTATGGTCTTCCTTAAAAGATGGATATAATATCTCATGGCCTAAGTTGCATGATGAACTGGAGTTTGAGCAGTTTTTAAGTAACATGATTAACTAAGCTATCACTATCCACTGGGGAAGACCATGAGATGTGCTGGAAAGCTCCAGAAAAGAGTAAGTTGACCTTGAGTTAGGATTTTTTTTGACAGAGTGCTGGTTCCAAGGCCTAGAATGAGTTTTCACGCTCTAAATTATTGTTGTTTGATCACAAAAAAAGAAGAAAAAAAAACTTAATTCAAGGTCCACTTTCTAGCTGTTTTAAGAGTTTTCAACCTCATCTCATGGTCTTCCTCAACAGACAGAGATAGTTCAGTTCATCATGTGGTTCTTCAAGGTCTGTGATGAGCTAAAGTTTAGCTCAGTTGTTTGGTGAGTCACAGTCGGACACGTGATTAACTGAGCCATCTCTATCCCCTGGGGAAAACCATGAAATGTGGTTGAAAGTAATGTTTTAAGGTGAAGAACGAACTCTTTCTGATTTTCAGTTCGACTGTTTGATTCATTGAGTTCAGCAGTAAATGATGGAAGAATAAAAAACATTTATATTTCATATTTGCAGTTTCATACTTCGACAGATAATCAAAAGGCTTTTCCGGGATGATACTGCACAAACATTTGAAACCTTATCACAACTGCTGGTACATTATCTAAATCTGCAAAGGTTTCCTGTGTTATGCTTTATGGGGGTTGCGATATTTTTAGAGTAAACTCTTTACACATTTATAAAAATATTATGGTGTTAAAATAAACATCAACATAATATAGGGTGGAGCATTTATAACACTTCCTGATAAAACTATCTTTATATAAGATTTTATGTTTCCATTTTGGAGCTAGACAGGCGCCAGCAGAGACCATAACTGATAAAGGAGGAGTAGAAAAACAAACAATTAACATGATTATAGTTATTACAGTCAAGTGAGCGCACCAACCCAATATCCAAAACACTACTGCAAACTCTTATAGTAAGTGTTCAAAACTACTCATTAGGCAGCAGAAAAAGATACTAACTATTAGCACAAATTGTCAGCGATGTGGTCAGTCACACAGGATGTCAGCAGCAGCTCCACCCCTTCCCTTCCCCCCCTTTTTTTCAGTTTGGAAGATAACTTAATGATTCAATCAGTTCACAGTTTTACAACTATTAGTAAGCTGGGATCAACAACAGGTGCTGTTCACTGGCCAAAGCGGCAGACAGAGAGGGCGACAGTGCATCAGAGTGGATATCTGAACACATAAAATGGAAGAGTAGAGGAGGAGACGAGCTAGGGGAGCGAGGAAACAGAGAAAGAGTCTGAGGCGGCACATGCAGGGGCCCTCGGGTTAAGGTTACAATGCTTTGACAGCCGCTCCAAGAGTAAGTAAGGAGACAGAGGAAAAAGGCCCTGGTCCACTTAACTGTATGATCTCCTCTGGTACCTCTGGCATGTTGTCTGACTCCGGCTCCATTCTGCGTGTCCACTGGAGTGTGTGTGTGTGTGTGTGTGTGTGTGTGTGTGTGTGTGTGTGTGTGTGTGAACCGGTGTGTGTGTGGGGTTGTAAGGGATCGAGAGGTCTGGTGAGGAGGAGTGTTTGCGCTCACCTGGCCTGGTTAGCTTATATGTGGGGGGTAACTGGAGCCGGTGTGATGAAAGCCTACCTGCGGCCTGTGGATAGGACGCTGCATGGGGAGGGAGGAGTGGGGGAATAGAGTCGGGTTCCTGGTTCCTGGCTAAAGCTAAACACCAAGTGGATGATTACTGGAGAGCGAGCCACAGGCTCCTCCATCTTTCCACTCTTCCCTTCTCCTCTAGCTCCAGCTTGTCTCCACAAAGGGAAAGCAGGGCCACAATGAGGATATTTAGGCCCCTGACGGCTACACAAGTGACTCTGGAACCCTCTGTTCTTTCCTATGATCCACACATCAGCATCATTCCTCATTCATCTATGAACTCTCAAATACAAAACACTAGGTCAGTCTCAAACGTGCTGCAAAGTGAGAGGAGAGGTTGAGCGTCCCTGGTGCCCTAAGTAAAAGTCCTGCTCACTTTCTCCATAGACAGTGCTACATAGCTCACAGTTGAAACACTTCCACTGCTTGGAATTGTCCCAGTTGAATCATGAGTATTAACATTTCATTAGAAAATATCTTAACATTTAATAAAAAGTCAAAGATACAAGCCTGTGTATATAAAACATAGTTAAGATTAGACGTTAAGTACGTCTCCCAAGGTGCATTTTGGTTCTATTAAGACAATATACATGTTAAAAGAATTAACTATGTTGAAGTGTTTGGTCCCAATTTACAGCTGAACTTAAAAGCACAAACTCCAAACGACCAGAGGATGCAGGACGCTCAATTTGCAATTTCTTGCTTAGAGCCCCAGCTCTTGCACTTCAACACAACTGTACACTGCTCGCATAAAAAAATCGTTTCAACTCAAGGGCTCACTTGCTCTCTCTGTCAGACCACATTGACCATGAGATGTGATCTGTGCAGGAGGGTTTTAGCAGCTCTCGTTTCTGAGTTCTACATTTTGGCTTTGTGGTGAAACAGACTCATGTGATGGTGAATGGCAGCAACACGCTGCTGCTGTGTCTCCACTGCTGATGTGTGTCAGTTATGGTATATGTCTGGTTGTTCATCTGAGCCACATATAGTTTCCAAAAGTGTTCAGGTGTTTTCTATATCAAGCAGTCCAATAAACAGTCATAGCTAGCTATAGTCATAGTCTTTAAAAAAAAAAAAAAAATCATTTAAAGCCCCGCCCTCTTGGTCGTCAGTATTAATCCTAAAATTATTTGTCTATTGATTAATCAATAGAAAATTAATAAATTATTCATTTGAACTACTAATTTTATTTATTATTTTCTGAGTACAGCTTCTTATCTATGAGATCTGCTGTTTTTGCTGTTATTAATATTGTAAACCGAATACGTTTAGGTTCATTTTCTGCTGTTGAGACAGATTTTTTTCCTGAAATGTGAGACTTGAAGAGCTGCAACAAAGACAGAGTGAGGAATAAAAACAGAGGTGACTCCTGGAAATTGCACCAAAGGGAAAACAAGGCAGCGCGAGAGGTTAGACGATAGAAATGTGCCCTTTTGGCCTTGGCTAGTGAAGCAGTCAGTGGTGTCTGGTTAGATGGAGGAGACAGGGAGATGGAAAGAGAGAGGGAGAGGCAGAGTGGACAGAGGGGTTTAGATGGAGACACAGGGTCACAGATAGGCTACAGGGGTCACTGAGTCAATCAGTCATTCATGCGTTGAGAAGCAGACAGAAATATGAGAGCAGACAATAAGCAGAGCAGCAGGCGTAGAGAGATCTGAAAGCAATCTGGCAATTGATGTTCTGTGCATGTATACGTGTGTGTGTGTGTGTGTGTGTGTTTATGAGACTGAAATCAAGACAGACTGGACCTCTCAAATTCTTCCTGCCCCTGCATCAGAGAACAAAGAGGATTGAGAAAAGACATATTTTCTCATATGAAAGATAAATAAGTTGCAGTAAACTGTTTTTAATTTACATCACAAACAAACTTCTACTTCTACATCTACTCTTCAGACAAGGCGCAAGATCTCTGAGGCTGTTACCTCTTTCGTACCCCACCCTAACTTTAAGGAAGTGGTGAAACAGCTGCAAATAAGGATTATGTGCAGGAAGTGATACAGGGTCGGAGTGGGAAAGGTAATAAGAGGTAGAGTTTTCCCCGCTGATAACGGAAAAGTTCAGCAGAGCAGAAGTACAAAGTATAAATGGAAAGATGGATGCCAGACGAACTAAAGATTCATTGTCCCGTTGTGAGAGTCTCCTCAGGAATGTGATGAGCAAACGGATAAAGGAGTCCATGAGAAAAACAACGGGGAAAAGTTTCAGGGTAAAACAGAAAAAACACAAAGCAAACAAAGAGAGAAGAGGATTCACTTTGAGAGTGTGCAGCAGAGAGTGTGAACAAAACAAGGTTTCTTATTAAAACTTACCTTGGAGAGTGAGTTAGCAGTGAGACACAGCACGTCTGAGCAGAGAGGGGAGAGGAAAGCAGACAAGCGAGGAGAAACACGTAGCTAAACACGCAAATTCTTTCTCTCTCTCTCACACACACACACACAATATTTCCTGCCTCTGTCTGTAGAAGCTTAGCCCGGCCCTCTGACTCAACCACAAGAGTGCTTAAACCTGACTGATTCAGGGCTTCACGTGGAGGGAGAATTCAAATACATCTTTCTAGTACCACTAAGTTGCACAAGATTCTTTTTTCCTTTACAAAAATATGAACTATTCCTATACCCATCACCCTCTGTCATTAATGACTCACTCCCAGGTCTCCACTGTTGGCAAACATCGCCACAGCAACTGACCCAAACAAACTTATTAATCACACATGGGCTCCCCCGCTCAAACACACCTATATGTGTAAGTTTAAGGAGCACAGTGCAGCCTGAGATCATTATATGGCGTTCCCTCCCACACAGTTCGAGCTGCGTGAATCCTGTGATTCATCATTTCTACAGAAGATTACAAGGCTGGAGGATCCTAGGAAAGCCCACTGATATCTCCACAAGGGTGTGTACCAACAAGAGATGTACTTTAACATCTACGCTAATAATTACACTTGTGTAAGGTGCAACTGTCGTTCCTTCAAACAAGTCTCCTTGCTTTTAAAGTTTGTAGAGATGTTGTGCAAGAAAACATTTTAATAGTTACCATTAAATTGTATTCAGGTTTTGAGAGTTGCTAACTTAAAATAGGCAACATCTTGTTCATTTCAACTGTTTAGTGTAGGTTTCTGTTCAACTTTGAACTGTGAAAATGTTAATTCATTGAGTTAAGGAGTTGTGACTGGAATTTAATTTCAATTTTAAGTCAAGAGCAAACTAAAATTTTAAGATAACTAAAACATTTTAATCATTTTTTTTAACTAAATTATTATGAAAACTATACAAAAATATATTTAGTTAATCATTTTCCCGTTACGTTTAACCCATTACATTTTAGAGGGTCAAGTATGATAATTTAATGCTGTTCAAACCCACAGAACTTAATTTGACATTTTAGTAGAGGTGCCAAGTTTCCAAAGATGTTACATAGTGTAAGTCATGTAGGATTTGGTGGAAATGTGGATAAAATCTATTCTTGATGATCGATAAAGTGTCTTTGGTTTTAATATTTCACTCTGTGTAAACATATAGCAATATACATGTATATGGTTCTCAAGGTACTGCCATACAGATGTGAAAAATAGGGAAACTATATGTAAAGGGGTTAAAGAGTAATTCATTATTTACATGTGTCAAGTGGGAAGGCCTTACCTAAAGTAGCTCTAGGTTTTTCTGTCTCTGGTGGGATAACCCTGTCTCCATCTGGTGGCCAGGAAGGGCAATTTAAAGATGGTTCACCACCTGCAGGAGAAAGGAGATGATACAAACATTAAGAGCTCAAACAATGAAACAGCTCTGCGCCAATAGTGACACTTACACTCATGGATGTTTTGGTCAGTAAATGGCTGTAGCCTGTAGTGAGTTTGTGCACATTCCTGCAGTTTATCAGTAGATGTTAACTTTAATTTCAAGTTGAACAGTTAGTATGACTCTTTCATACATTCAACACAACTAAGGCAAAATTTTCTCATAATTTTTTTTCTTGTTGTCCTTCTGTCTTGCAGTTTTTTTTTTTTTTTTTATAAAATTTGACCTAAAGCTGCATCCTTTCAAAGTTAATAGCTCAATCACTTATCATTTTTGTCAATGCTTTTTAAGATTCGGAACGTTTGCTGAACGTTTGCTGACAGTAGTTCGCAGAACGTTCTGAGAGCTACCTCCCTATTTTTCACATCTGTATGGCAGTACCTTGAGAACCATATACATGTATATTGCTATATGTTTACACAGAGTGAAATATTAAAACCAAAGACACTTTTATCACTCATCAAGAATAGATTTTATCCACATTTCCACAAAATCCTACATGACTTACACTATGTAACATCTTTGGAAACTTAACCAAAATGTTAAATTAAGTTCTGTGGGTTTGAACAGTATTAGATTATCATACCTGACCCTCTAAAGTGTAATGGGTTAAATGAAATGAGAAAATGATTAACTAAATATATTTCTGTGTAGTTTTCATAATAATTTAGTTGCATAAAAATTAATTAAAATATTTTAGTTACCTTAAAATTTTTGTTTGCTCTTGACTTAAAATTGAAATTAAATTCCAGTCACAACTCCTTAACTCAATGAATTAACATTTTCACAATTCAAAGTTGAACAGGGACCTAATATATATATATTTTAACTTAGCAACTCTCAAAATCTGAATACAATTTAATGGTAACTATTAAAATGTTTTCTTGCACAACGCGTCTCTACAAACTTTAAAGGCAAGGAGACTTGTTTGAAGGAACCGAGAGCAACCTTCCGCGAACGTTCGTGGAAGGTTGCTCTCAGAACGCTCCGCGAACGTTCCGAGGGATACCTTCAGCGAACGCTCCGCGAACGTTCCTAGAGCTTCCGTCAGGGAACGTTCGCGGAAGGTTCTGACACAAACCTTCCACGAACGTTCGTGGAAGGTTTGTGTCAGAACCTTCCGCGAACGTTCCTAGAGCTTCCGTCTACTCTCATTTATCTTTTTTTTCCTTCTATCCTTTCCTCCACTTCATTTTTGTCTTTTCTTACATTTCTCTCTAATTTTATCATTTGTGTTTATGATGCTTGTCCTTTGCCTGTTTGTATTGTGTTCACGTAGTATTATGCCACTGCGTTTGTAAAATTGATATACTTCAATAAAGTTTGCGTTAAAAAAAAAAAAAAAAAAAAAAAACCTTAGGAGGACTTTCGGTACGGCATCACGGGAGGTTCAGGATACTCTTTGTGTCTCTATGTGATGGTTCCTGCACCAAATTTCTAGTCCATAGGTAGCCTTTATGTTTATATAGGTGGACCTCTTCATAAGGTAAAGTATTTACCTTAATATTTGTTTGGACTTTGTTTCTTTGCTTTATAGACAGGTCTATTATAAGGAAGCCAGTGCAGTGATTTCAGGACCAGAGTGATGTGCTCCACCTTCTTGGTGTTCGTGAGGACTCCAGCAGGAGCATTCTGGATGAGCTGCAGCTGCCTGGTCGATTTTGTTGTTTTTTGTTATTTTGTTGTTGTTGTTTTTTGTTTGTTTGTTTATGTTTTTAAACTAAGACATGTGAAGACACCATCACAGTCGTCAAGCCTGCTCAAAATAAATGCATGAATACATCTAGACAAAAGTCCTTTAATTCTAGCAAAGTTTTTTTCAGATGGTAGTGGGCTGATTTTGTAATTATCTTATCTGTGTATCATTAACAAAAACAACTAAAATTTGCGAAATTTTAACCTTTAACCTTTAACCAACGTCCATTAAGAACCGCTCCCATAAGGTTACCTGTTTTATGGGTAGTCTCCCACGGTCAAAATGGACCTTTTTCCAGCAGTTCTGGTGCTTCTGTCTCATCAGTCCTGCAGCTGCACCTGTGCCGGTGTGTGACTGAGCCTGTGAGCCTGAGGTTAGCTTCCTGTCGGCGGGCAGGGGGGGGGGGGGGGGGGGTGCACAGCGGGGTGGGAGCGCCCCCAAGCGGAAGGAGCGTGTTGGCTTCACCGCGCTCATGTTAACTGACGGATGACTTCCCTCTCGTTATGTAATATAATAGCTAATAGCACTGGTGGAAAAAAAAAGTATTTATTCAAGTACAGCACTGAAGTTCAATTTTGAGCTACTTGTACTTTACTTGAGTATTTCCTTTTTTTCTGCCTCTACATCTCATACCCCACAACAATTTGACTATATAGCTACAAGTTACTTTGCAGATTTATATTATTGATACAGTTAAACAACCGTGTGGTGTATTACTGTAGATTAAACTGTCCAGCAGCACAATCTTTACCAGATGCAGCATTAAAATGATGCACACACACTAATGCATCAATAAGTATAATACCATATACATATTTTGAAATGTGGTGTAATTTTAGTGCATTAAATGTATTTTAAGTTCAAGTAAAACTTTGAATGCAGGAATTTCTCTACCAGTATTTCTTCACTGTGGTATTGATACTTATATGTAAATAAAAGAGTGATTCTGTAATTATTATTAGTTTCTTGTTATATAAGGAGCATTGTTATTTCATATTTTTATTTCAAGATGTGATTTTTTTGTAAATAAAACCTTAACCTGCAGACAAAGATCTACAAATGGCAAATAAATGTAATGGATTGAAAAATGTAGTAGAGTATTAAGTAGCTTTAAGTGGTACAACTCAGGTTGAAGGATCTCAAAATTGTACTTGAGTAAAATACTTGAGTGGCTGAAATCATTTTTTACCATCACTTGTCAATTTCTCATGATTTAAATGATGAATTTGCCCCAACTTACAAAAAAACTACCTGGGGACTATTAATAATGGCTCCCCTCACTATGTATTTTAGCATTTTCCCTAAATGCTGTAAGACAGCATTTGGTGTAGCACAAGACGTGTACATCATCTGCCAGCTGTAGTTGGGTAATAAAAAAAAATAAAAAAAAAAGACAAAGACATGTAGTAAAATTTTTATTCATTTTTCCCCAAGTCAAAAAACAAACAGAACAAAGATACAGAGAATGAGATAATGAATCGATTTCTATACAGTGGCAATTTTAAGTTAAACCTTCCTTTGCCCAGACATGAAGTCTTTCCTCTGCTTGAAACCCTGTCTCGCCTCTGGACACACACTAACCGCACACACATACGCACTTTCCATTCATTCAACCTGGGAGCCCTGAAGTCCTGAATTGACTGGACCGCACACAGTTAAGACAACAGGATTGGATGCAAGCATAGTGGACAAAATATGACAATTAAGGGGTTTTATGGAAAGCAACAAGCTCCACCACAATATTTACTAAGTGCAATGACCAAACCTGCTTTATCTCAAAGGCCAGAGGATGCCGTCCATTCAATTCAAGACAACATTGGAGGCAATGTTTCACAAAACTAGACAAATCATTTAAACATTTTCAGAACATAACCCCAAAAATTACTGGTTGTAGTTTATCTCCTCGGGTCTCCCAGTCAGATCCAATACATCCCCACCCTCCCCTTGATTCCCCGCATCACAGGTACATACACTGGTAGAAAAAAGAAACACTGATTTCAGAAATGAGGATCATTTGTGGATGAAGAGGGAAGAGGGAGGAGACCCAGCTAATCCAAGAAATCCAGAAACCGTGCTGACTGATCAAATGGAACAAGGAGGGGGAGGGAAAAAATGTTTCCATTGTCATCAGGCGTACAGACGGCTCCCTAACGCAGTCGAACTAGGTCAAGTCATGTGAGAAAGCACCCATATTCAAAAGAAAGTTCACACTAATGTAGTGGGTAAGGTTTTTTTTAAAAATAGAGAGGCCAAAAGTGCTGTTTCTTTGGACAATCTCTGCTTCACAGAAAATAAACTGTTGGCCAACAGGACAAATGTTGCCCTTTGGCGTCCCGAAAAGTGAAAACACCAAACTGAACACTGAACTTTTTGCCCTTCTACCTTTAACTGAAGCGACGCCACAGCCACGGTGACAGCTTGCAACATTTCGTACAACTGTTAGTGAAAAGAGCAGTCGCCAAGATGGCAAAAACTCGGACTGTTGGGGAGAACAGGGGGAGGTGATGAAAAAAATCAAAGTACTCCCCTCCGTCCCCTGCCCCTTCATCCACAATATATGAACATGAGCCTCCTGCAAACATGTTTACAAAGTCACCAAAAGCAAACAAGAGAAAAGCCAAAAAATAATTAAAATTATTAATTTTCCTCTATTCATATTCACACAGAATAGTAGTTAACTTTCTTTCTTAAATAAACTGAACAGTCCAAATAAACCTGTGTACACGTCAGCTATCAGAAATGGGACGAAGATTAGTGAGAAGTGGGAGGGATTCGAAAAAATTTCAACCTAAAGCTCGATTAAAATGTATTAACATGTGCTACTCATGCAAACAATGACAAAAGCAGCAACGCCAAGCTAGTATCCCTCGTCCACATGTGCCCCATTTCCTCCTAGATTCGAAATTAAAGACAGAATAATCATTCTGACTATTATCTTTTTTCATATAAATCTTTAAATTCCCAGTGTCAAGGGAAGAAGAGTATCTGGAAAATTTTTTTTTTTTTTTTTTTTGTTTGCTTTTGCTTTTGATGCACAAGTCTCCAAAATGGTAGAGGACAAGAGGATGCTGGTGGGTGTTTTCATGACATCTTTCAGGTTTTGTCTTAGGGGGTGTGAAGGAGGAAGAGGGGAGGGCGATGGGTACACACACCTATGTAGTTAATGATGTTCATTAAGTGAAATTTCCCTTCCCTGCAAGCCAGTTTCTCTCTCCTATCACATATGTATTTATGCCGATCATCCAACTCTTCATTTGAATATAACAAACACCTAAAGCTCCATCTTCTTTCATCCACAAAATGCCCCCAAAACTGGCAGCAACTGTACTTTTACAAAAGCAGCAACAGGTCTAACAAGATACACCTTGGTGAAATGTGCAGTAAACAAAGTCTAAACCTTACCTCCTTGATTTTCTTTAGAGCTTATGCTTTAGTGATGAATACAATCCACTTAGCTTTTTGAAAAAGGCTTTTGGCAAAATGTACGCTTTCCAGGAACAACTATACACCCAACATTTAGAGATCGAGAGAGAGACTGGATGTAATACACTATAAAGTTAAAAAGGGACATTTTCTCCCCCTCATGTGTTCACCACATCTTCCTCTCCTTTTCATTCCCTCTTGGGATTTGCAGTTTTGCTTCGATACCCCATGTGGAAATTAAAAAACTATTTCAAAAGGCAGCCTTTTTTTCCTTCAGGCAGAGCAGTTCAAGTCTTTCACATAATAGTTTTAACTATTTTTTTGGGGGGGGGGGGGGGGGGGGTAAAGGTGGGGCAACTCCCTCAAATGGTCAAGACAGAGGTCCCAAAGTGGAGATTTCCCCAAAGAAAAATGATCACAGTTGGGACCCCTGTGACTAAAAACACCGCCACCTCCAGCTGGTTAAAGATGCTGTCCTTCAGGTGTCCACCGCGAGGTGACGGAGTTTCTTCAGGTGCCGCCCCTTCTCAACTGCGGCTCAGTTGTTCTCCTCGTCGCTGTCGTCGGGGCTGATTGCCGGGCTGTAGGTGGGTGAGGTGGGGCTGTATCCAGGGGAGGTGGGGCTGTAGGTGGAGCCTTTAGGACTAGTTGGCGAGTATGTAGGAGATGTGGGTGAGTACTTGGGTGAGGTTGGGGAGTAAGTCGGGGAGGTTGGGGAGTATTTGGGGCTGGTGGGGGTGTAGGTTGGGGAGGTGGGGGAGTAGGTAGGAGAGGTGGGGCTGTACTTCGGTGTTGTCGGGGAGTAGGTAGGAGAAGTAGGCGAGTACTTCGGTGATGTTGGGGAGTACTTTGGCGACGTCGGGGAGTACTTGGGAGAGGTGGGGGTGTACTCTGGGGAGCTTGGGCTGTATGAGGGTGAAGTCGGGGTGTATTTGGGGGAGGTTGGGGAGTAGGAGGGTGAGCTGGGGCTGTATGAGGGTGAGCTGGGGGTGTAGGTGGGTGACTGCGGGGTGTAGCGTGGACTGGAAGGGGAGTAGGACGGAGAGGTTGGGGAGTACGAGGGAGAGGTGGGAGAGTAGTTGGGGCTGGTCGGGGTGTAGTTGGGGGAGGTTGGGGAGTAAGAGGGCGATGTCGGGGAGTAGGAGGGGGAGGTCGGGGAGTAACTGGGTGAGGTGGGGGTGTAGTTCGGTGAGGTGGGGCTGTAGCTTGGGCTGGTCGGCGAATAGGAAGGAGAGGTGGGGGAGTATGAGGGGGAGGTGGGAGAGTAAGATGGAGACGTGGGAGAATAAGAAGGTGAGGTGGGTGAGTAAGAAGGCGAGGTGGGAGAGTAACTGGGTGACGTTGGGCTGTAGCTCGGCGATGTCGGGCTGTAGCTTGGAGAGGTGGGAGAGTAGGAGGGGGAGGTGGGGGAGTAAGACGGGGACGTGGGGGAGTAGGACGGGGATGTCGGGGAATAGGAAGGAGATGTGGGCGAATAGGAAGGAGAAGTCGGGGAGTAACTGGGTGAAGTGGGAGAGTAGGAGGGAGAAGTCGGACTGTAGTTCGGGCTGGTGGGGGAGTAAGAGGGAGAGGTGGGGGAGTAGGAGGGTGACGTTGGGGAGTAGCCCGGGCTCTGAGGGGTGTAACCTCCAGGGGAGCGAGGCTCGTAGGCTGGGGAGGTGGGCGAGTAGTTGGGTGACATTGCTCCACCTAAAGAAGAAAACAGACAAATGTTAAAAAACATGGAGTCCAGCCTAAAATAAACCAGACTGTCACTGATTAATATTAACTTCACACAACTGCACATAACTTTCTGCTGTAATTTCTATGCTCGTTTGATTTCACTTTGTACAAGTTAAAATCAACATCACCATAGTTGTTACAAAGAATTTTCAACAAACTGAAGTAAATGACGGATTTCTGCAGCGTCTAACCTGGAGATGGGATGTATGGGCTGGCGGGTCCTGGAGACCCTGGAGACCCAGGAGTGGGGGACCATGCCGGGGAGTAGCCCGGAGAGAAGCCACTGGCATCTGATGCTGCACTGGGAGAGAATCCTGCTGCTCCAGGGGTCATGCCGCTTCCTGGAGAAACAAAACAAAAATAAACTCAGTGAATGAAAACCAACAAAAAGGAGAACAGCCACAGAAACCTGGGCGCACACTCACCGACACTGGGGGACCAGGCGCCGTAGGCTGGCGTCGCTCCAGTGTTCCACGGTGTCATGGCAGGTGACATACCACTCATGGGGCTCGGCACCGTGCCAAAGAACATTCCAGTGGCTGCAAATAGGACACAAACAAAACATAAATATCAGAGCTCCAGCACTATATCTACTTTAAGAACAAAAACAATGCATTATATCCAACAAACGTCTCTCCACTTACGTCCAGCCACGCTGATGCCAGGTATGTTTGTAGGGATCTCCATGCCGTATTTACACTTCTCAGCGTCCAACAGCAAATCAAAGCAGCCGGTACCAGCAGGGGCGAGCTGGCCGAGCATGATGTTCTCAGACACACCCTTCATGGGGTCACTTTCACCGTGGGACGATGCCTCCATCAACACATCCACCTTAAGAAGGAAAATGGAAAATAAGTATAATCCAGTTTTTAAAAGTCAATTTTTCCCCCATTCAGCAACTAAAAATAACGATAAGTCAAAGGATTTTCTTCTAAAATGATTCAGTTATTGATTATCCTCTCACCGTCTCTTCAAAGGAACACTTCATCAGTGGTCCTGTGTCTTGACGGTTGATGCCGTGACGTGTGATGGCCATCAGGTGACCGCGGCAGGTCATGGTGTCACAAAGCAGAGCCAAGTGACGGTAGTTGACATAGGAACCGTCGAAGGAGATGACGTGGTACAACTCCCTCTCCAGAGCCTTTCGCACAGCCTCAATTCCCAACACCTATGTAAGAGAGAGAGAGGAGACAAAATGAATATCGAGGAAATCTTAATGTAATTTATTCCGGTCGAGATGAAACCATTTTTTATGCTTTTGTACCGTGAAGATCTCCACAATGTCGTTGGAGGTGGTCCTGACGGGATCCACGTCCTTCTCGCTGAGCACTCTCATGAGACTCACTCCGTCTGTCTCAAGGATCCACTCCTGCAGGGCCTTGAACTCACCGTCCTCTGTGATGATGATCTTCTTCTTATTGTCAGTTTGGGGCAAGTGCATGTACACCTGGAGGGGGAGAGGAGGAGTTTGACCTTTGACTTAGATCCACAGGCAGGTACAGTAGCAGCTTTTGTTACTGACATCATAATGAGTCTGCTGCGGAAACCTCTATGGGAATGCTACGTGTTCTTATCATGTTACCTTGCTGATCTGCTCAATGCCCTGTAGAGTCATGTCTGTCAGCATGTTGGCCTCAATGCACCTCAAGAACACGTCGTCGTCCATTTTGTCCACCACCTCCTCGTCCTGGACAAGGAAAACACAGTTTGTGATTAATATGCAAATAACTTAATTATTAAGTTATTGAACATATCATCATTACTCACCTCTTGGAACTTGTTCTCATCGCTGTTCATGATTCTGATTCGCAGAACGAGCTTCTCGGCATTGTCGTCGTTGAAGATACAGTTCAGATCATCTCCAAAACCTTAGGGCAGAGGGAACCGTGACAACGTTAGGGGGAAAAGCAATTCAGGTCTCTCAAAGTTCAAAATAAGAGCGTGTGTGAGGAACCCACCGGCGTTGATCTTCTCTGCAATCTGCTCCATAGTCAGCTTGCGATCAGTCATGTGCTTGCGGTCGAGCTCGATGCGCAGCAGCCACGGTGAAATGCGCGTCACGTCAAAGTCGGGCATCTCGTAGTAGACGTTCACCCACTCCTGGTCCTCGGCCACCACCGTGTTCTGAGGGTTGGGGTCATAGTAGATGGCGGTGTTGGCAGTCACCTGAGAAAAGAGAAACATTTTTAGCCACAGCTTTGAAATTAGGATGAAATTCTCCACCTGATAACCAGGAACGTCTGTAGCTTCTTTAGCGGCGTCAAAGAAACAGACATTTTCTCTCGCTCACTTTTCTCAGTGTGGTGTGCTCCAGTCGACAGAGGATGTCTTTGGCCCTCTCAGCATCACGTGCTGCCTGACCCAGCAGGAAAACGGTCAGCGACGGTGTCTTGGGCCTCTTGGAGATGTTGATCAACTCCTTTAGACGAGGCACACCAAGTGTGACGTTCTTGGCTGACACACCGGCGTAGTGGAAAGTGTTCAGGGTCATCTGGGTGGCTGGCTCTCCCAGCGACTGAGCAGCCAGAGCACCGACCATTTCGCCTGGGTGGGCCTGAGGAAGCAGAGGTAAATTAAGTTAAACCGTCTCACAGCTCTTTAACAACTCTTCATCCATGTGTATCAGTATTCTGAACTTACAATGGACTGGTTGAACTTGGTCTCAATCTCTCCCAGCAGCCAGTCGAAGGCCTCGGTGGTGAGGCGGAACTCCTCCGTCATGCGTCTGGAGCAGAGCGTGGAGCGCAGGTGGATGTTGAAGAGCAGCGTGGCGTTCTGCTGGGCCTGTCTGCTTAGCGGGTCGTCACCATTCACAATCACCAGCTTCTTACTCAAATCATGAACACCTGAGGATCCAAACACACAACCAAAGATTGACCTTTAGAAAAATTTGAAAATTAATTATTTTAAAGCCTTCATCTTTTTCCTTTCTTTTCTTTTATATTGTACTTTCGTTTTGGTCGGAAATGTGGTTGAAAGTGATCATTTCCACACTCTACAAGACTCTTCCACAGGGACTTGAGTTGTTCTACTTGTTATGTAACAGGTGTGGATTCCCCAGGTGGCTTTACACGGCTTTAAAGGCGTACTTGAGGCCGGGCCACGACCTCTTAGCTCTAATTCTACAGCGAGTCCTGTGTCCACGTGTTTCACAAAATCCTGTAACTAAAAATATGACACTGCAACTTTGCTGAATGCATTAAGAGAATTAAAAGTGGCTGATTAAATAAAGAATATACTCCACCCATGAGGTTTGTCAGTTTTGTGAGCTTACCCTCAACCACTCTTAGAGGATTCAGGTCTGTTGGGGTCCGAGTGTTGATGCGGAAGATCTTCTGAGCGTTCCAGATCATTCTGGCCAGGTTGCATGGCAGCACCACCTGAATGCAAGGAGGCAGTATCGTATTTTTGGGTTAATGTGGCAGAGCAAGAGACTCTTTAAGAGCTGAGGTGTGTACGGACGTGACCACACACACACACACACACACACACACACACACACACACACACACACACACACACCTACCTTACTGTCCCCAGTGGGGAAAATGGCTCGAAGGATCTCCCTGTCCTCCTTCATCTTCTCAAACTCCCTCTCCAAGGTGCTCTGCACATGGGCGTTGGTCAGTACGTCTTTTACCACGTCTTCTTGCAGCATCCGCCTCAGGGCTCGCTCATTAGTGCAATCAAACTTGAACCTGGACAGATTAGACAAGATGAGACAAAAGTTACACCGCTGATCATAGACATGAGGAATCTTTTGGCATTAGACTAAAATGAATGTGTGCACAAGCCAAAAATGCATTGACCTGAAAAACTGTCATTTTGACATAATACAATGCTTCAGTTTTCTGACTGATTATAAACAAGTGTATGAGTGTGTGACTCACTTCTTTTCAAAGGCCTTGTGTGAGGGTTTGACTGTTGCCAGATTCTGGAACTCGACGTTCTCTCCCGCCAGGCCGTCCTCACCGTAGCGCAGCTGCACCACCTGGTTGATGGAGTTACGCACCGTGCCGTCGTACTTCACCATGACAGACTCCATAGACTTGATCAGACGACGCTGGATGTATCCTGTTGAGGCAGAACAGATTTGACACATTTTAAATGCCATTTACATTTAAATGCCTTCCGTTTTCTTCCTTTATCCACTGTTTCCCCCCGGGAGCCTCCACTCACCTGTCTCAGCAGTCTTGACGGCTGTGTCAATCAGACCCTCTCTGCCTCCCATGGCGTGGAAGAAGAACTCTGTTGGTGTCAGGCCGGCCAGGTAGGAGTTTTCCACAAAGCCTCTGCTCTCAGGACCGTAGTCATCTTTAATGAAGTGAGGCAGCGTGCGGTGTTTGAAGCCAAAGGGGATTCGTTTACCCTCCACGTTCTGTTGCCCCACCACAGCAATAACCTGAATTAGGAGAGAAGATCGGGGATACAGCAGCAGTCAAGATATGTGCACTCGACAACTGTATTGTACTAAATCACATCTAATTGATCTATTGTAAGAGAAACATAGTTAGACTGACTCTCTTACCTGTGAGATGTTAATCTTTGAACCCTTAGAACCAGCCACCACCATGGACTTGAAGTTGTTGTACTCAGACAGAGACTTCTGGGCAGAGGATCCTGTTTTGTCACGAGCATCGTTGAGGATACGATTCACCTGGTTCTCAAAGGTCTGCCTCAGTGTGTTACCAGGGGTCGGCTCCAGCTCGTTGTTGTGGGCTTTCTCAATGACCTGGGAGGTGAAAGGCAAAGGACAACTAACTTTTCTGTACTGTCGCCCCGCCTGGAAAGCTGTTAAAACTGTGTTGAAATGCTTTGTGCTTACTTCTATCACATCCTGTTTGGCTTTCTTGATGGTGTTCTGGATGTCAAGGTACGTCTTGGCATCAGCAATGGAGTCACCGATACCAATGGAATGACCTGAAGAAGATATGACGGGTAAACTTGTAAATAAGGAAACAACAAGAAGAATCATTGCAAAGCACCAACATCAGTTTTGGAGAAAATATAATTGTTGCCTAATGTTTATTATTCAATAAAGTTGTATTAACTTTACTGTTTTCTTACCCTCGATGAGCAGCCAGTTGTTGACCACAGTTTGAATGTTGGAGTAGAAGAGTCTGGTGATGTCGTGGCCCATCTCCAGGTAGGAGATGTGGACGAGGGAGCCAGCTGAGGTTCCCAGAGACTTCTTACACAGGATGCCCATGATCAACTCGCCGTTCTCCACTATCACCTATGTGAATGAGTTGAATGTGAGGTTACTTGAATTGTAACCAATCTTCATTCAGTCATTCATCTATACTTGAATTAATCGGGGCTTTGTACCTTGGTGTCCCCAGGTGAGATGTGTTTGTAAGGACCGCTGTCCTCATCGTCCGGGTGGGTGCTGTGTGTGCGGATGACGTTTATGTGTCCAGGAATGATGAGGCTGAAGATCTGCTTGCCTGTCCACAGAGGACGGGGCTTGAGGATGGCCGGTTGAGGCATTTTCCCATCCCAGGTGGAGAGGAACATGAGCAGGTTCATGACTTCACCCTGTGGAGGCAAATCGCACAGTGAGTGGAGAGATGATGCAACTTAGGAGCCTGACAGGATACATGTAACAGACACTATGCATTCATGAGGTTAATGTGAGAGATGCCAACAGTCTCCTCACCCTCTCTAAGAAGACATCTCTCTTGGTGAATTTGCGCACAGCGGTGAGGGTGTCCTGCACAATACCCATGACGGGCCTGTTGGACTGGGGTGTGACAATCATACGCGGCACCATGGCCAGCTCCTGAATCTCTGCCCTTGTCTCGAGGGACTGAGGCAGGTGGAGGTTCATCTCATCCCCGTCAAAGTCAGCATTGTATGGGGTGGTGACACTGGAGAAGAGAGGATGGGATGTTAAAGCCTCTAAACCCCATTTCTAACTCTTACTACAGCCGGAAATTTGCAATAAGAAAAAAGGTTGCAGCCTGTGACAAAGAAAACATTCATAAAAGTCAAGGGGCCTGGTCTTCATTTGGTACCTGAGGTTGAGTCGAAATGTGGACCAGGGCAGAATCCGAACCCTGTGCCCCATCATGGACATTTTATGTAGTGTAGGCTGTCGGTTGAAGATGACGATGTCACCATCACACATGTGTCTTTCCACCTAAACAGAGAAAAAAAAAAAGTTTTAGTTGGAATTAAATTATTTCATACCACCATGTAACAAAAGATATTCCTTGTAATACACACTGCTGCTGAACAGTTTGTAGTTGTTTAATCTTGCCTTGTAGCCAATCTGCAGATGAAGGTCACTTGGTTTGGGGTGGAATCGCAGGTCAATTCTGTCCCCGTTGTCACGGATGATATATTTGGCTCCTGGATACTGGCTGTTGCCTCTTCGCACCAGTTCTTGCAACCTAATAAAAGAAATCAGAATAAATTAGCTGGCATCAAATTCAATTGAAAAAAAATATATAGTTTTTGCATATTACATGAAGTTTAATTGGTAACTTCTGTGGTGAACCTGTCAATGTTGAAAGGTGTGACGATTTCTGGGAAGGTCATATTGGCTGCGATGGATCGTGGTACTCCCACTTGGTCGATTTGCAGGTTGGGGTCTGGGGTGATGACAGTTCGGGCAGAGAAGTCCACACGCTTGCCCATCAGGTTACCTCGGACTCGCCCCTCCTTTCCCTTTAGACGTTGTTTTATGGATTTGAGGGGACGGCCAGATTTTTGCATTGCCTGGAAAAAGAAAACATGGGAAAAAATTTAAGCACCATAAAAATACTGTGCACAATTGAAATACAAAATAATGTCAACCACCACTTTGACTGGGCACAAATTAGCATATTTGGGTTGATGTGTAACTGTATATTTATTCACATACCCTTGGAAGTCCTGGCAATTCATTGTCCACCATTGTGGCCACATGAAACTGGAGCAGCTTCACATCCTCAGCTATGACATGAGCTGCTGCACCACTCTGCTCGTTTCTTCTCAGTTGGTTGTTGATCTTAACAATATCAGCCAGCTTGTGGGTCAAGTCATCCTTTAAAACAGAAGTTGATAGTTATTCTCATGTGTCTATCTCATTTTAACACGGCTTGAAAACATGGAACAGAAGAAATGTAGTTTAACAGTACAACAAAACTTTCAGTCTTGGGTCATACTGTCTTACCTGGTTGCGAGCAGATCCCTGCATGACTACAGCAGGCCTCACAGCCAGTGGAGGCACAGGCAACACAGTTACAATCATCCATTCAGGCCGGGCGAACTTGGGGTCCATGCCCAAGATGATGTTCTCTTCATCTGAGATGCGCTTGAAGACCTCGTGTACACGCTCGGGACTCAGCAGGATTTTCTTCTCTTGCGAATCCTCATTAACGTGTTTCCACTCAGCATACAGCTCCAAGCCAGAGCGTCTGATACGCGGCTGGTAGCGCCCACAGCCACCATGACCCTGCGTATGTCACAAAGCAAGGAGTGAAGTTAAGAGTAGGAGGAAGAAAATAGGTTGCGCAAGAGCCATGATATTGAGAGCAGAAATGCACATTAACTGTATAAAAAAAACAAAACAAATACCTTCTCCTTGGTAAGATCCTCCTCGGTCTCCTGCTGTTCCATTCCAAATTTGTTGTCCATTTCCTCCCCTCCTTCACATATGTTTTTTCCTTTGCACAGCTCGTACACATGTGTCAAACGCTTTCTGGGCTGCCCTTTCGATTTTGTCAGGATGTCTTTGATCTTTGGATTATTCTATAGATTACAGCAATGGGAATAAATTAAGCAACAAAACTGCAAAAGCTATGCATTATAACAAAAAGATGGAAAGAACATAGTTGCAATAAAATATCAGTGGATTCTTAGCATGATGTACTATAATATGCTGAATATACTTACCGAATCCACTAACAGCTTGGAGCAAAAGAAGCAGACACATCGGAGAACCTTCATTATCTTTGTAATGAAGCCGACATGGTAGACTGGCTTTGCCAGTTCAATGTGCCCAAAGTGACCTGGACATTCTGTCATGTTGCCTGAGGGAACAAAAGCCATGTAAATAACATTAAGTCATGACATTAACTGGAAACAGCACTCAACTGATTATTGGAATATTTAAGCATAGAAATCTAGCATAGCACTATACCTGCACATGTCTGACATCTTCCAGTTCTTTCTATGACACCTTGTCTTGGGTCCATAAGGCCACCAAGTTTAGGGCGTCCTCCTTCTGTTGTTTCAGGGTACTTGATTCCCCCTTCAGTAACCGACATCCGTTTCTGGGGAGAGAGTAGCATATACATAAGTTGATGCTACAGTAACCAGCAGTTGATCGTCTACCATCAGTGCAAGAATATTATTTTCCATACCTAATGTGTGCCTGTCACAAAAATCAATTTTCTATAATAATTCATAAGTGATGAAATCTAAATTTCCATTACCCAAGTGTTAAACCAGTGTTACACAAAAAAAAACCAAACACTGGCATTTTGAGAAAATCAAAACGTAGACAAATAAAAGTGTCTAATGTTTGCTGCGTGTGAATAAACATTTAATTCTGTAAGAAATAACTATGATATGAAACTTTACACTCAACTACAGATAAAATGCAAACAAAAGCAAACAAATATTCCTGCACACATTATATCTGCTACACCCGATCCTGCGTTAAAGAAAACATGCATATCTGTCTTTGTTTAAGTTACCTTTTATTCATTTATTGTGAGAGAAAACAGACCAATGCGTACAATGTGGTCGGTGGTAAAACCAAACACGTTGTGCCCATAACAAAAAGCGAAAAGTAACCAAAATCTTAACTTACTGGAGGGCCTTAAGGTTACAGTGCATGATTAAAAAGGGGGTTTAATTCATGTGATAGCATGGATCCTATTTGATAATGTCGTGCTTTAAGTTTTTTCAAACTTCCTGCTACATGCTAGTTAGCACAAGCTCCACCAGCCTGACACAGCTAGCTAGGCTAGGCTAACAGCAACAGCAAACATTCCCGTTGTAAACAGAACCATGTCTTCTCCATACATGTTAAACTACACGATTAGTCAAGAAACTGTAAGAGCAGCGTGTGATCTGTCAGAGAATTAATTAAAAAATCCCGACTCCCCAGAAAGAAAACCTACAAGCTCATCTGGGCTGATGATGCCGAATTGAACTCTCTTGATCGTGCGCAATGGGCATGCGCTGTCGCCGGAGGGCGGTCCGTGCATCCTGTCTATTCAAAGAGACGCGTCCTTCCTCGGCACACCGCTTTGTGAGCAGGAACAGCCTTTAAATTGTCACCACGGCTCTGGTCAGGCCGCCAACGGTGACCGGAAAGTCTCCGAAGGCGATATCCCAGGTACCTCTGCTGTCGGTTGCCTTTATAGCCGATTTATTTATGTTTTGGTCCTAAGTATGCTGGCTACCGACTGTTCCCCTCCCTTTTCCTGATCTACACTCTGGAGCGCTCTAAGCGCTTCTGAGCATGAAGCGGACCAACGCTTGGTTATATAGACTGAGCGGTTACTACGGGGTTGCACACTCAAAAAAACAGGGACTGGCTCTTCGGAAGGTGGGACATGGATCTCTGTAGTAAAACGCTCATTGGCCATTCAAGACAGTCACATGAATAATTAATTTTATCACACGTACAGCCAATGAGAGAACACGTTTATTTTCTCAACCAATCAAAGATTAAGGCGGGTGTTATTTAATCTGAACTCATCCCTATTGGCTTTATTAAAACAAAGTAGGCGGTGCTCAGTGTATTTTGCATCCGGAATATTAATATTCAATTAAACTGCTCTCGATTCGTCTGCCTTGTCATTAATATTAAGTAGCAGAGAGGACAGCACCAATGACTACGAAGAAATGAACCTTTTTAGAATAATTTTAACAAAATCCGCCCAGTTTCCGATTCTTGCCGAATGCGGCCGATGTGAATTTCTTCCCTCAGAGCAAAAATAAAAAAAATCTCTGTTGTCCCGTTCGTCTCGCTCTGGATCAGCCTGGGCTCTAAGAAAAGAGGCTCAGGGCTGAGGCCTGCTCAAACCTATGTTGAAACGGAGAAATTGTCGAAATACATTATATTTTCACCTCGAAATACAATATTATGGATTATTTTTCGAGCTATTTTAGAAACACGACGACGTGGCGGGTTTTCGTCCAGTGGATTTTTGGATCTTTGGGACTGTGTTGCAAGCCTCGGACTCGCCCGCGAACGGTGGCCGGCCAGGGGACTGGATTTTCCGCACAGCCCGTAGGAAAGTCTGGGGGAAGCCTTAAGTGTTCATTTAACGTTTGTTTTTCAACTGTTATTGACTATTCTTACATATATATGTTCTATGTTTAATTTATATTAGATTCTATTGTTGTGTTGTTTTTACTTTTTTAATATTTTTGTTAAATTTCGTAACTTTGCCGTAGGCCACTTTTCGATAGCAACCCGAAATGCCGTGGTTTTGGCGGTTAAGTAACATTAGTTCGCTATTAAGTTAATTGAGTACCGATTAGATTTACACAAAACTGTGATTATAACAAATCGTGTATAAGCCAGCTGATTATATATTTAAATACTCGTGTTGAAATTTTGATTTCTTAGCAATGCAGTTGGTGATCTGGTTAGCTTAATGTAGGACTACTTCGCTAACAACGACGGTATGTTCCCTGCTGTTTGTCTGCTATTTTAAACATCCTCAGCATTTATTGTGTGTAGCTACTGTAGCTGTGACAGGAATATGTTAAACGATTAAGTACTGATATGCCCAAAATATATCTTTTGTGTAAGGTAAAGTAGCCTGATGGTTTAGTCTTAGATGTTATATGACAAAACGTTCAGTTAGCTGCTTACTACTTGATTACTAGCTAATTCCATTCCTGATTTTGCGAGCCAGTTTTCATCTTAGTGTTAGCTTCACAGGATGTGTATTATTTACTGTGGCAATGTGGGTATTTAGAGTCTTAAAACGTTTCTTTCTGGACTAAAAGACAGGCTAGTACAGCTAGCCCGTTACTCCATTAGCGCTCAACATGGCGGTGTTTGACGCTTCTTGTTGTGAACGAGAAAGATGGAGTCTGGAATATTCTTGTTGGTTTACTAGACCAGCCAAGGAGCTACGCAATTTCTAAAGATGTTGAACTCCGTAACTAAATGAGAAACGGGACTGTGGCTGTTTTATCTTACAACGTGGCAGGGTTTTAAGTGTCGTTACTACGTGGAAGTTTGCTAGCCAGTATTTCTATGGTCTTGCCTCTCAGTTGATGTCGAAAGTTGAAGCCATTTTGCTAGCTTACTACGTGCGTATTGGTCTGTTAATGGAATAATATGCTTGCTGTGTAGTAAGTAAGCGTTTATAAACAGTAGTGTAGGTAACAATAGTTTAATTATTAATCTTGTTTTCGAGGACTAGGAAATGCCATTAGCTTGTTACACAATAGATTTATCCGGTTAGCTCTTGCTAGTTGTACCCAAGGGAAGGGAAGAAGTAACGTTTGGCTACTGCTGATGGCTAACTAAATGACGAACAGCGAAACGGTGCACTGTGTTGATGTTGGGTCTTCTGAGAGCCCTAAATATTAATTGTCCCAGTCAACAGGTGTTAAAGTATGTGTGTTTAAGGTAAGGAAATATGTTTGTGTCGATCCTTTACGCATTTTGTTTTCAGACAGTAAAAAGGAAGTGGAAGTAGAATCTAGACACATTGGTTTATCCGCCTCTCAATATCTCTGTGCTGTGATTTCATAATCTCAATTGTGTAGGTGTAGTTCTTATTATAATGTAATGACTCTGTAATAGTGCTCAAAAGAACATTTTGTCAGGTTATGTTATAATTCGTACTGTTTTTTTTGTTTAAATAAAGACATTGAACCAACATGACGGACTGGGTTGATTTTATTCTTTGGGGATTATTCCAAGTTCATTTTTACATCCTTGAATTCATGTTAAAAAGTAACATTAATGTAAAAACCTGGTGAGTGGGATTGCTTGGTGTTTCTGTGCTACTGCCAGCGTGAACATCCCTCTTTGCCATCATCTCTTTTTGGCAGGTCCAGCAGAGGACAGTATCATTCAAGCCCAGAAGCAAGAATAGATGCCACATCTGCAGTATCCTTGAACCATCATCAAACCATTTTCTGTTTTGAGTTATTTTTATTAAACTGGAAAAAGTAGCATGCATGCCAGGTTTGAAATTCATAGAGGAATGTGACAGTAAATCACTTTGTTCACCATGTGCCATGCAATACCATGACTATACAAAGGATTCATTATTGACCAGTTGGCTCCCTCCTCTGGCTTATACTGAGAATGATCAGCATTGCAAAGATATTGCACAACCACGTTTTCAATGCGGAAGTGTGTCCCACAAGGCTGTCAAACGTGCTCCCTCTACTGCTCCACGAAGGTTAGTGCATAGGGGCTTAAAGTTGTCAGGCATGTAATTTGGTCGGAATTTAACCAAATCTCTAAGATAGTTTTGAAATTTGATTATTACAGCACTGTACTAAAGATATTTTAGGAAAGAACTTCCCTACTTTTGTCCATATAAGGATTACAAGTACACCTGATGCAGATCAGTATGGGCAGTGCCTGTCATAAGTGTAAATAACACAAACTGCATAGATGCCCAGAGTAAAACACATAATACTTGCAGCTGACTTTAAACTGATGTCCAAATTCATTGTAATGTGCATTAAGTGTTTGTACTCAAGTACTGTCTTGAGGTCCTTCAACAGAGTATTTTTATATTCATGCTCCTTTATATTTTGACTCCACTACATTGCAGCAGGAAATATAATTTATAATCACCTACTTTTATCTGCCAACTATAGTTACTACTTTGCATATTTACATTTAACATGCAAAACATGGTCATTCTCTATTATATAATTTGTCAAAGTGACATTAACATTATATGGAGTTGCTCAGAACCTGTGCAGCCCTTTACAACTGTTAGGTGCTGCTTTCATATTACATAAATAATCATCTAACAATGTAAAGTATATAGTGATAATAGCGTTTTAAAAGAAGCAGTTATAACAACTTCTTTTGCTTATAATACTTATAAGTACATATCTGCTGATAATACCATAGTAATGTGGTGCTTTTTGAATTAGTGTTTTTTTACAATTCTAATTGATTTGAATTGTATTTCTTTAATCCGATCCAGTCTTTAATCCAACTCAATTAAACCTGCAAATTGTCTGCTAATATTGGGTCTTACTGGACAGTGGCTGATGGTTTTGGAAGATAGACAATTACTCCATTGCTACAGGTTCTTTACAGTGGTTTGCTCTTTTAGAGCAGGTGTCACAGTGCAGTGGTGTAATGTTTGTAAGAAGAAAAAGTCAGGTATAACTTTTGGTTTCTACCTCGGCAGTTTATATGCATATATATGTGTGTGTGTACTGTAAATCTAGTGCACGTGTTTGTTTTCCAGAGGCAGAAATTCCTGGAAAGGGTGAGGATTCATGTATCTAGGGGGAGCTCTTGTCTGATGATGTCAGAACCTGACTGTGTGTGTGTGTGCATGTGTGTGTTTTCAGGGATTGGTGGGGAGGCAGGGACGGGGGACCTTTGTAACACAATAAAGTAGGCGAACAAGAATGAAGGAAGAGACAGACAGGCAGATGCAAAGCATAGTTGGAGGGTCAGAATATGTATTTGTTCAATCGGATTTACAATCAGAAAGCCTAAACTGTAACTGAACTCGACTTACTTCAGAAAAACAGCAACCCCATTATATGTATTCAGCCAGTGAGCCGTTGCACCTGAAGCACAAACCACAAAAAAACTTGCTTCTCTAAAACAATTCAGTCACTGTTTGTGAGCATGGGTAACTTTCTCCAAAAACTAAAACCAAGGCAACATGTCTTCAAGGCTGTGTTGCAGGTTTTTTTTTCTTGTTTTTTTAATTTGTTTTGGGGTCTTTTTTGGGATAAAACTTCCCTGCTGACTAGAAAATTGAGATTTTATGGGTCTTTATAAAGTGTGTTAATGAGATTCTGGACAATTCATGATGTAAAAATAACCAGTCCCAATCTACAGTAGCATTTTAACTCTAAAAACCAAAAAATAGACAAAACTGGTAGGAAAAATGCCAAGTCAAGGTGGTTTTGTTTCTATTTCTGGTGCGCAACATAAGAATAAGAATCGTCCATTATTATATGAACAAGAAAAAATATGTGTCTTAGGTTATATTTCCTCTTAAGTTATGCACCAGGATGTTGTTTTGTAATAAAAAATGGGTGACGCAGGGTTGGAGGCATGCTCTCACTGAGAGCCCATTGGAACAGGCCGGCCCATTTCTGTCCACAAGAGAATGTCCTGTTCTTTGGGTGTTTGTTTTGGCTGATGTCAGCCTCTGCCAAGCGTCTTCATCTTTCTTTTATCCTTCCTTTTATCATCCACACACTCTTTCAAGCCTTCCAAGTTCTCATCTACCGTCTTTTACACAGGATTCTTTTCAGGCGGCTCATTTGCAGAAAATAGTAGACAGACGTAGGAATGTTAAGTCACCTAGTATTTGACTCAGAGGACACACCAGAGTTTTGCAGGAGATCTGCGTTTTGTTAAGGTTCTTTCAGCCTCTTCCTGGAACTATCTGGGTGCTAAATTAATTGCTCTTGATCCCACCTCGCGTTGCAATCGGCTTAGTGCTAATCTGGGGTTCTCACAGTGCAGCCAAGTCTCGTCTGGGCAACGCTGCTGCACTGAGCTGTCCACTGCCCTCTTCTCCCAAGGTCCTGACCTCTGGTGACGTCTTTCAGGCTGTCCTTTGCCATACATCCTATTTTTTCACTATCTTTTCCTTCTCTCTTATTGTTAAGCTTTGGGGAAGCTCCATTTGTTTATCGTGAATCAACTCGTCCTTCCTCTGTACAGTTCACCCTTCTACTCACATGATTGCTTTTCCTCCCTCACAGAACTGTCTCCCTAGTTGATCCTCCCTCTCATGCTCGAACCTTTTTCATAATTTCTCTCACGCCCTCTTCTACTGTCTCTTGTTCTCTCCCTCGCTCCATTCCCTTCACCGCTAAGCCTCAGAGATGGCCACATGCTGCCTGCAGTGGCTCTCTCCTGGCCATACCGCTCGCTTTGCTTCTTTTTCTTCTTTTCTCACTTTTTTGTGTTTAGTTTCTCTGCTCTGCTGCTGTTGTTTCCCCTGGCATGATGCCATCGCCTCTGACCATCTGCCTCACTTTCTTTTTTCCCTGTCCCCTCTTTACTGCTTTCCTTTTCCTTTTCTTCTGATGTCAGCGCAGTTAGTAGTGATTTATTATTTTTGTTTGATCACAGGATGACTTTACCTCACATTGCCACTGCTCAAAAACCCTTTGTATCTTTCTCTTTCTTTGTCTTTGCAAGACTTTCTCAGCTCCCCGTGTTTCCGGGAGGTTCTGATTGAAGTGTCTGTGTGCTATTTAAAGAGCCGGGTTGTTTACAGTGCCCTTTAAAATACAGGCTGTCTAGAAACAGGAAGTACCATCGCCCCGAAGCGCAGCAGCACACAGCGTCAGCCAACATGCAGCCACTTCCTCCTCCTCTTCATGGCTGAACAGAGGCTCCAGCAAAACAACCCTCACGCTTATCAGAGAATTATGCACCCCTCCCCTCTGCTGCCCGTCCTCCTGAATGGCGCACATATACAGCAGGCTTTTCACCCCTCCACCATGTCCTATCTCGCTTTCTCCCTTTCTCTTATGCTTACAGCCCCCCCCCACCACCACCAAAACCTCTCCCTCCAAATGTCTGTCTTCACCAGTACAGCATGCCTGAGTAGCTGCCTGGAGATGAAGGAGCTAATTAATTTGATTTAGCCGTTCTCTCTCTCTGGCAGTGGAAAAAACAGCCATCCGTCCCCCCTCCCGCCTCCACACCGTATCAGGCACCCCTCCCAGATGATTTTCCACCTATCCTTTCCAGTCTCCTTTGGCAACGTCCACAACACAAACCCTCTCTTCCTCCTCTCTTTTGCTTTTTTTCGTTCCTGTTACACAACCATATTTTGCCAGCGGTTTATTGCGTATCAAACTGATTGTAAATTGCATGCCAACTGTACTCTCTTGTGTGGCCTACACCCATCTCATTCCTTTTTTTAGCATTTTATCTCTTGTGTGTTCCCGGGGACAGTTTGTGTGACTCAGCAGCGCTTCGCTGCTCACACAAACATGCTTGTTATAGTTCAGTGTGTCTGCTACGGGGACCTGAAGCAGGCCTGTCAGACTTTGCATGATGAAACAACATATCTGTCATCTGATACTTTGATGGATCCACCCATTGAGTTATACATTAAACTAGTCTAGCGCAACAGTGTAACACTACTTGTCAGCCTAACTCTACGAATCCTTCCTGTGCTTTCATCCTGTGTATGAGACACACTCTGAAGTTTGCAGCGTGCAGGTTGTGCACATCTGCTCAGGATAGCCTCTGAGCGGTGTGTGTGTGTGTGTGTGTGTGTGTTTTAGTCCATGTTTTAGTCCATCAGTGCTGTCTTGCAGGCAAGTGGTGGTGGTGCAGTCTTGAACTCAGTAATCCCTCTCCTTAGTCAACTTTAGCTTTTTAAGTTTCTTCTCTGCTGAAGCTTAAAAACATTGTTTCAGATGACACTCAGACGACAGCTGCTGTCAAAATGCAGTTGTTTTTTGTTTTGTTTTTTGCTGTAGTTCTTTGTGCAAAAGGTAACAGAGGACATGGCTAAAGATTTTTCTCTTCCGTTTTCACGTTGTCACAGGATAATTATTCCTTGATGTCAGCATACTGGACATGTTTTCTTGAGGTTACACAATATATTTTTGTGATAGCAGCAGTCTTTGTAATTTTGTGTTTCCCAACTGTTTTGGCTTGTGACGCCTGAAATCAAACTAATGTCTGCTTGCTACGCTTTGTCACCTGTTGCATAAGTCTACTAATCTGTTCAATTAAAGAGCAGAACACTTTAGAAGTAATATTTTTCAGTAAGAGGAAAAGATTGTGGTCAGTCTGGAAATAAACATAACTTTGTGTGGCAGAAATCTGATTTTATTTTCTCATGTTCTAATCTGTCGATCATATCACATCTTCTCAGATTTGTATTTTGAGCCTTTCTTGGGGTCCTCAACCCCCACGTTAGACCGCAAAACATGAGGTTTACATTTGCCCATGTAAGTTACGCACGGTGCATGCATATGAAAAAGGATTTATACAATGAAAAATCCTGGGTAATACACAGAAACATGTGGTCTGTCATGATGCTTGATAACATTTTGTTTTATTTGGTTGCTACTGTCGACATTATTTAAACTTTAAAGGGTAATTGTGCAAAAAGTATTTTGTGACAGAAAGGTATTTCTGCAGTGACCTCTGGATTGAGTTGATTGTTTCAACTCTGCTGCAGCTCTAACCATGCGGTTTGATATGTTTCCACATAAGAAAGGATGTTGAGGCAGAACTCTAATATTTAAATTTTTATTAAATTTTTATTGGCCTGGTTGAAATCCTCTTTACCGGGGCCAAGTTGAAGCCTGGTTGCTTCAAGATCTCTTATAACATTTTATTACACGGGTTTTCTACACTCTGTGGTGTGTCAAGAAAGGATTTTGAGACTTTGTAAAGGAAAATAAACAGAAATGAATGTTTGACATGTCCCTGGCACATAACCATACACAGTGGAATAATACAGCAATACACCCAGGGACCCAACATAACAACATAGAAAAACATGTTGTCCAACCTGTAAAGGTTCCATACTTGATCAATTTACTTCATGATTCATCTGGAACAGATGGAAATGTATCGTGCAGTGGCAAAAAAAAGTAAGTGAGTGCTTTGGAATTGTCTGCATTTATGTCTAAATTTGTGTTAACATGTGGTCAGATCTTCATCTAAGTTACAGCAGTGAATAAACACTATCTATTATAACTAATAACACACATATAGTTGTATTGTTCTTGTCCAAATGGAATACAACATTCAAACAATCACCAAAAGCTAACTGGAGTCAGGATTTATCAAACCTGAAATTCAATCAGTGAAACCAGATTGGAGTTAGAGAAACTTTCACCTATAGAAAAAAAGAACACAGAATTTGCTATTCACTAGAAACATCTGCCTGGCAGAAAAGATCTCAGAGGACTCGTGATCAAAAAAACCACTAATTTGCATAACGTTGGAAATTGAGAAAAAAAAAACACATCTCAAAGACTTAAGAAATTCATCAGTCCACAGTCTGAAAAACTGTCTGTATTTTGACACAATTCATTGCTGTGGCTGCTCTCCCTGGAAGAGGGCACTCAGCTCAGATGACTCCAAAGACAACACAGAATAATCAGTGATGTAAAGAACCCCAGAGTAACAGCTAAAGGCTTAAAGAAATCATCTGAGATTTGACCAGTTGCTAAATCCAAATCCAATCCAAACCAATGTTTTTCCACCTGCATTGTGAATGTTTAATGGCTGTGTTCAATAAAGACACTAAAGATTATAACCAATTAATGTAGAAAACCAAGTGATTCCAAAGGGACCACATACTTTTTCTTGTCACATTAATAGGAATTGCACATTTTAACAGATACAAATTAAAGGATATCAGTCGTTTTTTTGCCAGGGTTGTGACAACATAACATCTCAGCACTAACATATGTGGAAATAGTGAAAAATGATTTTAACTCTGTGCTGCAAACTTTTCTCAATCCATGTGCAGGGTACCTCAGCCTCTTTCAATAGAACTTAGAATTTAATCTTTTCTGTGAATAGGTATTTAGTTGTGTATACAGCCTACATTTTGATTACTATCAATTTAACAGGTGTATCTAATCATAAGTGAAGTTTTATGGAGTTCATTGGTATGTAAGGTCTGTTGCTCTGAATAGCGATTTGCTTGAAGTGTCTCTTCTGCAGTGAAAGTTCATCTTAAGGGAACTGTTTATTGAGTGGATTTTCTGTTCCATGTTGTTGGGTTACTGCCCTCAGATTATTTTTGTAAACAGCAGAGAAGTGTTAGCTAAGGACATGCTCCAACACGCTCATCCCTCTTTGTTTCTGGGGAGGTTTTATCAAGTTATTCGTTGTACCGCCCCTGCGTCTGTAAGACAGTGCTGAGGGCTTACTAACCCATGCGTCTGTGTGCGTGTCTGGAGACAAATGTAAACATTTGTCATGCTTATCTGCACATGTACTTGCAGAGAATGTATGTGCTGTGGGTTCATTCTACCTCTCTGTCCTCACATTTCTGCGTGCAGGCCACAGAAACAGGAATCGCTCCGTCGTTCTTGTAAACCCACGACTTCCACTTTAAGAAACCACTGACATTTGAACTCCTTGAACGTCGTTTGACTTCCCACTTTGATCTCTGTCCAAGTCAGCTGGAGAGCAGGTTAGTCATCCCTTCACTGAGATCACTGAGGATGTTTACTAATGCTTCAGCATGCCTCAGGATATATTCACACATGTACAAGTAGGAATACAGCATGATTTTATGAAGAAAACAAACATTAAATACAGTAGACTCATAAACTAGTGCTGATCAACTGTTGTCTTTATACCAACAATCTGCGGAATGAATATATTTCATACTTGATGTACATGGCAGTCAAAGCTTGTATGTTAACACATTTAGTGCCTAGTTGAACTACGACCAAAACAGCCAGCAGACTGGATGTGTGACGCACTTTGGAAACTGACAGTAATGGTCAAGTTTCCCTTCTTTATCAGATATAAGATGGGTGACTCACTCAGATCTTTCACTGCAACCGCAAAGCACATTTAATAGTCTCACGTGGAGCTGTTGAAATGTGAAGAGTGAAGGTATTAAAGTTACCCAGTGGAATTTTCATTGTAAGCAAATTTTGGTTTTCATTCAAGTTCATGGTTTCTCCTTAAAGCAACTGTAATCTGTGTTTTTATACCAATGGTTAAAATGACTGTGTACTGTGAATGTGGTCGCCCCCAGTGATGAACCAACAGAGAATTATAACCTGACTCAGCAGCAACTGACTATAAAGCTCTTTGCTACCTTTTAGCAGTTTTTAGACAAAAAAATCTCCCGTTACGCTTCGTACCCAAGCAACAAAGAAACTTTTCGACTAGCAGGTGAACATCGTAGAGCATATAACCACATATGCATTACTGCCCTGAACTCCAGTGCATGTGTATATGCCTTTTTTTACACATCCTGGTAGAGCACAAAAAACAAACAATATGGGGACCTGTTCATCAAAATGTTGCACCACTAGTTGTCAAAAACTCCACAGGGCACCTTTAACTGCAGCAGTTACTCAGTGGTGTGTGAATGTGTTGGTATAAGTTGCTAGTTACTCTTCCTTCAAAGATGTTGAGGAGGTTGTTTTTGCTCCTCCACACAGGCGACAGCCAGAGCCGGGGGCACATTGTTTTCAGGTTGTCTGTCCATCCCATTCTCTCAGTAACGCCTTGATGGAACTTCTTCAAATTTGATATAAAGATTCACTTGGACTCAAGGATGAACTGATTAGTTTTTGTTGGTCAAAGGTCAAGGTCGATGTGACCTCACAAAAAACTTTTTAGCCATTACTGAAGACTGAAGATACACAACAATTACGACAAAATTTCACACAAATCGTAAAATTTTTTTTTTGACTCTGGATACACAGGGATGTAATCTGAAGCTAGTCTAAGTAGCTGAGACATACAACCGCGAGGCGATAATTCTGGTTTTATTATTATCGTCATTTGTGATCTTGACGAAAAGATCCGTTTTTGGACCACATCTTGTATATAAAAATAAGACGCATTTAAGTGAGCCAATGAAGGCTCTTTACTGGGTTCAACTTTTTCCTTTTTTTCTTTTTTCTGGCTTTAAACATCAAAAGTCTTGATGAGCTAATGGTTTGAATTTTCCACCAAGATGGCTTCCTTAGTTCTTCATCTTTGTGTGTTCAGATGTGTGTGTCGCTTGGTAGCACAGCATGAAAAGCTATGATCACGTTTCGCCAAACATCCATGAATAGGGACGGCTGGACGACGGGGGTGTCTCTGAATACAGAGTTGGTGGCTGGCTGCAGTCACGGGACAATGCCAGCACACATGTGTGGACCGAGCGGCCGCACTCCTGGAACACACACACACACACACACTATTGTCTTTGCCAACGGGCAATCTGCTTCACACACACGGCCTCACTTTCGCTTCTCCATCTTTTCACGCAGGCTTAATTTTACTTAAAGTTATAATTCTACTGTCCCATCCTGAAGCCGCTCACAACTGCTGTCATGTGTCCCGTCCACACACACCCAGCATGCCTAGAAAACGTGCAGGAGTGCATGAGAGAGGACGGGGGGGGGGGGGGGAGAAAAAAAAAGTTCGTCCAACTCGAAGAGCCAAAGAGGTCACAGGAACAACACCCAATCCCAGAGCGGTTCCCATGGAGACAAGTGTGGCAGCATACAATGAGGGTGAGAGAGTGATGAAAGAGAGGGAGAGAGGGAAAGGGCAGGGGAAGAGTAGGAGGAGGGTGGGTTGTTGGCGTCAAGGTTCAGTTGGTGGGTACTGGGGGGGGTGGCAGCTCCACTCAAAAGGACAGTGGGAAGTATGATGCTGTTGTAGCATAACAGCACTAGAACATTCTTCCACCCCTCCTCTCATTTTTCTGCCTTCGTGTTCCAGCTGAGAGAATACCTCCTGATCTAAGGCCGCCAAGTGGTTCATGGCCGACAGAGGGAGAACAGAGATATGTGGAATTTCCACTGACCATGACGTGCGTGGCCGAGAGCAACCAGAACGACGACAGTTGTTGTTGTGAGACATTTTGCATGGATACGGACGAATCAGAAGTGATACCCAGCTGCAGGCCTTGATGGCGGTGCGGTGGCGCTATTGTTTTGGTGAGGGGAGGGCGGCGTTTAAGCACTGCCAAACAAAACGGAAGCTTGTCACTAGTAGTTTGAGTTTAGCCACATGTGTCAGACACAGATACACACGCTGACCCAAAAGCAGTTAATTGACATGTCCGGCATCATGGCTGATAGCACTTGAACCCTTTTAGCTGAGGGCATGAACAATCGAAGAGTGTCCCTGCCCCAGTTTCTGTCCCTGTCTATCCACCTTTAGCCCCTTTTCTCTTTTAAGGAGGCACTCCACTGATTTTACACGTGAAGATCACTTTACTTGTCATGGGGAATACTACTCAGCCTCTGAAAACAGTTGTATAATGGCTGGAGGGTGCTTTCTAAAGCCTGAGATAGTAAGCTCATGTTCTGAGGACCATTTCGGGATCACTGTGTTGGCACAGTAGCAAAGAGGTTCGGCAAAAGACTTGATCACCAAATTTCCAACTTGTAAGCTGCGATTTGCGATACAAGATAATTTCTTCCGCTGAAAACGTTGACACGTATTGAACGCCCGACGCCATGCTCATGCATTAGCAAGCAAATTTACTTGCAGTTTGCAAAGCGACAAAGATTTGTGTAATGTGACGCCACCACCATGTGCGATATGTGTGTAAACAGACAACCAGTCAAGATGGAGGACAGAATTATTGTCTTGGTGACAACTTTCCAAAGTTGTAAAGTCCTTACTTATAGCACTATAAACCACTGTGCAGTATTTCGGCCTTCAGATCCATGGATTCATGTGTCAGACCGGCCTTCCTGGACCGTATTTACTTGTTTCGCCAGTACTTGAGGGGACCCGCCCCCACCCCCACCACCACAGCCTGTTGCGTTGATTTCACACAGTGCTATTTTCGATGATGCCCTTCAGAGTTGCAAACTAAGGACATGGAGTTTGAAAGATGTGGACATTTGCCAGGCAGGGAGAGTCTAGTGAAAGATGCTATGGAGTTGCATCATGGGAAATGTAGGATGCTGTGTTTTTGGAGTTTGGCCCATACGAAGGACTTTAAGTCACGATATCTCGGCCTCTGCTGCATCGATTTTGACGATTCTTTTTTTAATCACACTCTTGCAAGCCCCCAAACTTAATCAAAGTACAGAGCGAAATCGCTGGAGTACCCCTTTAATTCCTCCATTTTTCCCTCAACTTCACTTGTTTCACAGAGTGCTCCCATCCGCCATTTGACTGCCGCCAGTTTGTCCTCTCTCTGTCTGACTTTCTCGCTGTCTCCCTCGCTCACACTCCTCTCACTCCCTCACTGTCTGTCTGTCTGTCCGTCCTTGTGCCCAGGTTTTTTGAGTTGGCGTGGTTCCTGTTTGTTTTCAGCCATTTTGGGGACTTGCAGTGCTCGTAACAAACTGCTTAAATGGCGTCCTCTTGCTTGCTTGCTCTCCCACTCTGTCTCCCTCTGCCTCTCCCTCCCTCTCCCTATCGCTGGGCTTTGTGTATATAAAGTAGTGTGTATGTGTGTGTGTGTTTGTGTGTGTATGTGTATGTGTGTGTAGAGAGAGAGAGAGAGAGAGAGGGAACAACACTTCCAAATAAAAAGAAGATTGGATTCAGTGGGGAGGGAGGGGTGGGGGGGGGGTGGAAGGGGGGTCACTTGCTGGAAAAAAAAAAAAGAGCAAAAACAGTAAGAATCGTGTGTCAGAGGCAAAAACTGGAGTGAGAGGAGAGAGAGAGAGCAAGAAAAGGGGGAGTGAGTGAGGGAGAGCAAGCAAGTTCGAGTGTGAGAATCGCTCCTGCCCTCTGTCTTCACACACTGCTGCCTGTATGTGTGTGTGTGTGTGTGTGTGTGTGTGTGTGTGTGTGTGTGTGTGTGCGTGTGTGTGTGTGTGTGCACCGCCTCTCCCTGCGCTCACTCTCTCTCTCCCTCTCTCTCTGTCTCTCTCTCTCTCTCTCTCTCTCTCACACACACACTCAGACGTGCGCATACACAGACCAAGGGGGAGAGAGAGAGAGAGAGAGAGAGGGAGAGAGGGAGTGTGAGGGGAGAAAACACATCGCAGCAGAGATGCAGCAGGAGGTTTTCCGAGGTACGTTTTCTTGTATGCTTGCCTTCCTGAGAGACAGACAGAGAGAATAAGAGGAAGAGAGGCTGAAATCTGTTGTTTTCCTGCTTGTTTTTCTGCTTCACTCCGCTGCTGTGGCGGTGGTTGCTTCGCGCGTGAAGAGGAGGAAAAGGTTTTTAATTTACCGTGCGTGTGCTGGGGCGTGAGTGTTGGTGGGTGTGTGTATTTATGCAGTGTGTGTTTGTGGTAGCGTATTTGTGTGTGTGTGTGCCTGTGCTGGGTCTGTCTGTGTATGTGTGTGTGTGTGTGTGTGTGTGTGCCAGTAACAGGCCTTGTCTCCCTCATCCTCCCCTCTGTCGCTGGCGCACCACGCAGTTCTTTTTCAAGAGCGATGACTCGTTTTGAGATTGTGATGAAACTTTTAATTTATCGAAGCCTCTTGCTTCTCTGTGATTCACCGCAGACGAGGGGTGGCCTGCACACGTCAGAACGGGCATTAAACATGATGTGAGCTTTGTTGTTGGGGTCTTAACATGGTGGGCCAGTCTGCCACCCCTGCCCATCAACTTACGAGCAACATTAGAGGAAGTGCTTTGGGAGGAAAAACTTGGATGCAGGCGACCGTAAACATCTCTAGTTCCACCGACTGGTTCTGTCTCTTATTTCAGTTTTGGGCCGCCCAGTTTGTCCTCCATTTTACCAGCCTGTTGTTTTGCTGGAGGTTGTCTCTCGTAGAGCAGCAGAGGGCATATTGATGTCACCAACCCCGTTGTTGCTGCCCTAAGCCTCACTTTTTTTTTCCAAAACAACAGAGCATCTGCTGCCAACTACTCCACATTCCTGGTTTCCATGGATGCCAAGCCAAGCCCCCGTGCTCAATGTATGGAAAATATGATCTACACTGCCACAGGGGTAGGGGTCATAGGTCAGACAATAGGAAGTGTAGTTTCATGCTGCGATGTGCTGCTATGATGTTGTCAAAGTGGTAGCATGCAAGTCTTGCAGCTTGCAGGATGGAGCTGCTCGGCTTTGTTTACATTATGCAGCTTTTTTTTTTTTTTTTTTTTTTTAAACACCACAACATAAAAGACGTTGATGTACCACAGAGTAGTCGCGTTCAGGAAAATGTGGCAGCGTTTCATTTTCTCTGGCCTACCGTAGTTACACTTGCAGTTTATGGTGACCGTTGTAACATGGCACTCTGGCTCAGCCTTACTAACACTCGAATGTTCCTTGGTTCTTTTAGATGGAGAACTCCAATGGGGCTATCACGTCCCCTTCAACTGGGACTGCGCGTGAAATTGAAAATGATTTTGGGGAAATTATCTCAAAAAGGTCATTGGTATCACGTTACTGCTCTCCGGGGGTACTTTTTTTTGTCCTTCCAGCCTCCTACTATGATTCTGTTGCAGCGAGCAGAATTATGGGAATTACGTGCTGGGTTGAGAGCTAACAGACCGTGGAGGGAATGGCGTTCTAGACATGGGCAGGTTCGCTGGTGCGTGGAGCGGCATGCAGAAACACCACGATACGACAGTTTACACGTGGGGAGGGAGAGAAGAAGGGGCACGCAGTCAGTCATGCTGAGGGGGATCAGAAAGACAAGGAAGCCATGAAATGTGAACATGGAAGAGATGTGTTTGAAGTTACCCCGACCTCCCCCCTGCTCACCACCACAACCACCACCACCACCTCCACTCAACCACTCCCCAGCCCATACCAACTTCCTTTCCCCTTACCTCCTCCCTCCTTATGGCTGGCTCCACTACGCTCTCTTGGCCGGGGGGTTGTGGAGAGTTCAGTAGCTGTTCTTGCTAACGATGCCCACCACCCACCCACCCACACCCTCATACACACACATCCACCCTCCTCTTCATAGACCAACTGCTGCTCTGATAGTTGGGCCCCTCTGGCTGCCCCTCCCTGGGGAGAAAGCCCAACCGACACCTTCCTCTTCCCACATGCTCCTTGCCGCTGGCTCACCGGCTGGAACACCGAGGCCTCCCACATTCCGCCTAGCAGGCACTCCCCTTAACCCCTCACACACACACACACACACACACACACACACACACACACTCACTCACACACACAATGACGGCGCATCACTGTTGAAGATAATTTTGGTTCATTACAACTTGATTCTTATTTCTGTAGTTATGGGCATCATTCCTATCAGTGATATGCACTCAGGAAGCCTAATTGCTGAGATCTCTGAGTGCAGTGACATTGCTAAAAAAGAAGGGTGAAGAAGAAATACACAAATTACAGACCGACTTCCTGGTTCAGCCCTAACCTGCAGGTACTTCAGGCACCAGTGTATTCTAGCTTTGTGCACATGCAGGTTTCCTGTGCAGTGAGTGATAGTTACCAACATTTCAGTAGCATTCACTGTCATTCTTACAAAGTGGTTTAGATCATCTTTAAACACATTTACAACCTGTCTGATCGTCTATCAGATCAGTTGCTTTATTCCTAAATCGCAGCAATTACTTTTGGTGAACTAAAACTGTGAAAATAAGACCCAAGTTGTAGTTGTGATGAGAAACGGCAGGAGCACTGGGACAAGCAGAGATGACTTGATCATTTTAGCTGCACTAGATTAAAGAAATTTAATTGAGGCTTTGCTACAAATGTCATCTGTTTACATTCATATTGCACTGTGGAAGTAAATTAATTGCACAAACAAAACAAAAAAATTTATCATCATACCTTTTGTCCTCAGTTATAAAAAGTATTGAGCCAAAGGAAGGAATTTTCTTTGAGATGGAAGATGGCCTAAAGAAAGCATGGCTATTGAGTCCTAACAGCTATCTGTCTGTTAGCACAAGTACCAGTTTGAGTGGAATAAACAGATTGCTCAACGGCTGGTTCAAGGCCTTGAGCTGGCGTACCAGCCAAACTCCTCTGCCGTCGGGCCTTATGTTATGCAAAGCCACTTTAGCAGTGATGTTCCTGGTAACTGATTGTCCTTTTAAATTTTGTGAATTACTAACTAATGGCTTCCAAGGTCATAGAGTCATTCACGTTTTTAAGATGCTAATGGAAACGTATCTCAAAGTCAATTGGTAAAACCTTTGCTATTTTGAATTGGTCTAAAAGTTCGAGCAGACAAAAGGTTAGGATTATTGAGCCAAACAGCTCTTCTAATTTCCCCGATGTTAATTGGTTTTAAAAGTTAAACAGCGCTGAGAGAGGGAGACTAATCTGCAGGTTTGTGGTATTTCTAATGATTTCACATTGAAAAAGCCAAATTCTCAAAATTCCCAAAAGCTGATGGTGTTTATTTTTGCCTCACATTTGTCATTTGATATGGAAAACAAATTAAATCAGTACATGGATAAAAGTGTGCCGCTGTTCCGTCTGCCTGTCAGCGAGGAGCCTCTATTATATGAATGCCAATGTGTTTGGTGTAATGTGTTTTATGTTTACGTGAGTCTAGTTAGTAATTTGTCCTGCACCAGCTGAGCACCTGTTCGTGCTGTGTGGTTTTGTATTGCCGCAAGCCTAAATAGATGAACACTTCATAGGCCGACCAGCATGTTTGTTTGTGCAGAACATCCTGTTGCAGAGAGGTGTGGGAAAAGGGTTCCTGTTTATTTTGATTTTGCTTGAGGGTCCTTACCACGTTCACGGTCACATTTGTTTGCGTGCCGAATGGGTTTGAGTTATCGGCAAGGATGTATATGTGTTCATGTGCATATCCACTCATCCTCACCAATAAGGAAGCGATAATAGCACGGATCTGCACGTCCTGTGTGACTGTGCACAGATTTCTGTGTATAAGTAAACCCAGTACATAAAAAGCGAAATAAAAGCTGCCTGTCACAGTCAGACAGCATGTCGTGCATGCTCTGCTTGTGCAGCGGCTGTGTGCGTCACAGGGAGATAAAGAAAAAGAGCGAGGGGGCGTCATACGCATTTTCCTGTCCGCGGCGCAAGCGTCAGATGAGATGGTGAAATTTTTAGCCTTAGCACTGTCTCTCAGCGTGTCCGCCCACTTGTAGCAGGCTGGCGCTTGCCATAAGGGATTTCCTGCACAACATCTATCGCTCAGCAAATGTGAGTGACAATGAAGGCCTGATTTAATACAGAGAAACAAAATATGGCAGGCCTGGGGGAGGCAGGATTGTGTATCCCTGTTTCTTCTCACAGACCATCTTGAATAGGCATGAACTGGTGGGGCAAACTCCCTGGTTTCTTCTCTCTGCACAGAAAAGTAGGAGCCACTGCTCACACTGTGTCATTACTTGACAGGTCTGTTTTCCTTGCGTTGACTACACTTCCACCTGTACCCTCTGTCTCAGTGCTGTGGTGCACTCAGAGTCACCTTTTGGTTTTGAATGTCATTTACAAGTGTGCCCATCCATGTTGAACTACTTTGTTTATTCCTGTCTGTGTTGCCTGTGGCATGTATGAGCGTATGTACAGTACCGTGCACACATGCATGTTGGTTTGTATGTTTGCTGGTCGCTTTTGTGCGTGTTAGTGTCTGCCTGGGCTCCTGTCTGTCTGACAGTGCAGTGTGTCTGACTGTTCCTGTTTCACCCCCCCCCCCCCCCCCCCCTCCACTCCTCCTCTTCCTCTCTCATTCTCTCTGTCTCTTGCTCTCTCACTAACCCTCACTCTTTCTCTCTCTCCCTTTTTCTATCACCCTTTCACTCTACCTCATCCTCACCCTCTCTCGCTCTCTCTTGCTCTCTCTCGCTCTCTCTCTCTCTCCCTCCTCTTCCCTCTGCAATAACAGTGCTGACCTAGTTTCTGCCTGTTCAGGGCTGCCTGTGGAATTTTACAGCGGCCTGCCTTCCTGGCTGCTTTGCTGCTTGAAAACGCAGGCAGAAAAGCATGACTGAGGATTTTTCTTCTTGTCGCATCATTATGGCCTTATACTGTCTCAGTTCTTCACCCTAATCTGCCGGCCTAAACAAATGGAACCATTTTGAATAAAGTAATAACAGAAAATTGCCTGTCGCACGTGTATCTGCAGCTATTTTATGTACAGAGAAATTGCAGGACTGCCTCCACCACCATGGCTGCTGAATTAGAATGGAAATGAGAATAGCCCGCCGCTCATCTTCTACAGCTTAGCCGAGATTGTACCGGATGCAGAGGGGGGGGAAAACACCCTTCTCTGTGCACATGCATGCAATCTCCCTCCCTCCCCACCCACACCCCCACCTTCGCCTTCACAAATAAATGGTTAGAGTCATGCCCGGCAAATACTAGCCACTGCCAGGAATGGCTAACAAGGCTTCTGCTCAAATAGCAAGAGAGTGGGACTATTTTTATGTGCGTTAGGGCCATGGATCTAAGTCAACACTCTATTCTGAGGGAATCTTGATTAAATCTGAACGCCTTCCAATTAGGCATAGGGAATGTTGTGTCACAGCCGAGAGAGATGGATCTCTGGAATGCCTTTCTGAAGGCTTGGCTGTGGCACGCTGAAATCTAAACCAGCACTGCCGCAGATTCATTCCTTCCCCCTACCCTCTCCCTCCTTTCACTCACCATTCCTGGCTGAGCTGTTGGAGTTCAGCATTGCTGGGGCATTTAGTTTTCTTTGCCGTTTCTCTAAAGTGTTCCGTGAGCACCATGACTGCTTCTGCAAAAGCTTTGGGTGTAGTGTTAATTTTCGCTATCTATCAATGTACGTTCATGTATTGCACATTTGCCTTAAGGTGTTTGTAGTGCTGACATATTCTTTTTGATCTCTCTTTCAGATTTCGGGGGCTGGTCATGGTGTCCGGTGAGAAGGTGTGGGACCCCCTCCGTGCGGGCCTTATTCAGTCACATCTGAGTGAACAGCACCTGGCTACTGGGCTAACTCCCCTCTGCAAACTCACACATACTACAACTGAGGACCAGAGTCAGCGGCCGCTACCTTTGTCTTCCCCGCCACTGTCATTAGTGGCTCTAGACACCCTTCACGCAGCTCAGGCCTCCTCGCCTTTACACCTGCCTGTCAATTTGTACAGCTCGAAAAAGATCGAAGGACTGCACAGACCTGCCCAGTGTCTTGGGGTGGCCTCTCAGCCTGAAGAAGAGGAGGAGGAAGGGGAAGCTGAGCAGTTGGAGATGAAGGGTAAAAGGCATGGAGGCCGGGGAGAGGCCATGATGGAGGACAGGTTGGAGGACATGGCTGATGGACCTAAAAACGCAAAAATCACCCTAAGCTTCCCACTAAGCGCTGCCCCGCTCCCAGCCTCCCTGACATCTCCAAATCACTGTCGTAGCTCCTCCTCGTCCTCCCCTTCCCCCCACCGGCGGCGGCCATCCTCCAAGAGCTCAGATGAGGGATCGCTGTGGAAACTGGATGCGACTATGGATGTAAAGCACAGACCTTTCAAGCCCCCAAGGCATGATAGCTCTCCGTCCTCTTCACCCTCCTCCTCCTCATCTCCCATGACTGTTCATGCACTTATCAGGAAGGATATAAAATCTCCACCTCCTCTCAAGTGCTCCAAACTCAATCCAGAGACTCAGTTTCAGAGGTCGCCCCCAAGATCCTCCAGCGGCTCTTTAGGGGGCTGTTATGGCGGAGATGGATGGGATGAGAGGCACAGGGTGGCCAACGGTACAGCCTCACCCTCTCAAACTGCCCAGATCCTCTTCAGCCTGGGCACATCAGCCTATCAGAGGGGTGGAGATGCAGAGAGGAGAGAAAAAATAACAGGAAGACCAGCTGGGAAAGTGGGAAGCCCTCATGGACCAAGCCTTCACCCACCCACTCTCCACCTCCCTCCCCCTTTACCACCACCTCCTCCTCCCCCATCTGAGGGTCTTACTGCACCCCCTCACTCATCCTCCTATTCCCCTACTGACAGCCTGAAGCCTGAGCTGATTTGCGGGGTGTGCCATCGGCTTTTCAGCTCGGCCTCCTCCCTCACAGTCCACATGCGGCTGCATCGTGGCAGCCGTGCCCTCAGTTGCCGTTACTGTGGCAAAGTCTTCATCCACAGCAAGAGACTGCAATCCCATGAGGCATCCTGCAAGGTGCCAGGCCTACCCTCCAACAGCCTGGGCCCTCCTCCTCTCACTGTGCAGCCGAAGGAGGAGCCGCTGGAGGAGGGCGAGGTGAGAGTGGAGGGGGGAATGATTGTGGGAGAAACAGACATCAGTAAGGCGCGGCCAGGGAAGAAAGCACGGAGCCTCCTGGCGCGTATCCAAGGTGATGATGCAGCAGCTACAGAGTTACTGGCGGGTGATGAGAACCATTTTGTGAAGGTGGTAGATGGCAATGTCATTTACTTCTGCTCTGTGTGTGAGCGTTCCTACATGACCCTATCCAGCCTGAAGCGTCACTCTAATGTGCACTCATGGCGTCGCAAATATCCGTGCCATTATTGCGACAAAGTCTTTGCCCTGGCTGAGTATCGTACAAAGCATGAAGTGTGGCACACGGGAGAGCGGCGCTACCAGTGCATCTTCTGCTGGGACGCCTTCGCCACCTACTACAATCTCAAAACGCACCAGAAGACCATTCATGGAATTAACCCCAGCCTCATCTCCAGTGAAAAGACAGCCAATGGGGGTTATAAGCAGAAAGCTAATGCCCTCAAGCTCTACCGCCTTCTCCCCATGCGCTCCCAGAAGAGACCCTACAAGACCTACAGTGACAGTTTGCATAATGGCCTGCTACTGCCACCAACTGAAACACCTCCTCTCTCCCTGCCTGGCCTGGGCTGCGCTCTGGGGCCTGGGGACCTACAAAGCCTCATCAGTGGAGCCCACCCTCAGAGCGTTAAGCCTGACCCAGATGCCTTCCCAGATGACTTCCCTGTTTCTGTGACTGCTGAACACGGGGACCTCTCCCCACTTACATCCCTCCCCCAGACAGACATGCCCCAAGTTAAGAAACATGAGAGTGAAGCGTTAGAGTTAGAGCAGGGCAGAGGTAGTGGCAGCTTCAAAATGTCCAGTAGCAACAAAACCAAAACTTCCAAGACTGGTAAAGGCACAGAAACAAGCATGCCCTCTGTGATAACATATGGACATTCAAAACCCTCCGTCATAGTTCATGGAACAGCAGTGTCATCATCTGTCATTGTGCATAGCAACCAGGTCACTTCTGGGAGTGAAAAAAGCCCAATGAGCAGTCCATCCTCTGAAACCAGCAACAGTCAGACTTCACATAAGGGCAGCCCCAGGCCAATAAAAAAGCAAAGGGATAGTGCAGATAATCATAGAAAAAGATCAAGAGACAGTTCAGACATTGGAGAGGAGGGTTCAAGAGGTGGACAGGACACAGAGACAGGCAGATTATTTCACAAATCACGCAAGTCCCACAGCAAGAGTGACATCGCTAACACGAAGCAGCTGTCAGCATCTGTAGGGTCACAGGTCAAAGAGGCAGGGCCGCTGTGCCAGATCACTGTACGTATTGGTGAGGAAGCCATAGTAAAGCGCAGCATCTCTGAGACAGACCTGAGGAGAGACAAGGGCCTTTCTCCCCCAAAAACCAAGCGGAGTGAAACATCGTCTGTGCGGGAAGCCAAGGAACCACGGCACTCCCACTCCCACCATCATCACCATAAACATCGCCTCCATCGCAGAGCCAGCATGGAAGTAGACGATGATAAGGAAGGAGACTGTGAGGAAGAGGTCAAGAAAAAGACCTCCAAATCTCCTGATGAAGTGAGGGAGTACTACTTCCGTCAGGAGGTGCGTGAGCAGGAGAGTGACCATGACATCGAGGATAATTTATGGCGGCCTTACTACTCCTACAAGCCTAAGAGAAAGGCCCAAGCACATCTGCAGAGGGTCAAGAGCTGGCAGAGGAAACTCAAGTACAAGCGCTCTATCCGGCTCAAGAGGAGGACAGAGAGGCTCAAGAACCGTGTGAATAAAGACACAGAGAAATCACAAGATGAGGAGGAGGATGGGAAGATTGAGGAGACCCCAAAACTGTCAAACGCTAACAGAAACAAGGGAGAGGGGAAGAAGAAAGATTATCTCTCTACCCCTTTGAAGGAGAAAAACAAAGATGCAGAAGATCAGGTTAAGGAGGCCCATCATGAGGTCTCCACCCTTCCTCTGCACTCTCCAAAGCCTCCTCTGTCTACCTCAGTGGCTCCCACGGGAATAAAGAGGCGGCCTTGGACTAATGGGAATGCAGCAGAGTGTGGTACATGTGGCCGCTGGTTCTCAAGCCCTAGGAAGCGAGACAAACACGAGCTGAGCCATCTGCTGGAGTTTGTATGCCTCTTCTGCCGAGCTACTTTCCCCTCAAGGGATAAGTTGGAAGACCACCAGAGAGCCCAGCATCCCAAACCTACTGAGGGACCCACTGTACCCCCTAAAGTGGCTCTTGGCGAACAAGTTGAAGGGGTCGGGATAAAATCTGTGCCAGAGATTGCAAAGTACGATGAAGAAAAAGGGGGGCAAGTGGGCTTAGTTGGGAGTAATTCTAGTCCAAGTCGCCTCAGCAGAAGAGCATTATCACGGCACACCTGTCCACAGTGTCATAAAGTGTGCAAGACATCTTCAGCACTAACTCGCCATATCCGACGCCATGAGTTAAGCAGTTCCCCAGAAAGAGAAAAGGAAGATAAAGCGTCAGAGCCAAAAACAACAGAGACAGTTGTTAACGCTGTTAGCAGAGACCTAGAGACTGAAAAAGGACAGGTTCCCAGTGCGCTCTCTGTTTCAGTTATCAGCTACTCAACTCCAGACCCACCCAGCAGCGGCGACTGTTTGGCATCACAGCAGCATGAAGACCATCTCAGTGAACTGACAGGTGAACATCAGATGTCAGAATCCACTGACAAACCCAAACTAACAGAGCTCACACATCCAGCTCCAGAGAGAGAGCCCAGCCCACAAAGTGCAGACCCTCCATTAGAAAGTCCGGTCAATCTTACGCCCACTAAACATGACTTCACACCTGCCGCGCCCTCTACTCTCCAGAGTGTGCTGGTCATGAATGGACCTGAATGTCTGGACTACCGCACCCCCAGCAAAAAGCACCTAGACAGCCAGATCCACAGAATACCCAGCCCTGTGCACGTCGTGGCATCCACCAACACCTCTCCAAATGTGCCCATGACGTCACAGACCAGAATAACCACTGCTGCTCCTCCTGTTTCCATGACAACAGCTCCCAGCTCTGAGGGGGGATTCATGAAACGGGATGGGGTCATTATGGACAGGGAGAGGCAGGGTGGGGGTGGTATATTTCTACACACAGGTTATGAGGAACCACCTCTGGTCCAAGACCTCAGAGTTCCAACCCTGTCCAGGAGTCCCTCTCCCAATGAAGCACAAGACCTGACCATGTCCTCTATACTAGCTCGAGAGAGGGAGATAGAGAGGCAAAGGGAAAAAGAGAGGGAGCTCGAGAGACAGAGAGAAAGGGAGAGGGACAAAGAAATGGAGAGAGAGAGGGAAAAAGAGATAGAGAGGGCCCAGCAAATGAGTAGAGTTGCTCATGCCCCGGAGGAGCAGATTGCGCTGTTGGTCCCTAAAGAGGAGCCCTTGAGTCCTGTGCCGTCCCCCCAGCACATCCCCACTCAAACCACTATTAATGGACCCTCCTCACACAGGCACACCCCCAAGTCCCCCTGTCGGTCCCCCTCAACTATCGGACTGTTAGCTCAAGCCAACCGCCAGGTTCACTCCAGTTCACAAGGACTCGACAGGCTCACACTGCCCACTGGAGCAGCTGGTGCCGGTGACCGCCCCTCTGCCCACGCTCTCCTTCTCCCCCGTGCCCCTCAACCACCTGAGCCAGAGCACCAGGACACTGTTTCTTCCAGAGATTCCCAGCGGGGGGACACCACCCCAGTGGGCTACTCTGCCCAGGATTATCCCCTGCCCCTTATTGTGCCGGACAGCTACCGCTCTGGTAAGAAGCAGGAGGAAAACCTGCTAATGTCCTCCTATCCTGCTGGAGCTCTTCCCTTCGGCCCACTGGGAAAAGTGATGGTCCCTAACGGCGGGGACCTGGCCAAGCTGCCGTTTTATCCGGACCCTTACCAGCTGCTCTATGGCCCCCAGCTGCTGGCCTACCCCTACAACTTAGCAGCTCTTCCTGTGGCTCTGAATATGATGGCACCTGGGGGAGACAAGGTGGAGCCTCTGCCTTTCCTCCCAGCCATCTTCAACTACGCTGCCACTGCTGGGCCTTACATGGGTGCAGCCCCACACCCCCTTGTGGCAAATCCCAGCCTGTACAGCAGCAGCAGTGGCAGCAGCAAGAAGCAACGAGATAGCAGCAGCAGCAAACCGTAGGACAACAGAAGCACTATGAGGAATATATTTCAAAGGGGACGGCCTTGCCTGTTGGAGATGAGCGGGAGGTGTGCGTGCTCACTGGGTCACTGACTACACCCGTACAGTACCCCTGCCTCTCCTTTATTCAGTAGAGATCAGAGCTAGGCATTAAATCAGGAGTAGGTGTGAAGGGAGGAGAAGGAGCAAAGAAACGGGGAGGATAGGCTGACATTATAGTGATGTATCATTACTCCCCTCTCTTTACTCCCGCTCACCTTCCTCCGTTTCTCCTGTTTTGCTGTAGTGTGTCGTAGTTCTAGAGCTTGATTAATCTTCCTCTCTGAATCATTATATTATCTATAATATAAAAATAAGAACTGCTAACAGGGTGTGTGTTGTGTGAAAAATTAGTTCAGTCTGCTTCCCTTTATAGTCACCGCATAACGAGGATAAACGCTCTTCAGGGAAGGCTTGGGTGGGCAACGATAAGAGATGAGACAGAGGAGTCCTCACTCAACACAGATGGAGGCGGAGCATTAAGCAACTCAAACCTTGCATATGTTTGTTTGTGAGAATGAGGAAGCAGGTGTAGCCTGCTGCGTTAAACTGTCCATGAGAGTTATATATGAGCATGTACATGCACACGTATGTAGGGATTTGTGCATGCAGAGGTGGGCTTAAGCAGGTATTAATGCATATGTATGAAAGTGTGTGTGTGTGTGTGTGTGAGTGTGTGCATGAATGGCTAGATCATTCCGTGTCAGACGCACACAGCATTCCTACTCTAGTTGGAATAGCTACTGTAGGTCAATGTATAGAAGTGCATTTAGAAGTGATTCCTCATATCCAAATCATTAAGAAGTCAATTCTATGGCTGAACGCGAGTCTATGACAATGACAGATCATCTGAGCTTCTCATGTCTCAACTAACTGTGTGACTTTGCGGCCAGATGACACTGTAGGATCTGTATAGCATTCACCATAGTTTATACCTTATGTGCACAACACAGAAAAGTAGTGGTCACTTAAAGGGGACACTTGTAGCTGCTTTGGATATGTAGCTGGCCACTGGGTAAGAATTGAAGGCTGGTAGACCATTGCACTTCCGTTTTTCATCTCATTTCCTTCACGTTAAAAAGAAAAAACGAAAAGAATAAAAAACCAGTCAGCCTTCACCTTGCGTAGCTTTTACCTCTTTGATTGGAAGAGGAAAAGGCTCCATTTCCTAAGCCAGGAAGAAGAAAGCGACAGCAAGGAAAGAAAAAGAAAAAATGGATTCAGGGTATTGAGTTATTTCTGGATAGGAAAAGAAATATATGGGCACAAAACTTTTGGACTCTGAGTGAGAAGGCCCCACGGAAATGATTTGGGGAACAAAAAAAAAGTGTTCCTGCTCCCCAACTGAGGGGACATTGGAAATAGTCTGAACTATTTCCCCTCCTGCCCTGTGTCATTTACTAAGTGGTAGGAAAAGGCTGAGCTAAGCAGCCAAAGTGGCGGCCGAAACTCCCCAGATGCCCTCCTGGGGGCCCTTTTGTTATGTGTAATGTTATCTCTATATGTTTGTTTTGTTAAACTATGTTGTTGTTTATGTTGTTTAGCCCTCTTACCAGACGGAAGTGGCTTCAGTGAAAAGGGGGAGTAAACTTAAAAATATGAATGTAAATTTAGTCATGAGGTTAATGAAGTACAGCTGCATTAATGGTAGAGTTGGTTTCAGTTTCTTTTTGTTTCTGTTTTGACACAAATAACCTGTTAAAGAACCGTATAACGTCTGGTATACATATATACAGTAGTCCTAGGAACATGTCAGTAAACTTGGGTTCTGTATCCACAAAGCATGAGCAACACTTGCTTCCTAACCGTTTATATCCTCAGCAAATCTGGCATTGTGCGCACAGCTTTTGTTTCTGTTTCCTCTTATATTTTCTGGCCTTTTAATCTTCCATATCTCTGTTAATATTTTTTATTTTTTATTTTTATTAATTATAGACCACAGTTTGGAGAAGATCCACAAGACTAGCTGCCACATTTACATCTCACAGTCACTACTTAGGAGCTGTTTAATTCTCCCTCTTCCCTCAAGCATACACTCACGCACTGCACCTCTGAATGAAGGACATATGTTTTGGCGTGTGTGTGTATGTGCGTGTGTGTGTGTAACGGTACTGGGGCGCCTTTTGGATCGGGCAGGAGTGTTAAAACACAGCGTGACCAACTGAAAGGGCACACAAGCGTCCCTTTGGGTGTGGTTACAAGCCTTTTGCATATGTGTGAGTGTATGTTTCTGTGTGTACAACAGCGAGTGAGTGCGTGAATAAGAAAACCAAAATAAATCTGCCTAAGCAGCATATCCCTCGGCAGTATATGGGGCACCTGTTTTTTGTTTTTTTTTTGTTTGTTTGTTTTTTGTTTTTTTTTGACACTTTTCTGTGGGTTAGTTTCAGTGTAAAAAAGCCTTGCTGTCTCCAATACACTATCTCAAGCCATTCCTGTAGATGGACATGTTTGTGTTTTTTGGACCATTTCTTATGCCATAGTTTGCCATCACGGTTATCATACAGACCAAAAGCATGCAAATCGACGTATTGTAGTGACTGGACTGGAATCTGGTGGTAATATACAACTATTTACTGTATGTTTTAGTTTAAATGAATGTGCCTCTGCTTTGATATTTAAATAATTATCTATAGTAAGATGTGGATCTGCCAGATTTCAACTGTTAAGGTGCCTTGTTATGGCATAAGAAATTTGAATAGCAAATGAACGTTTTCTTGAGAAATGACAGTAAGATTTGGAGATAGATTTCATGGCTTTGTTTGCTATGAAGCTGTTCATAGATGTAGGGGTGTGGCTAAACTGTTTTGGTATCGTGTACATGTCTAGGGTAATACTGTGCCATATAGAGCCCACAAAATATGTTAATGTTATTTTTAAAAGATGTTTTAATGTTGCCTGATGACTTTGTCTTTAGATTTGATACAAAGGCTTGTAGCCACAGCTCTCCCAAAGTCTGTAGTCTCCTTTTCCGACATTCTCCTTGTTCTCTCTCTCTCCTCTTGTTTCCGTCTCCCTTTCTTTCTCTTTGCTGCAATCAAACAAAATAAAGTATTAACCTGATGACCCAATGAAATCAGCTCTAGTTTGGTCTCATGTTTTTTTTTTAATTGTCTCTGTTTATCTTTACTGTTGATTCACATTTCTTAATATGAACCACATGCTACAAAACTGGCAGATTCCTACTTTGACATGGTTTGAATTCCGTAGAGAAATGTGCATTTAACATTTTGTAAAAAAAAAAGCAGAACAATGGTGGAGATCATTTGCACTTCTTTGAAGCACACAGCCAGCCAGTTAATAGCTTCTCTGTTTCCACTGGTGTGTTTTTTTTTTGTATCATTTGTGATGCATTCCATCCTGTTTTCTTTTATGTAATAATAACAACAGCACACATTCATGTTTTCTCCAGACTACACCATGTCCTGTGAGTTGGTTGCAGACACGCTTTATAAACCAGGTTGACCAGGCTTCCTCTTGGCAGAGTGAGGAGCTGATTTCTTAGCACTTTCCCTCTGGTGACACTCAGTGGTTTAAACTGGAACAGTCAGTCGAGTAGCCCGCTCGTCTTTGCAATCCCAACAACACGATGTCGGAGATTAATCTCTCCTGAAAACACTGAATATGAATGAAATTTAAGTGATTTCTGAAAACATTTTCCTTGAAAGGTCAAGAGTGGAAAAAAATTCAATCATAGAGTTGGGGGTGGTTGTATTTTAAAGTGAGTAAACAGTGCTCAAATAATCACTGCAGTTCTTCAGTTTAGCAAAGCACAGGATTAGTTTACCTCAACTGATCTCAGATTGTAGAAAAAACACAGATATTACTAATATTAACAAATGGCTCAGTTATATTAAGTGTCCTTGTAAGCAATGATAATAGGCAAGCATGCACAACAGTAGGACACTGAAACTGAAGCAGCTAAATGGAATTCAGCCATCATTAATTTTATTATTTCTACTTTTCCTACTGTGACATGTCAAAATAAAATCCCTACTGTATCCATATACTCAGTGACAGTTAATAGGCATTGAAATGCCATGATTTGATATTTCAGATTGAACTCAAATATTCAACAATAGAATAACAGATTGTTGTTTACTGATTGTTGCTTTCTCTGTGTGCATGTTGCACTTTTCCTAGTATTTCCCAGTTATCGCAGACTTCCTGGAAGGAGACTATCACAGGAATGCAGCCAGCAGAAGAGAAAAAAACATTTCTGTGACTTGCAGCACTGTTTCCTTCTCAACTCTCTCTCCCATTCACTCTACAACAAATACACACACTGAGTCATACCCAGCAGTGGTGAATCAAGGTTCCTGTGTAATGGGTAAACACACATCGGTCTGGCTCAGGTCACTGACCCAGCCTGCAATTATGTTCATGCTGCATGAATCACCACAGTGGAAGGAGATGGACAGATAGATAGAAATTGCACACTTTAACTGAGAATTGTTTTTATTTGTTTGTTTGTTTTGTTTGTTTTATTGTTTGGTTTTTTTTTTTTACTGAATTTGGAACAATTTTTGATATCATATAAGCCCTTAACTGACACTTTTGTCCTTTTCTTTTTTCTGATTCTTCGTTCTGCTGCCCACTGTGTTTTTCTTATCCACTTACCTTTCAGCAAAACCTCCCATTATTCACAACCACACAGCCACGAAGCACTCCCTCCCGGGGATCGATAACTTGCACTGACCATGGCATATTTGCCCTCTGGACCCCAGGAGAGTGCCAGCCTGCTCCACACACACTGTTGTAGAGTCACTCTGCTCCTCATACCACCACCCACACCTCAAGGTAGTTTGGAGTCTGTGGACCACCCAAGGTCTCAGGACACTGCACACTGGGAGGCCTGGGTGGGTGAATGCACTGAAGGATGGCCGTGTTTTGTAAAACTATGGCAGATGGGATACTCCTTACTTTGAGCCTCGCTCTGCTGGGGTGGGGAGTCGAGGGGCAAGGAAACGGACGGGGTATGGTATGTTCAAATGCAATGCAAAAAGTGTAATGGAAATAATAGGGCATTAGTGTGTGTGCATGTGTGTGTTGTGGTAAAATGCTTGTATCTATCTCTATCTGCTCATCTAAAGACCATGTGTATCCACCAGTCCTATTAAAAAGAACAAATTTTAAAGATGGTGGATATCCTAATATGAATATGATGTAGACTCTCTGTATGTGTGAAGGGCTCCTATGACATGTTTAAAGTGTTGATTTTGCTCACTGTAAAGTTCAGATGCCAGTTGATGTGGGGTATCCCAGCATGCCCTGCTAATAATTTGTTTAAACTTAGGACTTTGCTCAGTTTGTGGAAGGACAAATCAGCCATGACACCACAAGCTCTTTTTACCTCATTGAATGATTTTTTTTCCATTAGGTTTCATGATTGGTTTCATATGGGCTTCTTGTTAATGAATAACAATTGATTTTGCACTTCATTAACATGTAATTTGAATGACCACACTTCCCATATTATGTTCTAATTAAAGCTTTTAAAATGGATCAATAATGGAATAAAATTCATCACTCGAGTTTGATATGGTTTTAACCACTAATCAATCGAGAATCAACCACTAATAAATCAGGGATTAATGAATGTGAACTGTGCAGAATAAAGAGCCAAAAGTTATGATTGAGTGTTAAACAAGTACCGTTACAAAGCTTGTGTCTTCTAGAGGGAAGTATCTGGCAGGGCCACCGTCTACCTCGGCCAGGACAGAGACATGTGGAGGCCACTGATCCACACAACAGTCAACCTCAGTGAGATCAGCAGGTATGTCAGTGGCAGCAAAACGCCACAGCATGAAGGCTTCACATCCACTGTTCAGTGGAAGTCTGTGGTTCAGGAGGCCTGTGAGCTAATTCAGTTTGCACAAGACCTTCAGTACAAGCATCGCAGGAGAATAAGTGTAAGCAAGTGCAGGGTATGGTGAGGAACTCTGGGCCCACTGGAAGATTGTTGATCCTGGCTCTCTTATGTTTAACAACACACATATTACAGTGAGTTTTATATTATTGGCTTTCTTCAACTGCAGGCTCCTATAACTATCACTATTTGCCCCCTTGTCAGGGGCACTAGTCTGGGTAAAGTGTATAGGGTAAAATATTGTTGGTCAGCATTAAGATTTAAAAAGGAGCCTGAGAGAAAGTTATCAGAAATGAGGAGAATAGTTCTCTTACATTGAATTTAATATTTTAATCTGCTCTTTTCTATTTCTGCAGCATCAAGTCATCCTTTCAGGTACGGACGTTTGACCCAGAAGGTATCATTTTCTACGGAGACACCAAAAACGGAGAGGACTGGTTTGTTTTGTCCCTGAGAGACGGCATCCCTCTGATGCAGATCAGCAAAGAAGACATACTCATCAGCGTGTTTGGCGGCCCCAAACTCAACGATGGGAAGTGGCACACAGTGAGTTTCCAGTACAGTTTAATTTATTGTGAATGGAGCAGCAACGTTTTGCATTGGAAATATATATATATATGTATCTTTTTTAATCCTTAAATTATTTGAAGATTTAAGAGATTATATGTCTTGTTAAGAGGAACAGCTCCTTGCCATGCACTCAGAAAATATACAGTACACTAGACTTGTAAAAGAACTCTGGGTCCGAATTTCTTTCCCTCCTTTTGCCGCCAAGCTGGAGGTGAGCAACCATGGGAAGTTTGTGATTCTCGAGGTGGACGGCTCCAGTGGGCTGGTGGTGGGCATGCAGTCCAAACAGTCAGAGGAGGTCATATCAGGTAAACTCCGATTGGCTCTTGGCGGGATCCTGATCGACAAGGACAAGATGATTGTTCAGGTAAGGTGGCTTTTTTTTGTGCATTCCAGAAGTTGTTTTATAATCACTGCATCCATTTTTCCTCAATGCATTTCATGCACAGTACAAACTTTTGCTCTAAGTATCCCCATAGATACATGAAAATATGTTTTGCCAGAAGTTTCTGGCACAAATACACCTACTTCCAAGGTGCATGGAGAAAGGGAAAAGTCTAAAGAGGTAAAGACTCAAGCAACACTTGCAGTATACAGAACTTTATTAGGCTAATGCACTTTGGCTGGTGGCCTTCATCAAGTGACCCTCATCAGGTGACCCAGATGAAGGCCACAAGCCGAACTGCGTCAGTCTAATAAAGTTCTTCTGTATGCTGCAAGTGCTGCTGGAGGTGTGACAGCTTTAGATGTTTTAAAGTTGAGGATGTATCACAGTGTATTGTACACTGTAGGTGCGGCTTTGAGCTGGAAATACCTCTCCTATATGATTCATATCAGTATTTGTTCAATTATCTGGATAATAAGACAAATATACCTCCATAAAATGGGCCTATAAATTATAGATTGCTTTATTGGGTAACAGATAGATGTGACTTCACTATTTGATGTGGATTTTTTGTTTAAACAGCCTGTAATTACACTGTGACAGAGTGTATATTCCTGTGTTTTTTATTGTCACTACATCTTTTTATTACCCTACATACACACACTGTATTTTTACTGTTGCACTTTTATATACATAATTATGTTTCCTGCACCTGGGTACAAGAGAAAATTCAGTTTGTTCTCCTTTGCATAAGTGTGCTGAAGAATCGTGAATGTTTAACATTTCTGAAGCCTCTACAGGTTCCAGCTCTTCCTCTCACTGTTTGTCTCACCGCAGTTCATTCTTCCACATGCATTGTTGCATTCTCTGCTGTAGTTTGAGCCGCAGATGGACGGCTGTGTGCGGGAAGGCAGCTGGCTAAACGTCAGCGTCCCCTGGGAGACAGAGGCGGAGGAGCTCTGGCCCTGCTATCAAAACATCCAGGCTGGCAGCTACTTCCCTGGCACTGGATTTGCCATTTTCAACACCTCAGGTGGGAACATTGTGCTCAGCTGCACAAGAGATGGGCAAGAGCTAACACTTCATCTAATAACAAGCTTTTCAACAGGCCTGGATAAGGCATTCTTGTATGACAAGGCATCCGAGGTATCAATAATATTTATGTTTATTTCTACTTGGGCTTAATCAGATTTGACATGTTAGTTGACAATAAATGGACATACCTTTTACTGGATGCTTAACAGGTCACTCCAACACATATTCTGTTAATTGTGTGAATTAATCTTTTGTTCTTTCACAGTTTTCCCCATTGAGACAAACAGTGAAGTCAAGATTGAATTGTGGGGAGATTTCAGTCAGATGGATGGGACCATTTTGAGCATCAGGGCTCCTGGGCAAGAGCTGATGTTCGCTTTAGTAGCCAATAATAACACAAAGGTATGCATATAAATCAGCTGTGAACCAAAGTGAATTCACAGACAGTTCCTAGGTTCTGTTTAAAACTGCTCATGGCGCTGTAAGGTTGGCTTCACATCTTACATGAACATTTGCTTCATGTGGATTGGAGACCACTGTGAATCAATCCACGGTTATGTAAAGTTATTTCTTCTCTCTTTTTCTCTCGATTTTGCAGGAGGTCACACTCCTCGGAGAAGAAAAGATCAGTATGAAAAACACTTTCAATAGATTGGTGATAGGCTTTCAGACAGATTCACTCGAAGTGCTTTACGAAGAAGATAAACCCAATACCACTGCATCATCTGTCAATCTACTGAGCAATCCTGGTTATCTGACCACATGGAGAGAGGGCCGTCTAGCCATTGGAGGTCTCCTAGGTGAGGTTAAACAGCGATGACGTCCAGCATTCTTCCAAATTGTCTGGACAGTCTTGAATAATTTTTTAACAGCCACAGTCTGTATATCTTCAAATTTAAGGTCCAATATGATTGTTCAGAAGAGTTCATAGACAAACCACAGTAAAACAACATTAATAACAAAATACAGAAAGTGTAAGAAAACAACCAGCTGCAATGAGATATATATCCACTGAGTTCAGTTGCCTGCCATCAAAAGTCACTTGGGTTTTTTCCCTCCTCTTGTTCACTGTTCAGGAGACGGTGAGGACAACGTTGGCTCCCAGTTCTTAACAGGCTGTCTGCAGAAAATCCAAGTCCAAGGGAAGGATCTGGATCTGGATTTAGCTGTCAAACACATGTCAATCTCCTCCCACAGCTGCCCTGCATAGAAAGTATGCGTGTACAATATGTGGAGTAGATGTTTGCAGTGGATGACTTTGGGTTTGAATGGCATTAAAAATACAATGCATGAAAAGTTTGCAAAATTGTCCACAAAATGTCATGTTGTTAGGGGGCGTAACAACATTACATTACAACATTACCCCTGCAGTTTCTAATCAGGCTGCTCATCCTGTAGTTAAATGTGGTATTTGAACCAATTAACCTCTAAAATGTGGAGAGTTTACTATTAAATATTAATATTTTTAAATTGATGTCTCTTCCACAAGCCCCAGTTTAACAGAATATACAGATTAATCTGAGAAATGTGAGTCATTTTCTGACCTTGGTATGTGCAGCAGTATAATTCTGAATAAAATATAATTCTCTCTAATGTGGCTCTGCGTGAATATGAATTTTATGGCTGCATTTAAGCAAATAAAGGCTAATGGTGCTTTGATGAGATTCAGAAACTGTGATTGAACACTGATGAGAAATAAAGGCCAGGGTAGAGGAGAGAACAGGGGATTTAAGACATGGATTTTGCCCCCTCTAGTGGATTTTACAGACGGTGTTAGATGCACCATCCACTCTGTGTGTGATGCAATGTGACCAATAACAGAAATGAAGTAGATTGATGTAAGATCAAACATACTGCTCGTCAGATGAAAAAAAACATTTTATATTCTTAGGAGTAAGGAACAAGGAATAATATAAAAATTAAAAATATATGAGGTTTTTATTTATTTATTTTATATTTGAGAGTTTTACATATTTGTAAGATTCTGAGTGGCTGTTTTCAGGTTTTTTCCTGTGGATGACAGGTTCTTTGGGATATTATCTGTTGCTTTATGGTATAATGAAAGTTATAATAGGCTTGGGTGAAATGTCCTATATTTTTCACCTCTGTATTGTCTAAAATTTAAGCATAAACATTTCTGGAATTATTTGAATAATACATTGGAATTATGCGTAGATGTTAAACAAAACAAACTGAGAAATAAATAAAAAAGTTTATCCATGAAATCAATGTACAGGGGCAATAAAAAGGAAAGTAAACCCTTTGGTCTTAAAACAGTAATGTAACAAAGAACCTGAAGAGTATTTATATATATATATATATATATATATATGCAAAATATATGCAATATGCAAGGTATATATATATATATGCAAAATGCAAAGCATGGTGCATGGTTGCATGGAAAATAAAGACTAATTGAACAAGGGTTAAAATGTTTGGGAGAAACTTCCAGCTTCTCTGAGGTTATTTCTGCCAAAGTTTGTATATTAGTCAGCACATTGTGTTTGTCTGTACTTTACTTAGAATACGATCAGGTTATTCAAAAGGGTTCACATACTTCTTCTTGCCACTATACATTAGCCGATTATCCTAAATGAATCAAGTAAAAAAGAAGGGGGAGAATGAGAAACACATTTTTTTGGTAAATAAGTCGATTTTATTGGCTAAAAATGTTGGTCATGCGAATGCCATCGAAAGGGAAATAAATCTATTTGCAATAGTTCACAAACGCTGTGTACATCTGCAATTAATTTATATCGTGTCATTTAATGTTTTACTCTCAGGGCGCGGTGCGGCTCGATTGTATTGATTTCTGAAATCTACCGGATACCATTACGTACTGTCGCAAACCCCGAGTGTCGTGAATACTGGCCGCCCACTGAAGATGGCGGCGGAGCTGCATCCGCGGAGCGGAAAGCTGATCGGCCTGTCCAACTCGAACCGAACCGCCCGGCGCAACCAGCCAGTCCAGGAGTTCAACCACGGCCTGGTGCTTAGCAAGGAGCCGCTGAGGGACAGGGATGTCTTCACCGTCCGCATTGACAAGAAGGTAAGCAACAACAGGCCGTCGCCGCTGCTCCTCCTGAGCGGGGCGAGAGCAGCGGTAATGCGGGAGCAGCGCCGGTGGGACGGGCCGGTGGTCTGTCACTGTCCGCAGTGAGGAGCTCCTGCTGCTCGGGGCGGTTCAAACGGCTTGACAGCGACCGAGGTTGTCGGGATCGTTCAGGTGAATTAGACACGCTGTCGGAGATTTAGCGGGGACGCAGTGGCTTAGTAAACACCTTCTTATGTGTGGAAATGTTAAACGGATGGCTGAGCTAACGACAGCCTGCCGGGGCGCCTCGGTGCAGGCAGTTAGCCATGCTAATGAGCCGTTAGCAGTAGCAGGCGGTGGGTTTCCAGGCTAGCCGGGGCTAGCCTTTCTGGAAGGTGCTATGGGGGCTCAGTTGTGTGTTGACACTGACTTGGTGTTGTTTATTGTGCCACAGGAGTTGAGTAACGCCGGCTGCCGTAGCTGCGGGGCTGACAGTCGCCGGTGCCTGTCAGGCTCTCCGCCGGTCTGTCCGTCCCGGTGGCTAACAGTGCTGCAGTGCTCAGACCAGACCGTGCTGTCACGGTGACTCAAAGGCTGTGTGTGAACCTGAATGGGCACAAATACGTACAATTAGCCACTGCTTTCTGTTTACAGTCACTAATTATAATATCCACAATTGCATGATAAAGGACTGAGCTTGTCTCCTTCTTATTTACGCATATCTTGAGCCTGGAACAAAGCACATTGAGACATTAGCAGCTCTGATCAGGCAGTGTAATGCATGAAGAGTTTGACCACTAACAGGTATAACTCATTAATTACAGGTATCTAAACATGCACTCGTCATTGCTGGGACATTTGTGGTCTTACTTTACTTTTGCCACTATTTATTTGTAAGAACTTGAAGATAGTTAGAATAGAAAAAGGAAAAAATAACATGACCAGTTGGGGTATACATTTATTATTTGTCTGTCCAGAGTCATCCAGATATTACAGACTGCTCTGTGATCCATTTCTGCCGGTTTCTGGGAAAGCTCTCCCCCTCATTCCTCAGTAAAACATCTTTGTATATCCCTCATTTCTATATTTAACTTAGTTTAATCATATGGTAGAACATGTGGAGTTCATTTACATATACGATTGTTTGTGGTATGTGCTCTTATCTCTCCACATCTCGTCAGTGCCTGTGCACAGTGTTTACAGTGTTTGGTTGTTTTCGGTGTAAGATAGCTTGTCTGTTGTAATGGCCTCTGCCTCTGCAGTCTGCCAACCCATTGGGTTTATCAACAACATGGCAGCTCTGGAGCGTGTGCCAATGCCAACTGGGCCACTCACACACCCTCTAAAATGACAGTGTGTCCAGCCAAGACCAACGGCCATAGACAGGTTATTCTGAAAATGTACCACGCAGAGGCGGAGCTGCATGAGTGCCAGTAAAGCCTAACATCCAGGTTAATAGCACCCACTGTATATAAATGATTATCCATCCCTTATGGCGTTCTCAGTCTGATAAGGGCTCCCATAAACAGCCTCACGCTCTGTCATGACATGCATTGCCTGTCTTAAAATCAATAACTTTCCATCACAGAGTGCACAGATTGATATGACTGCCCATCCTGTCCACTCACATCCACTAAGCTACGGTGGGAGTTGGGAAAACGAGTGCAAGAAAGGGAATTAAGAGGTTTATTATTGTCAGTGGTTTAGGGTTTGGGTTTTGTATTTAAGACTGGAAGAAGTAACTTTACTGTTGTTTACAAACAGGAATGATCCAACTTTATTTTATGCATTAGTCAGAAAAAATTAGACTTTAAACAGGAGAAGCCCTAAATCAGCACAGACAGAGCTGAAACATTGAGTTCATGGAGTTGATCGATCTCTCCAATTGGCTGAAACAAGCTGTGTGAAGATGTCGTCTTGGGATTTTAGAAATTATGATAAACAATTTTCTGATATTTTAGGGACCAAACATCAGTCAATGAGTAATACATACCAAACAAGTAATCAACAGATTAATCAATAACAAAAATGACCCTTAGTCACAGCCTTATAGTGCCCAGTGGCCTTGAAATGCATCTTCAATATAATATTTTATTTTTTTTATATTTATTATTTTCGTTGGCAACAATAAAACTGAAGTGGTCATTTTTATTTTTACAGAATATATTAGAGGAAAACAACAGTCAAATACTCAATAGAATGAAGATATCAGTAAATCAAGTATTCATTCATGTCAATCCAAATGAGTTCAGTGTGTCACTTTCTTTGTCCAAATCCTGTCTATATTTGAACTGTTAACATTTTTGCTTCATTTTTTGCTTCAGAGTTCAGTTGTTAGACTTTGTGTGTGGATGGTCGGTCTCAAAGCTGTCTCTGCTCTGTTTAGTCTCAGCAATGCTTCTCGGGCACTGCTTTTGAATTTAAATCACATGCAGTTCATCTTTCATTCTTTTTAAAAGCTGTTCTTTGGTCCTACTTGGCATGTGTGGTTGTATCCTGTAGTTATTGGGCTTCTGAACAGAGCGAGACTGAGAGGCAGACACCCACAGGCTGCCGTTACATAAGTGAGTGAGCGAGAGAAGGAGATGTCTGTCTCCTCCACAGGGCGACCCGGTCAGGCTGAGTTACTACTAAATCTGTTAACCTAGATACCCACGCTGTCGTAGCACACTGCCTTACATAGCACCTGCCACGGAGCTCAGGGGAACAGATGAAGGAGGCAGACAGGACAAGACTTTCAAAATAATATTGATCTCAAAGGAAATTTAGTTTTGTTTTCTCTTTGGCGCAGACGTGAGCTGCAGAAAAACATCCCAGGTGGTGGCAGGGCTTCAATGTTATACCCAAGGTCACTTCATCAGGGTGGATTTCTGCCAGCTTAAACTAGAGTCCTGTGGAGAAGCTGGGAAAAGAAGAGTAGCTGAATATTGATCTTACAGTTTAGATTACGTTTGACTAAATTTTCTCTTGCTTGAGGCACAAACTGCACTGCTTTTTGTTGGATGTTTTTCTCCACCGGCCAGGAGGTGGTGGGCAGCGAGCCAGGAGATCACTCCTCCTCAGTGAGATGACGTGGGTTCACGTCCCCGTGGCGGCAAGCATCTGTTGGAGTGAGGTGTCTCTGAGCAAGATTGTGAATCCACTGCAGCTGCACTGACTCTGTTATAGCTGACACTGCAGTCTGTCATCCACATCGTGGAGGCAAAACAAATACCCCTGGAGATCAATAAAGTATCACATTATTGTGAGCTTTTGTTGAGGTTTGTGTTTCTGGGGAGAAATGGATATCTTAGGCTGCTTGTTATGTGATAGGAGTCCAATGTCATGCAAAGACACGAGGAGTTTCGCAGTGAAACATTTGAGTGATAGGAAGACAAAAAAAAAGCAAGATCTTTGGTGTTTTCATGTCTTGAATCTGCAAGATCACGGAAGAGAGGCTTGTTTGCTTAAATATTGTTTTGAAATATTGCTCTGTGTGCATCACAGCTGGACCACATGAGCTCATATCTCTGATATTGTTTCTGTCACTATGCAGTGAAAAAAAACCACAAAATTGGAGAAAGGAGTCATGAAGCTGTGGACTTAAAGTTCCCTCAACTTAGATACTTAGAGTGATGAGTGACTTAGAGTGATGCAAAGATCCCCAGGTTTTCTAGGTATCAAATTTAGACAAGTGTATTACCAACATGTTTGGTACATTGCTAAAATTGCATTTTGTATTGGAGGTGCTTTCAGAAATGAGAATTTTTTTCAAATGAAATAAAACATTTGGCTTATTAAGCCTCAGACTAAATGAGCAGTAAGCTTATATTTAATGAGCTCTTACCTTTTATGTGCACAATGAGTTAAATCTTATAAAACTTTCATGCATCAAAAAGCGTTGTGACCCAGTGCGCCCTCACCAGGCAAACGGCCAACTTGACAAAGGACAAGGTCTATGACGCCACAAAACCGATGACATTCTTCTGACGTCATGGTCAACTGATCAAACAAATAAATATAGACTTGCTATATGACCCAGAGGATCATATTACAAGTCATATACATATATTCTTGTTTTTTTTTTTTTGTTTTTTTTTTTGTTTGTTCAGATGACTGACTGTGATGTCAGCAGGAAGTAATACTCTCCTTTTTGTTCCTTGATCTTGTATTCTGCACCAGCTCTAAATATAGGACGGCATGTGAACACAGCCACCTTTCCTCATCAATATGCTTTCAACATCAGATTTTGGGATGATGATACTACTTTAGTGTGCACAGTTGTGCAGCACCATTGGTGTCATCTTTAAGGTTTACTGGTAATGAGACGTACATTTTTTTCCACCCTGGGTTAAATTTCTTTTACATGACGTTTCTTGCAAACTGTTAAAACTTCATTCGTTTCTTCTACAGTTGACATGTGAGCTCTCTTCAATGTGTTACAGTGTGTCCTCACTGTCCTGCTTTATTTTCAAAGCTACGTTCTTCACTGACGGAAAGACTATAAATAACTGGATGGATCCCACAACAAGGCACACTTCATCCTCCATAGATATCTACCTGCAGTTTTTAGCACAGTACCTGACTCTTTCAGCAGTAACTCCCACATCACGGCTCAGATGCTTCCAGTGATCAGAGTAACAGCTGCTCACAAATGTGCTGTTACTGCTGTCTCCCTCTGCAGCTGGTGTTAACATCAGGCTCTGGCAACTTGTGAGGGCCATGATGAGTCTGTATTTTTGAGATATTACAACTAAATGGTTGGTGTTTCTCAAAAGTATGGCCAAATGGTTGATGATGTAAACATTAATTCCTCTGTTTCCCTTCAGGTGAACTCTTGGAGCGGTTCCATAGAGATTGGCGTGACGGCACTGGACCCCGCCGCGCTGGACTTCCCCAGCAGCGCCACAGGCCTTAAGGGCGGCTCCTGGATCGTGTCGGGCTGCTCGGTGCTGCGTGACGGCCGCTCAGTCCTGGAGGAGTACGGCCGGGACCTGGACCAGCTCGCCGAGGGCGACCGCGTGGGCATTCAGCGCAGCTCCCGTGGGGAGCTCCACCTCTGGGTTAACGGGCAGGACTGCGGTGCGGCCGCCAGCGGCTTGCCGCCCAAGCTCTGGGCAGTTGTGGACCTGTACGGCAAGTGCACTCAAGTGACGGTGGTGAGCTGCGAGCCGCCGCCGCCCTCTGCAGAGAGGGAGAGAGAGACAATAGAGCGGGACGAGGAGGAGGATGAGGAGGAGGAAGAGGAGGAGGAAGAGGTGGTGGTATGCGGGAATCGGGAGGATGCAGGGATCACGGCACTGATGAATGTGGCAGCAATGAATGGAATGATGAATGGAGATGAAGGTAGGGAGCGAGTGTTGTGTTTTTTTCTTTGGCACTCTGTAGGTTGGGCTGTGTTCATCAGTCATGTCCCTTTCACTCCTTCCCTGTCAGTGCCTGAGCTGAGCTGCAGTCACAACAGACCAGACAAGTTCCCCAACAACCTGGAGCCCGACACAGGTGAGAAAATCCTCCTCGGATCAGATGGTTTTACAACATGACCAGCGCTGACAACCCTCCTCATCTTCCTTTCTCTCCTCAGTTCTCACAGAGCACCAGCTCTTCGACGTGTTCAACAACGCAATAGTATCTTTTTATCGCTCTGAGGATGAGGGCGGAGGGGAGGACGGTGGAGGTGGAGGAGGAGCAGGGGGAGGCAGCGGTGGAGGAGAAGGAGGAGGAAATGCAGGCACTGACTCCTCCTCCAGGAATGACAGAGGGAGCAGCAGCGGAGGAGGTGCAGCGAACAGCGACAGTGGGACAGGGACAACAGGAGGAGGAGGAGGAGGAGGAGCCAGTGGTGGTGGTGGAGGAGAAGGTGGAAACACTAATAACGGCCCTGCTAGTAACGGAGGGGTGGGGCCAGGAGCTCTGACAGGTGGGATGACCACCAATGACGCGCTGCTCTTCCACGAGAAATGTGGCACGCTGATCAAACTGAGCAACAACAACAAGACGGCGGAGCGTAGGAGGCCCCTGGACGAGTTCAACAACGGCGTGGTGATGACCAACCGGCCGCTGCGACACAACGAGATGTTTGAGGTGATTACAATCACACAAGTCAATGCTGCGGTGTTTGCTCATTCATGAATAATGAAGTGACAGATAATGAGTTATGACTGACTTGTTTACAGTTATCAGTGCAGCTGTTTGACTAAGTCAGGAAGGAAGGCTGATTTTTACTAAGTAAACATATTATTTCTAACTAAACACCTTGATACTGAGAATTCAGTGACTTAAAGTGAAATAAAGATGCAACTATTGATTCTATATATAATTTCAATTTCATTGTGATTTTAATTTTTATCCAACCAACAGACCAAAACCAAAAGATATTGACTCTACAATTATTTGAAACATTAAAAATGAGTATGTTTCCATATCCAAGATGCTGTAACCAGCAAAGGTTTGATTTTGTTTTAAACCTGATGTAAATGACTCATCAGTTTTCAAAATGTGTCACTTCTGCTGCCTCATTAACTGACTTATTGTTTCAGCTCTAATCAGAAAGAACCGCAGTTTCTGACACTGCATATGTGAGAGAAATGAGCTAAATGATGGCCCTGCAGGTCAAGATGAGATGATGCATGAGTAAGAGAAAGTTGTCGAGACTGTGATTCAGCCTTTAGGACCAGGAAAATAAACATTTATTTCACCACAGTTAAGTGAAAAAAAAAAAAAAAAAAATCTTGTCTCACACCAGGATATTATTGTTTTATTGATATATGACCCAGCTGTAACCAACAGCAGAGCATCCGAGATAAACACGACTGTTCAAGGGGTTGTTAATATGTGATGAGTCGTTTGAGGCTGCACATAAAGGAAACTCAAAATGAGTAATTAAAAACTACACCGGAGGAGATTTAATTTGTTTGCTGTTTGTTTTTTGTTTTGTTTTTTGCAGATCCGTATTGATAAGTTGGTGGACAAGTGGTCAGGCTCAATAGAGATCGGTGTAACCACACACAACCCCAACAACCTGGACTATCCTGCAACTATGACGAATCTGCGCTCAGGTAACACACACACACACACACACACACACACACACACACACACAACTGTATTTAACAAAACATAAGAGGCTTGATGAAGCTCATCAGGTCATTAATGACACTCTGACTCGTTTCTCCAGGTACAATCATGATGAGTGGCTGTGGGATACTAACCAACGGGAAAGGAACCCGCAGGGAATACTGTGAATTCAGCCTTGATGAACTCCAGGTTGGTTACCAGAGACACACACACACACACACACACACACACTGCATTGTGCCACCTACGATGCAAGTATGTGTGTTTTTAATATGTCCATCATCTCCTCCCGTCGTGTTTCAGGAGGGAGATCACATAGGGTTGATGCGCAAAGCCAGCGGCGCGCTTCATTTCTACATCAATGGCATCGACCAAGGTGAGACACATCAAGAGGCTTCATGAGGGAGAGAAAGCTCAGTGCTGGAGGGGTGGGGGGATGATATTATTGTGATGGCTATAAAAAGGCACCAACTATCAGCTCAGAACAGAAAGATGTGACCAAGTAGAACATGAACAGATCTATTTGTTATTTGTAGTTTATTTTTTGTTACCCTGTGATCCCATGATGCTTTGTATGATTATGTGCTTATTGTAAAATAGACGTACGACCTTCCTACTTATAGTTAGTATTAAACAAAACACAAGTTGGACAGAAGAAATACTGTAATTGAGAATGTACCTCTCTTTCACTTGATGTTTTTCCAGGCGTTGCAGCAGCGCAGACCCCCGGCGTGGTCTACGGCGTGGTCGACCTCTATGGCATGGCCGTAAAAGTCACCATAGTCCACAACCACAACCACAGTGACCGTCTCAGACGCAACAACGCCATCATGAGGGCTTTATCACCCGATGTTGGTCGGCCCCGGCCGTCTCTCTCCCTCACTCCAGACCCAGAGGGGCCCGACCGCCTGCTCTTCCACCCCAACTGTGGCCAGAAGGCGGCTATCATCAGTGACGGCAGGACAGCGCTGCGGCCTCAGTGAGTCCTCCTCCTCCTGATAGTTTCAGCTCACTTTCAGAAAGATAAATGGCCTTTTCTTCAAAACTCTCATTCATTCAACAACAGCAGCCAAACCTAAATGTTAAATGTTTAAACAAAACTACATCAACAGTAATTTTGCCACAATAAAACTGGATATGATGTGAATTATTTGATCAAAGATGTATTTAAAAAATGCAGCACAGTACAGTTTTTCATATTCAGGACTATGGAAGTACTGAGCCAGCCTCTAGTGTGTTACTGTCTGGTTTCTGGGACTGGTCTAGTTCTGGTTTCTGTATTAGTCTCCAGTAAATGTAGGTGAGAAAAAAGCCACAAACATTTGCAGTATGTTAAGCATAGAACTAACAAGGTAACAACACTTTTATCACAGTGCGACTGATGACTTCAACCACGGCGTGGTCCTGAGCAGCCGGCCTCTGCGCTCCAATGAAGTTTTCCAGGTCCGCATCGACAAGATGGTGGACAAGTGGGCAGGCTCCATCGAAATCGGTGTCACAACGCACAACCCTGCATACCTGCAGCTGCCCTCCACCATGACGAACTTGCGCTCAGGTAAAAAAAAACAAAACAAGAATCTTTTGAGCACTGAGGTACCTGATGAACTCATAATAAACTCCTACATTTCTCTGTGAGTCACCAGAGTGTGTGAGACACTTTTCAAACAGAGACGTCACAACAAAAATAAAAACAGTTTGTGGTGTTTTTCAGGGACATGGATGATGACGGGGAACGGTGTGATGCACAACGGAACAACAATACTGGACGAGTATGGACACAACCTGGACCGGCTCAAGGTGAGTCATACTTCTTTTTTGTTATCGTCAGTCACTCTGAGCCTTTATTGATTCTGTCACTACGGCTCTTTTCCCTCCTGCAGGCAGGCGACACTGTCGGTGTGGTGAGGAAAGAAGACGGCAGCCTCCACTTCTTTGTGAACGGCGTGGCTCAGGGCCCAGCGGCCTGGAACGTCCCTCCCAACGTCTATGCCGTGGTTGACCTCTACGGGCAGGCTGCTCAGGCCACCATCATGGACGACATGGGTGAGAGAGGGAGGCCGAGAAACGGTCAGGAGGCTGAAGTAACCCAGGTTCGAAGTCAAGCGTGTAACTATTCCTCCTCTCTTTCACCTCCCCCTTTCTCAGTGGACCTCCCCCCTCTCCCAGAGGACAGCTCAGAGGGCCCCACCGCCATGTCCCCCGGGAGCCCCTGCTCAGTAGCCGGGGCCACCACGACCAGCGACCTGCGTTTCCACCAGCTACACGGCACCAACGCCGTCATCACCAATGGGGGGCGCACCGCCCTGCGTCAGAACTGCCGCAGCGAGTTCAACGACGCGATTGTCATTTCCAACAGGTGAGGAAACAAATGATAAAACATAATAACTGATTAACTCCTCAAAGACTCTGCTGTTGAGTCACACCTGCACTGGTTTGTGTTGCTAATGCTCCTGCACATTAGAGGCAACACATTTCACACCACGTTTATATTGTCACACATCTGTAGTGTAAATCCAGAGGCCCTGCTTTTTAGCAGCTGGTGCGGTTTTCCGGTTTTGTAAAGAGCTCCTCAGATTGACGACAGGCCTCCACATCACCTCTACCATCTGTGCTGCAGTTTAAACCGTGACACTGTGCTAATGAAATCTCATTTGTGGCACAGACTGACAACAACCCAGCAGAGTGCAAAATATTTGCAAAGGTTTCGAGTCACACATCTTGTGTCTTGAGACATTTTTTTGACACTAGAATCAGTAATTATGATACACACAGGGTATGTTTCTGTCAGTGTTGTTATTAATGTGGTTAAAGGTCACAAAATAGAAATTATTAGTTTGACATGATTTGAATAAAGATCAAAAGGGATTCAGTGTTTTGTGAATACATCGTAATATTTTTCCCATGAGGCTGCAGCCACCTCAGGACTTTAACTGGACACCTGCATGTTGCAGGTGCCTTCGGGATGGAGAGCTGTTTGAGATTGTTATTCAGAAGATGGTGGACCGCTGGTCGGGTTCAATAGAAGCAGGTGAGGTGTTTCTGTTCTGTTGTATGTTGCCTAACATATATTTCAATAAGAGCATTTTTAGATGTTGCAAATATCTGTATCTCGTGTGTAATCACTCCTCCCCTCTGTGTGTCCAGGAGTGACAGCCATCAGGCCAGAGGAGCTCGAGTTTCCAAACACTATGACTGACATCGACTATGACACTTGGATGCTCAGGTAGTGATGCGCTGTGTGAATATGGTGTATTACCATGTTTATGTCATTTAAAACACACACCGAGCCGTTGTTTTGATGTCCTCAGTATTGATGCCTGTAATTGGTTCATTTACGTTTTCAACTTAAAACGAGGAATTACAGACATCAACTTTCTTTATTTAGGTTATTTTTCTGTAATTATTTGAAGATATCTTGACCCGCAGAAAAATAAATGTATTATAAAACCTAAAATATAATTAGGTTGTAGAACATAGACTTTCATATTTTGAGCATGTTGTCTAGTGTGTTTCCTGGCATTGAAAGACCTGTCTGTCAATTTCACAGTCATAACAATGACATAATAATAATAACATTGAATTTGAATTTTGGCCATGAGGCGACACATCTGTTTACATCTGGATCAGAGTTTGCTTTTCTGAAACCTCATCCAGACACACACGGAGTTCAGCTCCTCAGTTCAGAATCTTCTTTTGCTTCCTCCCTTGTTCGCAGTGGAACAGCCATCATGCAGGACGGCAACACGATGCGCAACAACTACGGCTGCGACCTGGACTCCCTCACCACGGCCTCACGGATCGGCATGATGCGCTCAGCCAGCGGCGACCTCCACTATTACATCAATGGCGTGGACCAGGGTGTGGCCTGCTCCGGTCTGCCACCAGGTGAGGAAGAGTCTAGGGGCTGAAATACCACTGGCGAGAGCTGGGAGTGTGTGATAACTTTTATTTGATCTACTACTAATACTTCATTCACCCCCAACCCCCCCCCTCCTCTCTCTCTCAGAGGTGTATGCAGTGATCGACCTGTATGGTCAGTGTGTTCAGGTGTCCATCACCAGCTCCTCAGGCCCACTGGACAACAGCCTCTGTACCAGCAACATCACTGAGAAGAGCTTCCCCATTCACTCACCAGGTACTCCACAGGGTCCTTACACAGGCCTGGAAAGCCCTGGAAAAGCCTGAAAAAACATGGAAAAATAGAAATAAATAATTATTTCTAGGTCTTTAAGTATTAAAAGTAAAAAGTTTGGTAACATAACTATTTTGTATAGTTACAACCAACGTAAGAGTTGTGTTTAAATTTTTACATACAGTGTTATGGGATTCTGATATTGAAAATGATTAAGACACACATATCAATCACATCAATCATGTCCATCTTTCTTCTTTTATGTGTGTGTGTAGTAGCGGGCGTCGCTCATCGGCTCCACAGTAAACACGGTAAGAACGTGGTGCTGCTGGGTGAAGGCTGCCAGGCCGTCAGGGTCGGAGGTTACGCTCACGGCATCGTGTTCAGTGCCAAGGAACTCAAAGCAGACGAGTTGTTTGAGGTAAAAAATCAACCTGATAACTACCTTGTGTGGTTTTTTTTTAAAAATATGTTTTCTGATTAGAAATAAATTAACTTCAATAAAAATACCAGCCAGTACTTGTCTTCTTGCCCCTCCTGATCTCCTCCTCTCTGTTTCCCTCTCTCTGCAGGTGAGGATTGATGAAGTGGACGAGCAGTGGTGCGGTTCACTGCATATCGGCCTGACCACGCTGGCACCTCCGGAGCTGCCGTCCTGCCCGCTGTCAGGCCTCTCCCCCTCCCTCCCGCATCTTCGCACCAAGGTCACCTGGCTGCTCTGCGGCTCTGAGGTCCGTCGCAACGGCGTGCTGCAGCGCCAGAACTACGGCTGTTCACTGGACCGGCTGACGGTGAGCTGCACCCTCTGCTCTCTCCACTGTGACCTGAGCCCAGAGATAAGGCTCCTCCTGGATTCTTGTTAGGTTTACAATCCATGAAAAAAGCCATGAATGGCTTAGAGCACAGTTTGATCTGGCTGCAGGTCATCGCCTTTAAACCCTCTGTGACGTCCTCCTCTGCCTCTCAGCCACTGACAGAGCCCCCCTCTGGCCGTTTCAAAGCCCTGACTTAGGACGATAAAGTTATCAGAGCTGTTTCACTCCTTTTTATGTGATGTCTGTTATTCCTCAACCATATTTTATTTTTTCTGTCTTCTTAATTTCATATCTTTTATTTTTAGCTGTTACCACTTTGGTATTTGATTTTTATGTATTTATTTTTACTGTCAAATCACTGTAAAATATCTTTTTAAAAACAGCTGGGTACCTCACAGTTCAGGCAAAATAATATGTTAACAATTGAACATTTAACAGGGAGAAATGTGGTTATTTAATATTGAATTTAAGAAAATAAAAGCCACAGACACTCAGACCTTAACATCAGTAGCTGTGCTGAATATTAAGGAGCTGAATCGACCCATCAGTCTTCAGTAGATGATATAAAGAGATACCATGTTAATTTGTTGTTTATAGACTAATATTCTGTGATTAACAGTTTAATTAAAATTAATTTTATGAGATAGACAAGAAAAAGTATTTTTAATTAGATGAACATCACTGTGTTGCTTTAGGATTCTGATCTGGAATTAATATTTATATCTACAGTTTCTTTTGAAGTACATTTACAACGTATTTTTAAAGAGAAAACACATTTAGAAACATCAGTCTGTCCATCACCAGCACTTTATATCAATACAACAGGTGTTGTGCTCCTGTAGAACACAAAAGAAAACTACACTTTTCTAAAATTTTATTTTCTGGACAAATTAAACTGTGTACATGAGGATTTTGTCTCTGGACTCCCTGAAACAGTAGACGTTAAGATTGAATGTGTTTCCAGGTTGGGAACCGTGTGGGTGTGAAGAGGTGCAGTGATGACACCATGCACATCTTCATCGACGGAGAAGACATGGGACCTGCTGCAACTGCAGTGGCCAAGGTACACACACACACACACACACACACACACACACACACACACACATCTACAACAGCTACTTGGCTCCACACTGCCATTCAGCACCTTTCTCTTGCTTCCTGCAGAACGTGTTTGCAGTGCTGGACCTGTACGGGCGGATAACAGCAGTGTCGATTGTCAGCTCCTCGTTGATGGAGGACATGGAGAGTGTCAAGGCGCCGTCGCTCTCCTCAGACAGCTGCAGTGAAGGAGAAGAGGACAGCACCCCTGTCAGAGAGGTAGGAGCCAGAACGAGAGTCGGTCAGTCCTAAAGTTACAGGTCACTTATTCGCCACATCCCCGAATTTCCTCAGAGTCTTCATGTCACCTCTTGCTGCCTTCAGGTCGAGGCTGAGCCCTGTGCACTGGTGCCTACCATCATGGCGTTCCTGGAAAACCACGGTAAAAACATCCAGCTGTCCAACCAGAACCTGACAGCAGCCAGAGTGTCAAGCTACAACCAGGGCCTGCTGGTCACCGCCCAGCCGCTGCCTCGCCAGCAGTTGTTCCAGGTACTGCGACAGTTTGGTGTCTTCTTCGTAGAAGTTGATTTGCCGCTTTTATGTGAACATGAAATTCTGCCAAATAAGACATAAGGTGACATTTACGGCTGTTTTTGGTTGGCAGTTTCAGATCGACCGCCTGAACCCGTCATGGACGTCGTCGCTGTCGTTAGGGGTCATAGGTCACTCTCCCGATCGGCTCAACTTCCCCTCCACAGCGTGCTGTCTGAAACGCTCGGCCTGGCTGCTGCAGAGAGACTCCGTCTTCCACAACTCACTAAAGGTACGCACACACACCTACACACACAAAATCTGTGTTGTGTTGAAAATGTCTATTGAATTTTTTTTAATTTACATTAGGAAACAAAGTGTCTCCTGGCTCACTTTCCTTTTTCCTTCCTGTTCGAACACAACTTTTCTGTCCTCTCATTCTTAAATTCTTCTGCCTCCATCTTTTCTCTCCTGCTCAGATATGTGAAAACTATGGTCCTAATCTAGACACTTGTCCAGAGGGGACGGTGTTGGGTCTGCTGGTGGACGCCAACAGTTGTCTCCACCTTTATGTCAACGGCATGGACCAAGGTGTGGCGGCACAGGACATCCCATCACCCTGTTACCCCTTCATCGACCTCTACGGCCAGTGTGAACAGGTCTGCACACACAGGGAATATTTCCCATATTTTTACATTTAAAAAAAGCATCTTTTTCTCTTCATTCTTGCCCTTTGCTCACACTTAGCAGCGTACTTCTCACCCTGAGATGCAGCTTTTTCTAGCTGGCATGGTGTTTTAGCGTGAGAGGGAAACATGTAAATGAGAACAACTAACCCGTGAACACAGCTGCATTAAAACACAGTACAGATGTTGGCTGTGAGTCAGGGTCGTTACTTGCTGAATGAAATTAGGACAACGGAGAAGTGATTTGGCAATTTTTCCTGTGGTTTTGGGGTTTCTTTTTGGAAGCCGATCTTTACGTGGATGCACGTTGTGTAATATAAACAGCATTTTAAAAATGGCTAGGCTTTATCCTCCATAGTCTCAAATCTCAGTCTAGCTCACATTCAGATTTGTCCAAATTGTAGTTGGTCTGACCTCAGTTGAAGACCAGTTAGATAACCCGTTACATCACTATCGCCTAAAACCCAAGGAATGTTTTGTCATCACGACAGGTCACTATAGTGACAAATAATGTGCCAGCTGTGGGTGGAGAAAGTGGTGAGACCCATTGTCAGGGCGACATGGAGAAGGCTGACATGGTTGACGGTAAGAAGAAGCAATGTTTGTTTGTTTTTTTAATCTTTAAAGTGTTGACTTTTAACTGTTGTGTCTGACTCTGTGAGTGTGATTGTTTATGCAGGAATCAAAGAGAGTGTGTGCTGGACGCCCCCTCCAGAGGTCAACCCCAACAAGACCTGCGAGTACCAGGCACTGTGCTCACGCTTCAAGGACCTGCTCACGTTACCAGGTGAGTTTGACCCCCAGCCTTTCTGCCATGACCTCCTTCTGTCGAAACTAAAATCCTAACGTTGGTCACCGCTCTTTCATTAAGATGGTTACTTCAATGAAGATGCAAAGTACAACCTGTGCTACTGTGAGTCGTGCCACAAGCTACGAGGTGACGAGGCGTATTACAAGAGAGGCGAGCCGCCCCGTGACTACGCCCTGCCCTTCGGATGGTGCCGTTTCGCCCTCAGGTGAGAGCACGGTCTCTCAACAGTTATAATAAAACAGTGAGGTCTTTAAAGCTTAAAATAAATCTTTGTTGATTGTGTGAGTGTTTACTTGCTAATGTGCAAAGCCAATTTATTTATTCTTTGACTAATGTAAGTACAAAACAATCCCTCTCAGTAGACTTGTTACCTTGCTTATTGGCTCTGCTTGCTGGTGGATGTGTCTATAACCAGATGTGCCCTCTATGTGCAGGATCAAACCCCACTGTGAGGTTTCTAATGCACTGAAGAAGTGGCACATTGCATACCACGGCACAAGTGTAGGAGCCCTGCGACGCACGCTGGACCACAGCCAGCTGCTACCTGGTAGGAAGACGACTGAAATTCATGTTTTTTTCCCATTATTGAGCATTTTCAAGTAGTTTTTCCAGAAACAGGAATATTTGATCTGTTGACTCTTAGTACATTTTGCTGTTGTTTGCACTCACCTGTTGGACAAGAGCATCATGTGTAATCTTGTTGCAGGGACGTCGTCCATCTTCTCAGTGTCTCCGGTGAAGGCGGAGGGGCCTAACGGCTACAGCGAGCCAGAGGAGAACTGCGCCCCTGGCAGGGAGGTTCCCAGAGTGCGGCTCTCCCCCACCATGCGCTACTCCGGCTTGGAGATCTTTGCTCCCAAAGTGCAGTAAGTCCACCTGTTTTTATCTGCATTTTGCACACAGAAAAAAAACTTTATTTTATTTATTTATTTATTTATTTATTTTGCCTTTTAGTCTATAGTAGGGAGCTAACACTGAATGAGAAGATAGAGAGAAGACTTAAAGTAACTCTCCTTGTCCTCATGCAGATTTCGGGACCCCCGCTCTCACCGCTGCCACCAGGCCCAGGTGGGATTCCAGGTGTGTGTGCGTCCAGGCTCCTACAAGGTGGGACCCCAGACTCTCGGCCAAAGCGAGCCCCTGGACCCCCGCTTCAGCAACTCAGAGATCGAGTGGATCACTAAGGAGCAGGGCGGCACGCTCCTCTACGGCCTGCTCGTCCGGATCGAGTGAATGGAGCAACAAGGGAGGCATTCGGGTGGAAGTGGGGGGAGAGGGTCTGTGCGGCACTCCTCGTACTTTTAATAAACTGACAACCAAATCCAACCCCTGCCTTGAGCGAGAGACTCCTCTGGAATCCAGCTGTTCCTACTCTGGATTGTTGACAATTCAGCATTATTGATTTTTTTGTTTTGTTTTTGTTGTTTTTTTGGTTTTTTTTTTTTTTGGTTGTTTGCTCTTGGAGTCTTTTAACGGCCGGGGGCGACGGCGGTTTCAAAGAAGAACAGACACTGCCTGCACTTTATGTTTCGGACACTCGTGGGCGATTTTTTTAAACTAACTTCTCATCGACACGACATGTTTGTTCATTCACTGCAGTTAGTTGTGTTTTTTAGCCACATTTTTTTGCTCTCATTCTTCCCAACATCTTATTTTCACAGCTGTTTTTTTTTTTTTTTCTTTTACCTTTTGGCACTTATCTTAACACTTAGCCCCTTTGCTCCGGTCAGTGTTTTACTTTAGGAGGAGCTGTCCCCTGCCAACATGCACGTGAATGGACTGACACCTAAAGAGACTGAAACGTGGGTCAAAAAAAAAAGAGGAAAAAAAAACTAAGAGTGACAATGTTTTCACAAAAATACGAAAAACAGAAACCCAAGAGTGTCTTGTGACTGTGACTTCTTTTGAGTGGGAGGGGGGGGGTTTAAAACTGGAGGAAGAAAAAATGTTTACACATGTACCACTGTATGTTGCTGTCCTCTTCGTGTCGCCACATTAGCAGTCTGGATACTTTTCTCAGTCCTGTTTGCATTTCTTTTACGGCCCAGCATCACCTCTTACTCTCGTCAAATGGAAAAACAATCACAGACTTAAAACTGTGGAGAAAACTGGAAAGTTTGACAGAGAAATTTGACTTCAGAAAAAACCTCCACCTTTTGGGAAGCTAAAAGTAGCCTGAGATACTGAATGGCGAAGTACTTGTGCTACAAGTGAAAGGATACATTGTGAAATATTTAAAAAAATATATATATATTTACTTCTATATTTGGTGGGTTATGATACACCTACTGCTGCTGGCACAAGCGCAAAGATTTAAAGGAACTATTGTACGTTTTGGGAAATAAGGTTATCCGCTTTCTACCCAAGAGTTGGATAAGAAGATTACACCACTCTCATGTCTGTACAGTAAATATGAAGCTACAGCCAGCAGCCAGCTCTTCTGGACGGGTCCCAAAGAAAAGCTTGGGAAGTGACTGTGTGCTCCCTTTTCAGTGGCCGTGGGAAAGTTAACAAACCATTTGACAAACCAACCACTCTTGATATGTTAGAGTTTTCATCCTTGAAGTCTTTTCTCCTGTAAAACCGATTGAAACCGTTTGAAAACACTATTTGAAGCTGAAAACAGATAACAAATGTTTTTATGCACTGATGGAAGTGTTTTCAAAGTTTTTTTTTTTTGTTTTGTTTTTTTTTTTTTTTTTTTTGCTTCTACATGAGAAATTACTTTGAGTGATTGATTTGGCGAATGTGGTAAACTGCCCTCCACCCTATAAAGGGCAGGGCCGCACTCCCCTCATTTCTCTATGGGAACGACTCGGGAAAAGTCCTGATCGGGCTTGAACCCGGTCCTCACAGCAGCCCGAACGTTACCAGTCATTTCTTGGACCAGTTGCCAGGCAACCGGTGGAGTATCCCTTAGTTGCCTGGAAACTGTTGACAGTCCCGGCTAACAAATTGTTCGCCACATAACCTCCTGCACAACGGCGGATTTTACACTTGAGTTTTGTGCAGATTGAAAAAAAAAAAGATGTGTTTTCATCGGTGAGCTTAAGATGTGCTGGTAGGAGGCTTTGTTACCTTTAAACAGAGAAAAGGCCAAGTCTCCTGACTGTAGCTTCATGTTAGCATGTATCCGTTAGCATACACTAAGAGTAGCATCTTCAAAAGCGAGTAACCGCGATTCCCAAAATGTGAGTTATTTCTTTTAAAGGTGGTTAAATGGATTGAAGCCAGTGTGTTTAAGTGGGGTTTTCCACATCACTCCCGCTCTGTCCCTTCCCTCCATCGTTTACATCAGATCCACTCGCACCTCCTCTCCTCGGATCCATCCATCCGTCACGTCGGACTGTTTACCGGGCAGGACCTCCAGAGCCAACCGCTGAGGAGCGACGAGATCCGCGGGACGCCGAGTCGTCCTCACACCAAGGCCTGTGCTGGTGTTTACATGTGAATGTTATAAATTAGGGCTCTGCGGCTCTATAACGTCTGCTAACTTCATGGATTTACATTTGTCAAAATGTTTGTACAAGGGTTTTATTTGATCCAAAAACATCCACCCAATGACTGATTGTATGTGAACAGCTTTCCAAAGCGTTTCTTTCTTTCTCACCACTTTCACAGTCCTGTTGCCAATTTGATAAACCTGCTAGAGAACAAGAAACCCCAACATTTATTTTTCCTTTCAAGACACATTTGATGAGTCAAACTCAAAAATAATAATTAAAGAAGCTCAGTCACCTTCTTAGAGCAGCTGTGATTTGACTGATGGAAGAAATATGGGGGTTTGGCAAAGGAAAAACTTCCAATCAAAAATGTGAAAAATATTATATGGGTTATTCACGGCCCAGTGCTGCTTTGTACAATTTGATTTGTATTTTTTTTTGTTTGTTTGTTTTCTGTAAGTTGCGTTGTACAGGCTGTTACATAACAAATCATATCTTCCTGATTTATAAAAAAATAAAAATAAACTGACAGACAGTATGCACAGAAAGATGGTTTAAAGTTGTTTTGGTTTTGTTTTGGGAAGGGTTGTAAAACAAAAAGATGCCATGAAGAAAAGACAAAACCTACTGGTGCTTCTGGTTCCTTTTTTTTTTTTTCCACATTTTATTTAGAGTAGGAAAGAAAATCCGGTCACTGACATGTTATTGCAGTGTTGCATACTTTCTCAAACACACCTTTTCCAAAATGCTGTAGACTAATTACTCATTAAGGCCAATAGTGGGTTTTTTTTCATAGCTTTTTACAGAAATAGTGGCTGCTTCAGGGGCAGCTCTGTCCTGCCATGTAAGAACAGACACACATGAAGTAATTTAAAAATGCAGAGAGACTCAGCCGAGAGTTATACAACTAAAAATAGACAAATTACTGGTCTGCTGTGCCACAAACATGAGTAATGATGCTGTACTTTTAGCTAAGTACAGTAGCGTACCACTAACAGACAGTGATCTGCTGGATGATCCTGTTGGGTTGCATAGTCGGTTTAGTTTACTTATCTGTTGTCAGCTGTAAAGAGACACTTTTGCACCAGCTTTCACTTATTAGTTGGACCCTGAGTTTTCTTTTTGTTTTAATGTCCGCTGACTTCGAGCTGTTCACTCTGACCCTGAGCTCTTCCTGGCCCTTCAAAATTCACTTCAAATAATAGTTCAACATTTTGGGAAACACGCTTCTCTTCTTTTCCAAGAGTTAAGATGATAAGATGGATACAACTGTCATGTCTGAGTGTGGCTGGAGGCAGTTAGCCTATCTTAGCATAAAGACTGAAAACATGGGGGAAATAAACCTGCCTCTCTCCAAAGTGGAAATAATACGCTTAGCAACACCTGTTAAAATCACACATAAATATAAAGGTCAGAGTAATAATGAAATTAAATGTTTATAGGACTGTGCACAATATTTGCTGTCCCTCACTTTCTGTGAGTGTCTGAATTCTCATTGGACACAAATTTTCTGTTCACAATAGAGTAATCTCTACTCATAATAATGGCTGCTCACCTAGAGAAAGTTTTAGCACATAACTTCCTATAAAACCAAAATTTGCAGTTTTTCCATTTCTGTTTTTGTACAGATTAAATGAGATTTAATGTGTTCATTTGTGATTTTTTTTAGTGGTGTTGGTAGATGCATTTTCTCCATTTTTTCCTCCTGATTTCAGTCTTTATGCTAAGCTAGGTCACTGGCCTCCACACCATAGCTCCACTTTAACACCCAGACGTCAGAGTGGTATCAATCTTCTCATCAAATTGTGAGAGAGAACACTAATAAGCATCTTTCTCAAAATGTTCAACTATTCCTTTAAGATTCCAGGAGCGAAGCTTTGATTTATCGAATTGAAATCTGGGCTAACTGTGAGGTTTAGCAACAGGACGTGTCGTTTTAAAATCTCATAACTGGACAAAGGAATAAGGGGCAACAAAGGTGTTTGCTACAAAATATCACGTCATACGTGAGAAGCACTTGTACGAGGGGAAACCAAATTGCAGCAGTTGATAGTAATTTTTTTTTTTTTTTTTTTTTTAAAGGGGGTGTTAAGAGGGGGGGGGGGGGGGGGGGTTAAGCAGCACTGTGAGCACATTGACAGGAATCATCAAGTGTTAATGATGAGCTGAAGAGGGTTAAAAACCTCCACAAGAGCTCTGAGAACAGCTCCGAGAAGAGACACAAACGGACAAAGACGATGTAAAAGTTTGGTTCAGCTTCATTCAAATATACATCTTAACTTCCACACGCACACGCATACATACAGTCTTCCAAATATGCCAGAAACCAATAACAACAAAAATCCCACAGTTTAAAAAAATAGCCAAAAGTTCTTTGTACACTTACACATAATAACTGGTAACATGCTCCAAAACCCTGACGTACAACATTCACTCCCAAACTTAAGGTTTTAAGCATCAAGCTACAGTGAGTGCTTTTGTAAAAAAATGCATGGTCACAGTAGTTCAAATAAAATGGCTCCTTTTTGAATAAATAAACAGTTGTGACAAAACGACCTTCATTACAAACGATCGGCGCAGGACTTCATCATCTTTAGATTTTGTCGTGATTTAAAAAGAAAAGCCTCCAGAGAGTCGACTACAGCAGCTGTTTGTTTGCTCCCAGCTCTGAAAGAAATAAAAAGGGGGGGGGGGGGAATCTACAAACACTTTGTGGGTGAATGAGCACTCCTGAACCCACCAACACACACACACACGCGCACACACACACACACACACACACACACACAGCTCATTGCCTCACCTGCTGCACCACATTAAAAGTGAGCTAACACAGGAAAAGCACCTTAAAAGATGCCGTTGTTTACAAACTCTTCTTGCACAGTAAAACACACACTGGCCTCTTTTTTTTTTTTTTAAGCTTAAAAATCCAAGAATGAGCTGTCGTAACTTGGAAACACCATCACCCACCACCTAGTTTCGGGTGGCTGCTCAGTGCCCTCTGACTCCACAGGCTCTGAAGAGTTGAAACATTTCTAACGTACTCCAGTGAGCTGATCGTTTGCTTCTGTGGGGAGAGTTTGGCAGTCAGAGGTGAAAAAAGTGGAACTGTTGTTTGTTTTTTTTTTTGTAAATGTTTCAGCAGGACCGGCAGGGGTGGTGCAACCCGAGAGGCAGAGCGGGACAGCGAAACTATGAAGGGAGCATTCAACGTTCTTTTTTTTTTTTTTTTTTTTTTTTTTTAACCCTCTCAAGGAGAAGGAGGAGGTGGAGGTACTAAGAAGAGAGACAGATAAGGACAAAAGAAGGGATAGTTCTCCCAGAATTCATTGTGGCTGGTTGTGGGAGGTCAGTACAGGGGGTTTACAGAGAAAGAGAGACAAAGGGAGGTCACTAAGGAGAGGAGGAGGAGGAGGAGGAGGAGGAGGAGAAGAAGGAAGGAAGGCGAGCAGCAATTTGATTAGAGATTTGTTTTGTCTCTCATGATCTACTTTACAGAAGGTTTTTTTTTTTTTTTGTCTTCCTCCAGATGAGCGGCTTCAGAACTTCTTGGGGCCCCAGGCCGACGCTTGTTTCGGGGCCACGCCCGTCCCAAACGTAGGGAAATCCTCTGCACTGCTCATGTCAGGAGCCTGGAACAGACAGACACAAGGAGTTTGAGACGCTACACAACTGACATGGATGCAACGCAAAGTTTTCATCAGTCTACATTTAAGATGACTTTTTGTCTTCAGCTCCCTCCCTTTCTCCAGAAATTAGAGCTAAAAATCTGCACGTCCCACCTTGTTCCCTGCTGCGTTCCAGGGGGCGTCCCGCACCACAAAGCCCTTCGCCGGACCCCCGCTGCTATCGTCCATGCCTCCTGCTCCTCCTCCCCCTCCATAGCGAGACGGAGGCTTCATGTACGCCGCCAAGGTCTCCGTCTCTGTCACACTGAGCAACTGAAGACAGGAGAGAAGAAAACTGCTCTTAAAAACAGCTTCCTTTAGCTCTGCTCTGCTGCTGCCGAGGAGTTTTTGTGTACTTGTATCTGATGCTTCCTCAGCTGTGAACTCACATATTCCTCCTCTAGGTTGAGCAGGTGGTCGATGGCGTTGTCGACAGTCTCGGGAAGGCCCGTCACGGTCACTTTGTCAGGCTCGTCAGAACCCGGCTGGGGGAACCGGATATCCACCTGAAAACGTAAAGAAGTGGAGAACACGGTTCCAATAGAAGTGGAACACAACAACGAGAAAGAAACAGATGAGATACGATGATTTAAAATAGAATCAGTTTCTCCGAGTAGAAATTTAACTGTGAACCAACATCTAACCTTGAACTCCTCCATCAGCTTGCGGATGGCTTTGCCGCGGGCTCCGATGATGCGAGCGTGAGTCCTCGGGTCCAGGTGAACGTCTTGGCTCACCATCTCCTGCAACTCGGACACCAGCTGCTGGATGGCCTGACGCGCCTCCTCCACGTTACGCTCGTACCCCGAGATCACGATCACATCCTGAGAGGGGAGGCCGAGGATGGAAAAAAAAAAAATGCAGGACCAGGAGGAGACGTGTGATTGATTGAGATGAAAAAGGATAGTTCCATGTAAACAGAGGGAAAGAAAGGAGCCTGAGGTACATCTAGCTTTCCACATCGGCTACACGACACCCACCTGCTGCTCGTCTCCTTTGTCAGGGAACTGGATGCTGACGTCGTGGTCTTTTCTGATTTGAGAGATGACGGCTCCCTTGCGTCCGATGATCTTGGGATGAAACTTGGGATCTACAGACATGGTGACCTTGAAGCTGCGTAGAGCCTGGGAGACCACAGAGCAGCAAGGGTCAGCGAGACCTCAGATACTAAAATATGTTTACAGTACGTCTACATTTCCTACGAACTCTGCCGTTATAATTCGAACATCTGTATGTAAAAGAATAAGCAGGAAACAGTTCTGTAACTTCAGACGTGTTGATTAAAAGGACTGTAGGAGGTTTTCTGGGACCAGAAATGTGATTTTTAAAGTGTGTTCACCCTGTCCTCCTGCTCGGCCTGCAGCTCTTTGACCCTCTCCAGCAGACCCTGTTTGGCTCGCTCCACGTTGGCTGCCAGACCCGTCACCTTGATCACATCCAGCTGCTTCTCAGGCTGCGGCACCCAGATGTTCACCTGCACATACATACCACAAACAGACACAAACACACGCAAACAATCTGTTATATTTTCCTCTTACTTACACTCCGACATTTTATTAATGTTACCATTTAAATGCGAGAATGTCTAAACCAGCTGTTCTTGTTACATCACAGGCCTTTTGACCTGTCTCTCGGCCAGAAGGTGGCACCAGAGCGTCAGCTAACCTCGTACTCCTCCATCATCTTCCTGATTCCACTGCCCTTCTGGCCAATGATGTAGCGATGCAGCTCGTAAGACACTTCGATGTCCTCCGTTATGGGCACCAATGCCTGCAGCAGGAGGCAGAGACGAGATCGTTGTTGGCAGGGGAAAAAGACAGACGGTGTCACATCTGTAACCGAGGAAAAAAAAATCCAGTGCCTACCAGCAAGGCAGCTTTAGCCAGCTCGCACTTTTCTGCCCTGCCAGAGATGGTGATGATGTCACACTTGCGGGGGACAAACTCTGCCTCTGGACTGACCTCGCCGTTCTCGTGTGGTGGAGCCTCCTGCCCTGTAATTTTATCGTGAAAAACGGCAGGAAGGAAAGAGGACAGGAAAAGGATGTAACTATTTACCCTCTCCTTCGCTTCTCTTTATAGTAACTAAACTTCTGAGTCATTTTTGAGGCACCTCTTTTGTTCTTTCACTCTCGTATGTTTCCCATATAAAAACAACTCTGAGTACATTTAGTTGTTGGCAGGTGGAAAATAAACAGTAGATATCAGAGCTTTGTTTTCGTGCCGCCTTTGTGGTGGCAACGTCTGAACAGCTGTTTCAGTCTCACAGCGGCAGGTACATTTCTTTTGTGTTATGTTTCTGACCTGCGGCGCTGTCGTCTCTCTCGGGGAACTTGATTTGAACCTCGTGCTCCCTCGTGATGTGCTGGATGCGGCAGCCCTTGGGCCCCATGATGGCGCGGTGGTAGCGCTGAGGGATGGCCACCTCCACGCTCACCTGGGACTCCTGCTCGAGAGAGGGGAGGAAGAGAGGAGGCAGCTGGGTAACAACGGCGCCCACGGCAAACACAGATTGTGCTTCCATCACTTCGGGATGTGAAAAAAAATCACTGAGCGAAACATGAGGCCACAAGATCAGCCGGTTACCATGGCAACCAAGTGGCTTGACTAAAGCGATGCGCAAGTAGTTTGCAAACAATCAAAAATGATAATATGCAGCAAAAACACACTTTGAATGGCACAAAGTGTTTTTTTTTTCTTGAACGTATCTCACCAGGTCCTCGATGATCTCCTGGATGCGTTTCTTCGCAGCCTCCACACAGTCCTTGGCTCCCTTCAGCGTGACCCGCTGGCTGTTGACTCCAGTGCGAGGGAAGCTCACAGCTACGCCGCCGTACTCCTCCGCCAGCTCCCGCAGAACCTGGCCTCTCCGACACACAAAGTGGCGGTGGTGGCGAACGTCCACGACCATGCTGTCCTCCACCACATCATCCTGGAGGAGGAGAGAACAAAGAAAGGAAGAAAGAAAGAAAGAGGATGTTTAAGAATATGACACTGAAGATTCGAGGCTTGAAGCTACTTTTTTTCCATGCTGTCCTTCAGGTGGCCTCTTCCTCTTTTTCTTGCAATTTCCATCTGTTCGATCAGTTTTTAAAGGACATATTCAGATTTAAAAAGTAATTCAAAGATCAGAACGAAGCACGTGCAGTGAATAATTACCAGGTTTTTGACCAGACTTTCCAGCTCCTTCTGAGCCTGACGAACCGCTTCCTCTTTCCCCACGATGGTGATCAGCTCCTGCTCTGTGTCATCCGGCGACGGGAAGATGATTCGAGCCCCCGTCTTGTCCCGCACACGGCGGATATTTGCCCCACCACGGCCAATCAAGAATTTATGGTATTCTGGTTTTGCCTGGAGCTCAGCTGTGAAGTTGTTGACTTGCTGAAAACGGCAGGAAGGAAAGAGGACAGGAAAAGGATGTAACTATTTACCCTCTCCTTCACTTCTCTTTATAGTAACTAAACTTCTGAGTCATTTTTGAGGCACCTCTTTTGTTCTTTCACTCTTTGTAGCCACTAGTCCTCAAACTTTTCTCTGCCCACTCCCACCAACCTTTTCCTCCGCCAGCTGCAGCAGCTGTTTCTTGGCCTTCTCCACCTCTCCAGCAGGCCCTCTGATGGTGACCTTGTCTGAGCCGGAGCCCTCAGAAGGGAAATGGATGTGGACGCCGCCGCAGTCTTCCATGATGGAGCGCACGAGGCAGCCTTTGGAGCCAATCAGAGAGTTGTGCAGTTTGGCTGGGATGGCGACCTCTGCCTCCTTGATGTTGGCCTTGGATGGATAGAGATCGTGAGTTTAGTAAAAAATACATTTTGCGGTTAAAGATTGAAAATGAAGAATATTCTAGTGATCATTTGTTAGCAGCATTTTGTGAACACTTCCTTAAAATCTAAATGAGATGAGATGAGAAGAGAGAGAGGTGAAACAAAGGTCCTCATTAAAATTCAAATGAGAATATTGCAGGAAGTGGTTGGCACGTCCTTGAATTCATATTTTAATCTCATGTCAACTGGATAACTTGTGGAACGTGAAGGAAGGTAAACAGAAAAGCGTTTGTTTTCCCAGAGACCCTGAAAGCAGCAGAAATGACATTAGCAGCCGCTGAGGTCTCGGCTCTCTCACCAGTTCTCTCTGGATGGCGAGGATTCGGTCTCTGGCTGCCTCACAGTTGCTCTTCTTGCCTGTGATGACGATCATCTCTGAGTTACTGTTCTCTGTCGGGAGGTCGATCTTAGTGTTGGTCTCTTCACGGATCTGGTGGCATAAACAGCCTTTGTTATTTTCTGTCTTTAACATGATGATGCAACATTTGTTCTGATGAAAGCGTCTTTAATCTGAACCACACTATCAACACTGAGCATAACTACCACCGTGACTATGAAGATTGCCTTCAACAGAATCAGAAGCTCAGACATGAAAAATCGTGTGATGAAATTATTGCCCGTGCGATATCACAAAATATGATACAGGTAAATGTTTGATCAACACACAGCTTTTGATAATCTAATCATTCTAAGTGGCTCAAAGACTTCAAAGTCTCACCTTTTTGATGTTGGCGCCGCCCTTACCAATTATGTTTTTGTGAAACTGCTTGAAGATGGGAACAGAGAGTGAGAAGCTGTTCTCAATCTGAAAAAGAAAGAAAGCTGCTGTGAAGTCAAGAGCAGAGACACTGAGACAGACAAAGAGACAACATCAGGCAGTGGTGGCTCGTACCAGGTCGGCGATGATCTTCTGGAGGAACTTGGCACATTTCTCCACCTCGTTCTTCGGCCCTCTTAGCTGGACGATGTCACTCTTCTGTGATGGGTCGGGGAAGTTGATAATGACCTGGAAGTCGATGAGGTAATACTCATCAAATTAAATTGCAACTCGGTCAAACAAATTGCTTTATTATTTATGACGTCCAGGTGAGATGAAGTGCAGGAAGGGTCACCTCGGGGAACTTGTCTCGAACTTCTTTGATCTTTTCTCCCTTCTGGCCGATGATTGTCCGATGGAACTTCTGCTCCACGATCAGGTCTTTGGTGCGCTCGTTTTCCTGGGACCGAGAAAGAAGTGCGAACATAAGTGATGACTCTTTTTTGGTTCATGTCGACCAGTATGATTTAATGAATGACTAAACCTAAACTTCGATCCAATTCTCACCATTCTCTGGACCATCTCAATGAGCTCTCTGCGTGCCAGCTGGACTCCTTTAGGGTCTCCTTCGATCCGGACCAGACCACTTCGGTCCGAGTCCTGAGGGATTCGTACTGACACTTTGTACTGCTCCTTGATCCGATTGACTGCAGGGAGGAGGAGGGAGAAGTGAGCAGGAAGACAAGGTGGTGAAGAAATGAAGAGCAGGGTAAATTCTCAAAGATGTGCCAGAGGTCGACACCCACATCTTTAGAGGATCAAACACCAACCTCCTGTAGCTTTGATACGTGGCTGTAAAAAGATTGTCCTGCACTCTAATTGATTTTGTAGGGTTAAAAACAAATTCAATACTGGACACTTTTCCTGGTGGAAAAAAAATGGGTGATGTTCATAAAACTTGCCACACCACTCCTGTATCACACTGTGAAAACTTTTCACTACTAGAGTAGTGGAGTAGGAACAGGTGGTGGTGATTGTTGCTTGACTCGACTGTCCAGCATTGTTGCGTTTACAAGGCGAGAGGTTATAATACGCCCTCTCAGCGCTTCAAGGCAGATTGGGGGAGTTGTCTGTTAATGCTAACATTAGCTATGTAGCAATAGCAGAACGTACAAGTAGCTCCTTTAACTGACATGAATTATCAGATACCTTTAAACCCCTCAGATTATTAGCAATTATATAGCAAATAAATTGATCTGTGTGAATGTGTGTTTACATTGAATGTGGTGGATGTTTTCACCAAAGCACCTTATCCTAACTGAAAGCTCACCTATTTAAAAATGGCTGCCCCCACTAACATTCAAACACTGAGCCCCAGCGGAGGAGAGATCATCAGATCAGAGGTTTACTCACTGTTGGCTCCGTTCTTTCCGATGAGGTGCCTGTGGAAGCGCTGGTCTATGATGACTTCAGTGTAGTCCATCCTCACCAGCTGAACAGAGAGTGAGATTTAAGATTTGTCATTAAAGTTGCACATCGTTCTCAGTGGTACACAGCTGCATCCTGTTGAATCTGTCGCTTCCTTCGTGTTTCTCAGGTGTTCTATGCTTTGAGCGAAAAAAACTCTCTCATAAGTCATAGTGGGTGTGTTACATCTAAGCCACCATTAAAGCAATTAGCAATTAATAATTCTGAATTTTCCCTTTTTTTCAGTGCAGGGGAACTTGGCTCCGTGTGTGAGTGAGTGTGTGTGTGTGTGTGTGCGTGTGCTGACCAGGTCCTTGATGATCTCCTGTATCTGAGCCTGAGCCTGCTCCACCTCCTCTGTAGGCCCCTCCAGGCTGATGCGCTCCTCACCGTCCGTAAACTCGATGTGAACCTACACACACACAAATAAAGACAACATGATCAAAGAGCCACTTCTCCTGCTCCCCCATGTGCTGATCCTCCTCAGTGTCACAGTTAATTAAGCACAAGTTTCCATCATGAAGTACCCTCTGCCATGCTGCCACTTTTCCCTCCCTCTTCACCTCCTACATCAGATCTTCACACGCGCTGTTCATCATTTTCTGTTTTACTTGGTCCCATTTGACCAGATAAAGGATCCCACACCCTGCCTGCCTGTTTCATCTCTCTCCTCACCCCCTCCTCTCTCGCTCTGCTCTTACCCGGGGTAGCTGCTGCGTGATCCGCCCAATGTTCTGTCCCTTCTTGCCGATGATGAAGCGATGCAGCCAGGCTGGAGCGGTCACCTCCACCACCATCACGCTCTTAGCCTGCGCAGAGACCAAAACCAAAACAAGTTACATTCACAAACCCACTATTATGAATGTATTATCTACAGGTTACAGAGAGATTTGCTGTCTCTGCTTTTTTGATTTCTCCACCCCATGTCACACACCTCCCCTCTCTCCTCCTCACCTTGGCGTAGACCTGTGTGAGTGCTGGTCCCAGCTTGTCAGGCTCCCCCCTGAGGATGATGGTCTCTGAGCCGGAGTCCAGAGGGGGCATCTCCACGGACACGCCCGTGGCCTCCAGGATCTCCTGCAGGGTGTTGCCCTTTGGACCTATGATGTACTTATGCTGAGACTTCTTCACCTCAACAGAGATGGTGGTGGTCTTCCTCTTCTGCAGAGCGGGCAGGGGACAAGATTTTAAGTCATGAGCAGCATGAAAAAAAAAAAATACATGGTAAGAGGAAGTGGCAAAAATGAGGGATGGATGAGAATACAACAGGAGAAAGAAAGAGAAATGAAAGACAGGAAACAGGAAGGACAGAGCAGAGAGAGGCTGGGTGAACAGAGGGAGAAGGTGGATTTAGAAGCAGGGGAAATAAAGATGAGCAGAGAGGGAGAGAAGAGCGACAGAGTGATTGAAAGCAGAGAAAGTGTATTTGTTTTGCCTCTCATACATATGCACTGAATCAAATTAGCATTCCCATCCTGTTGTTCTCTGGCGAAATCCAATTTTCTCTCCACATTATCTCCGGCTTGCCTATCACCAGCGCTCATCTGGTGCGCGCACACACACACGCACACACACAAACACACACTTCCTCTCCATGTTTCATCTGTCCATCTTTTGTAGTTTCTTGTAACAGTGATAACAGGTTTTCTAACTGCACCAAAACAGGTTTTGCTGTAGATGAGTTTTTGAGCCCTCAGCTGCAGCGTGAACAAGTGGTTGAAGTGGTGAACCACAAAGTGAACATCTGCAGTCACATGTGTGTCCTGCCATTCAGCCCGAAACTGAGCCGCAACCTGCTCGCTCACAGCAAGTCTCCCCCGGTAACAGCAACACCTGAATGCAAGTGTAGCACAGACTAAAAGTTGGCATGAATTACTGAGCGAATCAGAAAACGTCTGATTGGATCAAGAACACGAGGCCGTAGGAATGTAAACAAACCACTGAGACTTGTCTCATGTTTGACTGACTTTCGTTAACTGTACTTGAATTTTTGTGTTTGGGTTTGCTTTTGTTTTTCCTTCTATGCTTCCAATGATGTTTTTTTCTGCGTTCTTAATTTAGAGCACTTTGAAATTTTCATGAAAAAGACAAAAAAAGTGATTAAAAAATAATCACCATCAGTGACTGAAGGAAAATATTTTGAGCACTTATTGAAACAAATATGGAGACAAAAAAAAAACAAAAGCAAAAAAGCAGCTGCAGAAAAATAATCTAACATAAAAACATAAATTAGAGCTACAGTTTTAAAGATTATTTTGGTATTTTTGGCAGTAGAGACACAAAGACAGCAAATAAAAGGGGAGGGTTAAGCTACAGAACTGTGAATGCTGCAGGTAAACCCTGAACCGTATGGACATGAAAGCTCTGTTATCTAAACTGAAGCTAATCAATTAAACAATACAAATCAATTCTAAACTCAATCAGGCGCCAGGTTAATTTAGTTAGAATTGGCGTGACATGATCTCTGTGATCCTTCCCCAGTAAACACACCTTGTCGTCGTAGATGGCTCGAATGCGGTTGACCGCCAGGGCGACAGCCTCCTTCTCCCCGGTGATGACGATCTCGTCCTTGGGCAGGCTGGGCGGAGGGATGCTGATGCGGGCGCCCGTCTCCTGGCTCAGCTCCTGCACCAGCCGGTTGTGGGCGCCAGCGATGAAGGGGTGGAAGGCCTTCTCCAGGGACAGACGCTCCACTGCACGCTTGTCCTGAGGAGGAGGAGGAGGAGGAAGAGGAGGAGGAGGGAGGGAGGAGGGGAATCAGCAAAGAGTTGAACAAACAGGAGAATTTGTAAATATCGGTTTTCAAAGAAGTGGCTTCCACTATTGGAGAGCGATAGAGTATTAAATTTAATATTCAATCAGGTTAATTAGTATCTATGAAAAGACAGTTTCAGTCTTAATGGCTCCTGATGACCTGATGAGTCAGACCCAATCAATCAAAAATACCTAATAAAGGGAGTATTTATATTCATTTATTTTTTATTCCAATGCAACTCCAGAAAAACTTCAACTATTTCGGTTTGTATTCCTACATTTTTTAAATGTACAGGGCTCACCTGTTCAGCAGAGATGAGAAGGATCTCATGGCGAGCCTTCTCGATGCCCTCCTTGGTGCCAGTGATGCGGATGTTGGCACTGGGGTCGTCAGGACGTGGAATAGCGATCTTTGTGGCCGTCTTCAGCTCCAGCTCCTGCAGCTTCTCGCCGTTCTTGCCGATGACGAAACGATGGTGCTCCTTGGGGATGGCGACCGTAGCTGAGGCCTGGGGAAGCGTCAGGGAGAACATGAGCGAGGGTGTTACGCAGTGGAAACAGGCAGTGAAACAGTGGATGAGGGCCTGAACTGACTTTATTAGCATTATATAAATCTCTCTGATGAGTTAAGGTGCAGACGTATCCATAAAAACCACAACTGCTGATGCAGCAGTTTCAGATTTCACATTCAGTTTCTTAAGCAATGAAACAGTTTTCACATGAAGTGCTCACTCGGTAGGTAAACAAAAACAGAGGAGTTCGACTTTGCGAAGAGGACGGAGTGTTTTCCTGCGCTATTGTATCGATAACTGCAGCTCAGCTAAACAGCTGGACCTCCGTGCACCTATTGAAGTGGAAATCAGCATGTTTGCTGCTGAAGCCTGGAAAGCCCACCTCTGGGAGCTGACGGTCATTTTCCAGCTCAATTTTTTGTCCTAAACTGGCCTCCCTGCACAGTAAGTAGTTTTCCATCTGCAGCTAATACTAACTATCCTTGTGTAACTTTGTTTTTAGTTATCTCCTCTACATTAACTTCTGTGATACCATTTTGTTCAGGTGGACAAAAACAGACGATGAGGGCCAAGATAAAAGAATTTAACATCTCTCTCTATATATATAATACACATTGTTGCAGACATAATTGTCAGAAAATATACTGAGATGCAAAATTCTGAAATAGGCTTTTCCAAGTTGTTACAGTACTTTATGCTTTAATATCACAACTTTAAGTCAAAGTAGCCAGGCACTGAGTAAAGCCTATACTTGCTGATTTATTCCTAGTTTCAAATTGCTTTCTGATAGTCATGTGCTGTGCTTATGTCAGCAGAAAGACAGCTTTATCAGTAGATCTACACCTCAGCATCTCACAATTTAGGCATTTCACATAATGTAAGCACAAACAAATACGGTGCATTTACCTGTGTCTGCAGGCGAGCCACAATTTCCTTGCGAGCCTTCATGACAGAGTCCAGTTTGCCCGTGACCATGATGGACAGGCCCTGGTCTTTAGCCAGGGACAGCTCGATGTGGGCCCCCGTCCGCTGCATGATGTCCAGGCACACTTTGGCCTCCTCGCCCTCCCCAAACTGGCTGTTGTCCTTGTAGCGACGCTCCTCCAGGGGCACATGGAACACCTGGAGTGACGGGGCAGGTTGGAGGGGAAGATCAGATATCAGACTACAAGTCTCCTTTGCTTATTTGTTGCTATGGTGAGGAAATACTTTCTTTTTGCATAAATTGTAAACAATTTGCAAATGAGAAACTGGACACAGGCAATGAAGACTTTCCTTCTTTCTCCTGTGTGTGTGTGTGTGTGTGTGTATTCACTTGTAACATTTGCACATGTATGCTTTTAAACAGAGGTGCGTCTGTTTGTGTCAGTGGCTGTTTGACCTGGGTGATGACAGAGGCTTTGATGGGCCTGATCTTGCTGCCCCACGCTGAAGCCGGCTCCCCGGCCTTCTCTCCTGGTGCTCCCTTCTCCGGCAGCGGAGGGAAGGCCTCCAGGTAGGTGGGGATGTAGGCCTCATCCTCTGGGACGCAGCCTGGCCCCGAGAAACAAAGGTAAAGAAAGTAAGGATGGCAAAAGAGGGATGAATACAAGATGATTCGAATGAAAAGAGAGACACCAATAACTACAAAGAGATGAGGCATTTGAAAACTGCACTGCACATACACAAAGGCCAGTAGGAGAAAATCTAAATGTTTCTCTTGGGCTGGAACAAAAGTAGAAACAGATAACAGATGACAGGTTACCTGTAATCTCCTGGTCCTTGAGGCCACTGCGATGCTCTGCAAAGCTTTCCGGGGTCAACACTGCCACTGAGCTCATGGTTCAAGACTTATTCCGCTATTCCACTGAGGTGGGGAAGGATGAAGTGCAAAAGCATGAATAAATCACACCCTTTAATCTCTGAGGAGGAGGTTAGTTGCTGTATGTGCATGAAATATCATATTCATTAAATAGTGAGTGGGTGATCCAAGAGCAAAAAGCCATCAAAAATACAGACAGAGGCCTATTTACAACTGTGTCTCTGATGTTCTTCTTCCCTCCCTTGAATGCACTGTTTTATATTCTCAAGGACTGCTTTCCACAAGCCCCAGAAGATTGAGGTTGCCTCTGTGGCATTGCTACAGTGCACCGATGCAGCACCCTACACCTGAGGTGTGCTCCAATTAACACTTTACAAGCCTCAGACAAACACACGCTGACACGAAGCCTCAGGGACAGGGTTATCACAAGTCATGCTCTAAGAGCCGTCCTAGACCAAAAAACAACCGCTGCTGACATTCCTTGTGATGCAGAATCACAGGATCTTCGCTTACATTGGTACAGCCGGGTCAAGCAACTCTTCCCAGAGCATTTTTTAAAAAAAAGAAACCCCAAATCTGCAGATCTTTGCACTGCTCCACCGGCTGAGACCAATTTCAGGAACACAAAGACGTTCTTGTGAGTTAGTGAGAATATAGCTTTTTTTTATGGCTACTACCTGCAAGCAAAGCAATAAAAAAAAAAAGCAATTGAAAGCTTAAAAGCACACATTTACAAGATCCCCATAAGCATTGGGCTTCAATTAACAGTTGATGGTGGAAAACAAGTTTAATCTCTCACATCTCTGACTTCTTTTTCTGGTTTCTAAAACTTTAAAAATAAAAGTCATGTTCCGAAATAAAGGTCCAGCTGTTCCAGAATGAAAGGAAACGCTCACTTTTATTCAATATTTTTTGCTTTACAGCCAAGATGTTTTGCTCATTCATAAACAGGCATGCAAATTTATCTGTGGATCTGCTGCATGATGCTTCTGACTGAGCACAACAGTGACTTTGTGTTGTTTTATTATCTCAAATCTGTGAAAGGTTCCAGTAGGGCTTTTCTCCTGAAATGTTACCATTTGCTCCCAGTGTGTATTCAGATCATAAGCGGCACATGAAATTTGTTCCTGCTTGTAAAGACGCTGTCTGACCCCTTCCAAAAGCCAAGAGAAATAACTGCAGTATGAAAAGAATAAGACACAAACCTCTTGGGAAATATACAACAACACCGACTATAAACTCTGAGCTCAAGCAGACGAAGCTCAGTCTAACACATTGCACAAAGTGAGTCTGGGCTTACCTGCAAAAGGTCAATTGCCAGAGAGTCCGTCCAGTTAGCGGCTACCGTAGGCGCTTCAGTGTGAGTGTGTGTTTCAGCTCCTGGATGCACAGCAGGGGAAAGAAGTGAGCGAAAGTGAACACTGTAAATCAAAAAGCTCTACAGCACACAGGTTAGGCTAATACTGTAAACACCCACACTGCACTGCATCTTATACTGTCTGGATCTGATTCGCTCCCCTCCTTTTCCCTCCCCTCCCTTCTCCACATCTCTCTGCCGATGGTCCCTCCTTTATAGTTTTTCACTAATTCAGTTCAGTGACATGGGCGAGCAAATGTGACCACATGATGTGACTTTTTTTTACAAGCGCTTGGTGAATAAAAATCACGAAGCCTCTTTTTCTCTCAATATTTCACACATCACAAACTCATGCTGCGCAGCCAAAGATTGAAATTCGGTTTACATTATAGTGTCGCTCCCTAAATTTCCAAAGGCAGCAAATATTCCAGGCTGGAATTTGGGGAAAACATGTACAAAAATAATCTGCAAGACCTGGAGAATATTATCATTTGATGCAACAGTGCAGCCATAAAAACATGTAGTCTCGGGTCAGAATATTTCCCTCACTACTTTAAGTGAGGAGGTGGAACAAGCTGATATACGATACTGTCAGACAGCGTGAAAAGGGTTATTTAAATAGTCTTAAAGCTACTTAAATGGAAACAAAAGAGTAAAAGGGTATGTGAAGAGCAGTGGTGGAATATAGACAGCACATTCACACAAGTACTTTTCATGCATTTCCACTTATAGCTACTTTAGACTTCTACATCACCACATTTCAGGGGCAAATATAAGTACTCTTCATCCATCTATATCCCCATCTACATTTATTTTACAGCTACTTACTATGCAGAAGAAGACTGTGTATGCAAAACCTCTAATGACCTTATAAAACATGATGTACTCTTACAGATGACACTACAACAAAAAGACTAAAAGTAGCTCCACCTGAACCTAATACAACTGTACAAGGCTGCTCCACATTAATACCTTAGTAATAGTTAATGCAACTACATGGTAACATAACTTTATATAAGCATGTCTCTATCTCTAATGATGGGTGATGGATGTTTAGGTGGTGGTTTTGTTACTTTTACTTAAGTAATGGGTCTCAACTCTTCTTCCACCTTTGACTAACTTACAGTCGTACGTGTCCTACTGTGCATCTCCATCCTCTGCCTAAATGTTAGTTCGCTAATAACGACACTGAAACCAAATAAAGCGAGAAACTTGAAAGGAAGGACAGAAACAAAGAGCGCTCGGCTCACCGCATCACAGTCTGACGCTAACTGTGGCTATCGATACCACTTATCAGTGCCTTGCAGATGAATAAGAAACACAGACGGCGACATTAATGCAGCCGTGCACGGTGCTGGCTAAGGACCCCGCTAAGAGCACCTCTCTCTGACCGACTAACGGCTTTTCTTGCTAGCTTGAGGATGCGCTGCATGGCCGGTTAGCTCGAAGGCTAAGTTACCATCTGCTAACGCTGGCGAACATAAGCCAAGGGTTTCAGATATTGGTTAGACGTGTTCGCTAAGCTAACACACATCACTTGGCTCCGACCTCAGGCCGGGGATGATTAGGCGCAAGGACTTTATGATAATCGGCTAAAAAAAAAAAAGAAACAAGCCGGGCGGGCAGATAACCAGCTCCAGCTCGCTAGCTCCAGGGGCGCTAACCTTGCTAACCCTGGCCGCTTCTCGTTGCAGTCGAGCCGGCGTTCTCGCCACCGTGCCCGGGCTCTGGCTTCCTCCGCTGTGATCACATTTAGATAAAAGCGAACAATAAAATAAACAGAGGAGTCCTACCTTTCAGAGAGAAAATATAGCAGAGGGTGTGTGTTTGACAGGTGATGGTGTAAACACAGATGTGATTGGTCTAGGAGCATTTCCTCTGCCGGCGGAGTGATACGAGCATGCACTGCGACTCACCGAGTATAAAGCAAAATGCCGCAGTATCTTTGCGCAACAGGAACATCCAAGTCAAATAGATCTACATAGTGTTCATGTCAGTGTGCTCGCTCTGTCCTTACATTCAGCTGGGAGGGACAGAGGTGGTGTCCCGACTGGTCATCGATAAACGACAGAACGTCTGAAGTTATTAGGCCATGTAACGTCTCACCACCATCAAACTGACCGGGTCTACTTCTCATTCATGATGCTCTGCGGGATCAGAGCGTCACACTTCTCCTGGGCGAGATAATGCATGATGATGAAAGTAAAAAATACTACGGTCAATAAAAAGATAAGATAAAGTCCTAAATTTGAGTTACTAAGTTATTTATTTTAGATTTTAAGATTATAAGATAGTAGGTCAGAATTGTGATGTTTTGACTCAGTATGTCTGTAATTATCTAACTGTCTAATGTCTATACTAATAATTTTGACTTTGTAAATCAATAACTTATATCTATCTAATAATTATAACTTTGGAGGTCAAAGCTTTGAATCAGAGAGATAAGATACAGATTTGCAGAACAATGGAAACTTATGAAAACCAAAATATGCATTCACTTCTGATATGGTAGAGAAAACGGTAAAAGCATCTAAAATAAACAGTAATCCTTGGATAATAATGTTTCTCCATCAACAAACACCTCACGCCTGTTCCCCACTGAAGCACTAGGTGGAAGTAAGACACAAAAGTAAAATCCAGAGGTGAGGGGAGGGACACATGCAGCAGCCAAGCACCTCCCTCTGTGCACCTGTTAAGGAATATAATATATATATAGGAATATCTGTATATATATATATATATATATATATATATATCTAGCACAGAGGGTTGGCTGTGCATGGCTGCTGTTTCAAGTGATTTCATGTACAAGCAGTGATCACCACATCATGTCATAGCCCCCCACTGCTTCATGTTCACTGTTCAAGCGAGGGCTTTACTGAAAACAAACACGAAATATCACATAATGCTGTGCAACATTAACATATAACATGATACAGTGATAATACTACAATACACGTATATTAAAAGATTTAATATGAATTTCTGGGATGTTAGTAGAGGAAGTTTTTGAAGTTTACGATAAAAAGCCGGAAAGTGCCAACATTATGATAGTTTTGCCCTTCAAAATAAGAGTCTCCAAAATATAACCGTCATACATGCAAGATTTGTGTTTTAAAAATGAAGGATACAAATACACTATCATACAATAGAATAAATTGTAAATCGTTTGAGAGTTAAAGGAAAAACATATATGGTTAATATTTTAAGATGATGGGTGTTTTTACATGTTTGTATCTTGCACAACTCTTACACAGTTTTCAGTTTTCAATCATTAATCATAATTATCTCAATCAATTGTGAATCTTGTGCAAAAAACTATATAATGATAGATCAATGGAACTATTATTATGAGTAAATGAACCTGTGTATAAATCACTGTTTTAATTTATGTTTGTTTATTGCTCAGTTTTCAGCTTTTTTAGTCATTGGTTTCTACTTTTTTTGCTGTTAAATGAGTCTGTTTTAAGTTGACTGGAAAGAATTGAAAAGCTCTGCTGGAAAGAAAGATAGGTAAAAATGCATTTATAGTATATTATGTATCATAAATATATGTTATCTATAGTCAAAATCTTAAATGTTGTCTGATTGGCAAGATTTTGTAGTGTTCTTCAACTCAGCTCAACCTCTGCTCGACTATTAATGTCCCTGAGAGAAAGTTTGTCCTGCAGCCAAATAAAGTACTGAACACAAACAAACCTTAATATAGAACATAATAAAATACATAAAGAATATAATTAAAAGAGTAATACACTCTACATTTGTTAAAATCCATTACACAAATTAATTTTAAATAAGGCACATCATCATATCATTAGCTGACTTATCAGAAGCATTTAAACTTTTTTTTTTTTTGTGGGTTTTGTAATGTTATAAATGGATAATTGGTTCTGTGTGTGTATCAGCTTTCTATATTTTCCTTTCCGCACATCACGTTTTAAGTCAGGGTTTTATTTTGAAATTATGCACCGGAACCTTCTAACGCTACCGCATGTGACTTGACAGTTTGGGGGGGGGCTTGCTCTCCTACCTCCCTTTCCTCCCCTCTTGGCTCATACATGCTGCGGGTAACAAAGAGGAGACAACAACAGGGGGATGATGTGTGCTCAGACAACAACACTGACAGAGAAACAGTAAGAAACTGACCCGGGTGCCTTTACGTATTGGATCATTTTAACAGTGTATTTAAGTTTGAAGTGCCCTAACGTAGCTGCGCCTCGGACCGATCTGAACCTAAAGCTTTCTCTCTTGGAAAAGCTAACTACAGTTTGCTGGACAGCCAACACTACAGCCGAATGACTGAAGGGACACATTCAGACATGTCTGAGTAATCTTGGTGAGTTTTCTTTTCTGTAATTTATGTTTGAAGTGAGATTAGTTAATTATTCGTACTTTAGCTATTCCAGTTTGGTGACTTTGGCGGTTGCGTCTGAAAGCACCTGTTCCCTAATGGAAAATCGCTGCAACACTTGCAAAGGGTTTTTATAAAATTGTAGTGACATTGTTATACTGTGAAGTAATGTTGTATCCCTCTGCCATTACTCCAGCATTTTCAGTTGTGTAATATTTTGCCTGGTATTCCCATTACTTTCCCATTTTCACAGACTAAAACGTACATTAAGCAATTAAGGGATAAAAATAAGACAATTATAGGCAAACATTTGATTTGGAACATTTTATGAATAGCCTGTCCATGACATTTAATTCATCTTGAATGTGAAAATTCATGTTGGAAAACGGATTTGTCATCACAAAAATCGACACAGAGTAGGCGAGACCACTGTTGGTATATTAAAGGTGCCTTAAAGTTGTTGCATTTCCCTTTAGCACAGTCGTAAGACATAAACAGTTTATTTATATTTGCATGGGAAAGCTTTAATGCTACTACTCCATGTATCAACAAACCGACTCTATATCCTTATTTGTTTCCCTGAATTCTCACCCCTAGTGTGTGTGTGTGTGTGTGTGTGTGTGTGTGTGTGCATGTTTTCCTTCCCGACACACCTTTTCCGTCCCCTCTTCCTGGCCAACGTGGAGCTTGCACAGGAATTATATTGGTTGATGCTAGTCAGGCAAAGAGTAGCTCTCTTAAAGCCCCCTACCCATTTTATATACACACTGAGCCATTAGTCTCCAGAGCAGATGGCACACTGTATACACACACACACACACACACACACACACAGCATTGTGTTAATGGACGTCCTCTTAAGCACTTAAGGATTGTTCTCAAGCTGGTCTGATTTAAGGGATCGCACCATATCTGATATGTATTGGATTTACCAGGACAAATACACTTACTGGAATGAATGACTGGCCCACTGACCCAGTCAGGTCCAGTAGACTGGAGGATGCGGCTATTGAACTAACCAGGTCGAAAAAGCAAAAGGAGACAAAAGGCTTGGTGTCTGGTGGGGGCTGCCTGAAGAAAATCGGGGGGGATGTAACTTCAAGTGTACTCGGAGTGCGTTAACACACATATCAGATGTGCGATCCCCAATGTCTACAAGAGTGCTTTGTGAGTGTACACACCCTCCTAGTAAAGGTTCATATGTCACCCAGTGGACAATGATAATAACCAGAGGGCCCAAACTGAAACCTTTAAGAAACTTCACTACACCCACTCACACACCCATACGCATACTTTTCTCTAGTATGTCATGTTTCTGAAAAAAATGTGTCTTGGATCGGGGAATCTGAAAACTAAGAAGAAAACAAGTGTCAGAAAAATGAGAGGATGTACAGGTTGCAGATGCGTGGGTGTAAAAGGACGCAACTTTTGAACTGATTCCTCAGGTCTCCATACCGTGCATTTCCTGCTTTGTCACGTTTTAATTATTTTATACACGTCCTGTCAGCCAGACATTTCAGTCAGACCGAAACGTGACACCCCATTTGTCTCTTAATTACAAGCTCAGTGACTGTGCAGCATGCACATCTCCTTCAAACTGGTCCGACTAGCTGGTGCACTTTGTCAGTAACAAGCAGCCGCCAGTTGTGTGTTATTACCTTTAGTAAGTTGCATGAAAGAACTCATTATAGTTGATGACTATCTGTAATGCCTTTGTTTGCCTGCTGTTGTTTCGCATGTAAACCAGGCTGTGAATAATTTCTTTAAAATGTTCTCCGGTCTGGTCACGACTTAATATGAAATTACTGGCACTTCAAAATGAAATGACAGGCCTCTAATCTCTCATAAAGCAACAGACCACTTTGTGATTGTCCCATTAAAAGGAACTCTGTGGATTTCGTTTTGCTCTTTCATAAAGCTGAGGGACTTGCAAGGGACAGATAAAAAAAAACAAAACACAAAAAAAACACTTTTCCCATGATGCATTTCAATAACACCCTTCATGAGACCTTACCTACTTGGTAAAAGTCCACATCTTTTAAATTCTTTCGAACTCCACACCTCTACCTTGAAACACAGACGTTCTAATGACAATTCCTCTGAGCCCAAGCTGAGAACCACAGATAAGACAACTGCGGTGCCCCTAGTGACAAGTTTACTGAGCTTCATTTGTAAAAATTGGTGGAGTGCCTCTTTAAGAATCAGGCAGAGAAAACGTCTTAGTCATATAGTACCAGAAAACAACCACTGTGTAGTAACGCTTTAACACTAAAACATCTACTGTACCTGCAGCTCATAAATGATATAGTTTACATACACATCTGTGCCTTAACATGAAGATATCATCATCGTCAAATATAAATCCAAGCACACTGAATACATTAGATACAGTCATGTATATGTGCTCATAACCACCTAATTCATGTACTGCATATAAAGCAACACGCTACATTACCCATTCAGCATTTATTTACCACTATTTGCACTCTGCACCCCCACACTATTTTATCTTTGTTTACAACTGACACACTTCTTTGACTTGTATATGGACACTGTGCTGTATGCTGTTGCTTGTTATATATATATTTATACAGACATCTATTTCACCTATTTGTATGTACATAATAGTTAAATGTTTATGTTTGCCTATCTTCATTTAGCTTTGCTGTCCTTGTTTTAGTTGCACATCTCTTCTCAAACTTGTTCCTGGATGTGTGAAAGTAAATCCGGAGCAACGAAAAACCAAAAGTCAATGTGTACACATTAACAGACAGATTGACTCCATCAACAGGAAATATATCAACTCCACCCACAAGTCATTTCAGGCCATTCAGCACATAGTTGTTGAGATATTTCAGTCCGGACCAAAGTGATGGACTGGCACTGACATCGACGTTGCCGTCCACAGAGCCACACCGCTGGCATGGCTGAAAAATAGATCCTGGGGTTTGTATGACTGCCAGCTGCGAGCAAGTCTCAGTTTGAAATAATTATAGACTAAATGACTAATCAATTAATCTAAGACACGCTCACTACATTAATCGTTAGTGAAATTGTTGTTTGTTGCAGCTGCTTGATGATGATGCTACATTTATTCATCAAAGAGACCCGCAAAGCAGTTTCCTGCGTCTCTGCTCTCTTTTTTCTGCATGAGTCAGAAGATGACTAACACTGGTTTGGTCTGGTATTACATCAGCTGTTGCACACACATCAAAAAAAAAAACATATGGCGAGAAGAATCTGCTGCATGGCCATTTGGTCACCCAGAATGGAAACTGAATTTCACATCGTCGTCATCATGTTTCTTTTTATACAAACTTACAGGCTAAAAAAAAAAAGGTTCAGCCTCGTTTGAATGACTGGAGCGCTTTGATTATGGAAATCTGTTAAGGTTTGAGTTTAGAAAGATTGAATCAGTGTGGATTTAGTGCAATGATAAGTGCTTTTGTTTGCACAGTTGTGCGCATCCACATGCATGAGTGTAACATTTTCAGATTGGTCATGTGGTGAATTTATAATTGTGATTTCTTTTGTGTATAATAAACAAGTAACCATGGCTTTTTTTTTTTTTTTTAAATGAGGATGTTAGAAGAAAGATAAACAATTGAAGGTCAAACACACCTGTAGAGCAGGAGCACGTGATCACAGGCTGAAAGGTAAAACTACAAAGCTACAAGGTGCTTGAGGTGGACAGCACTGATTATTGATGTACATTTGTGTTGAAACCGTGTTTAACTATTACCTGGACCTAACCAGTCCAGCAAGAATTATATAATACTCAAACAAAAGAGGAACAACCATTTGTATTTGCTACTTCACTGTGTCCTTGTACATAGAAGTTTAAGATGTAATAATATCACATTAACAAAAAATCAAAGTTCTGCATCCTGCAGACTCTCTGTAGGTAGATTGTTGTTACTGGCACTACTTCCCCTCCGGCATCCCTGTTCTGATACTGCTGACACATTTAAGCCTTCGAGGCAGTAAGTGAATAAACAAAGTCATGCATTTGAGCTCTCAGTCATTATTAGATAACAGATTAAGACGTTGTACAGGGATATCAGGGAAAATCTCAATGGAAAAATCAATGGATTGTAGCCATAAGTGGATTTGCCCTCACTGCATCACCTTACAGTCAACAGACTTCACGTTCAGCCACTCAGCTGCTTTTACATTATCTCTTGTTTTATTTGTGGGAATGTTACCAGGAATGCGTGGGCCCTTTAATGTACAAAGTTCATTTTCTTCAGAGGCTTTACTGTTGGGGATTTGTTGCACAGAGCTCAAAGTCTGATTTTAGGATTATACTGTAATGGAAATACAGAATTGTGTAGTGTTTATAGTTTTGTTGCAAATGTTTGTTTCAGCTACAGAAAATGACTGTAATTATTGCAAGTCTTTTTTCTTTTTTTAAGCGGTCACAAACCAAAAAGGTTGAGAACCACTAACCTAGAGTTTTAAGGCGTAATTGCAACATCCCCAGTTCAAGCCGGGCCAGGGACCTTTATTGTAGGTCATTCCCATCAGCTCACTATGTTCACTGTCTAATTAAGTCATCAAATTCCCAGAAACTTGAAATAAAGCAATGTCTGCCTTTTAGCCCATGCAATAGTAAGAAAAATAAGGAAAAAGAGTCATGAAAAATAAACTGTAACTGAAACATATAAATGATTTCTCTCTCATTTCTTTAACTTTCTTCTGATCCCTCAGATTTGTCCCAGGAAGCCCCTAGTTATGTCACATTATGGAAGGGCAACTCTAATGACTTTACCGAAACTTCATGTGTTAAAAGCCGTGTGGAATCTGCCTCAGGTGATGTCACTTGAGTCAGCAGCAGTTGGGTCTGAAGACTACAAGTTTGCAAATGAAAAAAAAAAAAATCTGGGTGTGTGGAGTTAGAAAGACTCACCAGACGCCTGTAGCCCGCTAGCTGCTCGAGGCTACGTTAGCCGGTACTAGCATAGCACATCAGAATCTCCAACTGAACTGTTCGCAGTCAAGCTGGGTTGTGGGTAATGTAGGCGCTGCATTTTTATAAGGAAGCATAATACGAATTTCAGGTTCAGGTTTTAAACATTTCGTCTTTCCTTTCTTTTCAGGCGATGATGACATGCTCACAGTGACCTTTGCCCTCAAAGCCTGACCCCTGATTGGTCAGGGCTTAGAGCCATAAGAGAAGACCACTTCCAGCTACCATGTCTGTCCAGGAAGCATCCCAACAGCCCACATCTCCTCCATCCCTCAAACCTGAGACCAAACAAAGACCAGAGATCCCCCCGAAGCCGCCGACACAAACCAGCTCCCCTCCTCTGGGAGACCGAGGCAGCAGTACGAGAGTCTCTGGTGGGAAAGTCAAGAGGATTGTGAGCAAGTTTAGCAAACAGGACCCTGCATCGAATGAACCAGAGGCGCAACCCACCAATGGCACCTCAAAACTCAAACCAAATAAGCGGTTTAAAAGGCCGCCTACCGTGAAGCCCAAACCGGGGCGCAGCAGTCTGCAGCTTCAGATGCAGGCAGAGCAGGCGCCTCCGCTGCCTCTGAAGAGGAGTCGCCTCCTGCAGAAACAGAAGAGGAGTGTGGGAGGGGAGGAGGGGGACAGCATCAGTGTGGAAGGAGGTCGCTCAGGTACAGTGGATTTTATATTGTCTCTGTCACTGAAGATTTTAAAAATATGCACAGATTAAGGCTGGTGTAGTTACCCCTCGTCATGGGAAGCTGTGTCACATGATTTCTTGGAAATATTCTAAGGCAGCGACATTTAAAGTTACTTATTGCAGCTTTAGGACAAAGACCAAGTGTAAATTAAGCAAGTGCCAGTTTCACAGGCGCCGGAGTGAATATCGTTTTAGATCAAACAGAACGATAAACTTGAAAAAAACACATCATTTTTACATTAGTAGAATTTTTTTATTTGATGCAGAAATGTATGTATGTATGTAAACACATTTACATATGGGTGTCTGGGTGTTTTTTTAAACAGACAGGTGTGGTGATGCTGGCTGATCTGTCTGGTCAGTCATAAACAGGTTCTGTCAGTCACCTGATCCCCTGTACATACACGTTTGTGAGTGTGTGTTTGTGTGTTTGCTTGCAGTAAGAAAAGGTCTTTTCCTTATCACTTTACAGTATCCTCTAGTTATTAAGCAGTCATAAAGTCAAGCACATAAGCATTTGTTAACATGGGACGTTCTTTGTTGTGTCATAGTGATCAACCTGACTCGACAAAAGAGGAACACAAAAATGTGACACTTTATGAGTGGCCTGATTAAATAGTTCTCTCCTCAGTTACACATGATATCACTTCCTTGTTTTGGTTCCCTGTCAGAAACAGAAAGCACTTGTTTAGGCCCCCTTTGTCAATAAATACTATTATAGATAGATACTAAAATAGGTACTTTAAAAGGGAAGATTGTCTTTACTGGTGGTTTAGATTATGAAATAAAAGAAAATAGTGAAAAATGCTGATCACAGTTTCCTAAGCCTAAGGTTATAAATAACTTCAACTATGAATCCAGTATCAGAATAGCTGGCTGATGAACTAACCACTTAAGGCCCTGCTGGTGATATTTGAGCATTTATGAATTTTGAATTAGATTTAATGTGACTGTTAAATGAGCAATAAGATGCCTTTTATCAAAAGTAATGCAGTTAGCTGAAAAAAACATGTCTGAATGGCTAAATCCAGTTTGTGTCTTTATTTAACCTTTATTTTGATAGGTTTTAAAAGCACTCAACCATAGAACTGAAGAAGAAGGCAGCACTGACGCATGTGCTAAATTTTAACATTTAAAAGTAAATAAAAAGAATCTAATTCATTTGGATGTGTTGGACTTTTTGTACTTTGGTTGAACTATATTTTTAAAAACATATCCGTACTGACTGATGTTACTTTTCTTTGCCTTTCATAATCTTACTCGCTGACCTTCATCCTCCTCTATTATTCCTCCACCTCCTTCATTTCCTTTTGTCAATATTGGATTTTTCCCTTGCAATGATCCAAACTTTCCATGAATATTTGAAGACACCACTTACTGGCTGCATAGTGATGAAGTGCTGACTCGACAGTCCAGTGTGTGCCATGATAAAAGCAGATGGAGGAAAAAAAAGGCTCTTAATCTAAATGTCTGGGGATACTCATGTCGGAAAGAGGCGGACAGGAAGCAGCTCATTCACACTGAACAGAAACATAAGAAAATGATGAAAAAAATGTCAGAGAATTTAACAGTGATTTATTTTCTTCCCTTTTCATAAACATTTCAAAGCTGCTAACGTGTGGTGCCTCTTTTTGATGCAGCGCCTGATGGAAAGGAGGTGGAGGTTCAGCTGATTGGAGGAGGTGAAGCAGAGGCGGAGCACAGTCCAGACACCCCTCTCAGCCCCTGCTGCGACCCGAGCTGCAGCTGCGTGTGCCACCTCCAGCGGCCCGGCATGAGGCTGATGTGGGTGCCAGTGGACACAGAAGACGGCGAGCAGAGGGGTGGAGGTGGAGAGGAGGATGAGACTGATGCGGAAGAGCAGAGGGGGGAGAATGGGGAGGATTGGGCGGAGTCTGAGGAGGAGCCAGGAGAGGAGGAGGACAGTGAGGAAGGGGACGAGGTGGACGGGTTTTCTGCGCCTGATGAGAGCGAGAAACGAAAAGTGAGGTTCAGCCAGTCTTTGGATGTTTTGATCGCTGAGGGTCACAGGAGGCGGTCGGACCCAGGGCCTCACAGTGTCCTCGCCTCTCTTGCTGTCACTCGCTCTCACTCCCCCCCTGTTCCCCCCAAACAAGCTAAGTCAACCCCAGTGCACAACGACCCACCCACCAACAATGATGAAGAAAATATTTACGAGGCCACACTTCCAGTGTTTGACCCTGCTCCTAAAAAGACCACAGCTGAGTGTAAGGAGCTGGATATTCCTCTAATCAAGGTGCGCAAACCGGCCCGTCGGGCCAAACTGTCCTCCAGCGCCTCAGACCCCACATCCGAGTTTCAGATGGACAACGAACCCATCTCAAGCCCTCAGGACGAGCCCCCCGCCATCCCGCCGAGGATGCCTCTGATTCAAGAAAGCCGCAGCCTCACGCCGGTGCACCGGGGCGGCATTCCTCTCCCTCAGCCCACCCTGGAGGAGTGGCGAAGCTTACGACCTTCATCACCCGGCAGCTCCACCTCCAGCGGCCTGAGCCCCCAAAGACCCATCACTCCACCACAAACCAGCACCCCCGTGCCTCACAGACCCCCACCTCCACTACCAAAGACAGATCCCCGCAGGCTCAGCAGTGCCTCACTGCAGTCCCTCACACAGATAAAAGGTTTGTGCTGAACAAACAGTAATTTCTTTGCCTGAGATGAGAAAATGAATGATCCACACATTGTTCACTTCTGTGTAATCAAAAGCAATGACACCATTTACTTTTTGCTTTTTAGAAGGAGAAGAGAATGGAGGGAGTGAACGAGAAAAAGAGGACATAGTGGAAGAACTGTGAGTTATAACTCTGGGCTCCTTCTCTGACCCCACACTTCTATTTTTAAAAGGATAAGGCGGACGATTCCGCGGTTGTCAGTTCAACAAATCAACAAATCACATGAAAAGACTAAAACCAGAGATGAACTGATGTGTTGTCAAAATCTGAAATAGCTTTTTCCTCTGAGGACATAGACCAAAACATTTCGTCCAAAAGCCATAAAAACATAGGAATGACCCACACTGATGCACTGTGACATTTCTCTGAACACAGCCACTGTACTTTAATCAATCCTGCTGTGAGAAAAACTCACTAGTGCACCTAATGTGTATTAATCCACAGCTGAAAACAGTCCCCAACATTTCCTTTATTTACTGCTGTTCTGAAGAGTATGGGAGGTAGATGGTATTTAGAGACTAAATGGCACATTGTTGGTTTGGGTATTTTTATGGAATTTTTCATAATAATAAAAATATTGAACTTCACCAGCCGTTCCCTTTAACTTCCCCTTTAAATAACTGTATCATTCACTCTTGTTGTTGACAGTTTGGTTCCGTATCACACTGGTTGATCCTTTTGTCCCATTTCCTTTTACTTCCTGTTTCAGGAATAGCTCCCTAAAGAGGGGGACTTTGTTCAGCTGGGAGTCCCGCCTGCAGGATGGTAAGACTGACACCTGTAACAAACACAACATAAAAAGTAGAATAGTTAGTGTAGTTTGGTAAATTTCACAATGAGCCATTTGTCTGTAATTCAGTGATTTCTTTGCACATTTGGGGAAACTTTTCATCTTCACTCAGTCATTTGCTCTGCACCTTACAGTTGTGAACTTAGTTAATTCTATACCACATACTTATCACACACACTATTGGCTGTATACTACTTGTCATAGTAGTTAGTAGTAAACTAGTAATTCAGTGTACAATTCAGTTTTTTTAACCTCTTTCGTTTTTGTTTCCCTCAGAGCCTCTGTACCAGACGTACCGCGCCTCTGTCATCACCAAGGAGATCCGACGCCAGACAGTTTGCCGTAACGTCAGTAAGACTAGTGCTGATTATGCTATGGACATGACTCCCCGGCGCTCTGGGACTGGGACTGCAATGGGAAATGGACCACCCAGGGGCAGCCCTGTACCCACACCGGGCCAGAGCACTCTGTGGCAGGACCTGCCGGATGTACGAGCCAGTGGAGTGCTGGAGCAGCTCAGCCCTGAACAGTGCAAGTACCAGGAGGTGAGAGATTTGAAGAGAGGAGGGGGCGGCTAATGTTACGAGAGATCCCATAAAGAAAAATCAATGAGGCAAGGAGGAGAGAAATTGGAGATGCAGTATCACATTATAAATCTCAGCTTAAAGTAATAATGTGATGTTTTAATATAAATTAAGGTCCATTCTCCCCCTGTCTGTATCACTCACTGCTGTAACATAATATTGATTCACCCTGTCTGAAGTTCGTGAAAGCTTTTAGAGTCACACTCCTAACTTTCCAACATCAGGGAGGATTTTCCAAAAAAAAAAAAAAAAAAAAAAAAATCATTGTAAGTACAGGCAGTGATGTGTTTTTGTTTCCAGTAGCTGCAGCAGCGCTCTGTTTGGAAAAACTGGGTACCTGGTACATACAACAGCGGCTTCAACAGACCAGAAAATACACATCAGGACATCAAGAGCCGTGCAAATGCTTGTTAACCATCATATGAGCTTGTGTGGACTTTCTTTCAGATTTTTAGATACGAGTCATGTGGAGCAGTTGGTTTCATTTTTTGACAAACCATCAACATTTCCATTCGTAGAAAGAACCTTTCGTTTTTGCTCACAGGCTGGAAAGTCTGTCATATTTTATGTACAGGAAACCTACAGTAAAGTGGGACACATTTTAAGGCTGAAGCTTATATTTGTGTGTTTTCCCTGGCAGAGTATGTTTGAGGTTTTGACATCAGAGGCCTCTTACCTTCGATCCCTGCGAGTCCTGACTGAACATTTCCTGGACAGCCGGGAGCTGGAGGAGACGCTGATCATCAGGGACAAGAAGACCCTCTTCTCCAACATCCTGAAGGTCGAGGAGGTCAGCGAGAGGTGAGAAATGACAGAAGGAAGGATGAGGGCGATAAAGGAAAAAGGAAATAGGGGGGTGATTTATGACTTGAACTGCAAAGAGGTCATTTGGTGCATGTCATTCACCATTTGCTGACTTCAGGCCATGTGGCGGTTAGTTAAAGCATTTTAGGCTTTTGTCTGTCTGGTTCAAAAAGCTGATGCAATGAGATGACACATCGTTAGCCACCGTTTTTTTTAGGTTTGTTGTGAAATCTTTGCTGTCTGGCTCTACAGGTTCTTCAAAGACTTGGAGGAGCGTATATTTGAGGGCCTGGTCTTCCCTGACATCTGTGACATTATCCACTACCACGCCCAGCACAAGTTCCCCGTCTACATCGACTATGTTCGCAACCAGATCTACCAGGAGAAGACCTTCACTACACTCATGTAAGGAAAAGCACTCGGTCCTCTCCATCTGAACCTGCTGCTTTCATCGGATTTAGTTCTGGGTGTGAAGCAAAGATGAGACAGACCTGCAGGAATCAGGAAGTCAAACTGTGCCGTCTTGTTCCACAAGTTACAATTCTCTATAATCTTCGCTTTTTTTCACCAGTTTCAGGTTTCAGAGTTGAATGTTTTTAGCTGAGTCACAGTCCAAGAATTCAGCAAAACCTCATAAATCTCACAGCTTTTTTTCATGTGGCAGGAAAGCTCAACACTAAAGCAGGCACAGATTGTCAGACAGTGAGGCTAAGTTTTTTCCCTGCAGGAGCACGAAAGATGAGGGAAAACAGTGACGTTAAATCAGGTTTTATCCACTAACACCATGTTTCTCCCTCCTTTTCTCTATTCCATAAGAGTAGTAACAGTACAGCTGCATTAGGTGCCAATAATTTGTCCGTATATTCATACTTAACCATTTGCATTCATGTGTGTCCACAGGAAGAACAACGTGCAGTTTGCTGCTGTCATCACTCGTCTGCAGGAGTCGCCTCAGTGCCAGCGGCTGCCCTTCATGTCCTTCTTGCTGCTGCCCTTCCAGCGAATAACACGCATCAAGATGCTCATTGAGGTCGGCAACGTCATGGGACAACTAGATGAATCCTGACAAAATTAAAATTTGATATGGACAAACACAGCCAGGAGGCAGTTAGCTTAGCTTAGCATAAAGGGTGGTAGCACAGGGAACACAGCTAGCCTGGCTCTTTGTGTGACTGTTGTTCACTGATAGTTACAACTGCCTGTTAAACTGTAAGTTGTAATTTTTAACAGGACACAACATGTTAATTATTGAGCTTTAGGGGTAATAACAGTATTTTTTTTAAACTTAAACCAGAGCTCGGCTAGCTTTTTCCCCTGGTTCCAGTCTTTTTGCTAAGCTAGGCTAATTGCCTCTTGGCTCCAGCCTAATACATCATGTAGAGGCACGAGAGTGGTGTCAAATGTCTCACAAATTGTCAAATTATTAAAAGTAATAACATAGTTATACACACATCATTGCTGAGGCTGAAAAACAGCTTAACTCAAAAAGTAAGATTGACTCCAAACTACAGATTTAATCAAAAAGATGACGTTTCAAGTCCTTTTGAACCTTTGCAAGGTAAAAATGACTAAATGATCTGACCGGGATGGAAATGTTTAAATAAATTTGTCGTTTGGAGTCAGTTCGCAACTTTTACCTTTTTACTTTTTTCTTTTCTTGAGAGGAAAAATCTCAAGTCAGTGCCATGGAAATGTGACTGGAGCATGACCAACAATGCAGTTAGCCTTTGCAACCTTTAAATATTTTTTCAGAAGTGACTAAACAAAGCGCCGCAGTACATTTTGTATACGTGACCCTGAGCTATTGAAAGGCAGCAGTCCGAGTTCATCACGGGGTGTTGCTGCGTGGAATGTCCTCATTCCAGCGTAATCTTCCCCGCTCACACTCGTCACTGCCTCTTGACCTGTAAGCAAACACACTTTGTCTCAAGCTTATGGCCTTGTTTGCATCTAGGTGGAAAAAATGCGTCTTGTTGATGCTGCTTGTCCGTTGCAGAAATGGAAAGTTGTTGTTTGTCGTTCCAGAACATCCTGAAGAGAACAAAGGAGGGGACGAAGGAGGAGGAGACCGCCTCCAAGGCTTTGGCTTCTGTGTCTAAGGTAAAAGTCCAGCACCCCTCACCCCCCCTCTGCCTACAGATCCATATAATCAGACTTTTGAGCACCTCACATGCCTCTGGAAATTTGACGTCAGTCATTGTCTCAGTGAAGGATTTCCTATTGAATGAGCTCTGCAGTGACAGTGAGTCATACGTGTCACTGAGGACAATGAGTTTACTCAGAGAGAGTCTGAGGTTTTTCTTTTTTAAAGGGATGAACCTGATACTGTCAGTGAGACACAGCCAGTTTTATATAATCGCAGCTGAGGCGAATATGAGGTTTTTAAATGTGGAAAAGTAATAATTCTCTTGACTGATGAGATGATTAGTTCATCATTTTGTCTCTTTTTCACTCCTTAAATCGCAAAGATCATTGACGAGTGCAACACTCAGGTGGGAAAGATGAGGCAGATGGAGGAGCTGATTCAAATCTCTAAAACGCTGGAGTTTGACAAGCTCAAGGTAAATTCAGGCAACGGTAAATGTGCCCATTATTTTTATCTGGGCTTGTCAGAGCTTGAAAAAAAAAAAAGAGGTTAATGTTGCCACCTTTGCTTCTGTCCTCATCAGGCGATCCCGATCATCTCTCAGACTCGATTTCTGGAGAAGAAAGGAGAGCTGCAGGAAATGTCCAAAGGAGGAACTCTGTTCAACATGAGGGCCAAGTTCACTCCCGTTTACCTCTTCCTCTTCAACGATCTGCTCATCATCGCTGCCAAGAAGGGGTGAGGCACTGACTGGTACTAGTCTTTGAATACTTAAAGATGGCAATGATGCCTTACGCAGCAGGGCCAAGTGATGTCAACATTTCCAGGTCTTGGGTCTTGATACTTTTATCAAGTTGCTTTTGTTTATTCAAAGATATAACATTGATTTTTTAAAAATGTTTTTAATAGATTTAAAGGATAAATGTCTATGTGAAGTAGACTTTGATACAATCCAGTGACATTACTCTAAGATTTTAGCAGAGAAAACCACTGTCTTCATCACGTTGCACACATGAATGTCATTAAAAAGCAGAGTGACAGTAAACCTTGTTGAAGCAGCTGCTGGAAAACAACAGTTATGATCTCACTTCCACCTGCGAGTTATTCTGTAAGCTGAGCTTAGTTACTGGGGCTCTTTCAGAGTTATGCACTTAACATTCAAGATCATAAATTAAGGTTAATCATTAACCTTGTGAACAGTGATGGTATGAACAAGTGATTGGGGGGGGGGTCTGCAGACTCATGCTTGTCTTATATTGACGCCGTAGACGGGAGGTTGCAGGCAGTCTCCTTGGAAGCTCTCCAGCTGTCTCTGCTTTGACAAGCTGTCATTATCCCACTTTAACAATGATGAATGTGACCACGCTCCACAATGAAATCACAACTCTTTAACAGGAGGTGAAATAACTTCCTGCTAGGTTTAACTTCTTTAAACCTAGCAGGAAGTGGTATTTGAGGTGAATTGAGAGTAGATTTCACTGGTGCCTCGTAGACAGCAGTAAAGAAATAAAAACAAACACAACATGCGTATTATTTAAAATGCAACTTAATGTTATACCATTGTAGTTTTAACAGTATTTCCTACTTACAATTCCCATTAACTCCTGATAATACCCAAATAAAATTTACATGAAAACAACTACTTACCTCTGTTTCTTGAACAGCGCGGAGCGTTTTGTGGTTCTCGACCACGCCCATCGCTCTCTGGTGCAGGTGCAGCCGGTAGATGAAGTTGGGAGCAGCAGCGGGCCCTACGAGCACTGCTTCAACCTCACGCTGCTGGAAAACCACCAGGGACGCATGATGGAGCGGCTCTTCAAAGCTCCCTCCCAGTGAGTAGCAAAGAGAGACTGAGTAGGGCTTCACAAGCCATTTTGAGACATGTCACAGATATGAGGCCCCATTTCATTGTTTCTGTCAACAGGTCAGACATGCACAGGTGGATGGCGGCTTTTCCCAACCCCACCAACCCAGACGGAGAGGATGATGAGGTCATTTATGAGGACTGGGGTGAGGAGGCACAAGCATGCACTCAAATATGTGATGCACCTATTTTGCTTCATGCAAAAGTGATTTTATAGCCATAATTTTTTACATTCGTGTGTGTGTGTCAGACTGTCCCCAGGTGCAGTGTGTGGAGCAGTACATTGCCCAGCAGGCAGACGAGCTCACCCTGGAGCCCACTGAGATCGTCAACGTCATCCGCAAAACCAACGAGGGTAAGAACGTGCAGGGAATCCTGGGACAAAGAAAGAGCTGTTCATTTATTTACTTATCAGACTGTCACAGAGACAAGCTGGCCTTTCAAATTTAAAACAAGATCACGTGTAGGATAGTATATATTTTCTCTTTTACAGAACACAAATCTATAGCTGAGCAAAAGTGATATCAATCTCTGAGCAGTACAGACCTGACTCCTATTAAAATAGTCAAATGTAATGACATGATTTTGCATCAATAACATCCCCCCTCCCTTGACTCTGCTTGTTCATACACCCTGATCCTCATAACTGTGTCAATCCTCAACCCTCCACCTTAGCAGTTTATTGATTTGTTTTGACTTTCTTGCATGAACAATACAGAAACCTCCAATCTTCCCCTGTTTGTTCTCCTCCCTCCCCTCTCCTCTCCGACTTCTCCTCTTTCTCGCAGGCTGGTATGAGGGGAGCCGCCTGTCAGACGGTCAGAAGGGCTGGTTCCCCATAGTGAACGTCATCGAGATCACCAACGAGCACGTGAGGAGGCGGAACCTGCGAGAGCGCTACAGGGTCATACAGGCTGCGAGCGCGGTTTGCAACAGCAATGCCCGCAGCGCTAATTAGGGACAAAGGCTCATGGATGTTTACATTTAATCATTTTTAAAAGGACGACAAATGGAAACACTGTACAAAGATTATTCAGAGACTTTTGAGTTGTGTCAGTTTCAAGCAACCAGGATATGAAAGACAAAAGGAGAAGGGCAATAATCATAACTAACCTGCAATCATAACCTTATTTATACTACTGGAGTACGTGTGTGTGTGTGTGTGTGTGTGTGTGTGTGTGTGTGTGTGTGTGTGTGTGTGTGTGTGTGTGTGTGTGTGTGTGTGTGTGTATGGGTGTGCGTGCACTAAAGCAGCTGGGAACTGGAAGTGAATCTTTTATTAATGATGCTCAAAGAAACTTTGTCATGTGTGCATGGTTACATTCAATAACAGAGACCAGCAACATCTGGCATTTCAGCCGAAGAGTTCACCTCTTCTTGTGAGCATGTGGCCCCGCATTAACGTCTCTTCATGTTGGGAATGCTGGGAAACTACCAAACTGAGATGCTAATCATTCTAGCCATAGCTCGACCAGACCGTGCAAATGTCAGACCTGCTGGAAAGAAAAGAGGCGGGTGTTCCCGTAAATTCCTCTTGTGTCACGCATGCTCAAGTTCGGTCCTCTCATTCCTGCCACGCACAACCACCTGGCAAGTGTCACCTGTGATATAAAAGGAAACAATGAAGACTGACGGACTGAAAGATTCAACAGTGTTAACATTTAAAAATTGATCTTTCACACCAGAAGACAAACCTACAGAGAATCATCAGACATCTGAATAAACTCAAAACACAGAACTACACATTGAGACTTCAGTCGTGACCATATCAAGCACAAGAGCTTTGAAAGTGCATGTAACCAGTGGCTGAGCTGTAGCTGTTGGTGACGTCTCAGTAGCTGTGCTGTTGACTAGCTTGTTAGCTTGTGACACTAGCCATTGTGGAATAACACTGTAGCTCCCCCTGCAGCTTGTTGTCAGTGAAGAGTTTGTATTATTTGTGCATAAAGTGTAAATGTACAATATGTTGTACATAATGAGAGAAGAATTCTCTCCTTCAAAACACTAGTAGTGCTTTTAATAAAAACTTTGTGTCTTTTTAGCTAATGTAGGTGTTTGTTTCTAGGTAACAGGCTGGACGGGATCATTTTTACTGAACACTGACAGAAAATAACAAGGTATATGTGCAATATTCAAAGGTAGGCATGAAAATATGGTTTTCATTTTCGTTCAAGTGGGCAAATAAATTTACACCCTGGAAAAATAAAGGCTTTTGAGGTAAATTTACTTTTTTTCTGAGCAACAACTGCAGAAAACAAAGCAAAAAATGCCCAACTAGTATTTTCCATAATGAGGAAGATGTAGTAAAGTCCTTTAAAAAACACACCCAGGGACAAGGAGATCCTTGGGTTTAAGGCCATCACTGCGGGATATCCAAAGGTCCAATGTCTCCAAGGCTGAGGAGTACATGCACAGCGTCCCCCTCCAAATCTGACAGCATCCGTTCCCTCATCTCTGAAAAATCTCCAGAGGCACTTCTGTCCTCAACGGACCTAAAATCCTCATGGATTGGTTCTCTGTTCTCACTGACACAAGTAAACCTGGTGAGGCTAATGTCATTCTGAGCACAATGAGTAGCTTTTAATGTGGATAAAGCCTCTGACTCTTGCTGGGTTTTAGCGCTTATTGGTAAATCCATATTATGCTGGCATGGTGGAGGATCAGAAAGTGTTACTGCTGAGTCCTGGTGGCACGGGCCCCAGATTCTGTCCTCCTGCATGAGACTAAAGCGACTCAAGAGGGTGTCAGCTGCTTCAAGCTCCACAGCCGACCAACTTCTTCCCTGTTGCAGGTGATTCCCCAAACCAGACCTCCTTGGATATTGCACATCACTACAGACGGGCTTGTTTACTTCCTCAGCTGAACTTGAGTCCACAGGTTCAGGGTGAATAAGGAACAGGCAGGGGTTCAAGTCTCCTGGTGGCCCTGCAGCGCTGGGAAAGTCCATGTGTGTAGTGTCAACATTTTGTGTAGGCTGCTGGTGGTGCAGTTTCAGGAGGTTAGTAATGGCCTGGTCCTCCTCCTGGGTGAGCTGGAGAACGGCCCGGTTTGGCTGCACTGGTAAGTGAACGGGGTTCATTCTCCACTTGGGGCAGCCCAGGTCTCTCGTGGGGTGTGGTCCAGGCCTGAATGGGTCTCGACGGTTTGGTGGGGCCAGGCAGGCGGACATAACTGGTGGTGGAGTGTTGAGCTGAAAGCAATCGAAAACCTGATGAGGAGAAATGAGGGTGGTAAAAAGTTTTAATCACAGTGTAAATGACAAAAAAGGACACAAAAGCAGAAGGATGGACAAGAATACAGTCCAGCACCAAATGGCATCAAGCGGTTTCCTTTTTCACCGAAACTTGAACAGTCAACATATAACATAAGTAAACTACACACAGCAGCTTTGCAGCTTCGTTAACTGAATGATTTATACCAAAGGGAGACACAGAAACACAAATAATGCATCATACTTGCTGCGTCTAAGATAAAGTTTGGATTTAATTTGAGTAATGAGTAGATCTCAGTAGGTGTGGATGAGCTCAGAAGTGATTCATGTCAAAAAGAGGGAGACAGCGCAGAAAGTCTTCCCTTCCCCACTAAAACACACTGAACCTGTCAGTTTCTATATCCTAACCACAATTACATAACAAGGCCAAACTACTGTTTTTACCGTTTTATATATTTTAATGAATACAAATTAAATTTGGTGTAACTGTATAAAGCTCTAGCTCCTTTTTTTCTAAACTGAAACAGACGTATGGCTCTAGATCTTGACTATCAAAACAAACTGCCCCCTCCTTTTCCCTTGGTCTCAATTTCCCTCCAGACCCCTGGTTTAGGGTCTTAGCTCTGTCTGACAGGACTGAGCCAATCTTATTAAATGACCTCGTCTGTCTGATCCTCTCCAGAAGCTCTAACCCCCACCTCAACCCACAGAGCACAGAGGCCGGGCTGCCACCAGGGAACTATGTGAGGACCCTCCTCATCAATTACATCACATGATTGGAGAAATTCATGTGACAAATAACTGAAGAGATCAAGAACAATGGTTTAAGGTTATTTATTTGGATTTGAAGGTCAAAGGACCGACTTAACAAACACATCAATGAGTAGTACCATAAAAATAACTGTTATTTGGGGAAAATAAAAGTAAACAACAGGACTTGGTTTGTTGTAGTTTAGATAATGATCCAGACTGATTAAATGTAACAGGACATGTTCTTAAAATGACTGTGACTCTTGACTAAATCAAGATTTAAATTATGCATTTCCAAAACTTCATCACATTTTGGATGGGAAGAAAAATGATGTGTTTCCTGAGCATTATCTAATATCTATGATATAATGAGGTTTATGAACATGTGTTTATTTTGCCTTTCAGGGACTAAATCCCAAAATTGTTGGAGTTTGAATTACTGTATATGGATATCCGTGACATCCAGTTTTGAAAGTGGGTTTATCAACACACTTGGTTACTTACTTACCCCCAAATCACTCACTATGTTGTGGATCCTCCTGCCACAGCTCATGGTGGGGTCAGTGTAGAAGACCTCAGCTGGGATGATGGGGTGGACTGGAGAGAGGAAGACATTGAATTGTGGGTGATGCTGCACAGCTGGATGAGGCTTGGACCCAGATGTGGGGGACTGACTCACCTGTTTGGTTGTAAGAGTGCGTGTGATGGTGTGCAAAGCCTGCAGCCATGTAGAGAGGCAGGAAGGAGGGGTGGTGCAGGGTCCTGGTGGAGAGAGAGGGCAGGACTGGCTGCCTGGGTCTCTGTTTGAGGTGAAACATGAAAATCAGTCAGCTAATAAACTCCCCAACACCGTTTACAGTCTGCTTTGCTGACAGCCATTGTTTCCAAAGTACATTTTGGGCCAAGAAACGAAAGTGATAGAAAACTCACGGCTAAATGTCCTCCACTGCAGCTCATGGTTGACTTTTCTGTTCAATGTTGAGGCTCGAAGAGAGTCAGTGGCGACGTTTACCTCACGTCGGCGTCAAAATGAGGAAAAAAGAAAAGTAAAATCAAAAATAAACACTTGGTTGTAGCCGCTACCTGGTGGAGGAACATGGCGACTAGCGCCCCCTGCAGGTCGACTCAAGAGACCCCGTTCATGTCACTGCACCACTAATATATATTCATGAGTCAGATATTAATCTCAGACATGTTTGAGGATAATGTCTGCTTTGAATAATAATATAATGCTTTGCCTCCTTAAAAATGATAAATTACTTGGTTTGAAATTCTTAAAATGTCATTTACACCTATGAATATTATTTTTCCATTTTAAAAAGTTCAACTATTGGACACAAGATGTCAAAGTAAAAGGTCCTCACATGGACAAAAACAGGGGACACACCATGACTCTTAAGTTACAGTAATCTTAGACTCGCTTTAACCAAAAATCAAGCCTGTCTTTTCAACAACAATAGTCCTCACAATTTTAGTCATCTCCACATTTAACAACTCCCTGTTCCTTTACCATTTGTCTGTAGTACACGTTGACAAATCAATAAAGACAAACAAACACTTAAGAAACAGCTTTATTAAATGATGTTTTTTTCTATAAAAATCAAACATTCTTCATATTTCAACAGCGCTCACTTTGGTTTGCAAGGTTCCCTCAGCTCCTGTGAAGAAATTACAAAATTTAAACGATTTAGGAGGTAAGGTCTTTAACTTTAAAAGTTCTCACCTTTTCTCATGCCATTAAAATTCGGAACCCTAGTAACCCTGATGTAGCGGACAGGGGGGCGGACAGAGGGCAGGAAAGCTATAGGTGGTCTGGTTGGTCTTTTGGTAGCAGGTGTGGTTTGAAGCGCTGTCGTAGGCTTGATGGTGGGGATCTGTGGATCTACAGTGTAGGAAACAAGCAAATGCTCAGAAAGCGAAGGAGATGAGTGATAACTGGTCATGTCCTGCAGGTGAACTGCCCACACTACCTGCTGTGGACCGCGCATTATGGACGATGCTGCCACTGCCAACTGTATCGGACTCAAACCTGTGCACTGAGAAGAGGCGATGGAGACCAGCCAGGGGATATGTACACTGCACTGTTATCCTGTAGGACAAGGACTAATTTACTGGCCTGGATGTGTTGGAGAAACACTTTACACTACAACAGTAGTGTGAGGGTGATACTCACTTCTCAGTAGTATCTTCAGAGGCTGCCTTGCTCACACTGAGGTACTTCTTGCTGTAGGAAATCTCATTTTGATAGGTCACATTTTCCTTGCCAAGCTAAAAATGCAATTTTATTTAAAGGCCATTTACTATTGACTTCAGCATAGTTACTTGGCAATCATTTACCTTGTTGCAGAGTCAACAGGCAGGATAAATATGTTGCCAGAGACAAGCATTATTGGTTAAATAGGCATCAGCACTACCTTGACTATGGCTCCACAGCTGTTGAGAGGGAAAGAGAAGAGAGCTCTGGTGTCATCTGCTTCTTTGGGTCCACAGTATTTGTCTATGAGGTTGGTTCTAGCAGGGATCCCTCCACTTGGCATGGCCAGAGACAAGTCAGCCACCACAGTCATCCTCCCATCAGTCGAACACACTGCAGAGAGGTGATTAAAACTTGTCAACTACATGTCAAGTCTACAAACCACTCACAGTAAAGAAAAGGATGTTCTTTCTTACTGATGAGTTCAGAAGTAGTGAACAAACAAGTCTTGACAGTTGAACTCTGAACCTCTGAGGTTTCATGATCCCTCACGAGGATCTCAAAAGTACCAAGGAATCCCTTCAGAGAAATGTCCTGCAAATCACAGGTTGGTTATTTCTTTCCATGTTCAAACGACAGGCAGCTTCAGCATCAATGACACAAGAGTCTATGCTGAAGTCATTTTCCTCTTCCTACCTTGTATTCATATCCATGAGTGTAGAGCGGCACGTCGAGCAGCAGACTCTGGCTGTCATTGCTCATGATGTAGCCGTGCTGAGCTGCCAGCTCTGACGTCAGCAGGTCTGAGCCGATACTGATGTACCACAGGTAGTCAAAAGGCCGGCGGTCCAGTTTGAAGCTGATGCCAGACTCAGAACAGATGGCGTCAAAGACCGGAGGAGCTGTTAGATACAAGACAATGGGTTGCTCTGCTCAATGCTTATACAAATAAGATGAGACAAGTTCTAAAATGAGTGACTTACAGACATCTGTGAACAATGCAGTGACAGTTGTGAAGTGGTAAAAAGGTTCATTTTCCGGCAGAACAGTTAATGTGTAATTGATGTCCAGCCTGTACTGAAGAACTGCATCTGCTTTAGAGAACTAGAACACAGAATATACATAATTACTGACCTCATGTGGTCAACAGTATACTACAAAAAGTATGAATCAACCGGCCATAATCAAATACCTTTACCTGCTGTATGACAACAGGGTCATCAAGAGGAACCTTCAGAGTGTAGCCATGGGTGTTGTTGGGATGAACAACTTTTGTCATTGTGTGCATGCTTGCGTTTGTAAATGGAATTGTAAAGTCTTGTCCATTCAGCTGAACAGCAGCCAGCTCCACGTCCTCAGGGATGTTGCCGAGGTAGACAGTGAACAGTCGTTCTTCAAGCACCGTTTGGTTAGCAGTGAAAACAGGGCAGGGCAGCAGAGGAGTGGCCAGTTTCCTATGAAATCTGAGCCTGGTCTCTACCTGATCTTCATCCACCAAGATTTGCTCCAAGTACAGATTAAAGATGTAAAACTCGAAGAGGTCATCAGTCACAGTGCTCTGTAGGATACATTAGATTTGTAATTAGATTAAATATGCCATTTCACAGATGCATTTCAAACCTGCTGTCAATGCAGGTTTACTCTAGTTTGAAAGTCCATCTACTTTCCAGTGACCAGGGGTTAGTTCATTTAGACTGCCAAGGCTGGTGTGCATTTTCCCCTCAAAGACACCAACTTATGTCAGTGTTTTCTGACCTTTCTGTATCCTCCTTCAGCGTTACAGGGGATGCTGATCTGGACTGTGGTGTTGTCCTTCTCCACAATGTAGCCTCTCTCCTCTGCAACTGGCTGCTCCACAAGTTCACCATCCACACCGATGTTGACCTGCGTATCCTGCAGACCAGACACCAGCGGGTGCAGCGCCTCGGGAGTCTCCCACATCATGTATCCATTATCATATGATCCTTCATCTGTGGATTTTACACCAAGTACAGCTTTGTGTGTCAAGGGAAAAGAAAAAAATAACAATAATAATAATAATAATAATAATAATAATAATAATAATAATAATAATAAAGCAGCCACAACATAAAACGGTTGTAATACTGACGCATGGAGCAAGCAGCCACCAGGTCAACCATGAGGACCACCCAGCTTTGTCTGGAGAACAGAGTTGCATGGACCACCTCTACTAGAACACCATTCACCTGGAGAGAGACTCAAATCAAAACCTGCTCCGGACTAAATGCTTTACAAGACTGACTACATGCATCAGCCATTTACCTCAGTGCTGAATGAGTCAGGTTGTCCATACGGTGTACGAAATACAAGCCTCCCGTTCGTCAGGTCAAACACGTAGCCCCTCTTACGAGCCTCAGAGAGGGTCAGGGGCATCAGCTGCTCCTCTGCTCTCTGAAACATCACCTGCCAGTCTGAAGTAGTGGAGCTGTGTGCCTGGAAAGACAACACAATAAAGGGGCTGCAAGAGGGGACGAATTCAACACCAGTGATATTCAACTGAATTGAAACATACAGGTTTAACAGCATCCCAGTCCTCTTTCTTAGTTCCAGATGGACATGGGACCTCACTCCTCACAGACACCTATAGAGAAGTCATAATTAGTTAACATCTTAATCTATTTTATAAGTAAAATAATCCAAGATGTAACCATGCTTACTTCCATGTAGTTCTCCTCACAGGTAACTTCTCTGGGAGACCAGGGGAGAGAGGGAGAACAGGTTTTGTTCAAGGCAAAGGTGACCTCCTTTTCTTCATGGTTTGTAATCAGGTTGAAGTTGAATGTGAACACTTCATCATCCTGAAAGAAACAGAAGACTTTATTCCCTTTGGGCCATAGAAGGCCTGTAAATTGTGTGTGAGAGTGTGTATGTGTTTGTTCGCACATACTTTGTTGCCAGTGTGACAGCTGAAGTAAGAGGCTCGGAGCTCCACATGGCCCCATAGGGGGAAAACACTGACACTGTAGCCACACTTTGCTGCATACTGCTCAGTGATGGGGTACAAGCCTGTTCCCTCTGAAAGAACATTCGTACAAACCATTAATGGTGCCCAATATTTACTCTGAATCTCTTCTTGTACAGTTAGAACAGAAATTAGGACTGAAACAGCTGAAGCTAAAATCTTATTAATTCAACAGCTTCAGATTATCACAGGTGATTTAATTTGTTACACTTCTCATTTAATGGGTGCTAGTGAGGGGCATCATTTAAATAATTATTTGTGGCAGATGCTATGCTGTGCAGGACTCACCAACAGCCTCAAAGCGAGGTTCCTCTCCAGTGAAGGAGAGGTCAACAGCTATCATGAAGTAACGATCACGACACTCCATATGAAGAACTCCTGTATGAACAAACAAGTTGAGATCTCAGTAATGATCACCTACTAATTCTTTTTAGCCAATAAGTAAACATTTATTTACCATCAGGAATGTAATCAGATTTTGCAGGTGAGCACACAGACAGGAGTAAGGCCACACTGCAAGACAAAAACATATCAATTGCATGCAAAAATGCCAGCAGGAATGATGCATAATAGCCTGTTAAGTTGCCAGAAAAACAACGCACCCAAGGCAAAATTCAAAAGCCATAGCCACTGACGGTGTTGGCAGTGTCTAAAGCCAGCCTAGCAGCTAGCAAACTACACCTGCTAACCGACACAAGCTAAGGTGAACCACTTGCTTGATATCCTGGCCACACTGGCACCATGTGTTGTGGTCTCCTTGACCAGCTTTTATAAGTTAATTTTTCAAACCATGAGGTTGGAAAGGAGGTCAACTCCGACCTCATCAGGTGCAGATGATTGAAAGCTTTGATTGCTAACGAGCTACACATGTGGCTGTAGCTCCTGAGAGCCTCTGGTTGGTCAGGGGAACTAACTGTCTTATAAAAGCTGGTACAGGAGACCTCACCACATGGTGTCTGTGTGACCAGGATATATCAAGCAAGTGGTTCACTTTAGTTTGTGTTGGTTAGCAGGTGTAGTTTGCTAGCAGCTAGGCTAGCTTTAGACACTGCAAACACATTAGTGACTATGGCTTTTGGATGCTGCTTAGGGTAAGGTGTTTTAATGGTAATTCAGAAGCAGTTTGCTGCCATTGATGCACCTTTATTGCTTGTGATTGATGCATGGTTTTGTTTTGTAGTTTAGCCTTGCTCCTGTCTGTGTGGTCAACTACAAACTGTGATAACATTCCCGATGGTAAGAATTAAAATCTGCAGAAACACCAGTCTGCAACCATTAGCACAGTAAGAACTAACTTTATCCGTACAGGAGTTCTTCATATGGAGTGTCGTGATCGTTTCCTCATGATAGCTGTTGACCTCTCCTTCACTGGGAATGAACCTCACTTTGAGGCTGTTGGTGAGTGCTGCACAGCTTCAGTACCACCTACAGCAGGGGTCAACAACCATGTGCCATGGGTGGAGTAAGAGTATGGTAATTTAACCTCCAACCAAAGCTTCCCAATACACTGACTTGGCAGGCAGGCTCCTGGGGAAGAGTTTAAAGTAAACACTCTTGAGCTCCACTGAATCTTTCACCCCATTTCTTTAGGCAGTTCTCAAAACTGAGCTGTTTCAGATTCAGCTTTATTATAATGCACTAAACTGCATCCAAACTATTTCACAGGAATAACTGGTACAAGAATAGAGTTTGAAGATTGGGACCGTTTGAGCCTCAGACTAATGTGATTATCTTCCAGATGGAACAGGCGTGTACCCCATCACTGAGCAGTATGCTGCCGAGTGTGGCTACACTGTCAGTGTTCTCCCTTTACGGGGCCAAGTGGAGCTCCGAGCCTCTTACTTCAGCTGTCACACTGACAACAAAGTACGTACAAATGGCCTCTATCCACACAAACTGCATTACTCTACACACAGAATAGGTATGACCTACTTTACATCTTGAGTTCCAATCCTGTCAACCTGGCGTTTTAATACAATGCCATATTCTTCTGGGCCTTTCAGGATGATGAAGTGTTCACATTCAATTTCAAACTGATTGCAAGCCATGAAGAAAAGGAGGTCACCTATACCTTGAACAAAACCTGTTCTCCCTCTCTCCCCTGGTCTCCCAGAGAAGTTACCTGTGAGGAGAACTACGTGGAAGTAAGCATGGTTACATCTTTATAACAGAGGACTGTTTGCGCTGCTTGCTAACCCTGATTTCTCTGTAGGTGTCTGTGAGGAGTGACGTGGCCTGTCCAACTGGGACAAAGAGAGACGACTGGGATGCTGCTGTCCAAACTGTATGCTGTCTTTGCTTTCTGGGAAATGTGTGGATTAACCATTTACAGTACCTGTTTTTAAATAGTCTACTTCCAATTCTTTTTCCAGTCATATACTTCAGCCACCTCAGATTGGCAGGTGATGTTCCAGAGGGTGGAGCAGGGGTTGATGCCCATGAACCTCTCTGAAGCTCATACCAAGGGCTATGTGTTTGACCTGACGGATGGGAGGCTTGTTTTTCGTACCCCGTATGGACAACCTGACTCATTCAGCACTGAGGTAAAAAAGCTGATGCATATAGTCAGTCTTGTAAAGCATTTAGTCCAGAGCAGGTTTTGATTTGAGTCTCTCTCCAGGTGAATGGTGTTCTAGTAGAGGTGGTCCATGCAACTCTGTTCTCCAGACAAAGCTGGGTGGTCCTCATGGTTGACCTGGTGGCTGCTTGCTCCATGCGTCAGTATTACAATCGTTCTATGCTGTGGCTGCTTTATATTCTTTTGCCTTGATGCACAAAGCTTTACTTGGTGTAAAATCCACAGATGAAGGATCATATGATGACAATGGATACATGATGTGGGAGACTCCTGAGGTGCTGCACCCGCTGGTGTCTGGTCTATATGGTCTGCAGGATACGCAGGTCAACATCGGTGTGGATGGTGAACTTGTGGAGCAGCCAGTTGCAGAGGAGAGAGGCTACATTGTGGAGAAGCACAGCAGCACAGTGCAGATCAGCATACCCTATAACGCTGAGGGAGGATACAGGAAGGTCAGACAAAAGGATGCATAAATGTTATGGACTATTTACAGTATTCATTTAGACATGACAGCATTTCTTGAAACTTGATATTTTGCAGAGCTTTGTGACCGATGACCTGTACGAGTACTACATCTTTCATCTCTACTTGGAGCAACTCTCGGTGGATGAGGATCATATTGACACCAGACTTCGCTTCCACAGGACACTTGCCACTCCTCTGCTGCCGTGCCCTGTTTTTACTGAAAACAGTAAGTTTCCCATCAAACCTCTTTGCCTGTATTGAACCAACCATAATCTGACTGGCTTTTTATTTCAGGAACAGTTCATGAGGAACATGTGTTCACCATCTACCTGGGAGATGTCCCTGAAGATGTTGAATTAGTTGCTGTTCAGTTGAATGGACACACATGTACAGTGCCATTTACAAATACAAGCATCCACACCATCACAAAAGTTGTTCATCCCAACAACACCCATGGCTACACTCTGAAGGTGCCTTTTGACGACCCTCTTGTCATACAGCAGGTAAAGGTCTTTTCAGTGAGTGACTTCTTTACATGTCAGGCTGCTTTATTGATCCAGCTTGATCAGTCAATTTATATTCTGTCTCCTAGTTCTCCAAAGAAGATGCAGCTATGCAGCACAGGCTGGACATCAACTACACACTCTCAGTTCTGCCTGAAAATGAGCCTCATCACCACCTGACATCAGTCATGGCACTAACAGATGTCTGTAAGTCACTAACCTTGTATTTAGACAGACTCAACACCAGTGTTGAGTAGTTATTCATTTATTATATTGTATCTAACAGCTCCTCCGGTCTTTGACGCCATCTGTTCTGAGTCTGGCATCAGCTTCAAACTGGACCGCCGGCCTTTTGACTACCTGTGGTACATCAGTATCGGCTCAGACCTGCTGACATCAGAGCTGGCAGCTCAGCACGGCTACATCATGAGCAATGACAGCCAGAGTCTGCTGCTCGACGTGCCGCTCTACACTCATGGATATGAATACAAGGTAGGAAGAGGAAAATGACTTCAGCATAGACTCTTGTGTCATTGATGCTGAAGCTGCCTGTCGTTTGAACATGGAAAGAAATAACCAACCTGTGATTTGCAGGACATTTCTCTGAAGGGATTCCTTGGTACTTTTGAGATCCTCGTGAGGGATCATGAAACCTCAGAGGTTCAGAGTTCAACTGTCAAGACTTGTTCGTTCACTACTTCTGAACTCATCAGTAAGAAAGAACATCCTTTTCTTTACTGTGAGTGGTTTGTGGACTTCACATGTAGTTGACAAGTTTTAATCACCTCTCTGCAGTGTGTTCGACTGATGGGAGGATGACTGTGGTGGCTGACTTGTCTCTGGCCATGCCAAGTGGAGGGGTCCCTGCTAGAACCAACCTCATAGACAAATACTGTGGACCCAAAGAAGCAGACGACACCAGAGCTCTCTTCTCGTTCCCTCTCAACAGCTGTGGATCCATAGTCAAGGTAGCGCTGCTTACTGTACACATAAGGTGCTGTTGCAAACTTAATCCTCAAATTACATTTATCTGTGGGAACATGTGCCTGCACCCAAATATAATTGCTTTGTTTTTCCAGCTCGGCAAGGGGTATGTGACCTATGAAAATGAGATTTTCCTCAGCAGGAAATGGCGAACTCAGAAAAATCCAACAGATTCCAGCAATGAGTCTGACAGGTGTAAATCTTCAACATCTAATTCTTTGGGTCGGGTCATTTACCCCTCACTCAACTACTCATGGTGACTAAACTTATCTGTCTTGTCTTCCAGGGTTATAATGCAGTGCACGTATCCTCTGGCTGGCCTCTATCGTCTCTTCTCGGTGTACAGGTTTGAGTCTGACACAGTTGGTGTTGGCAGCATCGTACATTCTGCACACTCCACTGAAGGTAGGCGACTCGCTGGTCAGACTGCATCAATCGTATCACTCAGCATCTTGCTTGCTGACAATTTGTTTGGTCATCATACTCTAGATGTACAGCGTCCCACCATCAAACCCACTACGGTGCTTCAAAGTCCTGTGCCTGCTACCAGACGTACCCCCAGACCTGGTTACCACCCTCCTGCTCAGCATATCAAAGTCTCCAGCTATCTGAAGAAGCTCTCAAAGAAAGGTCAGTACTTGATAAATTAAAGGTGCTCAAATTTTAACACTAACACATTGTTTAAATCTTTATTTCTCTTCACAGGAGCTAAAGGATCTTCACAAATCAAACTCAATGCTGCCATATTTTGAAGGAATGTGACTCTTTATATTTTTAATGTAAATCTCATTAAACTGGTGTCTTAAATGCTGAGCCTTGTCTTTGGAGACTTGAACCAGCACTACTTTAGCTGATAATGACCCAAATAAAATGGGAAGGAATGTTGACCTCTATTTTCAATTATAACAACTCAACTTGGTGCAAGTTCAACCAACATGTTGCTATGGCTTTAAAATGCATGATTCTTGAGCCATCTCATTGAATGTACACAGGTTCAATGTACCAGAAGTCTTATGTTTAGCCACATAATTGCTGCCTGAATTGCTGGTGCATGGTCACAAGTGTCTTTGGACAGCAACTTGTCCTTCAACCTACACAGTACACTATCCTCCAAACATGTCTTACACTCGGCCATCACATTAGTGACTGAGTTCTGGCATTTATGTAGACTCTAGTACATACATTGACTCTACTACATTGAGGTAGGGTCATTTGATGCACAAGCATTTCCTGACATTTTGGCAGGACAGATCCAAGAAGACAGCAAGGATAATTAAGTCACGTGCCTTCCAGGAGTTTAACGCCAGTCTGTAAAATGTTTTTTCTTTAAATCTTTCATAACCAGGGTAAACTATAACCTGGCACAGTTCAGAAATGTCTGGAACATTTCTGAACTGGAACATTGAACACAGGTTCAATGTAGCAGGTCTTATGTTTAGCCACATAATTGCTGCCTGAATTGCTGGTGCATGGTCACAAGTGTCTTTGGACAGCAACTCCTCCAACCTACTCAGTATACACTATTGTCCAAGCCTTTCTCACACTGCCACCACATTTGTGATATCAGCGTTCTAGCATTTGTTGACTTTTTCTAGGACTGGGCCCATTTGTGTTTTCAACATAAACAAGACCTGGTTAAAATCCTCCTGCTCAGCATATAAAAGTATAAACTATCTGAAGCATCTCTGAAAAATTAGCTGCTTACTTGAAACTTGGTCAAATGTGAACTTTTTTTTTTGGTCTTGAATTCTGTTCACAGGGGTGAGAGGATTTAATGTATTTGAAATGGGAATCCAATAAAGCTTGTCTTTAAAAAAAAAAAAAAAAAAAAAAAAAAAAAAAAAAAAATGCTCCTGACTTGGACATGGAGAGTGGAACCATCCTGACTCTTGTGGCGACCCACATGAGAAGGTTGAGTAGCTCCCCCCTCTTCAATGAAACTTCATTGGGTTGTATCAACTCACTTCAGTGCATGTTCATAGAGCATCTCTACTGAAGTACACACAAGCTGGGTAACTGCACAAAGTATGTTATTATGCCCTTAGCAACTGATACTTAATGTTGAAATGAACCTGTACAGTGTATGAAGCCGGGACTAGAACTTATTCTGATTACTTTGAGCCCTGGATATCTGAATCATGTTGTTTAACCTGCAAGGTGTGTATAAAGTTCTTTCTGCAGCCAACAATATAACCAAGACAATTCATAAAACCACCCAGACATTTCTGAACTGTGCCAGGTTATAGTTTACCCTGGTTATGAAAGATTTAAAGAAAAAACATTTTACAGACTGGTGTTAAACTCCTGGAAGGCACGTGACTTAATTATCCTTGCTGTCCTCTTGGATCTGTCCTGCCAAAATGTCAGGAAATGCTTGTGCATCAAATGACCCTACCTCAATGTAGTAGAGTCAATGTACTAGAGTCTACATAAATGCCAGAACTCAGTCACTAATGTGATGGCAGAGTGTAAGACATGTTTGGAGGATAGTGTACTGTGTAGGTTGAAGGACAAGTTGCTGTCCAAAGAACACTTGTGACCATGCACCAGCAATTCAGGCAGCAATTATGTGGCTAAACATAAGACTTCTGGTACATTGAACCTGTGTACATTCAATGAGATGAGGTGGCTCAAGAATCATGCATTTTAAAGCCATAGCAACATGTTGGTTGAATTTGCACCAAGTTGAGTTGTTATAATTGAAAATAGAGGTCAACACTCCTTCCCATTTTATTTGGGTCATTATCAGCTAAAGTAGTGCTGGTTCAAGTCTCCAAAGACAAGGCTCAGCATTTTTAAGACACCAGTTTAATGAGATTTACATTAAAAATATAAAGAGTCACATTCCTTCAAAATATGGCAGCATTGAGTTTGATTTGTGAAGATCCTTTAGCTCCTGTGAAGAGAAATAAAGATTTAAACAATGTGTTGGTGTTAAAATTTGAGCACCTTTAATTTATCAAGTACTGACCTTTCTTTGAGAGCTTCTTCAGATAGCTGGAGACTTTGATATGCTGAGCAGGAGGGTGGTAACCAGGTCTGGGGGTACGTCTGGTAGCAGGCACAGGACTATGAAGCACCGTAGTGGGTTTGATGGTGGGACGCTGTACATCTAGAGTATGATGACCAAACAAATTGTCAGCAAGCAAGATGCTGAGTGATACGATTGATGCAGTCTGACCAGCGAGTCGCCTACCTTCAGTGGAGTGTGCAGAATGTACGATGCTGCCAACACCAACTGTGTCAGACTCAAACCTGTACACCGAGAAGAGACGATAGAGGCCAGCCAGAGGATACGTGCACTGCATTATAACCCTGGAAGACAAGACAGATAAGTTTAGTCACCATGAGTAGTTGAGTGAGGGGTAAATGACCCGACCCAAAGAATTAGATGTTGAAGATTTACACCTGTCAGACTCATTGCTGGAATCTGATGGATTTTTCTGAGTTCGCCATTTCCTGCTGAGGAAAATCTCATTTTCATACGTCACATACCCCTTGCCGAGCTGGAAAAACAAAGCAATTATATTTGGGTGCAGGCACATGTTCCCACAGATAAATGTAATTTGAGGATTAAGTTTGCAACAGCACCTTATGTGTACAGTAAGCAGCGCTACCTTGACTATGGATCCACAGCTGTTGAGAGGGAACGAGAAGAGAGCTCTGGTGTCGTCTGCTTCTTTGGGTCCACAGTATTTGTCTATGAGGTTGGTTCTAGCAGGGACCCCTCCACTTGGCATGGCCAGAGACAAGTCAGCCACCACAGTCATCCTCCCATCAGTCGAACACACTGCAGAGAGGTAGTTAAAACTTGTCAACTACATGTCAAGTCCACAAACCACTCACAGTAAAGAAAAGGATGTTCTTACTGATGAGTTCAGAAGTAGTGAACGAACAAGTCTTGACAGTTGAACTCTGAACCTCTGAGGTTTCATGATCCCTCACGAGGATCTCAAAAGTACCAAGGAATCCCTTCAGAGAAATGTCCTGCAAATCACAGGTTGGTTATTTCTTTCCATGTTCAAACGACAGGCAGCTACAGCATCAATGACACAAGAGTCTATGCTGAAGTCATTTTCCTCTTCCTACCTTGTATTCATATCCATGAGTGTAGAGCGGCACGTCGAGCAGCAGACTCTGGCTGTCATTGCTCATGATGTAGCCGTGCTGAGCTGCCAGCTCTGATGTCAGCAGGTCTGAGCCGATACTGATGTACCACAGGTAGTCAAAAGGCCGGCGGTCCAGTTTGAAGCTGATGCCAGACTCAGAACAGATGGCGTCAAAGACCGGAGGAGCTGTTAGATACAATATAATAAATGAATAACTACTCAACACTGGTGTTGAGTCTGTCTAAATACAAGGTTAGTGACTTACAGACATCTGTTAGTGCCATGACTGATGTCAGGTGGTGATGAGGCTCATTTTCAGGCAGAACTGAGAGTGTGTAGTTGATGTCCAGCCTGTGCTGCATAGCTGCATCTTCTTTGGAGAACTAGGAGACAGAATATAAATTGACTGATCAAGCTGGATCAATAAAGCAGCCTGACATGTAAAGAAGTCACTCACTGAAAAGACCTTTACCTGCTGTATGACAAGAGGGTCGTCAAAAGGCACCTTCAGAGTGTAGCCATGGGTGTTGTTGGGATGAACAACTTTTGTGATGGTGTGGATGCTTGTATTTGTAAATGGCACTGTACATGTGTGTCCATTCAACTGAACAGCAACTAATTCAACATCTTCAGGGACATCTCCCAGGTAGATGGTGAACACATGTTCCTCATGAACCGTTCCTGAAATAAAAAGCCAGTCAGATTATGGTTGGTTCAATACAGGCAAAGAGGTTTGATGGGAAACTTACTGTTTTCAGTAAAAACAGGGCACGGCAGCAGAGGAGTGGCAAGTGTCCTGTGGAAGCGAAGTCTGGTGTCAATATGATCCTCATCCACCGAGAGTTGCTCCAAGTAGAGATGAAAGATGTAGTACTCGTACAGGTCATCGGTCACAAAGCTCTGCAAAATATCAAGTTTCAAGAAATGCTGTCATGTCTAAATGAATACTGTAAATAGTCCATAACATTTATGCATCCTTTTGTCTGACCTTCCTGTATCCTCCCTCAGCGTTATAGGGGATGCTGATCTGCACTGTGCTGCTGTGCTTCTCCACAATGTAGCCTCTCTCCTCTGCAACTGGCTGCTCCACAAGTTCACCATCCACACCGATGTTGACCTGCGTATCCTGCAGACCAGACACCAGCGGGTGCAGCGCCTCGGGAGTCTCCCACATCATGTATCCATTGTCATCATATGATCCTTCATCTGTGGATTTTACACCAAGTAAAGCTTTGTGCATCAAGGCAAAAGAAAATAAAGCAGCTACAGCATAAAACGGTTGTAATACTGACGCATGGAGCAAGCAGCCACCAGGTCAACCATGAGGACCACCCAGCTTTGTCTGGAGAACAGAGTTGCATGGACCACCTCTACTAGAACACCATTCACCTGGAGAGAGACTCAAATCAAAACCTGCTCCGGACTAAATGCTTTACGAGATAGACTTTGCATGTTCCCTTTGCAGTAAAAATGCAGTTATGGGAATTTGAAATACCATGGACAACCTATACAGCAAATACTGCCATGGTTTACCTCAGTGCTGAGTGAGTCAGGTTGTCCATACGGGGTACGAAAAACAAGCCTTCTGTCTGTCATGTCAAACACGTAGCCCTGCTTACGAGCTTCAGAGAGGGTCATGGGCGGCAACTGCTCCTCTGCTCTCTGAAACATCACCTGCCAGTCTGAAGTGGCTGAGGAATGGGCCTAGAGACATAACAAAAAAAAAAAAAAAAAAAAAAGTTGCACTTATTCAGGAACACAACTATACATCAGGAATCAACGTAATATTCAACAGTTCTCATGTTGACACGTACAGGCTTTAGAGCAGCATTCCAGTCCTCTGTCTTTGTCTCAGACGGACAGGTGACTTCACTCCTCACAGACACCTGAACACAAACCAAGATTAGCAAGCAGCTGAAACTGAACTTATTTCAAGATGTAACCATGCTTACTTCCATGTAGTTCTCCTCACAGGTAACTTCTCTGGGAAACCAGGGGAGAGAGGGAGAACAGGTCTTGTTCAAGGCAAAGGTGACCTCCTTTTCTTCATGGTTTGTAATCAGGTTGAAGTTAAATGTGAACACTTTGTCATCCTGAGAGACCCAGAAGAAAATAATCACAGCTGTGATCACTGTTGGCTGCGTCCTGCAGAACTTTATCCTTCCCTGATATGCCACAACTACTCTGTACAGTAAGCTAGTTTGTGTGGCTCAAACATAGAAAAACTGTTTTATATGCTATATTTACATACTTTGTTGTCAGTGTGACAGCTGAAGTAAGAGGCTCGGAGCTCCACTTGGCCCCGTAAAGGGAGAACACTGACAGTGTAGCCACACTCGGCAGCATACTGCTCAGTGATGGGGTACACGCCTGTTCCATCTGGAAGATAATCACATTGGTTTAAGCCTCAAACTGTTCCTGTACTATCCCATAATGAACTTCATTTTCAGGCCACACTGGGCAACTTCATTGATTTAATGCTTGAGCTCATGAGTGCCAGTTTATAAAGAAGCTGTGCAGCACTCACCAACAGCCTCAAAGTGAGGTTCATTCCCAGTGAAGGAGAGGTCAACAGCTATCATGAGGAAACGATCACGACACTCCATATGAAGAACTCCTGTACGGATAAAGTTAGTTCTTATTGTGCTAATGGTTGCAGACTGGTGTTTCTGCAGATTTTAATTCTTACCATCGGGAATGTTATCACAGTTTGTAGTTGACCACACAGACAGGAGCAAGGCTAAACTACAAGACAAAACCATGCATCAATCACAAGCAATAAAGGTGCATCAATGGCAGCAAACTGCTTCTGAATTACCATTAAAACACCTTACCCTAAGCAGCATCCAAAAGCCATAGTCACTAATGTGTTTGCAGTGTCTAAAGCTAGCCTAGCTGCTAGCAAACTACACCTGCTAACCAACACAAACTAAAGTGAACCACTTGCTTGATATATCCTGGTCACACAGACACCATGTGGTGAGGTCTCCTGTACCAGCTTTTATAAGACAGTTAGTTCCCCTGACCAACCAGAGGCTCTCAGGAGCTACAGCCACACGTGTAGCTCGTTAGCAATCAAAGCTTTCTTTCAATCAGGATGTCTTAATTGTGGCAGAAGGACAAGCACATGTGTATCAAATAATATTAATGATGGCTCAAGTCCATTTAGATATCCCAGTCAGCCATGACAGTGAACCAACATGTACAATACACAGGACTGGAACTGGGACACCAAAATGCAAAGCAGATATTATTCATGTCACCAATTCTGTGTTTCTTATGGTTTGACACATCAATATAAGACCTGCATTAGCACTTGATTTGTGGCCCTGGTGTTTGAGTAGTGATAACTGAAGCATAAACAAAGGACTGTGCAGGTAAAGAGTTTATCAGAATAGTCTTTAATGAACACTTCAACCAAATCACAGAATGGAAAACATGTTTGGAAAAAGAGACAATTACTTGTTAATTTCTCAAACCTTGTTGAGATAAAAACTAAAGAGAAAAAATAATTTAGAATGAATACTAAATAAAATAAATAAAATGGTGTTCATTGATTTAATTTACAGGTCCAGTATGCAGAAACAAATGTGCAGAGTATGAGTAGCAGCAGGATGGAGACATACGTCCATGTGATCCACACTGAAACTCCAGAAAACAGGAGACAAGAGGTTAAACATCATCTTCCTTCTTCAGAAAGCAACAAAATACATGAATTATCACTGATGTAAAATTCATCCAGTTTAGGTTCAATTCAAAGTGGACAGTGTTAACAATGTTTTAGATACAGTTTTATACCACCAATACCTTGATGAAGTTTTTGTTGCTGCTCAAGATTCACCCTAGATTTCCTTTGACCTTAATGAGGAAGATTTTTTTTCATATTACACATTTTCTAAGACAACTATCACAAATCAGTTGCAGTTTTACACACACATACCTGTGTTTACAGCTTCTCTGTGTGTGTGTTTAACTGGCATCATGGTTGAAGTGTCCAGAGATGAGTACACAGGATGTTGGATAGCAAGAGTTCGAGTATCGTTTGCAGGGTAGCGACACTGAATTGTCAGTCTAAAACAGACAAGACTTGCTTTACATGAGTTTGACTTTACTCAAAGACAGACTGTGTTCAGTGTAGTTCTCTCACCTGTACGGAGAATCTCTGTGTATAACAGGATCAACCAAAGGCAGAAAATCTTGATTGTAGCTGATCTGGTTTTCATAAACCAGGAAATTTCCCTCAGTCTAAAGAAATATGAGGAGATCAGAACAGAGGCCAGACTGTGTATTTTCTGTGTAGATTCTGAATAATAAGTCCCTCACAGTGACAATCGTCCCACAGGAGTCGAGGCTGAAGCTGAACAGAGCTCTGGCACCGTCTGTCTCCATGGGAACACAGCTGGGGTCCAATAGAGTGGTTCGGTTGGGGTGAGTGGGCGGGATGGTGTGGGTGGTGTCGACCACTGCCACCATCCTCCCTTCTGGCAAACATACTGTCACAGACACATCATTGTGAATTACGACTAAAACATAAATTCGCTGGTTAAATATAATAACAAGCAGTTTCATTTTGATCTTCCTTCGTGTACCTAATAGTTCTCTAGCAGGAAAGGTGCATTTATGGACAAGACTGTCCTGTACTTTCAGAGACTCTGCATCCACAACAGACACTTCAACTCCAGCAACGAGACCCTGCAATGTCAGCTCCTACATGAGGAAAGGTTTGCAAACGTGTTCATATTAACAGCTGTAATGGAGTGACATAAGAAAACAAGAACAAACACTGTAGATTGTAAACATTGATGGGAATGTGAAGACCAGAAACTTTTTTCATCTAAGTAGCTACAAGGTGTTAAAATCTTCTCTACCCATTGACATACTTTAAACGAAGACCTTCATTTCCTTAATTTCCTCTGAGAGTTAATTTACATCAGGTATTAGCTGAGTAAATGAGCGATTTAAAGAAAAGCTATGAGGTTAAAAAGTTATCTGCTAACAATGAAAAATTGTTCAAATAAGACATAGCTCAAAATGGCCCTGGTGATAAAAACAGCAGACACCTGGTAAGAAAATTTCAAATGACCAAAAAGAAAAAAGGGGAAGGAAAGACTGATTCACCTCATAGTTCATCCCAGGACTGTAGAAAGGGATCTCCACAGCTAAGTAGTCCTCCTGTGCCTCCACCACAAAGCCACCCATCTCCACCAGGTCCCAGTCCAGCCTGCGAGCTCCGAGGAAGAGCTCCCACTGCAGCTCGCCCTGGGCACCATGGGCCCCATGATGCAGCAGCACCAGGAGGCTGCTCTCTGTGCACTTCCCCTCAAGTCTGGGGGAACCTGGAGCTGCACCAGGATAGATTTGTTTTTGTCTTTTGGGGAAAGAGATCAGCATTTCATTGTTTTTCAACAATTTCTTTACATTTACAATCCACAGTGTTTTACTGCTGGTTCTCAATTATAACAACCAGACCTATTTTTATTCCATTACCTATCAATTACATAGACTTTATATTAATGTCCCATTTCAGTGATCAGTGAAATAGAAATTTGAAACTGCAAGTTGCAGTTTATGTAACCATAAAATGAAGAGACAAACTCTGACAGCACGTTAGTTAGTAAAATCAATCAAATGAAAATGTATGGTTTTATTCATAATTAAAAAACAGCCAGCAGTGATGACACATACACAGCTCAATGACATGCACCATGTTATTGGGCTGAAAAGTGCAAAACCATCACTATAATGATGGTAGATGACAACAAAGTGAAGAAACTGAACAATAACTCACCTGTGTACTCAACACTGTGCTCTATGGTGGCTTGATGGTAAAACACTTCTCTACTGGGTGAGATGTGAAGAGTAAAGGTGAAAGTGAGGCTGTACGTCTTATAGCCAGCACCTATATTCTGGGATCAGACAGCAGGCTGTTTCAAATCTTTCTGCTCTTCTGCACATGATGAAGCTGCTTAATGTGTGAAACTCTCACCTCGGGGATTATTTTCGGGTGTGACAACAGGAAACTGAGCTGGAAGGAGAAGCTCCCGTTAACGTGGGAGAGCCTGGACACCACGAGGTCTGTGTCACTCTGCGTCTGTTGGCTTTGGGTCCAGGTTAAAAGGTCACCACCACTGTCTACTGTCACCTTCTGGAGGGAGACATCAGGTGCAAAGGGGCCTAAGGTGACAGAAAACAGTCCCTCGGACAGGACTGTGTCTGTGGAGAGAGAGAGATGTATCTTCAACACACTGGAAACATGAAAGCTCCTATTTAGTGATTTTTTTCTTTCTGAAATGACAGATCCACTGATCTATTCACATTTTGGAAACATTTTAAACAGAACAGTTATTCCTTCCATACTTTTGAATCAGTTTAAATCAATATCACTATATCAATAAGAACATTTTTCAACAATGATGCATGTAAAATGTAAAATAATGAATCTGATGTTTCTCTGTTATGTTCAACATCACACACAACTCTTCTAATGTCTACAATAAAACCTTTGATAACTCACTTTCGTTGTTTTCGATTTCCTGTACTTTGAAAGCAATAAACTACAACAGAGCAGTTTTGTAAAAGGATGCATACTATGTTCACATATTTCTGATACAATACCACTGAAAGGTGAAGTGAAAAGGGGGCAAAAGTGCAGCTCTCATCTCTGAGGGAACTGTTTTATTTTAAATCTCATTGATTAGTGTTTAGACACCTTACCTCCATCTGTGTGGAAGATGTTAGCACCTTCCCACTGAACTTTTTATCAAATAAATACATGAAAGTGCTAAAATGGTCTAAGAAAGCCTTACTCTTGGTCAAGAAAGGGGTTTGAGGGATGGCAGGGGTCTTCAGCAGCCTGAAGGAGCGATGCTGTGTGAGAGGCCAGCGCTCGTCTTCCCACTGACTCATGAAGAACAGATCCACAGACATGGACTGGCCATACTCTCCCCTGATGACACCACTCTGGAAAAATCACAGCAGACATACTGAAGAGTAAAACTCAGTCAGTGAGAACTGTTGTACAGTGTATGTGCACTATAGTTAAAATGCACTTATACTTGTATTTTATATCATTTTATGTATTTAGTTTGGCTTTTATTGTGATGCATCTTGTGACATCTGATCTAGAAAGGTCCATTAAAAACTGAATTAATTTTACTTTACTTACTTTACTTCAAGTTAAAGTTCAAGTATATATTCATACTGTTTATTCAAAGAGCACATTTTATTTATATACCTTTATGTGTCCACCATGGGCTCCTGTAGGAATCCTGACCTCCACTCGCCCCTCCTGCAGGCCGATCTTGTATCGTCTCTCTTTAATGTCAGATTCACTCAGAGTTTGGCCGTTAACTCCGAACCTCATGCCTCTGTCCCTGAACTGCCCACGAACTAGAGGAGACAGAATAAAAGGGACGGTCCACAGCAGGTCAGACCCATCTGTTGTAGCCTCATCTGGGGGTGAGAGAGGGAGGAGGGAAGAGAAATGTGAGACATTTCACTCTGGTATTTTACCAAATAGCCGAATAGCATTAAACTGTACTAACTCAGGGCACAGGCAACAGTGGTGTCAACAGCTAGGAAGTTGCTCTGGAGTCGGTACAGGACAGCTGCACTGACAATCTCTAAATCTACTCCACTCACCTGAGAAAAACAGAGAAACACACACAGCATACGGTAAACACAAAAACACAAAGTCTAAAGGCAAGAATCTTAAATAACTGAACGATGCAGGTGTAATCATGAGTAAACAATATTGCCTCTGCGTACCTTCATGAAGTGAGAGAGAGGGGAGGAGTAGGGACAGCGGAGGGTGAGATGATGACCTCTCATCGAGATGTGGTAGCGCAGAGCAGCAGCCTCGGTCAGGGACAACACCACAGCCTCTTCATGCAGCCGAGCCGCTCTGTGGAACATCACAGACATGTCTGCTCGATGACCTCCCTGCTCAGTGACAGGAGGCATCTAATCAACTTATATGACTTTATTTGAAGAGCTATGAAATTTAAACATCAGTCAAAAACATCCCAGTACTTGCCTTCTTGTCATTTTTGGATTTCTCAGTCAGGACAGGTAGCTGGATGGACACCTAGAGAGGAAACACGCAGTCTTCATACACATTTACAACCTCACACACTCCTCAGATCCTCTTTATACGCCTGCACGTGTTGGAAAAGTTAACTTTCAAATTAAAACACGTCCCACAACTCTTCTCCAGTATAGTATGCTTCATTCATAATTACAAAACATTTACCAACTTTGCTAATTATTGTTCACTAAATATAATCTTTCATCTTAATTCAATGAGAAGAATCTGCATTTTCAATAATGAAATGACTCAAATTTCTTGTGATGTGATGACATAGCTCTGCAGGTTAGTAACTCACCTCCATGTAGTTTTCTTCACAGACGATCTCTCTGGTGCTCCATCGCCCCTGGAAAGAGCAGTAGAGCTGGAAGGGGTACAGGCCCACCCTCCCATCCTCCTGCAGGTTCACAAACCAGACACGCAGGTGATAGTCAGGGCCCATCTGCAGAGCAGATACATGAAACAGGGAGTTTCACATGAAGGGCACTTACGCATCACAGCACAAAATGTCAGCCACTTGTACCTGAGTGTGAACATGACAGGCCAGGAAGGAGGCACGAAACACCAGGTCTCCAACATCATTGATTAGGACGGTGTATCCACAGAGTGCAGCCTCCTGATCAGAGAGGATGTGGTATCCATACTGGTCTAGTGACAACAGGGAACCATCATCAGAAAGCACAACTTCCACTGACAGTAGCAACAACTTCTCTACTAACCGTTTTCTGAATGAACATAAAGACGCATACCTTCAAAGTCAAAACGGATCATTGAGCTGAGGAAGCTGGACTTGACCGAGAGCCAGAAGTGACGCTCCAGGCATCTGGTCTGAAAAGGTCCTGCAAGTGTTAATAATGGCATTTTAGGTTTATTGAACTTTAAACTGAGATCAGAATTATCATATATATATATATATAAATATATATCTCAGCCTACTGAAAAAATTAAATATTATATAATAAAGACTTCCATTACAACCAGATTGTGATATGAATAACTTGAGTAATTGTTTTACAAAAGGTTGTCGTCTAAATCAATGATTCCAGGTAAACTGTGGCAAAAATAATAACAAAATAAAAAGTAATGTTTTGGTTTAATATCTATGAAGATTTCTTTCACATGCACAGTTCATTGCTTTGAATATAAATGTGATTACTTTATATGCTATTTTGCGTACATACACTGCTATATCATCATGAATATTTGACATTGTAAAAACATTCTTCTAAAATTGCAGGTAAACATGACTAAACCATGTAATGTTCAGTACAGTATCTCCTATATAATTCCACACTGTGTTATTTCATACTTTTTTGTGTTTACCTCCATATTCTGTATATAAGAGCTCTAACTGTGATAAAAAAAAATATTTCCCATGTGGAGGATTTTTTTAACAGTGCTGACATATAGGAGCCTGTACACTGGAAGGTGAAATATTATTAGTTATTAGCATGGCTGAAGGAGCCGGTGAAGACAACGACCCAGAGAAATGTAATGAATGAGGAGTTTTCCTCTCATGTCACCTGGGCTGGTGGTCCACGGAGGGAGGGCGAGGAGCAGCACCACACTGAAACAAACCCGATAAAAGCATGTTCCTGTCGTCCACTGTGAAACTTACCCACACAAAATATGGGGAAATGCTATTTTCATTTTTTTCAAGAGAAAATGCGGAGACTTAGTTGATGTGTGCTCTCGATGTCAGTCAGTGTTTACCTTCGGGAAACGTCGCCATTTTGAAAGACTCACCTGTAAATTGAGAAGCTAATTAGCGCCAACATTTTTACTTTAGTCCTTATAAACACACGCGGTATATATTTTATAAGTAGCCTGAAAGTCAATTAGCAAAAACTAACATTATATATTTTTTTAAAGAATTTACAACAGCTGTATTTGACTTGAAGCCGCTGAAATGAATGAAGGTGCTGAATCAAGCTGTGGTCTCACAGGGACATCTAGTGGAGCACAGGGTGTATTTTGTCTCTGATGTGAATTTACAGCACAGGAAGAAGAGGAGAGGAGCCCAGATCATCTCAATAGATCTTTTTCTTGTATTTGTGTGATGCTTTGAAATATTGCAGAGATGTGAATTATAATTTTAGGAACAATTTACAATGATACAGGGTGATCAATAAATTAAGGGCTATTGAATTATTTCTCTAAATGTTGGGTATTTTTAAGTTGACACTTTTCTTCCGTTACATGAGTATCAATTATTGTGCTATTTATTATTTTGCTGTGATGGGGGAATAAAAAAGAGTTTCTGAAGACAACAACAAGATTTACATTAAGGCCTCTTATTGTGAGAAAACTGTCAGTAAGAAGCAGCGGAGAAAAGTATGTCTTAGTAAGTCTCTATTGGGTGAAAAATATCCTTAATTAATTTGACAAACTGATGACACTGTTTTATATCATGTAGCAGCGGGTGTGGAGGCGGTGGAGGTGTGATTTGTGTGATCATCGAAGTGTTGGACCCCTCTCCTTCAGCGCAGCTGGATGCCTGCAGTCACGACATCCTCCACTTCTTCCCTCCAATATGAAATGTTACTCGAAGTCGAGTGTGAGTAATCAGACTTATGAGCCAGAGTCCCGTGGAGAAGAAACAGGAGAACTCAGCCGCAGAGAAGGTCACTATCTATTTAAAGCATGGGGTGAGGAGGTGATACTGGTTAATGCCATTTTCTGACGAGCCGTTCAGGAAGAAAACAACAACATCAATTTTATCATATTCACCTTTAAATGAGTATGTTTCAATTACAGGACTATTTTTCACCCATCTTATATAAATTATTTACATTATGTAATGCTATATCATGTAAAGGTGAAAAGTAACATGGATGTCTCGCACTTTATAGTATTATTTCAATAAAATGTTGTCCTGCTAGACATTTTTAAAATAATTTCCCTAATTAAATCCTAAATCAGTTAAAAGGAGGACCTTGAATTTTCCTTTTCTAACTTATGAAGCAGAGAAAGTAGGCTACAGAGGTCTGGTGAGCTCACTTTATTTTATCAGCTGGAATCTGCCCAGATGTGTAAGAGTATGGGCCAGACTTGGGCATGTGTTGGGCCAGAAGTTTCATTTTGCTATGTGTAGTACTTCCTGAGACCTGTAAACACACTGTGTAAAATTGACTTAAGCTGTCTCACAACTCTTGATCTTACGACCTTTTGGGGGTCCCAAACCTCAGGTTAAGAACCACTGAACTAAGTTAAGTGGGAAGATCACAGGCACCCTCTTTAGGCATCGTGTTGCAGGAGATGAAAATGTAAATTCCTGATTAAAGGTGATAATAATTTACAGTTTTCTCATCTTGACCAGACACAACTACATCCTCATTTATGTCTCGGCCTGTAAACAAAACACTTACATCAATCGTTTTGTTTGCAGTCTAATGTTTAGATGTTCATTTTCCTTGTTTAATTCCCACTGACTCAAAGTGACAGCGTAAAGGGTGGCGGCGTGTCGGAGTGGGTAGCAGTGTCCAGGCAGCCTCATTAACATTTGAGTCACATTGTGTCATTAACAACACTGCACAGCATGCAGGAACTCATGTTGTGCAGGACACCTACAAAGCATAGTGCAGCTAATCATGACTGACAGAAGTGAAACCATGTGCTAACATCAAGTTTCTCTTTATTGTCGTGTTTTGCATGTAACACTTCATAATTAATGTTGTTACAACACGAGCACTGACTGACCCAGAAGTCAGGTGTTGGAGGTTCTGCTGGACGTGTTAGGGGATCTGTTTCAGTCCGTGCTGTCATGGCTAATGATGACCTTATCCTGTCCAGTGACACACCTCTTCATCCCCTCACTGCCATTCCTCTTCTCCACCAATCACATCCTTTGGTTGGCTTGCGAATGAGGAGGATTTGAGGATGAAGAGACCTATTTATCAGCTCAACACTTCCCACTCAAACAGTGATAGCGTTCAGCTCCTGCACCTCTGATTGGTTAGAGGTTATATATTTTTTGGACTTTTGCAGCATTGCACATCATCTGTGTTGAAAAGAGCATCAGGGAAGATAAGAGGAGGATTCTTTTGTTTGCTGTTTGAGGTGGAGATGCTTGGCTCTCAGGTGCAGGTACTTCTGGTGGCTTTGTTTTCCTTTGTGCTGCTGGTGCAGGTCAGCGGTGCTCCACGCAGAGACATGCAGACAGAAATACTGAGAGCCGACTTCGCAAACAACAAGGTAATTTTATTATTCATTAATTTCATATTGTGCGCACTTAACTTTCTCAAATACAGGAAGTACTTTTTAATGGAAGTTAAGTTAAGATATGAACAATTTTGTATAGGATCTGGTGATCAGAAGCTGGTTCACATTAACCCTCTTCTTTTTAAACTTTAAACTTGCAGCTTTTTTTTTTTTTTTTTTTTTTTTAAGTTGCCATTCCTTTCCTTGTCTGTCCTCCTTTAGGATCTCGCTCACTTGCTCTTGCTGAAGTTTGTGTCTGAACTGATGGCAGCGAGAGTCGACCAGATGCTCCCCGAGCTGGAGGAGGAAGAGGTGGGAGTCAGGGAGGAGGTGATGCGGCGGCACCTTCCCCTCTCCCAGAGGGAGCGCAAAGCAGGCTGCCGCAACTTCTTCTGGAAGACATTCACCTCGTGTTAACACAAGACGAGAGCTGATCAAGCTGGAGCAATTTTCTGTTTTTAAACTGTACTTTATTTCATGTTTGCTCACTTTGTCGTAATTTACTGCAAGATGCCAAATATACTGGCGTTTTTTGGTAATTGTAAACAATATAGCTGTATATTTTAAGATTGGTGTCAAACATAAACTTTTCTGATTTAAATATGTTTGTCAGGCTACATCATTTCTTTTATTTGTGTGTGTTAGAGGTGTTTCACAGATTTAGTACTGCACTTGAATGAAATTTGGAGAGTTACAAGAGACAAATTCAACAGGAATTGTCTACTTGAGGCAGCAGAGGTGAGATATCAAACACCAAAAACATTGGATGATATATTTCCCATAATGCAACACACAAAAAAAATGACAAACACGCTGATGAATTTGCTGACATTTTAATAATCTATTATGTTTCTACAACCTGCTTCAGAAGAAAAATCCATCCTTGGGTTCACATGCTCTCCCATTCATGTAACTAACGTCATTTCTACTTCAACAACCTGTCTATTCAGTACAAAATGACCTCCTCCTCCTCAGTGTGAATTCTCAGCGGACTGAAGTCTGCTGCAGTACCGTGGGTTTTGATCTACAAGCTCCAATTCACAGCATTTTAAACAGTAACGATGACAAATGGAGTTGGCATGATTCAGGATTTTAAAAATGACACATCTGAGCATGAATGAAATGTTACCTTGGTGGTTAAAAAAAAAAAAAAAAAAGAAGCTGAATAACGCTAATACAGTATATACATCGTGAGATAAATTAACAAGTGATGAAAACTCTGAACCGTTTTAGCATGAGCACAAAAAAAAGCAGAATTCACAGACAAAGCCAGTTTCAAAAAAAAGGATTGTTATGAAACTGAATGACATCCTTGAGGTAAGGCTTTCAAATTTCTAGCCCTTTAAGTTACACATGTACAAAATGAGGACGGAAACACAGCGGTTAAACACAATCATGACAAATACTGTAGCTCCAAAGTCTCAGAATATGACAACTTGGCCCACACGAGTGCAAGGATGAACAAAAATAAACTCCATATGTGAAGACTTGTAATCCAAAAATTACAATCCGTTCTCTTGGGGGGGAGGAAATACGTCAAATCAAACAACTTTTTTCATCTAATGTAAAGGATAAACAGTATGTAAAGGTATTTGTCAAGTAAATTAATTTACCCAGTATACTTTTAAATTTACTAAAACTTCAGTTTCATTATTTCCCCACGTTTACAGACTCTTCACATGAGGCTCAAGCTTCATATAGCAGGATGCTTTCAAGCCACACAAGTGACCAACACCCTGTTTTCCTTTAGACAGAAGAAAGCGTTCGACTTCATTGCACCATCGTCTTCAATGTAACAGTCAAGTATAAACCAAACAACAAATATTAAACAAAACCAAAGCAAGATTGTGTAACGTAGACATTCAAAAATGTTATTCTGGATGATTAAAAAAAAAATGGCAAAAATCCTGTTATGAGCTTTGATTTATCAGCTAAACAACATGATTGTAATGTTTGAATGATGCGATCTGTTCAAGCAAATATTGTAATAGCATTCAGTAAAAGTTAAAGAGAATTAAAAAATAATTGGGTTGTGGGGTTGTAAAGTTAACTAAACATTCCTTTCGTCTACATTTCTTGTTCTACGAGGCTACTCACTGCAAAGATTCACTGCACTAAAGGCTACATGCTGTTCAAAATCTGTTTCACTGTCAAACCAAAGCAGTCTGTTATGTACAGTCACAGTTGTTGCTTTATGTGTTTTTAAAATGCTTGTTTTGAGGCAGTTCTGCACTTTGACATTTATTGTTTTACAAATGTACAGGTCCCAGCGTTTAGACGAGCAGTCATCCTCATTATCGTTTGTGTTGCTTCTCAACAAAAATGTGCATTTTCAGGCCTAAATCTGTGCTATCCCTCCACACTTTCATGGTCTTTGACAGTGATAATCCGAGTGATAACAATGTGCAAGCTACTGGGTGAGAAGTACCGGTGTGAATAAATGGTAAGTGGAGCCCAAGCTGCCTGCAGGTCAGGCTACTGTCATACTTATACTGAGCTAAATGTGTACCAAAAAAAAAAAAAAAGATTGAAAATGTGGTAGGACATCTGAATGAAAGGAAATTAGTGAGGTTGCAACTCTGATTTGAATCAGTGACACCAAAAAAGAAAACATTCCTCTGCAGCTGCAGACCAACAGAGGGAGCTATAGCAATGTTTATCAAATCATGATTCATGCTCAGAGCAACCAAAAGAAAAAACAAAAAGTAATTCACTAGACAGAACAAAGCTGGGGCATATCCTGTCTGCGATGTCAATCAGGTGTAATATGTCGACTGTTTGTGAGAGTGCTGAAAAGGTGGCGTCGACACAGGAGCTTTGTTAGCAGTCAGTGGAGATTTTGGCTGAGAGGTCCTGGATGCGGCGAGCGCTGCAGCTCTTACACAAGATGTGGCCATCCAGCGGGTAACAGCCTCGACCCTCCCCTTCAGACGACAGCAGGAGACCGCATTCCTGATGAATACAGACACTCCAGTCAGTTCATCTTAATGCTCTCACATGGACTTGTACCGCAAATATTTGTAGTAGTAACAAATCCACTGTAGAGAATATGGTAATATATGGTAATTTAACACAACATTTTCCAGGAAAGTTTAGAGTTTTTGCATAAATTATTTTGGTCTTATAAACTTTGTAAGTACCTTAATAGCTTAAAAGAAACTTTAAGAATATAAATTGCATATTTTTTCAGCCTTTATTCTTCAACCAATACTGAACATATGTCTACTCAAATGCAACTCTTCAAACTTAAACTTGCTTAAAACTCTTAAACCATCACCAAAGAAATTTTTGAATCAACAGATCTTGATGATGTTTCTGGTATTTTGCTGACTCACCTCACAGACGTAACAATTGACATGAAAGCTACGGTCCAGAGCCACTATCCTGACGGTCTCCTCCTGGCCCGGTTCAGGCATGATGGGCTCACCACACACCGAGCAGCGCGGTGCATACTTTCTGTCAGGGACAACAAGCATCAAGGTTTTCACTCAGTGGAAATTAGCGACACTTTGTGCTTTAGCTCCAAAAGAAAGTCAGACATAGTATTACATAACAATGTTCAGCGTGGTGTGTGTGAATGTGTTTGTACCTGTGAAAATCCTCTATGCAGTGTATCTGAGAGGTGGCGTCCACAGTGAAGGGCACACCGTCCAAGCAGCAGTTACACACCACACATGTGAAACAGCGAGGATGGTAGGCCTTTCCCATGGCCCGCAGGATACGGTCCAGGATGGGCTTGGAGCACTTTGAACAGCGCTCTAGTGTGCTCTAAACACAAAGATGGAAATAAGAGAATGGATGATGGTAGGACTCATACTGCAAAAAAGTACAGTAAAGTTTAACAGGAAGTATTGAGATATAAAGCAATGAAAACAACTGACAGAAGAAAAGGTTTCTGTTTTGGTCAAGGATGTGAAGCTGTGATGGATGGAAATAAAACCAATGACACTGTCATTCCGTAGTTCCTTCACTTACAATGTAACAACTCTCGCAGTAACTCCTCTTGTCCAGAGCGTAGAAGGGTTGCCCTCGGAGACGGGCGTGGCAGGTGATACATGTGAAACACTCCACGTGAAACACCTGCTCCATGGCGATACAGCCACTTCCATCACCGACCACGTTGTCACCACAGCGGGCGCAGCGACCTGAAGCAGGAAAGGTTGACACAGAAAATGTTACACACTGTTTTATTTTAAATGGCAAAACGCAGGTTTTGTGGTGTCATAAAGTCATTAATGTCATGAGATGGGACTGTACCAAAATACTCCTCTGCAGGCGGGTGGTTCATGTCATATACCAACTTCTTGGTGAGTCGATCCAACTCCTCCTCAGGCCTGGTTGTTGCTATTCCCTGCTGGAAAAGGGAGGATATGGGTAACTGGGTATTGACAAGAATGAATTCAATTTCATTTAAAGCTCACTTGTATTATTTAAACAGACTAGAGATGCAGGTTTGTGCCCCTACCTTGCTGGTCTGATAAGCAGGACTCTGTGCTGACCCAGTTTGATTATTTTCCATCCCTCTCTTAGACACTGGAACCTGGTTGGCTCTTCCTCCAGACCCTGAGCCGCTCCCCTTGTACCCTGTCTCAGAGTGCAAATCTTGAGCTTGTGAACTGGGGTGTTGAGGGTACCAGCCCTGAGGACTTGCCTGAGTCTGGGGTGGCGGGCGAGACACGTGCTGGCGAGGAGGGGGTGGAGTGTAGGCCTGCTCCGCCTGCCTCCCTGTCTGTGAGTAGGTGACAGGCTGTGCTGTCTTGACCTGGACACTGAACCTGGGCCCGGTGGGAGTTGAGGCAGTGGTATAGGAGGCTGGAACAGGCTGAGGGTAGGGTTTAGGGGTTGAAGAGGAGGAGTAGTAGTCCTGCTGGTGGGAGGTGGAGTACTGAGGTGTCTGGTGCTCACTGGGGTAGGGGGGAGCCGGGTGGTATTGGCTCTGGGCATGAGCGGGGTAGCCCATGGCTGGCCGACCCTGAGGAGGGGCTGCGCTCTGGTGTGCAGGCTTGTAGTGATCCCCTGAGAGGTATTTGTTGTAAGGCACATTGTCGTACAGCTGTGGGGAGACGTAGTAGTAATAAAATGAAGAACTGCCAGCAAAATTGATTATGAAATTGAAAGTGACTTGTTCACATGCAGTGAAAGAAAACAGTGTATTTTCCTACTTGTGTGCTGGAATCCTGCGGGTGGTTGTCCAGATCAGCGAGCATACTGGTGAGGGAGTCTATATCGGCATCGATTTTGGAGTGGTAGCTCACTGGCTTCTCAGGTCCACGATGCTGACACCACAACAGCATTAAAAACATGTTAGTATATAAGGACTGTGCAGATGTTCCAATGACTTTTCCAGTGCTTCCCCCATAGCTTGGAGGTCCAAATTTAAGCATGTCCTCACCATCAGCTCGTAGCTGTCCATGTGAGGGCTCCAGTTGCGCTCTTCCTTGGGACCATGGGGAGGGGAGTAATAGTGATCACTAGATGGATGATGGATGGGTCCACCTATTAATTAGAGAACAGACATCGCAGTGTGGATGGCAGGTCTTGTTTTAAATATGTTTCACAGTCTTTTATGTCCGTCCTAAAGCAATACTGAAATGCTTGTATGCATATTGAAAGCATTATCAGTCACTGAAATCAAACCTTCAACACGATAACTTCATAGTTCCCTTAGAATGATAATGTCTGCCTGTTCAGGGCTTATTGTATGATTTGTATATGGACTGTAAATGGTTCCCACTTTGCTGTAGTTATGAAAAGGTCAGTAGGCAGAGTTACAGTTACTCATGAGGAAGGAGAAGGTTTTCTAGTACAACTCATCTCTTCACACAATGGCAGTGATTGTACTAACATTTCAGGCAGTTGTACGGAAACACATGTGTTTGATATGATGACTCTGCGTCTAATACTGCATTCTGAGACCAGGATGTGTAAGTCTGACATATGAAATAATTTAGTTGTACTCTAAGTAGATTTCCTTTAAATTACCCCCAGTCCCTGACTCCAGTATGTGACTGTGGCATCCAGTAAGTGGCATGGTCTTACCTGTGGGTCCAGTAGCCATGTACCTATTGGCCATCTCTCCTCCTCCTCCACCATTCTGGTCGTAGGGAACATATTTCTGCCGAAAGTCGGACACGCCCTTCTTGTTGGGGGCTCGGTAGATCGCTGATCCGGCAGAGTGGGACATCTGTGGCACGGCTCGCTCTGGGCTGTCCAGAGTCCTCGGAGGAAGCCAGGTGGGACCGGACATGGCAGGCTTTTGAGATCAGAAGGAGGAAGGAAAATGCTGCTGTTATGTTATTCTGACAATAAAGTTTATTTTGTAAAATAAGTGCTGCGTGCATTTAATTTGTAACAATGCAATGGCCTCCTGACTGCAAATAAGTGCCTCACAGTGTTGCCTTTACTTTGCTTGGTAACAGTTCAGTGACTGCGCATGACTATGTTTTCAGCTTTTAGCCATGATTTGCATGAACACAGCTGTAGCTGTTGTGTGTATTTTTGTCATAGGTAACCAATGGAAACTAAGGGATGCCTCAGACTTTGTTTCCTATGGCAACAGGGACACACAGATTGAACAATAGGTTCCTAGTTGAGGAGCAGGAAGAGAGCAGCCATTCTGAAAGGCATGGGGATTTCCAGCAGGCTCGCACATTGCCCCATAACATGTGTGAGTGTGTTTGTGTGTACTTCGAGACACAAACACTCGTGCAAAAAAATCTCCGGCACACACGTAGGACACACACTCATATACAGATACACAAACAGGTGCAAATTTGTGGCTGTCCTTTGCCTGTTATTGTCCACAATGGTTATTGTCTTTGGGTGTTTATACACCAGTATCAATGATTTCCAAAAAAAGCGGAGACAAAAACAAGGCAGGAAATGTTGTGTAATGATATGTGTCTGTATACTTGTGAACACCTGGCTCATAACAATATATTATGTATTCTCTGCGGGATAAATAACAACACTGGAGCACACAGCTGAGCTGAAAAAGTGCTGACCTGTACCTGACGGGCTTCAGGATACTGGTGTTAATAAGGAAAAATACAACTGAAAACATCACATATATTTCAATGCATTATATATATATATATATATATATATATATATATATATAAGTGTCAGATATTGTCTAACAAGCAAAGGGGTCAGGGCCTTTAGTGCTCAACATTCAATGCCTGAGAATGAAACTCATTTTGATTATGGATTCATCATTTTACACATATTCGGGAGAAAAAACAAACACTGCTCTTTACCACTCCACAAATGCAAGAAACTGCACACATCACCAACTCCACATCATTATACAATGAAAATACAAAATATGGGGTGAGATTAAGTACAACATTTCAGCACTTTGGGAACTTCTGATGGACTCCTGTCAGCATAGTTATCATTTTACAGAGTGTGAATGACTAACTAAAAAATGAATTGTGATTAAGAGTTCATGTAATAAGGAAGGAAGGTTATGCATGAACGAAGCCACTGTGTGACTTACACAATGGCTGATGAACTGCAAGCACAGAGACAAGCCACAGTAAATCGTTATTGTCAGAGAGGGGAAATTAATACCCCACTCAGATTGATTGTATGTGGGTTGTGTGGCCGTCATAAATCCTTGTTGGTAAGCGGATTATAATGATGGATGAGAGGATGATGCAGCTATACTGAAATACAACGCCTGAACATGGGACTTAAGCCTTTTGGTTTATTTTAGACTTTGTGTTCCTCTATTGTTTCTGTTCATGGGGTTGTTGTAGGTACCATTACACCATTGAGTGCCAGCATGGACTTAGCTGACACTCCACACTCACCATGTGGAGGAAAGAGTGACCACCACCTCCACTGCCGACCTGAATTAAGTCCCTGTCTGAATCCGGATGAGCAAACACTCAAATCCGAGGATGTCTGGGCCAGGAAATTAATCTCTACGGTTTTATCACTCTGTGTTCAAAGCCAATTGTGAGGTTTTTCGTGTGATTTAAAAGACAACACTGGAGCATCTGTCTATTTATTACTCTTGCTGAATGCAGAGGAGCCGCTGCAACACATGAAATGTCAAAGTTGATGACAGTGACAAGACTCAAGCCAGCGGGAATAAACAAAGAGGACATCCGGTGGTTTTTCGAATTACAAAATAAAATGTCTCTACCTCATACGTTTCTGCAATATGGAAACTGATTAAAAAATAAACGCAGCACAGCTAAAACTGGTGGCAAAAGCAAACATTTAAGAGGTCAGTCCGAATAATTCCTACTCCCTGTTTTATGCACAGTATTTCTTATTCTGTAACAACTGGGCTTTTATTTTGAAGGCGACGGACTATTATTCGCTTTAGCTTTGACACAGTGTGGCTGTATGTGCTAGTTAAAATGAATAAAATGACAAGTAGACAACTCGATTTAAATCAATGTGTCAGGAAACAGGATTAAAACTATATCCGCAAACAGAATATCTAATCGACGTTAGCAACCTGTTAGCATTTCCTACCTTTTACAGTACCTTTACTGTGACTCCCCTCTTCCCTTCGGTCTCATCTACAAATCAAGAACAATACAAAATTGGTTAAAAAATAAAAATAAATAAATAAAATTAAACATAGTCGACAAATAAAAGACACGTTAGCGATATTTTGTCGGTTTTAACGTTTCCGTTAGTTCCGTTACAGCAACGTTAACGGCTGAACAGACACTAACTGTCCAGTAGTTCGTCCAAAACAGTCCTTTGTGCACCACATATGAGCAAAGCACACCACTTACGTGATATAACGCCCCATAATGTATGATAATTATCAACAATTAACTTTAATAACAGGCTTGTCTACTTGTTTGCTAGCCTGTTTTGAACTCGGGCAAAGCTCCTGCCTTGCCTCCAGGCTAACTTCAACACAGCCGAAGAGGAAGCGGTGAAATAACCGACACCTACCGCCTGAAATGAGCCAGACAAACACAACGCACACCTCCGTTTAAGCGTCCAAAGGTCAGGGAAAGTTTCCCCGAAAGGACTTTCTTTTAGCTTCGGCGTCGTTCACCTACTTTGTCCCGGATCCAGAGGCCTTCAGCAGCGGCGGCGGCTCCTCACCGCATTCCCGACGTGTGACGTAGCTGCTCTGTGTGCGTGTGCGTGTGTGCGTGTGCGTGGTGAGGGGGGGGGGGGGGGGGGGGGGGGGGGGGTCTGTCACATACAGCTCTGAAAATAAAAATAAAAATAAGAAACTCAACAAGGCTGTACTGTAAATACCGTCCTTGTGTATTTTATTTAAGAAACCCATAAATAAATTAAATGCAGATTTCATAAAGCAATCCCAATATATGTCCAGGTTCAAAAGTTATTTAATATCCCACCGTTTTTTGGTTAGGGTGTGCAAGGGTGTTCAGTTTTTTCATATATTTCCAAAAATATTCAACACTTTTCTCACATTTTTTCCCATTAAGATAATACTGGAGGCAGTATCTAAAATCTCAGGATTTGCCATCTTTGTTTTATGTTCAATCAACACTTTCTAATTTTTGAGTTTATGAAATCAATACAGCCAAGCAATAAATATAATTACATCTAGGCCACTTAACAACACATACATTTATAGTTAAATAGTTAAATGAATCACAAAATGATTATAAAATATGGAATAAAAGTTTTTATGTTCATATTACAATGTGAAAAAACACTAAACTACAACAAGAGTTTGCAACACATAAATGTTTTGTTGTCTTAACATAAAACTGGCACAATTTTCTGTTTTTAGCAACTTATTACTGACTAGTACACCTACTTTAGTAAAAACTATAAAAACATTTAATTTTAAGGCTGTCTGCAACAAAGAAATGGTTGTTGGTGTAACTTAAAATCTCTGAGGAGAAACAAAACCTAAATTTGTGTTATTCTATTCACATCAGCCAATTTTGATATTTTTGAGGTGAGATCCTGTAGCCTATTGTACATGGCTGTAAAAAGATGATTTATGCGTATTGACATTATAAAGGCGTCAAAACCTGAGTGTAATAAAATCTGTTTATGTACAGGTAAGTACATACAGCAGAGCGGATACTGTACAGGCCAGCCAGAAAAAAAAAATGTAAATAACATTAATATACTTGATTAACACATGTAGTAAAATGAGATTATTTTCTATAGATATTTTACAATTTTTTTTTTTAAATTCAAAAATTTAGCTATGCACTAAACGAAAATAAACACTAAACTAAATAAAGAAACGACGCACTCTCGTACAAAAAGATACATTTGTGTTATTAAGTGAAAATTAATATGCATATGTATTTACTGAAAACCAGAGCAAAGTGTGAAAATGTATCAAATCAAATTTATGCAGCACTGAAGCAGTCCGTCCTGCATCCATATTGCTGAACATTTTTTGAAAAAGTGCCACGTTCAACATTTGAAACACAAATGATTCTCCCCTCAGGACCTGAGGATAAATCAACTGTACCACATGACGTGATTACGTTTTTATTTAGCATTAGCCAACTATCAAAGTGTGATTTGTGTTTATTGTGTTTATATTTAAGGTTATTTCATTTTGGATTCTGGTTGTAAATGTTATAGCTTCTCATCATGCATGCAGAGTTTGGTCTTTGGATTTCTCCATAAACCCAGTTGTTTATGGAGAAATCTGCAAGCAGCAGTGGCATATGAAGGTCACACACTCGCCTTATTATTCTGCGGTTCATGAGATTTGGGTCAACCGTTACCCCCACCCTCTTTCTTCTTCCTCCCACTCCACCCAGCACTATGTTGGAGGGCTACTGATCTCCTGAAGGCATTTCTTCACAGGAAGGGTTTCATAACTATCATCTATCTTTTTATTTCCTAGTCTATCGCTGCCAATAAGTGGACAAACAAACAAGGCTGCTCCCTGGGATCTCCCCACTTCCTCCTCCTGTTCCTCCTCCCAGTAGCTCTGTACCGTTTGCCCTTATATGTCCACAGTCCTCTGCAATCACAGGAAGAGGCAGTTTAAGCAGATCTGTTATTGTTGCAGGAGCTGTCACCACTTTGGCACCAACGGGGGGATTTGAAGTCAAAGCATGGCTTCAGTCCATACATTATCAGATGAACAATATAGTTCTGTCTAGGCAACCAGGAACCCACAAAACAAGGGGGAATCCCTGTCTTTGTTCTGAGTGACAGCCGTTTAATAGACGTTGAGAATTTTGGATGTTCATTAAATTTTACAAACCTGACTTCAAGTTCAAGTTAATCAGAGTCTTAAATTTGACAGTTAAAAGTTTTTGTTATCACAATCAGGGCCAGTGGGTCACTGACGGACACTGACAGACGGGGGTAAGAAGCAGGAAGTTACTATGAGCATTGCCCAGCTTTGCCAACGGGATAGACTCAATGGTTTCCGCCCATTGCTGAACCTGTTTAGTAATGTTCTCACTTTTCCTCAACCGCCCCCCCCCCCCCCATCCGTTCTTCTCACAATGCCTGGAAGTAGCCAAGACCTACATCTCCCTCTCTGTTTTCTTAATTGTTGTTTTCCTTTATGGTTTTTTCCTTTTTTTCTTTTACAAAGCACACAATTGATCCAGCCTCCATCCAAACAAATAAAAGCACAAGGACATGCACACGAGCTCTACACCCCGTGCAAGCACTTCACTTCCGATTCACATTTTCAAAGGATTTATATCAAAATACAGTCACGTTTGATTTTCATTTCATGTTTGACTCAAAAGCTTTTAAAACAACTTGCTGTCTATAAAAGATGTTTTACTTCCTTACAAGTTGCAGTGATCTGCAGACAGGTATACGTGCCAAGGAAGTTATGTAATCACTCTTGTCTGTTAGTTAGTATGTTTGTTTGTTTGTCAGCAGGATTATGCAAAAAGTACTGAACCAATTTGCACCGAACTTGGTGGAGAGATGGGGCACGGGCCACAAAAGAAGCCATTGAATTTTGGGTCAGATTCGGATTATCTACTATGAATTTGATTTTTTTCCTCTGAAGTCTGGTGTATGTGTTTTGACAAAGGTCTGCGCTCTCATTTTCTAGCTGGTATAATGTCTTGCAGCCCATTCATGAGTTTTGAAGTGTCTCCTAGTTAACTGTATGTATACTGTTCTCTACAATACACTTTGATCCTAAAAGACAAAAAATATAAATTAGTATTGTAGGTTATTTTGCAGGTTCACTACACACTGTATGCATTGCAGATAGAAACAAGGAATTCCACATATTTCTCTCACAGTAAAGATGCATTGGACGCAGTACTCAATGTTATTGGTGAAAATAAAAGTAAATTTCTCTGTATTAGTCAAATGACCTTTTTTTTTTTTACCAGCTTTCTTGGGCAGGTAATCTACCCTGAGTCAACCTTGAAGATTTTTCTCCTCGTTCTCCTTTTTCTGTGAAACACTTTGATGTGAAGGAAACACAGTTCATAGTTCACTTTTGCAGTGCCTCAATTAACTGTCCTGTGCCTGCTTGTCTGTGAACCCAAGGCTACACTCAGGATGAGGTAACTTTCCGCTTGTTTTTTAAGTCATTCGTGACCTCTGAGTCCTTGTCCCCTCACTCCATTTACCCCCCCCCCCTCCATCTCCATTTCTCCTCCCTTGTCTTCTGCTCGCTTTATTGTTGACGGATGTCCTGCGCAGGCGTTTTCATCCATGTCTCTGAGCAGCTTCGCAGGATGCATTCAGAAGTGTGTGTATGTGTGTGTGTGTGTGTGTGTTGGGGGGGTGGGGGGTTGAAGGGCAGTTCCTGCACATCTGTCGGTTACATTTCTCTCAGTAAGGGCGGGGTAAAGGTTGTTTTTCAGCACCAGGAGAAGGTGTCTCCCATCTAGAACGATCGATTTTGTCTTGCTTCCTTCCTCTCCATCCTCATAACACAACGCCTCTGCTCTCGGGCAGCAGGCCAGAAGCTTCCGGACACTGTTGGAGCACTTATTAATCCCTGTTTACCTGAACTAGTCAACTCAGCAATGACACAGTTTGTCTTTACCATTGTCATACCTTTGCTTCCTATATTTGAGTGACATCCTCACAGATTAGGATGAAATGTTTGATAAATCATGCGAATTTTTTTCACAACATTTGCAATAATATATAAAAAAAAAATCCCTTGATAAAAACAGAATCTCAGTGATGACATTGGCACAGCTTGTTTATCCAGCAATATGTTGGTCCTCCAGCTTCCTCTCAGGCGGTTTCCTCTGTCCTGGAGAGGGGTGAAGGGTAGGAAAGCGTTGGTGGGGGAAGCCTGATGTTCTCTGGCTTACCCCTGGATAGCCAGGCACGTATTGCATCTCCCCAAGGGTCCTCATATATATTTTTTCAACATGGCACACAAACACTATCCTTTCCTGCCATTACTTTGCTCAGAGCTATGGGGGTTTAGAAAAACTAATAGCCCACTAAAAATACTTGGAGCCCGGAGCCTGGGCCGGGGCTTTTTTTTTTCCTGCGTTGCTTCCAGTGTACGCATGGGCCATTGAGGAAGGAGGAAACGAGCAGCTCTGGTTGTATGGGGGTTTCCTGCACAACATTATAAAGAGCTCCCTCCCTCCAGCCTCCCCTCACACTGTTGGTCAGAGCCAGTGGAGGCTGTGGGTGAGCCCCTGCTCCACGTCTTTGATTGTAGAGTGAACACCGAGCCGAGGGGGTTTGACATCGGTGTGGTGCGCGTTAGTTCTCGTCCCTGCTGGTCGGGGTGAGTTGGGAAATGGTTTTATTGGTATATTTTTTATGGGCTTTCTGTTAACTGCTTGACTTATTAGTTTTTAAGAGGAGAAGTATATGATTCCCTTTGTTCTTGATTAATCCTGTTAAGTTTAGAAAAGCCATCAGATGTCATGTCTTTAATTTTTAATTCACATTTCTATTTAAAAAATTAATGTCTTGATGAGCTCTCTGTAATGATCATTTTGCAGCACTTTGCAACTCCTAGTAAAGCTTGAGCATTCATAATAAAGATCAAGTGGATTAAATGGAGGTTTCCTGTGTTTTTCCTCATGCAGGTACGAGTAGGGAGCTGGTCTCACCTAGATGTGTCTGGAACACTCCAGTCTATTTATTCTATCAGTTACACGCAGGTACGTTGTTATTGTGGATCTTTTCATGCAAAGATTCAAAATTTCAATTCATGCATTGTGACTAAATCATGTAACGCACTGTTACAGTTGAATCCCAGGTTGTGTAATCCCTCTGTCAATCACACAGATAAACGTGATGGAGGTTATGGGAGGATTCAGGGTCGACAGGGAGCAGGAGCTGAGGGCTGAGGGATATGTGAAGGAGTTCACACGCCACTCCAACGATGTGCTTCTGAACCTGAACGAGCTCCGGCACCGCAACATCCTGACCGACACCACCCTGGTCGTCGGCAACGTGCATCTAAGGGCACACTGTGCTGTGCTTGTGGCCTGCAGGTCAGTGCACAGTGCCACAAAATAGTCCCTCTGCATTCTTACGCCATGCAGGAGGCTTGAGCTTTTCTCTGACTGGTGCAGTTTTCAAAGGAGTATTTCCCTGATGACAATGGCTAATGTGTTTCCTCTCTTTTCCCTTGATGACACAGTCCTCTGTAATGTTTTAGACTTTCCTCCGGTTGACTCATACTTGTTGTTTGTCCCTCTAATTTTGTATCGTCTCCTTCACTTTTCCTGCTTTCCACTTGGGACATCAATTGTCTTCATCTTCTCATCTCTTTCCTTCCATTTCTGTGTTATTCCCCTCATCCAAAACAATATCATCCTTAAATATTGTTGTCTTTCTCTCTCCTCTCAGTGGGTTCTTCTACTCGCTGTACTCCCGCCGTGTGCTGCTTCAGGGGCGTGGCGGCAGCAGCGAGCAGCTCATGACTGTGACTCTCCCCAACACCTTGGACCCATCCAGCGTCTCCCTGCTGCTTGACTTCATGTACACCTCCCGTCTCCCTCTGACACCGAGCATCGTCCCAGGGGTGCTCGCTGCTGCAGCTTACCTGCAGATGGACCACGTGGCCGATACCTGCCGGGATTTCATGCACCTGCACTGGTGAGGGATTCAAGCCAGGACAGGTTTATTTTTTTGTGGATTAATACTGTAGGAGATGCTGAGATATGACCTCATAAGGCTTTGGATCTATTTTAATGTTCAATCTTGCATGTTTTTGACTTGAGTGATTGACAGGTTGGTTGTTTTTCAGCAGGGAGAATGTGAGTGCAAGACACCCACAGTTGGAGCTGGACTCCAGTGTGTCTGTAGCCTCTGTTGCCCCCAATGGAGGAGACCTGCCTTATCCAGGACCAATAGCAGGGGCAACAAGGTAAGAGAAAACTAAAAAAATAATTTAATTAATCTGCTGATCTTGGCAACTGGAGCATATTAACATGCGCGAGGGTATGTTTACAGATTGCCACAAGTGTGTCTGCCGGTGGTTTGTGTTTGTGTGCCTTTGTCTGGTCGACAGGTTTTAGCTCATTATAGCACTTCCTTTGTTTCTCCTGCAGGGTCCCTGCGGAGGGTGGGGGCTCTCTCAAGCAAGGGGCTTTCCCGTCCAGCCAGCCCAGGTCAAAGGAGCTAAAAGGAGAGCCTGAGTCGCCCCTCATGGGCACCCCGACCCCATCTCCAGACAGCCCCGCCCGCTCCAGCTGCCAACCGAACTCTCCAGCTGAGTCCAACACCTGTAACAAGAACCTTGTGGTAGGTTTTCAAGAAAATCAGGAATGATCATAATACCGAAAACTAACACCAGGAGTCCTTAAGAATGTGATAAATAAATTGAAGTTATATATTGTGTTTCTATTTTCTTTTCTTCAGAGTGATACCAAAGCCCCACCAGACCCAAAGGCCTGCAACTGGAAAAAATACAAGTACATTGTCCTCAACCCTCTGTGTGCTGCGACCACAGTGAAGGAAGAGGAGATGGAGGAACCCCAAACTCAAGCGTCACCCATCACGGACAGGATGGGTTTGACACCCAAAGCCCCAGCAGAGGCGTGGTCTGGAGAAGTGCCTGGTCAGATTGATAGGTAGGAGGCTTTTGTAAACTGGAATCATAAGCAATAAAAACAGAGTGTGTGTTTGCAAATCCAAATTCACGAACCTCTCTCCATCAGACAGGGGCAGGCCTCCTGCTACGAGGGTTCTGGCCGAGCCCCTCCCCTCGGGCCATCCCCCTCTGTGGATCCCCTAATTGTGCCCCCAACTCACAAGGAGGGAACAGGTATAAAGCAAAACACCTTCATACAGCAGAAGAAGTCCAAACACCTCATTCCTCAGACAGTTTCAGTATTTTCAATACAGACTTCACAACTGTAGAGTCAGTCACTGCACTGGTGTGTTAAATATCTATTTTGTGTGCCTCTCCAGTTTCACCCTGCACCATTTTCCCAAAACGGGACCCCACTGATCCAGAAGCTGCCCGTCACAACCAACATGCAATCAAGCGTGAGAACTACTTTGTGCCCTACTGTTATTCTGGCAACGTTCAAGGAGCCAAGACCACCTGCTCAGGTGAGGCTAGAAGAAAAATCTCCCCTATTCTCTCTTTCTCTGCCTTTGTTTTGTAGAAATGAAGAATTAAATAACAGTAAGTTACCTTTTGCTGTGGCAGGTGACAAGCCGTACCGCTGCAACGTGTGCGGCGCCCAGTTCAATCGACCAGCCAACCTGAAGACTCACTCCCGCATCCACTCAGGGGAGAAACCGTACCGCTGTGACACCTGCGGCGCACGATTTGTTCAGGTGAGGGCTAACTCTCTGAGCGTGTGAGAATACTGTGTATCCTCTTTGTCTCATAGAAATACCCACAGGTGTCTTTAAGCAGTGATAAATACTAGCCTGTCAGACATTTGAAGGACCTGATCTGGTCATTATTTCATTAAAAACAATAGAACACAGTTGGAAATTCACTCTTAATGTTGAATTAATTTCTGTGGGTGGGCAGAAAACATTTCATACCTGGCGCCAAAGTTTTATTCAAGGGTTGAGGCTGATAGTATTTTTTTTTTTTTAGCTAATTTGTCCCATTTGTCAAAGCTCTCATCATAATCATGTGGTTTGTCTGTGTGCTGTAGGTTGCCCACCTCAGGGCCCACGTCCTGATCCACACAGGTGAGAAGCCTTACCCCTGCCACACCTGTGGCACCCGCTTCCGCCACCTGCAGACCCTGAAGAGCCATCTGCGCATCCACACCGGAGAGAAGCCTTACACGGTGAGTGAAATTGCCGCCTGTTTGTCCAACGGTGCCACATCACATGACTTTGTCCTGTGGTGACCCTGCTGTCTAACCTGCTGATTCCTCCGTCTTCCCCAGTGTGAGAAGTGCGACCTGCACTTCCGCCACAAGAGCCAGCTGCGTCTTCACCTGCGCCAGAAACACGGGGCCGTCACCAACACCAAGATCCGCTACAAGGTCCTGACGGAGCCGTATCAGCCCATACTGCAGGCCTGCTGAAGGCTCATCAGTCACGACAAGCAGAGGAACATCTGGACAATAACTACAACTGTTAGAAAATGTGACAAATAATGTTTAGCATCAGCACGTTGTTGGATGAGGTTTGGGAGTTGGGAGCTATCATAACACACTTAAACATTATTAGTATGAATCTTATAGGTTAATTAGGAATCCTGGGTGGCTTTTGTGAGATGGAGAGGATGTTGATAAAAGTGTTTTTGAGGGTTTGTGAAGGGAGAGAAAGAAGGGAGGGAGACATGGAAAGAAAGGATTTATACTTGAGGTTGTGTGCACACTGAATTATGAAGAATTGTGAGTCTGTGAACTGTCTGAAAGAAAGATAAAGCAAGTTTTATGAAGGAGGAGGCGGTGAATAATGGAGTTTTTGGAGTAAATTAGAAGTGAACATGGGTTTTAAGTCTGGAGAAGCACTTACATCAGTGTTAAGATACTGATCTTTTCTTCTTAGACATGTATTTAACTCAGATTTATCTTAACCTTGAGGCCTGGGGCCTGGGGCCTGTGTGTTCTGCAGTGATATCTGTTTTTATGGTCCAAGCAGGCAAAGGACTTAGCTGTCTTGTAGTGAAGGTAAAGTATAAAAATGAAAAGATATGTTGTTTTCTGACATGGGAAAGGAAAAAATACAACTGTAAGCAATTGGATGATTAATAATAATGTTAAATTTGTATGTGTATGAGTTCATTTGCTGGACAAAGATGGTTTTGTACAAGTTAAATTAAATTTTTATATCAATTGGACTTTTGTTGTTTGGTGTCTCATTTATTTATCAAACAATGATGTGTGTTATGTTGTATATGATGGAAAAACAAGAGAATATCCAGAAACAAGGGTCTGGTTTTAAAAGATGGTCAAAATGAATTTGTAAAGAAAATAATTTGCTGACCACACTGCACGCATTTTCAATAAAGTGTGCTCTCTCTCTGCCACGCTTCCATGCTTCAGCCTTTCTCCTCCCTGAACTTCCTTCCTCTCATTAACGCACTCTTTCTGCCCATGAATCACGTCTTCTGTCCTGCCATTTTTCTAGATTTTTGTTTTGTTTTTTTTTTTCTTGGTGCTGGTGTGGAAACAATGAAGCCGAGGGCACCTGTTTCCTCCAGGGTCCTAATAGCCTGTACATACACTACCAGCCGACAACACGTGTGTGAGCTCGCTGGTGCTTCCTGAAGGTGAAGCGGGTGACTGTGGAGGGGTTTCAGACTCCTGCTGAACTCTCCCACCCTCTGTCATCCCGGCTTCCTGCTGCCTGATGAGTTGTGGCTAGTGGGGCTTATTGTCCACGCTCGGCAGACAAACGTTGGAAGTTTGACGGGACTTTCCAACCTTTATCGTCCCTCCACCACTACAAAAAAAAAAAAAAAAAAGAAAGAAAGAAAGAAGGAAAGAAAACTGTGCCATGTAGTTTTTGCCTTTATCAATTTGAGGCCAATCACACCCTGTCCGTTTGCCAAGAAGTGAATATGAGGAAGTGAATATGAGAGGGGAAATGTGTGCAACTTATTTTAACTTTTAGGGATTTTATTGAAAATGTTGACATGTTTGGGAGAATTATTTCTTTCCTCAGGGCACATAAAACAAGCACTGTAGCCAGTCAGACCATTTCCACTCTGTGTATGTGTGTGTGTGTCTATGAGGCCGACACCTTTAGAGCTTGTGGCTGCCTCCCTCTAGCGTTAGTCTCCTGAGCACATGGGTGTGTTAGATTTCTATCACTTCATTCTCTGTGTTTTATCTCATCAATCTCCACTTCCAGCTGCACCTTGCTGCCATCCTACATCTTTGAAATTTGAACTATTTGAGAAGGATTTGTTCTTAGATTTACCTAGATTATGTTACCTTACCTGTGCCTAGATGTACCTTTTGGGGAGATCCTAAGAGAGTTGGGGTCTTAAACTCACTCACTGTACTGCTAAAATTTTAACTATATGATGAACTTATTACACTGAAGTTGTATAGCTTCTCTTATGTGAATTTAACATTGCAGCTTAATGTTTAAAAATACTACATTTGCCAAATTTAGCACCTTTAGAACAAACTGTGTTTTTAATTTCAGTAATGTAGCTGAGCATGCTGGGAGAACTTGACCTGCTGTACAATAACCATATGATGAAAGTAATTACTTACAACTTGAGAAGCCAGAAGTCCACATGTTCAGATTTGAAAATAAATGATTGAGTCTGACTGCTCACTCTTCACCTTGGACATACCTGTTTCAAGTTTCAGCAGTTACACAGCAACAACTGATGCTGGTGCAGACTGTGTGACATGGTAGAAAGCAGCAGAACCACAAGGTAAGGAGACTTTGAGTCAAGATTATCTTGTCACCATCAATTCTTTCATGTTTAAAACTAAATTCTGTTTGAATATGAATTATAAAAACAACTGGCAATGCAATTATTAGCGCAATCGTTTTTACTTTTTCCCATAGATTCATGTCTTGCAATATTACTCTACCTATAATATTTCTGGGAGCTAATGGAAGATATTCTTATAGTATATTTTGTGTTAAATTTGTTTTGTTTTGTTCATGACAATTTTAGTTTAGGCCTGTGTAGTTCACCTGAAACATTTTATGAGGATGGAAAACCTTAAACATTTAACATGTTGACATGTTAAAGTTCCTCTCCAGACGTGTTTTGAACTATGTAAAAATATTCTGCTATGATTAATATTTTGTTTAACATGGTTTTCCCATGTAAAAAAAGGGGGGGGGGGGGGGATGGAAAACTGAGGCTGGGAGCACATCTGAGCTTACTTCCTCATTTAGAAGTGTGGATCAGGCTTTGTGCCCCGCCCACCACTACTGCCTGTGCTTGGTTCACAGGTGAAAGAGTGTGTATGAAGGAATATTGGGGGGAACATCAGGGACTCAGCCACGTTTGAGCTTCAGTCAGAACCAGACTCAGGAGTTTATTGTGGACTAAAGTCGGTGACTAGAAGATGTATCTGAACGGTACGCGTAGTTAATTGTTTATGTTGTTTGTTAGCTTGTAATTGGCAGTGGCTGACACAGTGTCAGTGGCTGTGCTGATGTAAACTCTTGGTCTCTGTACTGATGATGTTTCGGGTTCATGTTCCTGAAAGTGGATGTGATTGATTCTTTAGGTGTGTGATGTATAAGGTGGAAATACAGTCATGGTGTTGACTGCTTATTTCATTCATATGTTTGCATTACATAAAAAACACAATACAGATGTTAAAAAGGTTGATTCTTAAAAGACTTTAAGCACTTTACACAATCACAAAGTCACTACTGGAGGAGAAATGTACAAGACAAAATCAATAAAACAAAACGATTGCTTGTTATAGGAAAAATATTCAGTATTATAAGTATTGATCACCCAGACCTTATGACAAACATGTACAATATGCGCGTTCTCGTGGAGCCGTGCACACGCCCCGTTACTGGTTTTTCACTGTGGACTGTTGAACTTGCAGCTCAGGGTGACAGGACCTGCTTTCATTCAGCTGAGCCTGGAGACTGTGGACCATGTGCTGCCCCGGAGGAAGCTGCTGGACGGAGCCGGGCCGAGGCTGAGGGTGAGTGGGGTCCGCTTTGGGCTGCGGACCGTGTAAAGCACCGTGAAGAGCACCGGTGTCTCGGTTAAACACGACTTTATCTGGGTCACAGCCAGCTCAGGTCCAGAGGTTTCACTTGCTCACGGGTTATGCAACAGTTACATTTTTCTCATGAAGCGTTAACCTCGCACAGGGCATGTTGGCAATATTTGGAAAATTAATTTTAAAACCTGAAATACACAAGCATGACTGCTTTATCGGCAAAAACATGTATATATTTGCATACAGTGCGCTCCTCCTTATCTTAACGCAGCCGCTTGTGGCAGCCAGTGCGCAGGCGCAGTGTGGAGCTCTTCCTGGACACCTTCCAGTGCTTGTTCACGACTGTTGACCTGTCCATGACCGCCTACCTGCACCACTGAGAAACATGGCTGCAGCTGACTGAGTCCTTGAACAGCAGGTTCTTGCAGGTGCGTGTTTCCTTCCTGTGGTTTTGCAGTCGGTACGTTTTAATGACGTGGCCCCAGCAAACTCAACCATCAGGCAACTTCATGTGGATTCAGACTCATATTGTTGTTTTTTTTAGTGTTGTGCATTGGTGTGAATTTAGCTGATGCAGTAAAAATACAGAAAAAAAAAAAAAAAATCAAATGATTATAAACACGGAGAGCATAGAACAGAGTTAATATTGAATTCATTCATAAAAATAACTCAGTGTTCATAGTAATGACTAAATTATATATCAATAACGAAATCTAAAACTCACCATGACAACGGTGACATCCAGGATTTTGGTTCTTTAGTCCCACCTGACAACATGTTTACGTGATCTGTTCTGCATATTTAATTTCTCAGCATTAAGGATGTGCTTATGTGGACTGCTATGATTAAAATACTCCTTTATTTTTTAGTTGCCGCTACTCAGATTGACATATAATGAACCTAAAAATATTGGAATCAGGCTTTAAAATATCCATCCAGAATACCCAACTTCTCTTAAAAGTTAGTGGCAGTGTGATGAGGCTCAGTGTTGTTTTAGTGAAGCTAAAAGCTGTGTTCTTACGATTTTAAACCCATTTATTAGTCCCCATCAGCTGCTTGAATGGAGGATTTGATCACAGTCTTTTGAGGTAAATTAATGATTTTTGATTTTGGACTACAGAAAACCAATTGACTTGGCTAGACAACAGCCCTCTGTATGGCAAAAGTACCTATCTGCAATGATGAGTTGCTGGTTGCAGTTCCCGTGTTGGTTTCCCAGAAAACAGAAAACAAATATTTGGCAAGCACATCACGTGATCATAGTGTGAAACTCTCTGTTGTCCTGCAGACTGTGCTTCACTGAAGTCTCCAGCATCTCCTGCAACAGGTTGGTTTCACATTCAGCAGCATGAACTCTGCAGCACACACAGATTAACAATATGAATTTACACAAACAGTCGTCAGACCATTGCGAAACACTGACTGCAGGTTTCTGAGTCACAGTTGTGTTTGCTGAAGTTTTGATTTTCCTGCTTTGTGAGCATCAAGTCTTCAGATTCAGAAAACTTGATTTATTCCCAATGGGGCAATTCTTTAAAGGTTGTGTGTGTTTGGGATTGTGTTAGCTGCAGATTCCTGTCATTCCTGCAGCAGTGAAGTGAGTGGTATTACTCAGGGATGGACCGGCTCACTGTGCTACATGTTGCTTTGGCTTCTTTTCAACTCAGCAAATTAAGTGAACATAGGGGAAATACTGCCCAACCAGTGGCACAAATAATCTTAATCATTGTTTTCATTTTACATAATTTACCTGTAATAAAAAGTGAACTGTTACCACCACTTTTATTTATTTATTTTTTGCAGTAAAGTTGCAGTTAACAAAAAAGCCACCTCAGGACAATAATAATAATTATATGCATACTGAGAAAAGTTTGAGTGAACATGTGAGGCACAGTTTTCAGGAAACCTTACAGAAGCAGCTGACTGCTGACTACAGCAACCGAAGTGAAAATGGAGAAAGCTCCTCTGGAGACTGGGGTAACAGCAGGTCACAGAGAGTCAATAGTGAGAGCACGTTGGCTGCCAGAGCTTTGTGAACCTGAAGAGAAAGGTCTCGACCTTACCCTGTAAAGTGCCTTGAGATAATGCATATTATGATTTGGCGATATACAAATAAATTGAATTGAATTGAACTGAATTGAAGGGGAGCTTCAACGCTGTTTGCTTACTGTGCTTCCTGCAGCAGCTGTATTTCTAGAGCATCATGTGACCGGCTTGTTACCGTCAGCGGCACAACATGTGACGAGTGTTGTTTTGGTGTGTGTCTCACGGCTTTTGAATGCTCCAGAAACCAACAGATAAGCTCAAGTGCTTCTGTATGTGTGATTTATGTGTGAGTGAATGGATATCTGAGCTGTGCATCGGATTTCTCTTTTCTTAGCGTAGATCTGGGTGTCAAGACAGTTTCCTCCCAGGAGATTGTTTAGCCAAAGTGTTAAGCCGACCAGAACCTGATGCATTTAGTCTTGTGATTATTTGAAAATGTCTGCCTGAGCGATCACCAAACCAAATACAAAAGCTTTTGCTGTTGGGAATAGCGCATCTGCTCTTCCTCCCTAAAAGTTCATAGTGCATTTCAGTGTATTTATATTTGTTATGGTGTTAGTGGAGGTGCTTGCTTCAGCCTCCTTGGCTATAAAACATCACACACACACACACAGGAGTAGTGGGCCGCCCCCCTCCAACCCTCTTTTCTACCTCCCATCCTGGTGACCTTTCGATCCCAAGCCCACTTCTCTTCTCTAACCTCTAGGACATGACACGGCTGACCCAGCATACACATTCTCAGTTAACAGAAGCATGTGAAAATACAACACAGCTTGTGAATCAGTAATAATATATGTGCCTGTGCCAAATGAGAGACAGATGTGTATTTGCTTAGTGAGCTAAAAGTGACCAGTACTGGGCAATACGGTTATGATCAAATGTTAAAGTCACAAATTGTCTCATTACTGTATTAAAAGTTTTGTTAATGCAGAGGAAAAATGAAGTGTAATGCGTCACGTCCTGCAGACTCCTGTATTCTCAGTAAAGCAGGAAGAGAAAGTGTCGTGAAGGTTGATTCAGTAGTGAGGCATCGTGAGCACTGGTCAGAGTTCACCTCTCACCTATATCTTGTTCTCAAATGGAGGTCAACTAGTTAAGCAGCTCAGTCACACTTACATGACACAACCAGGGAATTTATTGGCCTGTGGGAAGTTAATGATTATGGCTGTTGACAACCACAGAGCAGATCTGAGACTCATTCTGCGCTGTTGCTCAAGGTGATCGTACTGTCCTTGATGCTTCCTAATCTGCCCGCCTCACACCGACCTGGATTTCATTTTATTTTTAACAGACTCTGTCTAAGACATGACCAACCACAAGCCCAAAGCAGAGAGCCGGAGTGATGAAGCTGAGGGCCCGGATGGAGGCTGGGGCTGGGTGCTGGTCGGCGCCCTGTTCGTCAGCACGAGCCTCGTGTTCGGCCTGATGCGGAGCTTGGGGATCTTCTTTGTGGAGTTTGTCCAGTACTTTGAGGAGAGCGCTCAGGCCATCTCCTGGATCTCCTCAACAGGCCTGGCTGCACAGCAGTTCTTCAGTGAGTATCAGTGAGCTGTTTGTAATTACGCAGCTATGGCTCACTTTCACTGTCGATTAATGTGTTGGTCATTTTTGATAAGGAACTTATCACAAGTGTGAAAATGCCTGTAATCATGATATCTCAGACCCCGGGAAGATGAATATTTCTCCCTGTTGTTTATTTTGTTTAACCACCTAAGGAAGGATTAATTGAGTCTGAGCCCTTTTATAAGTGGTTTGTGAAAACAAAGGCATGCTGCGGAGCCAGACTTTGTTCAAAACTTAATTTTAAATTCTAGGGCAGATCCCAAAGTCTCTAAAGATACTAAATATGTCCGACTGTGCAGCCATGAAAACATGGAATCGTGGGTTTGACTGTTTCACTCTTACAAGCAGACTTGTATACACTTATATATGATGGAATAAGAGAGATTTTGGCCACTTTAAAGTCACTGAAGGTGAAACAAAGAGCGAACTGTTCATTAGGGAAGAAAATGTTATAGACAGAGTAAGTTTTGAAAAGGTCCTGACTGATGGAGACACCTGCATGTGTTTGTGTTGCAGGTCCTCTGGGTGCAGCGCTGTGTAATGCATATGATACCCGGGTGGTGGTGATGATCGGGGGCTTTCTTTCTGGACTCGGCCTCATACTTGCCTCGCAGGCCACCTGCCTTGTTCATCTCTACCTCACCATGGGTGTCATTTCAGGTAATCTATCTGTCCAACAATAACAATCAACAACTGGACGACAGGATGAGAAAACATCCCTCGTTTACTTGTCGATGCTTCAGATCACCTTCGTTTAACAGACCAAGCTCCCACCTTCCATCTCCTCTCCTCCAGGTTTGGGCTGGGGGCTGGTCTTCACTCCCATGGTGGCTACCGTCATGGCTCACTTCACGCGGCGCCGCACCCTGGCGTTGGGACTGGCGTTCTCCAGCATCGGCATTTCCTCCTTCGCTTTCAATCCGCTCTTCCAGTTTCTGGTGGAGATGTACGCCTGGCGGGGGGCCCTGCTCATTCTGGGGGGCCTCAGCCTCAACATTGTGCCCTGTGGGGCTCTCGTCCGCCCACGGCGACGCTCTAAAGCCCCAGAAAAGGTGCTGTCTTCATCTGTTGTAGCACCTCATAGATCCACAGCAAGGAAATTGGAGTCTACGGAAGCTGAGAAAGGCCATACTTGCAAATATTTTACCCCGTTATCTCAAGATAACAAAGCTCGTTATCCCGAGATAACAAAATGTTATCAGGAGATTTTTTGTTTTCTTGAGATATTATCCCGTTATCTCAAGAAAACGAAAAAATAGGTTTCACTGATAATATCTTGTGATCTCAAAATAACACGTTTTTTATCTCGAGATAATGGGGTCAAAAAATATTCCGTAGGAATAAGTTCAGGATTCAGTCGATGATTTCTATGAGATGACTCTACTTGTGGTATAAAGTTAAAGGGCTTTTCTCTCTTACATTCAGCCTGGTTTCAAGCCACTGACTCAGATAGGTCTGATCTTGTTCCAGCTTTGCAGTTAAGAAAGATTGATAGTTTGATCATAATTTGATCATCATTTCCTTCCTTTTTTTTTTTTTTTACCCCCCAGGTGGGTTCAGAGAGCAGGTCATCATGTGCTGCTGTGCTGCGACGCGTCTCCTCCTACCTGGAGCTGCCGCTGCTCTTTGAGAGGCCTTATCTCACCTACACCGCAGCCATCACTCTTCTTAATGTCGGCTACTTTGTTCCATATTTCCACCTGGTGGCCCACAGCCGCCAAGTCGGCTTCTCAGAGTACCAAGCTGCTTTTGTCATGTCCGCCGCCGGAGCCACAGACATTTTGGGCCGCGTAGCGTCGGGCTGGTTCGCTGACCTTGGACACTTCCGGCTGATCCACTTGCTGAGCTTGTGGACAACGCTGGCGGGAGCGTTCATCATGCTGCTGCCTGTGAGCTCTTTGTCGGGTTCTTATGCTGCCCTGATGACGATCAGCCTCCTCTACGGCTTCTGCTCCGGGGCTTTGACCTCTTTGGTTTTCGCGGTGGTGCCCTTGATTGTGGGCGTGGAGCGTATGATGGGGGCCCTCGGGCTGCTGCAGCTCATCGAGAGCGGTGCAGGACTGCTGGGGACGCCTCTGTCAGGTAGGAGCCCAGTGAGGGAGCCAGAGGGGTCACGTGTTGGAGGAGATGCACTGAGCTGTGTTTACAATAGAGAAAGTCAAAGCTGAGTTGCTGAGGGCAGTGTGTTAATATATGTCTCCCAATGTAGGAAACACATTACTGTTATAGAAAGTGACGTAAATCAGTCCACAAACACAAGTTAACACACTGAAGCTAAATGTAGTCAAACATTAAGTGGAGTAATCAGGGTCGACCAGTTCTCTTACCCCCTCCCCTGTTTTTATTAGGTAAAGTCTTTATGCTCAGCTAAGCTAACCGGTTGCTAGTTGTAGTTTCATATATAGCGTACACATGCAAGCAAGCTAATAAGTTTATTTTCCTTTAATGGGGATCTAAATGTCACAGAAATAAGACCTCACATGTAACCAGGACGACATGAATCCATTGTAGTGAGTCTTTTTCTTGATTAGCATGAGGCTAATATTATGCACTTTAAACGCAGTTGATAGTTTTGTTTGCAGCCTTATATTCGGGATGTCACGATAAATTTAGGTGTTTCTTACCCTTGCCACGCAACATCTTCATCCCCTTCTGTTGATGTTCTCTGTGTTTCAGTGTAATTATTTTGTTATTATTATTTTAATATGATTATTTCTCCGTGTCCTAAGGGTTGCTCAAGGACGTCACAGGAAAGTACATCGCCTCTTTCATGGTAGCGGGCAGTTTCCTTATTCTCGGTACTTTGACCATGGCCACTCTTCCTCACTACTTCTCCTGCACAGATCCACCGGCTCCTCGAAGACGTTCCCATGACGACAAAGATAAGAGTTTCCATTCAGAATTGGAAAAGTTCAATAGTTCGCCCTCTGACACGAGTCATGGAGGAGCTCAGTGATCCTGCTGGATCAGCTGAAAGACTGTGTGAGTTAATGGTCCAAGAGCCTTGATAATACTCTTCAGGTGGGTCAGTGTAACGGTGGCGCCCACCTGGAGATACCTCCAATAAGTATGCTGTTGCACATGCTGGTGAATGGCTGTGTGTTTGTATTATACCTCAGAGATTCAGACCCAAAGTGAGGCTCACTGTGAAAGCTCGGGCGGCAGAAAGGGGCCAATGAGTTGCTCACTCTGTTACACAGCCAAACCTCATTTTGATGTTCAGGCCAGTACCTTCTGTCTGAGCGAAAATCTGAGCATTGACATGTTTTATTTACAATGTGCAGATGTGTGGCTGCTTTAGATGCACCGTGGGATGGCAGCGCGAGATAGGAAATGAAAATGAAAATGCAAACTGAGTTTCGTTTCTTTTTAAGTTACGACACAGAGTTGGCACATTCAGCGTACTTGACGTGAAAAAATGAGAAGGAACTGTTTTATTTTCTTTGTGATTCATGTGAATGTGACTTAAAAGACTGACTCGTTTATCTCTATATATGTTGACGATTTCTATTTAACCTTCACTCTCTGCACTCAAACTATATTCTTTAAACGAAGCACACATGACAAGTGTGTGAAGAGCCATGGACAAACAGCGGTGTTGTCCAATGTTTCACTGAGCCTCCCTGATGATTGTTGGTCTTTACACTGCTGTGTAATTTATGGAAGCAGATTCACAGAGTAAGTAGGTACATTTCTTGATAATCAGCAGCACCACTCTGCACTGCTCTCTGTTAACAATGATTTATTAGGAGCACAGCAATAGCTCTAAAAGAGCTGCACACCAGTTCTCCCCCTCAGCCTCAGGAATTTCTCTTTCCATCAGTGCATTAAGGAACTGGGCAGGAACACAAGACTGGTATTTCTCAAGTGCATTTTCTGATGACATATAATAGTGCATAAGCGCTTTGTACTGTTGTAAACCATAAACCAAGACTGCCTTTGTAAACCAGAGATGTTTTGGCTTTGAGAACAGCTGAATGAACACCAGTTTTGCAGGCAGGACATGACCGGGGTCATTGTGACCTGCTGGTTACTGGCACAGACTCGTGTCAGGGTCCTTGCAGTGCAAAAAGCCGTTTGACCAAATATGACTCTTCATCCTGCTGGCAGCTACTGAACGTTGGAGCTTCAGCGTTTGTTGAGAAGTGGAAAATGTTCATCTTAATCAGAAATGTTTTTACCCTCAAGTCTGAAACGTACCACTCAAACTTCCTGCAGTCACTGTTATATGTTAAAATGTGATATTTTGTATTCAGTTTTAATTAAAAACATTGTATTTATGTTTTAATGTGTCTTCACTTTTAGTAGTTTTCAGTCTTTATCGAATTCAACAGGCAGCTCTTCTGTGGCAACATCATAGATAACCAGCCACAAAATGTTGGCACCCTCTGCTGGGGACCTGCACACTTGACATCTAAACATACCACTGCATCACTTCAAACATCAACACAGACTATTTCCTCACTCTAAATTGTAAAAACTTAGACACTCACAAAAACTTAAAAGTAAGTTTTGCTTTGCATTTTTTATTTGATCATGATACAAATTCAAAGTACCTCACATAGTTAAACAAAACAGACATGAACAGTGTCTGAAAATATTCCAAATGTAAAAAATCTGCATACATTACTATTCAATTGATATAAAATTTCACTTTTTGCCACAATTATGTCCATTTTCAACAAACATCTTCACTTTATTTTCATGTATCAAGTCAATGACAATGCCAGAGGAGCATAAAAACACGGCCCTTTTGGTTTAAAAAAAAAAAACAAAACAATAAATTTGCTGGATTTAATTAGGAAATCTTGGCAGAGTGATGGTGTTACCCTCTGCTAGACATAAAGACACCTCATGCTGGTCTCATAAAGCTGTTCCAGTGTTTCCACTTGGACACAATTGTTCTGCTCTGACGTGTTTGCACAAAGAATTCACTGTTGGGAGCGTTCGTCCCTCTGAAGTCAACACCAGCTGAGCTATGACTGACCATGTGGCAGGTAGCCAGGGAAAATGTGTGTGTGTGTGTGTGTGTGAGTGAGAGAGAGAGAGAGAGAGAGAGAGAGCTGAATACTAGCATGTATGTGTCTCCAAGTATGTCTGGCTGACGTGAAATGCAGCATTGTACAACAGGTTGAGGAGCAGCTGGTTAAGATTTGGGGTCTGCACTGCGGCGTTTGAGCTTCTCGGGGTTGTTTGAGGCCATGTGTGAAAAGTCTCTGAAGATGTCCTGGTAGGTTTCATCACCTGGAAAAGACCACAGAAGAAGACATGAGCCTTAAAGCCGGACATCTTTAAAGATTATTGCAAGCTGTTAACTTTTAGAGTCTGCTGTCAAATTAATTCCATCTTGTCTGGTTTTTAATTCTTTGCTTAATGTTTTTTTCTTTCTGGGCACATCCTCTGTTTTAATGAGGTACAGCTGTGTTTGAACCATTACATCTTTCCTCAAGAGCTACATAATTTTCTCAGGGAAATGTTCAATTTTAACGACTTAAACTCCACCAGCTATTTCCTGAACACATTTAGAGTTGTAGCCCTAAAGCGAGACGCATGCTACTGAACAGACAAACACACATGAGGGCATGCACATGCACTTTACCTCTTAGTTTTCAGTAGGTGGCACACTGCACAAGCAGTTGAGACCAGCCGGACATCTCAGCAGGCAGAAGGCAAAGGCACATGAGTGCACACAACAAAGACACACAACGATAAAGCACAGCACGTCAAATACTGACCAGCAGTTGTTTCAAGCAGACAAAAGCCTCACATTTCCATTCCTTCATGAGTGAAAACTGAACACAGTTCACACTGGAAACTGCAGAGAAACTTAACAAAAACCCTCGAGGACATTCATGAAAGAATGGACTTTGCAGCTTGAAAAGGAGCCAGATGACAAATTGCAAACAAAACCCACTGTTAACCTTAAGCTCAAGGGCTACAGCACAGAGCTCTTGGGCCACAAATACAAACAGTGTAAAAGCTCAAACTGCGTCACTATTCACAGAATAGCAGGAGAAAATCGTCCTTGAGAACCAAACCCAACATTGAATGTAGCTTACAAAACTGGACTGAAAATAACAGCCCAACCAACATCAAGATATATAACAAAAAAAATCAGCACATGTACACGATGTATGTAAAAACATCCCAAATATACAATATCAGAAAAACAGGCCTGATATAGGTCTGTTATAGATAGTTACATATTCTTAAACCTCACTTACACAACAGTGACATTGGAAACACCCACATGAAATTCTCTCTATTGACAAGTTATATGGAGATTTTGTGGGTTTCAAAGTGCAGGATGATGTGCGTTTGTAATTCAAAGTGCATGTGGACTCCTTGGATGAAAGTTTCACACGATGTCCGTTCTTTGTTTCACAAGACATTTTCCAGTCTTTGCTGATCAATAAACCTGTTTTCATTTATCTACTTTCTACTTTCTACTGTTGTACCCTGTGTTCTGGCTCTTTCTTGGTTTACAAGAACTGGTTTTGATGATTCCTCAGTAAAGGCAATTCTCTTTTTTTTTTTTTTAAATCTTAGAAGTGATGATGCATGTTTCCATGAATAATACACATGGAAGGCCATGGAATGTCTCTGCAGATAAACACCACATGACGGTGCAGAAGCAGTGATTTCACTTGGAAACTTGACTAAAACTTTGCTACATTTTCTTTTTCCCTGTAGCTTACAGCCAAAAAAACAAGCCCAATCCAGGGCTGACTTTTATCCCCACTAATCATTTTGCCCCCCCAGAGCCCAGCCGCTTATATGGTTCTTTATAGCCTGCAGGCTCTTCCTGGTGTGGGCCAGCCCGCCTCCACTCCCGCCCACTATCCCCCCAGATCCCTGCCCCCCTGAGTGACCTGATTGGCCGAATGCTCCGTCCATCTCCCGCATCTCCTTGTTCATTTTGGCAATCCGCAGGCTGAAAGAGAGAGGAGCAGTTAGAGCTGTCAAAGGTTTACATGTCACATCAGAGGTTTCTGTTGTCTCAAACACTCACAGGGTGACGATGTCGGCGTTGGCGTTTTCCACAGCGATGGTTATGGGGTCTTTCTGGTTCTTGTCTCTGGCATTGTAGTCAGCGCCTCGCTTCAGGAACAGACAAACCAACCTGGAAAAGAAAAGAAACATTAAAAGAGTGTGAGAGTGTCACATCCTGACTTTCAGTAGCCTGTATCCAAGTAAATGCTTAAAACAACACAAAGACTCTGTGATGCTGTTTGATCGTGTGAGTATTGCATCTCAAAATCCATGAATTTCTTCAGAAGGGGTAGAAATGCAAACAGGCCTGGACAAAGGTTCTTGTGGCTTATTACTTCCTGGACCTATCTGGTCAGAAAGGGAAAAGAACACGTAGGATCTTCCAGGACCACTGAAATCTCAGATAAATTTGTCTCATTCACTTTATAGACTTTATTCTGGAATGAGAATATTATGTTCAAACCAGATTTGTGCACCACAGCAGCGCTCCCAATCTGACTCAGGCCGGAGCAGATTAGAGCCAGATTCAGCCTTAGCTTTCTGATAAACAGTGAAACACTGTGTTATCTACATTTTCTTTCCTTTCAGAAACGTTTGCCAACAAATGGTCATGTTCATTTTGCAAAGGTTACTTGGTAGAAATGCTGCTGCAAAGCTGCACTGGACACTGTTTTAAAATGAAACAGTTACAGTACGAATCAAGTCAACTGCACACAGCTCTGTGATGCTTTAAGATGAAATAAATTAACAAAGGCCTAATTAAAAGTCTTAAATTAGTGCTGGTGGGCTCTGTAGGAGCCTCTTTATTTCATTTTAATTCAACACTCGCTGAGATTTCGCACTTTAGCCAACACTCAAATGTCATTTGGGAAAACAGGGTGAATCTATTTAACTCTGTTAGTGGCTTTGGGCACCGTGCCTGGAGGCTTAAACAGGTTTTGTGTGTGTATATGAAGTAATCTGTTTATTTGTCTGCACTTTATTTCTGTGTGATAAACCAACCTGTGTCAATCTCTTAAGTGCAGAAGATAAAAATGTTGTTCACAGAGGCTGAGTGTGTAATTTTGTTGTGTATCTTTTTTTCTTTATTTTATTGTCAGGTATCTGACTGGTTATTGTTGTTAGTCTGATAGCCGCTACAGTATGTCTGCAGAATGACATGGTTTATAAGTTGAACTCAAACACAGTTTTTCACTTTGTGTCACCATTCGCACAGAAGAAATTGATTCTTCCTGCATCTGAAGAGCCTCTACTAATTTTTTGGCTGTTTTGATTAGAACTGTTACTTATGTGTGTGTGTGTCCTACCCAGTGTGACCCAGGATGGTGGCGTGGTGCAGCGGTCCTCTCCCGTTGCTGTCTGCCTGGTTGACGTTGGCCCCGTTCTGCAGCAGGAACTCACAGGCTGCCAGGGCGTTCTGGTCCAAACACGAGAACACATGAGATACTATCACCTTGCCCAAACAGGGCAACACAAAGGCACTAAAATGATAAAACCCTCCCAGTGGCACATAGAGGCTGCAGTAAAAACTCTCTCTCTTGTTATTCTTGGACCAGTAACAGTCAGGCTAAAAAATTCTAAGGTGACCCTAAGGGTTTATCCCCCTGGCTGCATGAATGTGCTCAGCTAATTTCATGCCAATTATGAGATATTTTTAGTGCAAAGTATATTTTGATTGTTGGGTGGTGCAACAGGAACACACATGAATTTGAAAATGGACATAATTCCCGCTCTTGAGAGCATGACTGTGACTGAGTGAATTTCATGGCATATTGGTCTCTACATCTTTGGTTTTTGCTTGTGTACTAGTGCAAATTTAGGTGGTAACCACTGTTAATAGGATTCATAGCTTTTCATGCACTGTAATGTTAGGTCTGCAGGTGCTGCTAGAGGAAAGGTGGGGGGGGGCATCCTCTGGATACCATAAATATTCCTGTAATATCTGATGTGGTCTCCCTCACCGCTGAGACGGCCTGTATCAGTGGCGTGCTGGACTCTTCACCCACATTGACCCAGTTAACATCGGCGCCATGAGCCAAAGCGTCGGCCATGACGGGGAAGTTCTGCAGGGCGGCTGATCGGTACAACAGCGCCCCGGGATGAAGTCCGCTTAGATCCTCTTCTTCCTCATCCATATCTGAGAGGAGCAGACAGTTCAATTCTCTTTTTTTCAAATGGGAAATTAAGTTTTGACACATATTTGAACCTTTTTTACCTTTTTCCTCTTTTATGACTTGATGTAATACTTTTAATGTGGTGTAATACCTCAAATGTTGGAGTTTGACAGTCCATGTTAAGTACCCTTGTACAAGCTTGTTTTTGTCAGTTCATTAGTGTGTGTGTGTGTGTGTGTGTGTGTGTGTGTGTGTGTGTGTGTGTGTGTGTTATCTCACCTTTGTTAAAGCCTGTATTGTTCTTTTGGACAAGGTCACTGGGGCTGAGCCCTGAGGAAAGAGAGAGAGAGAGAGGGAGAGAGCCATGATTACTGGTTTATTCTGCTGACTGCCACAACAACAGCACACACACACCCACCCACCCCCACCCACAAATACACACACACACACACACATAAATACAGCAGAGTAGGTCCTCAGGATTATCAGCTTTTGCTGGATCACCAAGTTTGGGGATTGTGTTGGTGTTTGTGTGTTACTGTTTTGTTAACATCAGCAGGACTGAGCGAGTGATGACCTAGACAACAGGTGAGTAAACCAGCTGAGTTATAAGACTTTAACAGTCCACAGATTTCCATTTATCCATCCTGACTCCTGTCTCTCAGGGTTTACCTGTGACCCGAGGCAGAGTGGCTCGGTTCGGTTTGGGTTTGAGCGGCGGCCGCTGCACAGTCCGGTCCTGCGTGCCTGCGCGGTTCCTCCTAGCGCTGGATCGCCTCAGCGGGGGGTTTCGTCCAGTCTCTGGCAGCTTTTGGATGAATTTCTTCTCAACGTATTTTGATCGAATCCATGACTCCTTGTCTCCTCTGAGGGACGGGAATGACAGATCAGACAGACAGAAAGATTGAGAGAAGGAATGTGTGCATGTTGCTGATGACTTCATATTTCTCCAGGAAAGTCTCACAAAATGAGACAATGAACAAAACAAAAGAAAAAGAAGCCTACATGCAGGGCTTTGTTTGTCAGTATGTTTCTGGCTTCACTTGCTCTCAGTTTGACTCCATAACTTGCTTGGACAGCTGTGCAACATGAATGCTTAACACATGTCTCTTAGGCACTGAGTATCTTTTAATTAAGAGATAATTCAGTTAAAAAAAAGTTTGTTGAAGGCACAATGTGTCATTTTTACAACTGTAATGTAAACTTTCTACAACTTATAATATGTTTAAGTCCACGTTTATCAGCTGTTTGCCATAAAGCATTTGGTCTGTGAACTTGTGACTACAAAATAAAACATTAACTGCGCAGTGCGACACTAAAATAATCAAATAATGACAAGACTGAAAGCTCATGCTGCAGAAAGCATGCAGCCTCACAACAAGTTTCCGGACATTTTAGTCACAATGTCAACCATCTGTAACATGTACCTGGGGCACTTCCTGACTGCTGTGACACAAGAGAGGAGAGAAGAGGAAGTTAAAAAGTAAGTCTAAAGAGAGTTGTAGGCTGCTGATATAATCATTTGTAAACCACACAGATCTCTGCAGAGAGTATATTTTTTAACACTCAGCCACTGAACCACTGAGTCGTGTAGCGCAGAAGCCAATCTGCTCACAATCAGAGTGTGACAAGTCAGTCTTGAGTCAGTGTAAAAACATGCCGAGCACAGGCAGAGTTTAACCTTGATGTAAAGGCATCATGGAAATAAGAGCAGGAAGAGATGATGGGTGTGTTTCTGTTGAAATTTGAGTGTTGTAGCAGCTTAACAAATGATGCTAGAAAACCTTCATCATTTGAAAATAAGTTCCTCCAAAGATTTGCAGTTCAAGTGTGGATTGTTGTCTCAATATATGGAGGACCAAACATGACTTATTTAAAGGCAAACAATTCAAATGCCCAAATAAACTGAGTATTAAATAAATGTGTACACACGATTAAATGAATAAAATGCACAAAAGATTTAAATCAGTATGGTGACTGAAGGTGTGGCTAAATCCATTTTCCTTCAATACACTTTAGGCGGGTATCAATCAAACCATCATGGGTTTCTCGCATCTCTGGTTTGCCATCTATGGTAGACCCGTCTCCACTGCTAATGCCTCCTACATCAGCTGCTCTTCTTGCAGTGTAATCGCAATCTGCACTGCTTTCAAAAAAACCAAACCAAGCTGACATCTAATTACAACAAGGTATGGCAAACCACTACTAACATTTCAATAAAGGAAGATGTCAGTTATGAAGTTATATTTGGCTACCCAAATTGAGTTTGATGCTGTGGCATAGATTAGCCAAACGAAGTGTTTGATTGACATTCTCACAATTAGCATATTGAGATAATAAATTATAAAAGGATTTTTTGGGAAAATCCAGCTCAAGGCAAGCTAAGTCTCAGACTAGTAAATGAAAATGTAAATAAATAATGTGGAATAAATTAATTTACAAATCTTCTGTGCATTTTCCTTTATTTTTTGTCATTCATTCTTTAATTTCCAAATAATCCTGACTTAAAGGGGTACTCCACCCATTTAGTATTAGACCTCCATAAAGTTAGGAGACTTCAGAGAGACATGTTGAAATAAAAGTGGTCAAGACTGAAGCAACAGAGGCTGAGATATCCTGACTTTTACTCTCTACTGTTGGTCAAGCTTAAGAAACACTACGTTCTACATTTCCCCTAATGCATCCGAAAACATCTTTTCATAGATCCCTCCTGCCTGGTAAATGTCCACATCTTTCAACACAGACTTTCTGTTATAAATGTGTAACCTCAAGTTTTCACAGCCCGAGTTGTACTTTCTAGGCATGTGTAAAATCAGTGAACTGGCCCTTTAATGTCTGCACACTGGATAGTTTTGATTATTTGTACCTGGGACTGGAGGAATGTGGCTTCTTGATGGTGATCTCATCGATCCGGGCCTCATAGATCCTATTGATTACTGTGTTTCCTAATTCACACATCAACTAGAGAAAGCACAGAAACAAAAATAATAATTTATTTCAGTGTTGAGTGCTCTATTTGGAGAGTTTAGTTAAAGTAAACTATTACATAATGCATCATTATTCTCCCTGGAACTTTGTGTTAACACAGAAAAGGCAATAATGAGGTTGTGTAGCTGTTGCAGTTAAAAGGTTAAATTACCTTAATGAGCTCTGGCTCCCAGGAGTCGAGAGTGAGGGAGCGGACTTTGGAGAAATGGACTCCCAGGCTCCTGTGAGACAGGAAAACTATTAAAGCTCCCGTTTCAAGTCAAGCGTGTGTATATGTGTGTGTGTGTGTGTGTGTGTGTGCATGTGCAGGCATATGTATATGTGCGTGTGTACCTGTGTATTCCTGAGCAGATAATACAAAGCGTGATGCCCAGGTTGATGGAGGCCCAATCAGGACCGGGCTCTCCGCAGTCGCAGCACTGCCGGTTCCCCGGGATCGCCTGAACCTCCTCCAGCGCCTTGCAGCCCTCGCTCTCCTGATCGGCGCCTCCTCCTCCCCCGCTTGCTAAACTGCTCGTCGACACCGAGCTGCAGCGCTGTCTCTGATAAGCACACACACACATAAACAGGAATGAGGACACGCACAAAGGTATACAACTTCCTCTGTATCTCCTCGGATTTAACGCCCACTGAGTAATGCAGATATAGAAGATAATGTCTGTGTACATGCGTGTGTGTGTCTGTGTGTGAGTGTGTGTAGGTGTGTATTCTCACTGGGCTGTGTGGGTCCTCTCTGCGCTCCTGAAAGGCTGAGGCGATGCTGTTTTGGACAGCACTGATCCATGCTTGCTGCTGCCTTTCTGAGTCTGCCTGCAACAGACAACACCTACACACACACACACACACACACACACACTTTAATAATCTAATTTCTGAGTACATGTGAAACAGACATGGACAAAGTCTCACAAACCCACTTTGCAGGAGGCACCATTACTGAAATACACAAACACATGAACATGTTCAACCACGTAACTCACTTTGATGGGGAGACCACTTCAAAGCAGAAACGTCTCTCATTTTCAGTGCTGGGCTTGACTGTGCAAAGACGCAAATCCTCCACGACAACCGTGGGCTGATCCTGAGAGTGACGCAGACAGGAGAAACATGCAGGTCAGACTGTGCAGGTGTTTGCTTCTACATGCAGATCTGTGTTTAAATAAAGCTCCTTGTTCTGTTTTTGTTCTGCATTTTAAAAATAGAATTTATTTAAAATATACCTTGAATTTCTTCTGATAGACCAGCTGATTTTTCTGAATTGAAAACCAGCGTCTGGAGCAGAGAAAGATAAAGAAAAGGTCATAAAGTCAAACATTAAACCTTTGTTGCTTAAGCACAGAAAGAAAAGACAAATAGTGGGCACACAAACAGCACAGCTTAGAAACTACTTGGGACATTTGAGCCCTTTCAGGTGAGACCAATGGGGGCAGAAAATCATTTGAGATGCTGTAGTTGGGTGAATCTGTACCTGCTCCAGGTCTTGAAGGCGTTGCTGGCTCTCTTATAGAGGTATCCTTCCATGGCGATCCCATTAGCTGCGTCAGCATTGAAATCCATGATGGAGTCATCATAGGACACATCCTAGAAATATTTTAGAAAGACAAGTTACTGTGTGTCAGTGAAGTCACAAGGAAGGGATTGGACCACTTTAGTTGTAGGTGTGACAGGATTTTTATCTTGGTTAAGAAATTGATTTTCTATGGGATATCGCTAAAGGTTACCTTTTTCTTGATTGCAGCATGTCTCTGCTCCATGTCCCTCTTCTCTCTGGCTGAATTTAGGACAAACTGAGTGTGCTGTTAAAACAGAAGTAGAGAGAGGTCATTCTCCAGACACCACCATTGATTTTTTAAATGATGTATATATGACTCCACTCATAATAACTCTCATAGTGCATTTCTCTCAATTAAGCTGTCTGCAGGATGCCAGCATCAAGAGTTTCAAAGAGCTCTCATGTATAATGCGTTAAACTTTATGGTACATTTACTGATTTGCAGTTTCAGTAGAGTCAGCAAATAAAACAGGCAATGATTCATTGCTTTGCCCAAAGATGCTTCAGTAGGCTGAATACAAACACTAGGGATAAAACCAACAGGGACATAGATAAAAAACAAAAGAAGTGAAGATGAAAATCTGATTAAAGGACAGTCCTTGAAAGGTTTTTCTTCTTTACAGATTATTGTTCTTAAAACCTGTAAAATCCGAACAAGTATAACTGCACGGACTCTGATTTATGCACATATGTTTCTCATTTTTCTATTTGTGCCTATTTAGTTTTTATCCTGTCTTTTCTGCATAGAGGGAAAATTTTCCTCTTTTTGCTTTTTCTTCCCTCTCCAACATGTTTGACTGTGTGAGAAAGTCAAAAATGGAGACACATCAACAGGTTAGAGGCAGGTTATCACTCCTGCAGAGGAATTCGGAAGTGTTGAACATCCTATGCCAAACAGAGAAAGAGCCATGGTGGTTTCTCCTGTAGAGAGTCTGCTTAGTGTATTATTCCTTATTGTCTCTCCATCTCTCTGTGTCATCTACTTATTCTAATTCCTGTCATTTCCTGTTGAAACAGGAAGTGCTTTGCTGTGGTCTGATTTTGCCAGTGATTGCTGACACATTCATTTCCTGTTTCAAATTCTTTTCATTTAGCAAAAAACGCTCAATAATGACAACTGCTGATGTTCAAGGTTGACAGTGCAAAATTGTTTTTCCACAGTCAAGAAGCAGGAATAAACACACACACCCACACACACACACACACACACCTTAACCTTATTCCTAACCTTAATCATTGACATAATACATTCCCTATCTTCTTACCCTAACCTTCACAACCATCACAACTGAAGGCCTAACCCCCCCCCCCCCCCCCCCCCCCCCCCCACCCGAAACACACACACACACACACACACACACTCAGACACACAGACATGTGACATATTTCCTGTTGTTGCTCACTTTTTCCTGTCACAATGAAAGTGTGATGTCAACTTGTGATTCCTCAGCTCCACCTCCCCAGAAAGATGCAGAATAAACATCTGATGCAATTCACCCAAACAACTTTTTGGATCCTAACATTAAACATACCATGTGGTTTATTGTACAACAATATAATTTTGTTGTATTCAACATGTCTTACCAATATGTTGTACATCCCTCAGCCAAAATAAACATTTGGAGTCCATTTCCTGCCTGAAACCTGTTTGAAACCTGCATTGATTTCATCAGCTTGCGTACATCTCCTCCTCTTTAACTTGCACATTTCAACTTTTATGGTAGATTGGCGCCACAAACTGCAGTTATTCCACAGATTCTGGCTTGTGTGGAAAAACTCTGATTGTTTCATGTTAATAATTGTTGGAGGCTAGAGGAGGCACACTATCAAACATTTCACAAGACAAAGGCAAAGTTTTGAAAAACATAAAAACACATAAAAAGAGAACAGTGAGTAGCAGAGCTTTGTTTTTTCCTCTGCTCTATCCCATTAATCATCTCGTCTTCCCTTACCAAAAGTGATTCGAGCCCCCATTTATACTGAACCTTGGATGCATGCCTCTCCTCTCTCCCAGCTCCGGGGACACACTGAGACAACAGTATTCACTCTTTGAAAAGTTACCTCTTCATTCAGTTTTCGTCGATAGTCGTCCAGTTCTGACAGAGACTGGTGGCCTAGTTGGAAGAACTGAGCCTGGGCCTCCATCAGTGACAACATCTGACAGGAAGCATGAGAAAGCAATTACAAGAACTCTTATTTTTTGAGCAAGACACCCTCAAGAAACCCTGCAAAAAAACTAAGGCATAAAGACACACAATACAGTAGACATTTTAAATATAGAGACACAATATATAATCAAAAACACAAGATGGACTTAAAATGGGTCAATATGAACTCACTGCCATCAGAATGTCTGTCTTCTTCTTGGCCTCAATGACATTAATCTGAAACAAAAGGAAGCAGTGGTTTCATAAACTTCATGTTTCCATAACCAAAAACTCAATGGCCAGTGAAACTGCAGGGAGCCACAACCACAAGCCTGGAGGGAAGCTCTGAGGCAAACTTGTTGTCATATAAAACAGCAAAGGACACGCTCATGCATATTTTATCCTGGCTGTTTTTGCTACCTGGATCCACAGGTTATTTTTCTCCTAATCTTTTGCTTTGGAGCTTTGATGTGTTTCGAGAGTGTTGTTCAGCCTGCTACAAAGTCTTCGAACCTCCTCTGGCTGATTGGTATAACATGTTTGTTTACTCACATATGTAGTCTAAGTTGAAGTGGATCCTGCATATCTACGTTTTTCACGCACACACATATAAGTGTAAGTTGATGAATTATTAATGAGAGATAAAGTGAGAAAAATATGAAGTCAGATCTTTCTTCATTCGTTCTTTCTCACCTCCAGGACGTAGTCCAAGGCCTCAGACCGAAAGGTTTTGCGTGCGTTGAGCAGAGCATTACTCGCCTCCTCCACTTCGTGTGGCTTCCCCCGTGGGGCCTGAGCGTTTCTCGCCAGCGCCCCCTCCAGGGTTTCACTGCCGCGCTCAAACTCTTTGCGCACATCTTTGAACCGACGAACATCTCTGGAGGACGAGAAAAGTAGAAATGAAGGAAATTTGGTTTGATTATTCTGCTCACGTGTGTATTTAGTCCTCATTTGACAAATTAGTTAGAGAACAGTTTTGATGATACGGTGTAATGGAGGGGCACTGACAGATGCATTATAGACGGTATCAGGTTTATAAGGAAATAAGAGGCTGTTCTTCAAGGTTTGGTTATGTTTTCCAGAAAATTTACTGGCAGATTTGAATACCACAATAAAACTTTCCCTTTCTCTTCCTCATTATACACCTAGCACAATGCACCTTATAAACTATTTTCACATTTCTGGCATTTTATTCTACGCACTGTTTCACTTTTGCATATAAATTATGTATGTTTATAATAGGCTCTCATTATAAGTTCTGTCATATTACTATGTAGAACACTGCACCAAATCATATTATCTCTGTGACTTTCATTAAGCATTGGCAGACTGAGTAGGTAGGGACTGGGGATAAATGCAGTTACGTGATGCATTATTCATGTGTTTTTGTCTGGTATTATATTATTTAAATTCAGTAAAGTTTACTTGAAGAAAACTGTGTCAGCATTTGTGCATGTCATTAAGTATTTGATGAGAAACGTGCAGACCTGCTAGCAGCTCAAACCACATTCAGAATGTGTCACTGGCTGAACATTAAGCTAATGTCCTACTGTCGCATGCTATCAGACATCCTCTCTCTCATCTAATCTACCGTATCATTTCCACTAACGAGAGCAGAATGCAAGACAAAGTATGAGGAGAAGGGAAATTAAGGATCATAAGCCTCAAATATTTTTTTTCATGCAGTTGGTTAATGGTTGGCAGACATGCAGGGGAGTGACTCAGTCTGAATTACACTGTTGCTAGTGGGAGAGAGGGACCAAAAACAAAAAGCAGAGCACTCACTCTTTCACAAAGTTCTGCAGCTTTATCTTGACTGTCTTCTGTGTGGTCTCAATCACTTCCTAGCAGGGACAAGTAGACACGAAGAGAGAGACAAATCTGCTATAACTGTTAAATGTCAAATGTAAAGCGTTCAACGACGTGCTGCAACCCCTGCTTGACCACATACTGCAGCAAATAAGCGTTATGACTGCAATGGAAAGTGTGTGCAGAGACAGTAAATCAAAAGCCTAGACAAACATACTCACCCCCTGTGCCTCCAAGATGACGGACAACTTTTTGGAAAATGTGTCCAAACACTCCTGCAGGACAGAGATCCTAGATCAGACTCTGCATTTCATTAATTCTTTTTTATGTTTTTCATCTATAACAACCATTTTTGATCCAAAGTTCAATTCAATCCACTCCAAAAAAAAAAAAAGTTATGCAATTGTGCATAAAATATTCAGTATTTGACAGTTTGGGTGAATAAAATGATATTCATAAACGCTGAAGCACATTTTCCTTGAATACATATGTCACAATCTTAGTGTGGAAATGACGGTTTAACACTACATGAGGGATAACATGAGTGTATAAATAACTCCCTGATGACTGGTATGTCGGTATGCTCCCCTCACCGCCATCATCTTGTCCCCGGAGCACTGGGGTCCCAGCTCCCGGAGGCCGTTGACGAAGCTCTTGCTGGTCTGGCAGTAGACTCTGCCTGCCTCCAGCATGGCCTGGCATTGTTTCACAAGCTGCAGGACACAGACACGCAACACTACAGTCAAGCATCACACTCATCCTGGATACTTCAAATAGAAGCACTTGAGGCGATTAACGGCCGGTCATAATCAGTATGAATAATTAAACATAATGAGGAGTTATTCCAGGAGAGCTCATATTAAAGCAATGAAACAGTCAAGAGTGAGAAGATACTCCAATTGAAAGTAATCACTGTGAATAGTGAATATAATAACCTCTGTTAAATACTGACCAGAGTTCTTTAAACTGCAGCAGAGCAGATTTTACAGACTGGATTTTGGGAATATGTACTGACTCCAGATATTTCACATATTTTAAGAGATACAAAATGACTGCACATATTACTATTACAGTTTGAACTCTAAACTGTAATTTACAGTAAAAAAAAAAAAAAAGTTATGTTCATTGATTATTTTAGCCATTTGAAGGAGGCAGCTAACAAGCTAACATAACATGGAGGTAACAACACCTCCTAAAGTTGTTGTTGCTAACACCCAGCTAGCTAACTTCCAGCGAGGAAAGAGCAACGTTAGCTTTCATTTGGAGTCGTGTTACTGGCCAACCAACAAAAGTAAGTTGAATATCTAATATATAAGTTGAATATTCACCCTTTAGCTCAGTTTGGTCCCTGCAAACTCCTGAGGGAAATATCTGACTCATTAGCTGCTAAATGCTGCACTGTGTCCGCAAGCTAGCTGCTAGCTAACTGTAGTAAGGTGCTTAAAACCTTATAACCATAAAATTTGACCCTACAACAAAAAATATTGACTAAACTTGACCTGAGCAAAATAAAAAGCCTAAACTGCAGCCTAAACACACAGGTGTTTCATGTATCGTGCCTGATTAGGCCTCTCTTCAGGACTGTGAGCATGGACGCAGTGTTTAAGGCCACACCGCGTCTTTTGAAAGAACTAATTTCATATTCTTCCTCTTACAAGTGAATATTTACATTTTGAGGCAATCGAACACAGTTAATCAATCCAGTCGGCCTCAGTCTCACTTGGCCTTCTACCGCCAGCGGCTTGTGGTGGCTAATGTTAGCTAATGTTAGCAAACTGCAGATATTGTTGTGCAACTCACATCTCTGAGTCACTAAACTGACTTTTTGACTCTCCTCTTCCTGTGCTATCATTGTGCCACATTATCTTAGAAGACGACATTTGAGTCCACAGTGGTTACGTCACTTCGGTCGTTCCACAGTTAGCTTTGCGAATCTGTGTTTATAATTTAGACTCCATTGCCACACTGAGCTTGGTGACACCGTTATTTGGAAATAATTGAAAACAGGAGGAAAAAAAAAAAAAGGAGCTTATAGTTTATCTTATCTGATTCTACATTTGCATATGTGACAGGCCGCAGCAGACAACTGTCAGCGATGGTAACGGCCTGTTGATACCATCACTCTCTACCAGGCAGCAGAGATGCTCCTCCACTTCAATACAATAGTCCTGCAATAAATCCTCCCTTCATTAGATTATACTGTTCAGTTTTTGTTGAGACTGTTTCAGAGAGGTGTTGATTCAACTGTAGGCTCAGCTTTTACACAGCTTTTGAAGGCTGCAGTTTAAAGTTAACAGGCGCTAACAGGCACCAAATAAACAGTCTTTTACATGAGTATTTCTATTTCCATCCTTTATACTTTATACTATTCCAGTACTTTATAAAAGTTAATATTGTACTTATCTTATAAAATAGGACATACTGCTATAAATTAAACAACCCAACAGTATATAAAATAGAACTAGCTAACATTAAAATGATACTTTTAATACATCAGTAATATCAAATGTATTAATATAACTCAGTATGCTCAGTATAGCTCTGCATGTTGAATACTTTAAATAGACTTTGCTATTAAAACATTTTGCTAATAAAACATTTACAAAAGTGGCATTTTGAACATTTTGAGTGCAGGACTTTTACTTCCAACTGTTGACTTTTACATTTCGGGCAACAGGAAGAAATGTATTCAAATGTTACGTTTTAATCTGTCCTCAGATCAGGCTTGTTACCGCATGATACAGTGCAGCATGGCAGCAGGACAGAAAAAACAGGATTAATTTTCTTTATCTAATTTTACAGTTTTAACGGTACTCATGCAAGCTGGGAAACGTCTCTCTGTTTCTTTGACAATAAGGTCAGAGTTCAACACTGGAGCCGGTTCAGAGTCAGTTTTTTGCACAGCAGGAGATAAAAGTTGCCTGAAGGGCTTGAACCCAGTTAGTCCAGTTTTTCTAAATCACTACATCTCCCTGCTGCCACACACTAATCACTCACATGAAATGTGTGAGGCTTTGCAGTGAAAGTTAAATAAACCAAATGCTTTGTTTAGGACTTACAGTTTATTTCCATGCACCCATGTTTTCTTGTTTTCTGATAAATTATGAAACAGACGGAAACCTGCGCTGCAGCGTCATAAACAGCACAGAGTGGCACGGCATCCAAATTTATTACAGTTTATTCTGTATCATCAGGGAACAGAAACGCAGCATGTGACCTCTGAATTGAATAGATATGAAACCTCAACATGAAACACAAATACACAACAGGGAATATGACTTTATCGCATCAAAGCAGAACAAGCTGTAGTTCTCTCTGCTGCAGGACAATGCGATGGGGAAGCCGCACCTGAAGCTACTTCCTGCTCAATTTCAGGTGAAATGCACCTAAACCACCGCCACCCACCTCTCACTTCACTGCCTCCTCACACGAGGAGCATGTTTCCAACAACTGATACCTGTATGTGCGTTTGTTTGTTTGTGTGTGTTGGACAGCAGTGGCTCAGGATGGTGTTAGAGAGTGGGTGTAGGTGTAAAGGTTGATGTATCTCACCTTGTCTAATCGTGTCTCGAGTTCGCTCACGTCGTTTTGGACGACCTCGATATCCGCTCTGAAACAGGCAAACGCACAGAGTCACACACAGGATCTTGGTGTCAAAGGTCGCTACAAATTCACTTACAGCAACACATGAACCCCAGAGTGCTAATATTCCTGTTACATTTTATGGAGAGAGATCAGTGCCAAACGTGGTGAGTTTGGAAGACGTCAGAGCGATTTCAGTGCTGAAAAGATTAGTCCATTAATCTCTGAGACAATAGACAGGAAATCAATGGATGATTCTGATTAACATTTAAATGTTTAAGTAATTTATCATCAAGCACATGTGGCAAACATTAATTGGCTTCAGCTTCCCAAATGCTGCTTTTCTCTTGTTTACATGACAGAAAATGAAAAATCTCTTGGTTAAAACTGTCGACTGGATAAAACAAGCGAGTTAAAGATGCCACCTCAGCTTCTGCCAACTTTTTATGGACTAAATGTTTAGTTTAGAACAGATTTCTATTCGCATGAATATCCCCATGTCATTGCTTTGCATTTCCTGTCTGTTGCACGTTTTAAATTAAAGCCAACAACGTGGCATAACAATATGTATGTATGATACCTTTACTTTCTTTGTTTTCTTTACTTTCTTGTTTATTAATTGTAAACTGTCCCTTTTAAATTAACCAATTGATGGATAAAATGAATGAATCAATTCATTAAAAAAAAACCAATCAACAGATCAATCGATCTGTTGCAACTCTTCAAAAATTCCACAAGTTAAAATACCTTTCATACAACACTGTTTGTTGTGTTGTTTCGATGCTTGAATGAAGCTGCAGCGTTACTGTGATTCAGTACGCCACATATTTCAAGTCATGTGCATCCTTTTATGCTCGCTTCACTGTAACTGAGCTTGACATATTTGGTATTTTTAGCGACTTTATGACCTTGAGTAGAGCTTGAAATGGATCTCTGTGGGTTTAAACGGAGCTTGTGTGGGCCTGCAGACAAAACAGCCAGTCTTTTTTACTCCAGAGAATCAGATTGATTAAGTTTTGCTTTTTGGCATCTCACACATGTGCACAAAAGGGCCTCAGACGTACTGTCCGTTGCTAGTTTGCCTTTTTTTTTTTGGTGTGAAAGTCAGTATCTCTTTTCTGCCTCTTGTCTCCTCACATACACACAGCTCAACCATGTGGTTTCCGCTCCCTTCCACCAACAGTACAGAGAGACAGAGAAAGAAAGCCAGACAGGGGAAGAAAAAAAAAAACAAAAAAAACGAGGCGAGACTGAGTGGAGAGAGAAGAGAGAGGAGGGACTGGACGGACAGTAACTGTTTGTGTTTCTGTGTTTGTTCGTGCGGGGATGTTTGAATCAAAGCCTGATGTCATGCCTTCTTGTAACATGACCAAATGACAAGTCAGCCACAGAGAGAGGGCAAGAAAAGAGAGGGAAGGATGAAAAGAAGGCCAAGAAGAGGCGGATAAAAAGATTCTTTCGTTAAAGAGACACCTCCTTTTCATTTCTCCCTGAATGAGCGTCGCTGTTTTTCGGATGCACCGGAGACAGAGAGCGAGAGAGCAAATTGAGACAGAGCTAAGGCTGAGTTTCCGCCGTGGTTCTCCCCACAGAAAACACACTTCCTGTCTCTCCTGCTGATCACCTCAGCACATCTCGCCTCACTTCCTGTTGCCCTCCTACCCCATCGTTACCTAGCAACAGGAGGCAGCACATTTGAGTGGCTGTCCCGCGCTGTCAGTACAGTTTTAAGTCCTTGGTTTTCCCTCATTCTCCCTGTTTTATTTTTTTGTTTTTTTTTTTGTCTGATTGACTGTGTTTGCATGTGTGATAGCTTGGGCCTTCCCTCTCCCTCCTTCCCTTCTCTTTCCATTGTTCCTTCCCTCGGCCTGACATGAGACCCCGCTGCCGCAGCTGCCTCAGCTCAAACTTTCCACCACTGTGCAAGCCTCATAAATTCAACACGGGCAACAGCGAGGGACGGGGAGAACAGGAGGCCGAGAGTCAGGACTGGAACATGCCAAATCAGCTGGAGGAGACGACACCAGCCACTGTGCCTCAGGCGGCCTGCCAAAAACTACCAGGGCACACCCAAGCTCTGTCAGATTCTCTTGAGCTGCTTGCAAAACCAACTCGGCGACACTTCCCTTTCGCTTGCACAAGATGCCGATTCGGTGTTGAAAGTAAATCGATCGTATGCCACAGCTGGCACGCACAGTGAAACCTCTTAAATGTGCTTTAAAGTAAACTATCACGCAGTGCATGCATGGGTGATATGAGGAATGTTTGTGTGAGTTTGACAAAAGAAACGGAAATCAATGTTTCCAACACCCATGCTTCACTATAAGTTGCAGCCATCATGGACGAGGCTCTGCTTAAACAGGCTGAATGACAACACTGAATTTCCAGGGTTAATGGAAGCTTCCTGTGGCACATCAGACTTTATCAGACCAGAGATCAGTGTCTTCAGCCCTGCAAGATTGCACGTCTCATTCCTTTCATTCAACCCCCAACCCCTGCCCCTACAATGACACGACTTGACCTCAGACCCTGAGGAACTAATGATTGAAATGAATGTTTTTGGGGTCTGAAAAAGCCACAGAAACAAGATGATACCACTATACACGCCTGTAAATGTGAATTCAATTAAAGGTAAACCCAAGTACATATTGTTTTATAAATAGAATAGGTTGTATCCACCTATTTTAGCCATATTTTAAACTATAGATTAAAAAAAACAACATGATTTTAAAGGGTTATTCGCTGCTAGAAGTCATGGTTCAACCACTACTTCATTGACTCCGCCAGTGAAACAGGTGAGACTCTTACCTGAAGCGTGGAGAGTCTTTCAGACACTCCTCAAAGTCCAGCTTGACTGTCATCCCTCCGTTTGACTTCAGCTCTCACACAAACTGCTGCAAATGTTTCTGAGCCCTCGCTTTAGGTGGCGGTGGACAGCAGGGAGAGACTAAAACTCCTCAGCCTGACTCATGGCTCTTGCAGGACTTTTTTTTCTTATGCTTTGTATTCCTCCCACAGCTCGTCCTGTTCGTCCGACCTGCCGCACATCCGAGCCAGAGGACGACTTGTCACCACTTATGAATGAAGGCAGGGGCCGCTGGCTGCGTTATTACCATCTTATCCGGCAGAGAAAAGGCGAGATGCTGCAGGGAGCGCCAAGTCTCCGTATTGATCCAATCGGATCGATATTCCCAAATGAGTAAGACTGAATCAGTTGGCAGCCTGTGGATTGGATGTGAACTTATTCCCACGGGTGCGTACTGGAGTAGCTCTCTCTCTCTCTCTCTCTCTCTCTCTCTTTCCACTCACACACACACACTCACACACACACACACTCAAGAGGTCCAACCCCCCATCGCTCTTCTCAGTACTTCCGGGTTTCTTACTCACGGCAAGTTGCGGTTTTGAAGTAGGAAACTGCACAAAATGAGAAGTAATACTCGATGGTCTCTGCTCACTTGAAGGCTGAATCCTCTGCGTTGCATCATGTAAAAAAACACGGGATTTGATGAGCTATAATTTGGCTCTGACACTTGATATCATGGCTCCACACAGCTGGACATGCTTATCTCCCTCGTTTGGTTTCTCCACTTGCTGTTTCCACTCCTTTCATTGAACTGTGAGATTGTCATGCTGAGGACTGGGTGTGTATTCTTGTCTGGCAACTGTCTGTTTTTTTTCTTTTTAGATGCAAAGAGGAGGCACTGTAAGACGTCCACCTTGCGTACCTTGTATGGAAGCTCATGTCTGCCAAGAAAAGAAAGAGGAAATAGATGAATATTGATGTATTTTAAAAAAAAAAGACAAAACTGTCAAAATTGTGGGACTTACTAAATCAAATGTATGAGATACTATGTTAAAAATATGTCATAATAAAATTTAAAATGTGAAATACTGAGGGTAAATAATGACTTCCAAATTAAAAAATTAGTCAGATTGTTGATAATTAGTTAAAATTATTGAATACTACATCAAAATTTGAAGTGATGATCATGAAATAGTGAGTTAAAACATGAAATGTTGGCCACATACAGCTGTAAACGTGTGCTGGGGGAAAGAGGGATGATGATGTTGTTGGTTCTCATGCTGCTGAGTGGAACTGTGAAAAACAGAGGAAAGGTGGAGCAATGACAACAACACCCCTGCCCCATTTTGTTTCATACACACCGCTTTGGACTCCACTCTGTGTTTACATTCCTGCTCCCTAAAGTTGGTCCCTGGCACCTTGTGATCTGCCAGTGATAAGCCTCTCACACTAGAAGTTGATGAACTATGATCTGTTCGGCACCAACATGTAGTCTGTCATATTTTTCAGCTAAGTCACAGCAAGAATTTGTGACCATGCTATCAGTCAAAAATACTGTGTGGTCTAATTTGGCATTCGTCAAAAGTCAACAATAGGAGACACTAAGCCAAAACTGTGATGTACTGAATAAAAATTATGACTTATTTAGAAGTTATGAGATAGTGAATGAGAATTATGCAGTACCAAGTAAGTGGTGAGTGAAAAAAAAGAGACGCGAATCAAAACTATGGCTCAGTATGACATGTGAAGTCAGAAGTATGACTGACTTATATGAGATAAGTCAAAAAATATGAGACACCACCTCAAAACTATGACCAGCTAAATCAAAACATGAGCTACGAAGTCAAAACTATGACCAGCTAAATCAGACGGCAAAATTACAAGACAGTAATTCAAAATGATGACATATTTAGTAAAACTTTGGACTTACTTAGTCCTCGTATGATGTGTCAAAACTATGAATTACTGAGTGAGGATGATGATAGGCCTAGTGCACCGAAACCAAGAATAACTATATCAGAAATATGTGATACTATGTTAGAACAAAGATCTACTAATATAACATAGTAAGTGCAGGTTTTGAATTACTAAGACAATTTTTTTTCATGCATCTTTTCTTTTTGGCACAGAGGGGCTTCCATACTTCACAGGTGTCACAAAAAACCAAACAAACCATTTCAGTGTGTTGGGCAACATTAAACAAGCAACTGCACTTTGTCATCATCACCACAAACTGGTGTAATCAGACACTGTGAGGCGTGTGGTTGAGAAGCCAGATGCCCTGAAGCCAGAACAGTATAATTACAGAGGCTCAGCAGGCTGTGCCCTTTATTTTTCTGTGCTGAAATGCAACAAAAACACTCATTTTCTATCTATCTATCTATCTATCTATCTATCTATCTACCTATCTATCTATCTATCCAATGAGATGGTGTTTGTGGCCCCCCCTGCTGATCAGAAACAGTCACTACAGGGTTACAGGGCCTTTCTCATCTGAAAACAACGTGACTGTTGTGATATTTTTCTTCCTTTACTTTGGTTCATGCTTCAGATTATCTCCCCCCCCTGATACTACACTGTGGTGCCTTCACTGACCTCAGCACTGATCAGTCTGTTTCTGTCTTTGTGCCAGTGAGTGAAAAACTCAGATTTATCTTCCCAGACGTCACGGAAAGGGCGTAGGTAGGTTTTTTGTGTGTGTGTGTGTGTGTGTTGCTAAGTTGCCTCATCAAAATAAATAGTCCGGAGATGTTCTCTCCGTGCCATTCACCCAGGTCCTGTGGGAATTATTTCGATAGCCAAGAAAAACAGGTTTAAGAAGAAAAAAAAAACTACCCACGACTTCCAGAAACAAGTTGTAGGCCTCTTAATTTGCGTAGAATGAAGTTTTAATGAACTTTAAATTTACCAGTAGACTCATAAAAAAAAGCTTGACTATTTCCTTCATTTCCCCAGCTGTCCATAGCAAATAATCTGCCCCCTTCCTGGAGCGCGCTGGAGCGTCAGGAGCGCTGCGCTGCGCTGCGCCAAAAAAAAAACCCAAAACGGGGGCGTGTGCGTAAATGGCGCAGACTGAGAGTGCAGCAGGCGCAGACACTCATGGGAGACAGCTGCTTATGAAAAAGAAATACAACGGTTGTTGGACGAAGTCAAACTTGGCTACTCGACAGGTTCGTATTTGTCTCTGACAGGAGATCCCCTACGCGTCTGTCCAAACGTCAAGTCAGGCAATTCAAGGTGTCACATCCGGAGGGTTTTTCAAAATTAACGACCTGGCTCACACTGGATGTAATTTGTCATGCCCACTGTGATTGGGTGGTTAGTCCACAGTAGCTACTTAAATGAAATAAAAATCAAAATATCTACTAACTGGGCCCCTGTTGCCACTTTAATCAAGAACGTATTTGTTTAGGAATATGCAGCATGTAAGCATACTGTAGTATTACTGCAATACTAAAAGTATTAGAACCAGATTTTGGTGACAAGCTGGTGAATTAGGGGTTAAGGTGCTGATCAAATAATTCATGTCCAGCAAGGGACCTTTGGTACATGTCATTACTCACCCTTTCCCCCCATTTCCTGCCCTCTCTCCACTGGCAGCTGTCTAGTAAAGATGTGAAATCCTCCAAAAAGAAAAAACAAACAGACAAACCAGATTTTAACACATGGCGCTGATCAAGATCAGGTGAAAATGCAGGAGCAACTGTAAGGCCAGTTAAATTACCACAAAAAACAAACCAAAAAAAATGTAGCTTTACTAAGACTTATCTTTTAAAAGAAACCCTTTATTCACTGCCTTTATACCAGGTATTTAAAAGGACATATTCAAAACATGATTCATGAAGAATGCCACTGTAACACGTTCTCTCCTTTGTGTCTGCAGAGATAATGTATCTCACAAAATAAACTTTGTATTAGATCAGGAAACACACTGATACCTGTTTGTTATTCTGATAACAACCAGTCCCGTGTTTTGAATAAGTAAATAGATACAACATCAACAAAAAAAAAAAAAATCAGCATTTAACAAAACGATCTCACCGCAGTGATCACTAGTGGCTGTTCTGGTGATTTCCTCAGTCGATGAAAGTTCAAGCTCAACTTTAGAGCCAACAGGACATGAAGTCCTTAAAATGCTTGGAAATATGGAAATGCATATAAACGCCTGTAACCTCCAGGACACCTGAGCAAATGCCATGAAGAAGACCATGTGACATGATCCAAAGCTCTACATCTGCCACTAAATAGACTTTGTGGTCAAATTGTTGTGTAAACTGCTGTTTCCAAGGTCAAGACTGAATTGTCTAAAAAGACAGCTTGAATTTGACATCAGACAGACAAACATATTCCCTCAACGTGGACATTTTATATTCTTTCTCCTGAAAATAGCTGATTTACAGAAGACACATGGAACAACTGGAAAATACCTTGACCTACTAACAGTTTTGATGAAATAACCAGCGGTTATTTGGAAACACTTTGTTTTTTTTTTTTTTTTTAAAGGAACAGGCAGCTTAAAAGTGGAATTGTTACAGTTATTCGAAGCGGACACCTGTTATTCGCTTTTATTTTGAAGGGAATCTTCAGCGTTTCCGGTTTGCCTGCGGCTCTCCCTGTCTAGCTTGACGCGCCTCCCCTCTGTGCAGCCATGCATTGGAGTGAAGCCGCATAAAAGCTCCTCCACGATGCGGGTGTGAGGTGCGTGTGCGAGGGGGTGAACGGAGGAGGACAGCGGCGTGTTCCCGGCTTCACACCGAGCCCGTCCGTCGGCCACCGGAGAGAGGAAAATGTCGAACCGAAAGCACCGGGACAACCAGGAGATCTGCGCCCGCAAGGTCCGGGAGCTGGCCCAGTCCGGAGTAAACAAACACTGCTTCGAGTGCAACCAGCCCGGGGTGACTTACACCGACATCACGGTGGGCAGCTTCGTCTGCACGTCGTGCTCCGGCATGCTGTGAGTAGAGACCCGCCGCCGCTCCGGGGTTTATCTGCTGCACATCTCGCAGAGACAGGCAGGCGCTGATGGAGCAGCGGAGTAACAGTGGGAGGCCTGAGCTTACACCGTGCACCATCCGGGGACGGATTGGCAGCGTGTTGTCTCATTTTTCAGCGTAAACAGGGGAGTGTTGGTGCGGCGCAGCAGCCCCGGTTGTGTGCACACATTAATTTACGCAGTGTCTACCTCTCTCTCTCTCTCTCTCTGTCTCTCTGTGTCTCTCTCTCCCTGTCTCATGCGTGTCTTCCAGCAGCTCCATAAACGACAGACCGCTAGTTGGTCATTTTCCAGCTCTGAGTTACGTTTCATTTCGTCATGGTGCAGGTTTGACCCTACCTCCCTCTCTCTCTCTCTCTCTCTCTCTCTCTCCGGTGTGTGGGCGTGGATATGCGTGTGTGTGTGTGTGTGTGTGTGTGCTGTCACATTTTGTTCTGCATGTTCAGCCTAGTCCCAGCACTCCCCAGGAAGACGGTTTCAGCACTTCACTGAGCGTGATTGCGCAATCCTGCACACGTATAGCAGTGTCCCACTTTGTGACCCCCGCATGGAGAGCAAAACCAGGCTCAGGTTACTGAAAACATCCTGATGCTCTGTCACCAAGGGGTGTGTGTGTGTGTGGCACCTTTTCCACAACAAATCTGCCCTTAAATTCACAGTCACCTGTCCGGTACTTTCTCTCCCACCTGCTCTGTCCTCCTGTTTTGTCTCAGAGACCAGGAACGACATGTCTCACACGTCTTCCTTTTTTTTTTTTATACTCCAAATTCCTCTCTCCATCTCTCCTCTGTGTCCCAGGAGAGGCCTCAACCCTCCTCATAGAGTCAAGTCTATCTCCATGACAACCTTCTCCCAACAGGAAGTGGAATTCCTTCAGAACCATGGCAACGAGGTGAGTGACGTCCCACCTTGGGCTTCAGGTGGAGGCAGGGCATCATTTACACTCACGAGGTCGTCCAAGGTCGCTTAAGAAACAACAGCCGCTCGTACGTTTTGTGTTTTCTGGTCTGAGTTCAGCTTTAAAACCAAAACTTCCCGGTTCTGATGTGTAAAGTGAAACGTCCCTCGTGGCGGCCGGTCGAACCAGCCTTTGTGGCCGAGCTTTTTTCGGGAAGAATGCTACCGCTGGGCTCACACAGCGCCAAGAAACAAAAGGACCAGCACTGTTTGTCCCACCCAAACCACAATCTATTTCCTTTCTGTGTGTGTGTGTGTGTGTGTGTGTGTGTGTGTGTAGGCCAGTGGTTCTCAAACTTTCTTAAACCAGGGCACCCCTTCACAGAGATTTTTTCCCACTCAGTGCTTATTTTGGCAACAAACTCTCAGTTAAAGGATCTGTATCAAAAATGTCTGTGTATAAACTTAAGGTAGGATTTAGTATAAATTATTCTGGGTGTTATTTTAACAAATAATGGGTTAGTCTATAAAATGTGTAATATAAAATAATATACTGTACTGTAGTAAAATATGATATAATAGTGTAAAAATGTCCAGAGTGATATCTTGTCAATAGAGTGTTTAAAACCCCAAAACATTTAGTTAACTATCAAATAGGAAAAACAACAAAACTTCTCCCGACTAAGAAAATGTTTTTCTTTTGAAATTAAATCATTATTGTGCTTTTTTTTTTTTTTTTTTTTTTTTTTTTTAATGGCTAAATATTGATATCGGGCTAAAAAAATCCAGCATCAGTCAAGCTAGACTTGCGTTTCTATGACAACCAGCAACCCTCAGCTGTCATGTGACCATGTGGCACATTCAACAGTCTTTGTAATGTGTAAATTTTGAAGTTTATGGTGTATCTCTTCTCTTTAAGAATTCAAAAAGTGTAATAAGTGTAAGTGTAACCTGTTTTGATGTGGTGAAATAACACAGCCCCCACCCTGAGACCCACTGGTGTAGGCAGCACTCTCTCCTGGGCTTATATCACACAAGTAAAAGGTGAAGCGTTTTCGGGCTGTCGAGATGAGTGCTGTCCGTTTTTATCAGCTCGCTGTCGGCTGGGATGCGTGTGTGTGTTTGTGAGTCAAGTATAATGTGAGGAGAGGCAGAGGTGTGCATCGTCCAGCTTTGACTCCTCATCATCCTCTGAAGAGTGATCCGGCCAGTCATGATTCACAGGCGGTGATATTTTCCGCGCTCTGAGATGAATCACTGATGAGAGTCTGTTTGTGTGCGTGAGAGACTCTCTGAGACTAAATGTCAAACAAAAACAGTGATTGTGGTTTGATTTTATGCTCCAGCAATTAGACACAGACCCCTTCTGATGCCTGGTTCTGATGACGAACCGCCAAGGCTGCATGATTTTTAAGTGTTTTCCTGCAAAATGTGTGTGTTCAGGTCGGGAGGAGGACTTGGCTGTGTGTGTTTGACCCAAAGACAGACGGCTGCTCTGACATGAAGGACTCTCAGAAGTTCAAAGAGTTCCTCCAGGACAAATACGAGAAGAAAAAATGGTGAGGATTTTTCATCTGCAATAATAACATGCTGATGTAACCAGGCGGGAGCGCAGGCTCAGAGGTGAATAGGGCTGCAACTGATGTTTGTTTTTAAATATTGATCAATCTGCTGATTATTTTCTGGATGAAGCGATTCACAAACTGTCCAAAAACCAAACATATTCTCATTTTCTAATAATATAAGATAAAGAAAAACAGTAAATGTTCAATTTGAGAAATCATTTTTAAGGATAGCAACTTTAATCCAGAGTGAAATAATTGCCTCAGACATTTTTTGATTTTTAGGGAAATGTGTTGACAGGTATTGGACGAATTACCATGAAAGGGAAAAACTGTCTCGTCAGCCTCCCACTTGTAATTCCAAGACAATATCTCTTTGGCAAAAAGAACGACAAATATGTCAACAAACTAGAGGCAGGATGTCTGCAAATGCACCACTGCTGGCAGTTCACGCTACAAAATAAAATCCAAAATTAACACTAATACAATCAATTCAGCTAATTTTATTACAGCTATACACTATTTGCTTGTGTCTGGTTTCACTCGGTAGCTGCTACAAATACATGTCACAACAAAAGTAATTTAGGCTGTTTATCTGGGGTGACTACAAAGTTAGCATTAAGGCTAAAGTGTGAACAAGAACAAGAGCTGTTTTTCCTGTTCTTCCCATTATGCTGAATTTACATGAACACAACATTATACCTGCTAACATCAACGCGTTAGCATTGCCGTCGTTGCATCTCAAATTAAATGTACTGTTATTACTATTATCATTGTGAGCAAGTTAGCATGCTAATATTAGTATTTAGCTCACAGTGTTACAGAACTGCTAGCATGGCTGTGGACTCTTACTCTAGTTTTGGTTTTTTGCTTTGAAAAAAAAACAGCTTTAAAGTCAATCAATCAATTATGAAAATTACTCCAGATTAATTCTCTGTTCAGGGCTAATTGATTAATGGACTACATGTCATTTTTCCAGCTGTAGAAGTGAAATGGTATAATAGGGCAAAATTAGATCCAAACAACCACCAATGATGTTTGTTCCAAAATTAGACATCCACAGTTTGAAATGGAGGCTCCTACTCCAGAAAATTAGCTCAAGGATAATAGCTGCTTTCAGTGTGTCGACGAAAAAAATAGTTCCCGTTTTGGTTTAGCTTCAAGCCATAGAAATATTCTTAGTCATGGCGTTTGACAAACAGAGCATTAATTGTGTCTTCTTACAAGACCCGCCAGTGACAGAGACTTACTTCACCTCCCATCTCTTACAGGCATTTTTCCAAAAGTAAGAACCGCAGGGATGTGGAGGGTCCTTGGAGCCCGGGGGTCCAGGCTGTGCCCCCTTCCCATGGTCCCTTAGCGAGCCAGGCCCCAACCCATAACCTGCCCCCCAACGCCAGATCCGCAAGACCACTGGTAAAATGCTTAATGTGTCCTAATTGTGCACGTAGTGGCCTGAGAGTGATGGAGATAAAGTGAGAGGAGTGAACGGATGAGGACGGGGATTCAAGACTGAGAGTGGGTGGGTGTGGTAGAAAGAGAGGAAGTGAAAGAGACAAGTAGTTCAAAGAGTGCCAGAGAAGAAAACGAGAATAGAAGGTGAAGAAACGACCTGATTTAACTTCCACACTGCAGCAGACAGACAGAGACGGATGGGTTGGACAGTGAGAGGGCCAGGTAACCTCCACATCAAAGCTGCTGCGTATGAATTATTGAGAAAGCATGAAAAAGACTCATTTCTTCAGCCTTTGTGTCTCTCCTTCGACCTCCCATCTGCTCCTTTATCCTTCTCACTATCTTGTGTTCTCTAGTCTCAGTCCCAGCTGCCATCATGGGATCGAGCGCCTGTGATCTCGCCCGCCGACATGCGGACGGACGTGTTCACCGCTCGGCCTTCGCGCTCCCAAAGCTTCAGAGACCCCCCCCTGAAAGGTCAGGGGTTGATCTTTATTGGAGGAAAAGATATTTTTGGACTAAATCAGATTGACTCTCTCACTTTGTTTGCCCTCTTTCTCTATCTGTTGTCTGTCTGCGATACAGATCCCACCCTGTGTGGGATAGAAAGACAGCGGCCAGGCTCCCTGTCGTCAGCGCTGGGAGGTCAGAGCCACGCCCCCTCCTTCCCCGCCCTCCCACGACCATCAGGTATGTCCCTCACTGGAGGCTTTGTTTTCTTCTTTCTCTCAATCTGACTGTAAAGTGTAATTTGTAAATATTCTTATTGTGTTTTCAGAATATTTGTAAAAGAAAAAACATGTTCATAAATTGTTTAATCACACATATGCCTTCATACTCGCACATAAATCATTAAATGTACTTTAATGGTTAATGTAGTATAAATACCCACTGACGGAAATTCACTCCGAAATTTGTGCAAAAGTTTTTGCAAAATCTGAAACAGCTTCCTGGTTGAGGTTTGGGTGGTGTGTTTGAGTTTCAGACAAGCATTTATGAGATGGTAATGTAGTCCAGCTCCATTTTAGGAGAATTGGTCACTGTGCAGGCAAAACACTGAGGCTGCAGCCTCAGCCGTGATCAGGGTCAGGGATATGACAATATATATCCTCTGAGATGATATAAATTAAAATATAATCTACTTACGTTACACAGTTTATCCCGTGGTAGCTATTTCTTAACATCTCTGGCTTAGGTAGTTGTTTGAAATGTCAGAAATCAATGAGCAGGACTGTTTTATGGCAATATTTGACTTGATGTGATTTTTGCAGTGATGGGACGATGTGTCTTGATTTGTCAGGTATTTGATTTGCTAGATTAGCCAAAAACAGACCTTCCTTTCTGGTTATTTTAACCTTCTCATCATAAAGCTACAGCCAGCACCTGGTTAGCGTAGCTTAGCATCAAGACTGGAAACAGGGGGAGAGCCTGGCTCTCTCAATCAACTCATTGATTAAAATGTTACATCTTCTATGCTGAACCCATACTGACAAGCAAATTTAAAAGCTGCAGTTTGTTGTTTTAGTTTCCACAAAATGTTCTACATTGCTTTACAGTATATAATGATAATGTAATATAAAATAATATACACTGTGATGAGGATATCACATCAGTCACTTCAATCTTTCAGTCCCGATGAACCATGTTGAACATGGATGTTGATAGTTTAAGGTCCGTACATACAACACCGTTCTTTTGTTGTAAATACTCACTAGAACACTAAATGTGTATTAATCCGCCACTGAAAATAGTCCCCAACACTGTTTCTACTCCGTTAGAGACCTGTTCGGTAAAACCCACGGTGCACAGCTGTTTCAGGAAATGAAAATGGAACTACACATTAGTGCCCTGTTAGTAGAGGTTTACACCTTCACTAGGAACCAATGGGCTTGTTGCTGAGTGGCACAGAAGTACTGAGACCAACGCGCTGGTTTTGATCTTGCGATGGGATTTGTTAATAATAACAGAAATGCAGAATGACGCCAGCCTTACCCTTTAAGCAGCTTTCATCTATTTGTGGAAAGAGATTTGCCTGTTTACTACCAGTTTGATGAGGTCTGAACTGTAGTAGCCTGCTTCTCATGCATGTTAATGATGAATGTACTAAACTAACTGCTACCTGCCACAAAATTTGTTATATTTGTGACTCAGTTCCTCTTCCCATTGCAGCTTGATGTGTTCTGAGGAAGGCCACAGGGATTATCTTGTAAAAGTGAACACTATGCCCTTTCCTGTTCTTTTCTGTGAGCCTCTAGCCAGAAGATTTGGCAGTGCATAGTGTTGGTGTGTTGTGCAGTTGAATATTTTCATTGATGCTGTTGGCTCTAAGTGTCACTTTGGGAAGGATAAAGCAATAGAAGAGAGTGTCATCATTTTCAGCTCCACAGTGCTTTTCACTACATTGTGTGGGTTTAAAATGGGTCCATGTCGTCATCTTAGCGTACGGCGTTGCCTTCCGTGAAAAGCAAAATTCAGCAGACTGCTTAGCTGGCCACAGATGACAGCAGGGACGGCGGTTTCATATGACGTCAGTGACACTTTCTCCTCTCTTTTCTCTTCTCCTCCCTCTATTTAACCCTCTTTCTTTTCTGTCTCTGCCTATCTTACCTCACTCTCCTCTCTTCCCCAACCTCGTAGCCAGTAGCTCTTTCAAAAACCACTTCACTTTAGGTAAGACACGGCACCAACCCTTGCTTTTGAGTGTGTGCTGAATGGCTGCGATCAATAAGCTTCTTCACGCTGTAACATTCATAATAGATGGGCAATCTCTGGGCCGTGCTGGTGCTGACCATGCTTCACATGCATGTGAATTTGACTTTCTCTTAGAGCAGTTTGAGAGAAGACACAGCACTCTATATTCATTTAGCCACCCGAGTCATGGCTGGCCAGTGTCACATGCTGCAATTTGGGTCGATATTTTTCTTCATCAGTCAGGTTTCCCGCTTCAAAGCTCAGATCTGAAGGCTGAGAGGGTCAAGGAGACATGTACACACGCACACACACACACACACACCGTTCCCTCAGAGGAAGAAGAACAAGTTTGAAGTAATGCTATTTTTAGGCCATAGCTGCCCCCGTCTGCAGAGGGCTGCTGGTATTTCGCTCCACGTTGGTGTTGAAGCACTTAAAAACTATGTGGGGCACAGCTGTACTCCCACAAGGCACATTAACATCACAAACAAACATTGTAGGAAGTTCAGGTATGTTCACAAAGAGAGGCTGTATCTCTAAACTCTCCTGGAGTGGATGATCACATCCCAGAAACATGCAGCTTGACTCTTGCATGCTTTATATCTTCAGATAATCTGTATCGGTTCAAGTCTAGTCTGGTCTGTGTCTCTGACTTGTCACCTGACAGAGGAAAACATGCTGTTTTTATTTGAATCCCTGTGCTAACGTGATACTAGCATGCTCTGCGGCTAATGTTTGTGGAAAGCTTGCTACATGGAAAGATGTTGATCGTAATTTCCTGCCTTTGTTACCATCTAACAATTGTACTTTTTTTTTTTTTTTTTTGTTCGGTGCTTTGAAATCTATCCAAGAAGTTGTTGACCTGCTGCTCTGGCTTTTGACTTTTTGTTAATGCTTTTGTCAACTGCTTCTTGATGATGGTTCATGCTACTTGATATGTCAAGCTGGTCCTGCCTTTCACAAGCCTCAGCATGGAAATGTTAATGTGGCATGAGATAAAATGACTTTATTTCAGGTTGTTTTATGTGGTCTGACTCTCTTTTTATCACAAGTGTACATATAAATAATTATATATTTTCTATAGTGGTATATAACAGTAAGTACTAGCGTAAAATCAGACTAATGTCCATGAATTCATCTGGATTTAGCAGGATGAAGAACTCCTATTTCTTCTATAATATTCCTTAATTTGTTTCTATCTTTTGACAAAAAAAAAAAATCTTACCTCCAGATACATTTAGTGGCTGCTCTGGAGCTTTTGATCATATCACATGAACTTCCTCAGCACATGGAGTTTGCCCAGGACAGTGACTAAGTGGACCCTGTTGTGAGATTGTTTTGTTGTTTTCAAGGTTAAGAGAGAACTTATGGGCAAAGTGTCCTTAAAGGGTTGACAAAAAAAAAAAAAATGTAAAAAATTAATTTCTACAAATTTCATGACAACTGGGAAAAGAGCTTCTGATGAAGACTATGTGATGTAACAGCTACTAAATGGACCGTGTAGGGAGATTTTTTTTCTCCTCACAAGGTCCTTGTCAGTTTCAAAGTTCATTCTCAACCTTGGACACAGCAGCTGAGAAAACAGTTACGCTCAGAGTGAGATTGTTTGTCCATTTAGTAGCTGTTCTGGGGTTTTTTGACCCTATCCCATGATCATCTTCTGCAGATGGAGTTTGCCAGTGCTCAGAAAAAATGTCACCTACAATTTCTCGACAAACTCCATATACTGATAATTGAAAGTTGCAGAAAGTTACTAAATGGACCTTCATTTTATATTTGCATCTTTCATTGGTTTCAATAGAAATGCTGTCAAAATTTACCTTTTATTTTATTATTATTATTATTATTATTACTCACCACTTTATAAAACCTATGAATAAAATTAAGTATTTATTTTTGCTCACCCCCCTCAGTCATTTGGGGGATTTTATTATCCTACTATTTTTATAACTTACCTCTTAAATGCAGTAGAGCCTATTCGCTGTCTCAGTCTTGTTTTCTCGCTCTCAGGTCGTACAGTATCGGCCTCAGGGGCCACGGGGCCCTTTAGGGCCTTCCCCAAGTCTCTCAGCGTGGACTTTGGAGGTCTGAACCATCCTCAGCCACAGCCCCTGCCCCAGTCTTTGTCCCAGCAGCAGCAGCAGCAGCAGCCTGCCAGTGTCGGCCAGACGACACCCCCGGTCAGCCGCTCCAACGCCCAGGACAGGTACGCTGCTGTGTCCCAGCTGGACAGCGTCTTCTCTGAAACATCCTCGGCCACAGGTAGGAAAATGTTTGCATTTGTGACTTGATGTGTTTAATGTTCATGTTACCACTGGACTAAACCACCAGCTGCCTCCACCTCAACCAACTATAACGCTACCTGCACATTTAACGATCTGCATCTGTAGAAATTAATCATATATTAAATAGTAGTAGATCAAAAGGACCATTTTTCTGCAGCTGCTTTTACTCAAAGTAAGTAGGATTCTGATTTCAGGGCTTTTACTTATAACAATTTTAATATTATATATATAGCATTGTCGCTTTTACCTAACTGAAGGGCCCGAGCACTTCCTCCACCGCTGTGCAATAGAGAGATATACAGGCAGAGGGGGAGTTGGAGTGTGCATGTGATATAGATTGTCACGGCCGGCTCAACTAGGTTGCATAACATCCTTACTCCAAATGCCAAGGCTTTTAGCAGCTGAATTATACTCATTGTGTTTGCTCCAGCTCATGCACAGCCAGACTCAAGGCCCCTCGTTGATTCGTTTTAAAATCAGCTGTATTTGTTTAATGACCAAGATGCACAGGATTCATGTGAGAAGCCCCCGAGCTTTCTACAAGAAGCTCTGTTGTTTTCCACCTTCATCACATCCTCCCCTGCCTGGCAGAGTAAGGAGGTTATTGATTTTCTGCCCTGGCTCACTTTGATTCATATCAAGCTGAACACAGACACCATATTTTATTCAGCGAATTTGTAATGCTTTTGTTCTCTGATGACTTACATGCTGAAGATCAACAGTTTGAACTCCTTGAGAGATTTTTTACTCGCTCTTTAAGATAGTAGCACCACTTGATTTTTTTAAATTAGCGCTCATTAGAACCCGGGGGTGATGTCTGGTCCGTGTGAAATGCTTCTTTGCAGCTCCACCTGCTGGTCCTCCGCAGTACAGCGCCATCTTCGGCAGCAGGCTTTCGTCCAGCTCTACTCCTGCAAGGTAGAAAGAAAATCAAATCTTGTCAAATCAACTTTTGTTTAACATGGCAGAGCTTTAAATTCCCTGTGCGGGGAGCCCTTTAAAGGTCATATTCTGATTGATCTTCAATTTTTCTGCCTCTCCACAGTTCCCCTGGTGTCGATACAGTCTCCAGCTCCCAAACCTTTGCAAGTAGGTACCGAACACAAACTGCATTGATCCTCCCTGCTAGCCTGCACTGTATTTACACTCGGCCCCTTCATCTTCAGAGCCACCCAACACCCCTAATTAGGATGCATCTATGTGACTCAGAGCAGTGTTGGTTTGAATAGGCAGGAATGTACCCTGTTAACCCCACACACTGTGAATTATCTTCCCCCCTGTGTGTCTCAGATTTCCCCAACCCATTCAGTTCCAGCTCCAGCTCTGCTTCCCAGCAGCCTGTTGCCCTCTCCCCCAGTAACCCCTTCAGCAATGCCTCAGGAGGTGAGACTCATGTTCATGGTCCATCAGACATTTAACTCTGCTGCTTCCAGGTGAAGGTTCTTAAGACGGGAAACCATCACTACACATTTTCTATAAGACCTTTAACCTTGTTATATTAACATTTTTTATGATGATCGACATTTTCATTGTATCATCAAATCTTGATTGTGACAGAGGTTTTTCAGCTTGATTGACATAATCCAGATTCTGGATGGAGAACGAGTTTCCTTATTATTCTTAAAATACAGATTAAGCTTCAATTTATTTGCAAATAATAACAGCTTAAAAATACTGATTTGTGTAAAGATATATAAGATATATTGGCAGTGGCAAATCCATCCATGTTAATCATGCAGCCATATTATGAGTTGATGTATTCAGTTTACCTCTGACAGGTCAGGTAGCTCATTACTGCGTCATGTGGCCTGTGCAGAATATGTAAGACTCACTTCTCTGTCATTTACCTTCCATTTGATTCCAGCCGGCGACTGTTTCATTAATTATCTGCCGCCTGATCTCACGATACGTGGGTGTCGCTTCTCTCCAGGTGACTCCAGCGCGTTTGTCACCTCGCCCACCTCTGTGTTCCCACCGTCCGCCTCCTTCCCAGCGCCTGCCACCCAGAATGCATTTCCTCATGAGTCAGCCAGCAACCAGGAAGCCAACGGTAACTTTTGTTTTATTATTATTTTATCTCTCATAGTCTGACATTCTGTGTATGTATATGTTGTTTTATCACTTATAATGATTTAATTTCAATAGTGCGGCTTTTGTATGTCTCAAGTTTAATCAGTTTTAGGTCTTGATCGCCATTTTTAATAATACATGTAATTATGTAAATGTTCATATTATGTTATAAATCTCCATTGTAACATGGTAGAGCAGGGAAGAATGTAGCACTGGTAGCAGTAGTGGTTTTTTGTGTGTAATGCACATACAATTTCCCAGCCCATATTTGCCAGACACGAACACAACTTCTCACATTTATTTCTTAGAGTGCGTCACAAACTTTCTCCTCTGATAATGAGATTTTTTAATTTAAAAAATATCAGCCTTAAATGATCATATGATCACATGATCAGAAATAAATACATATCACATAACAAACAAAGCCTTTAATCTTGTAGGAGACCGTTACAGTAAATCTACCTGTGACTATAGATAGTTGTGTACGTTAACACAACACATAGAGATCTTTTAATTCTTCTACTCATAAGGTCCTACACTATAATTATGTTTTAATTAGAAAATATGATTATAATTTAGGTTTAAAAGTGACAGTGTGCACTGATGAACGACGGGCTCACACCCTCACATCCACATATTTAAGGTAAAAATGAAAACCTGCGCACACACTGTAGCTCTGGCTGCACATCAAACACTGGGAAGCTGCGAAGCTGCAAACGTTTCATTATTTCAACAGTGACCCACAGCAACAGTCCAAGAATACCAATTCACACAGCCAGTGCCGAGCTGCTGCTGCTCCTGCTGCCGGCTCGGTGGCTCACCTTCTTCTCTGCGGTTTCTGGTTTCAGTGCTGTCTTCACACCACATGTTATTTTCTGTCACGTTATGCTGTGCATCGTGTTGCAGGTTTTGCCTCCTTCCCCGCGTCTGACTCTCAGCCCAAAGTCCCTCGGCCGATGTCGGTGAACCCGTTTACTGTGAGTACACGTTCACTGCCCGGCAAACAAGTGCACTTCAGGGGTATAAAAGACACGGGGGGGGGCTAATTGATATTTTTTGCAAGTTCTCCTTTTCTGCAGACTACAGGAAGTATAGTAAAGGCCTCCCTGCTCATTCTCACCCTGTCTCTCTTGTCCCTCAGGGGAATGTTTATCCCAGTCGAGGGACGTCGCGAAATCCTTTCATCTGACCCCCCCCCCAACTCTCCTTACTTCACCCACCCATCCATCTCTGGGAACTGAGGGAGAAGTGAACTTGAGGAGTTGCTGCCATTTCAAAGCCTCTGGAGTATTTTCGCCCTCTGAGGGAGGGTGTGACGTCCATGCAGACCCCCCTCCCTCCCTCTCCCCCTCTCCCCCTCTCTCCCCTCTCTCCCCTTTCTGTCTGTGTTTACGTGTTTGTGGAGGATAAAAAAAAAAAAAAAAAAAATGTGCGAATGTAATTATGAAATTTGTGTGTGTATGAGAGTGTTGGCTTGCTGTCTTTGTACCACAAGACGAACGTCAAAAGGTGTTTGTGTGCCAGTAGACGCCACCTCAGGGCTCTGTGGGAGTCACGGGCAAACGACGCCTCTATGATTTTTTGCAGAAACACACACACACACACACACACATATATTACACACGTCGCTGCTGCTGCTACTTTGCTTTCATCTCCTGCTAAAAAGTGCAAAAACAACCAGCCCGCCAGTGAACACCTCAGTGTTGTCTTCTGCTTTAAAAATGTTTGAGTCTCTCAGTTGTCCAAAGGAAAAGCCAGTTGAGACTCTGACCCTGCATCATGAGTTTCTACAGATGGGTATAAAAGCCTTAACAGCCTCCTGATGCATGTGAAAGATAAGACAGGCTTTCCTCTGTAATGGGTGTGTGGAACACGTCTGCATTCGTCACTGTTTTTTGTCAGGTTTCCTCTAAAGGATAATCTATGTTTTCCACTCTCAGGCTGCATGCGCTTAGAGGGCTAAAAGGAGATGCTACTGAATGTAAAAGCAATTTCAGAATAACTTACGTAAATGTGTATGATGACTTCATCGCTTCATGTACCGGACCAAAACGTTCTCTCGTTGTTTTTTCGGTTGACATTGGAAATTTGATTTCCATTATTTTGCCAAAAAAAAAAAGAAAAAAAAAAGAAAAGAAAAGAAAAGAGAAGAGATTCATGTAACAGCGTCTTTGTAATGACAAGTATTCATGTTCATAAAATCAGTTTGTTGCTTCTTAAGTCAGTTTGGCTCCGGGTGTTTCTTTTTGTTGTGTTTTCTTGCTCGTTTATATGCAAATGTGTTGAAATAATCTCATAAACAAAAACACAAGTATAAAATGGAACTGAGAATATTCTTCAGTGTGATCCACACTTGTTTTTAAAGGCTGTAATGTTTCCTTGAAACAGCAGGGGGCGCAGGTTATCCACTTTTCTCTGACCTCGTACACAAGGTTACTTTTGGATGCATATTGCATAACAACATACATACTGCATAAGCGTACAGTACGAAGATAGAAAGCCTTAAAAGCCTCCAGAAAGACTATTATTAGACCCATTTGAATCATTTATTGTAGTTTTAAATTCAGAGTCAAATAATGCGTGTCAGTAATCTGCCTTTAATGCATGTTTTTTTTTTTTTTTTGGAGCTTTATCGCTGTGAGGGATCGAGGTTTCACTACTGAGTCTAGACAGGTAAAAACACTGAGTACAGACAGTCTGAGTGGCAGCGGTGAGACGTCTGTAAATCCCTCATTCATTCAATCAAAGCAGCTTAATTTGCTGTTCTTCAGACACTAATATGAATCAGTAATCATAGGAGAAGCGCCGTGTTTCAATAAGACTCAATGAGTTCACTGTGACCCTTGACTTTTCATATTTTTATGCGACCTCACGCAGTATTAATTGATGTTATCGTGTAGTAAATGGTTGTGTTGCATAATGTGCACGCTGTTGCAAAAAAAAAAAGTGTTTTTATTCGCATATTAATACAGGACACAGGGGGATTTTCATAATAAATAGAACAGGATGGACTCATGGAAGCGCCAACACTGAAATCTTACTCCACACACTGGAATTATTGCTGCGTTCAGGTGCTGTGGGACATCCTGCTTGTTGGTTGAGCGAACCTGAAACAAACTCTTGGGATGCTAAAAATTGACAGCACAAGAAACAGAGCAAAGGAAAAGATGAAGGGAAAACAATCAGTTAAAATGAAATAAACATAACAATATATTAAAGCACTGAAACTGAAAAGCTACATTACATATGTTAGCCTATGCTACAACACTTTGCAGTACCTTACACCATACAGAATGAATGAATGCTGCAGGGAATTAACTTTTGGATGCTACTGTTTGGTATTCACTGCACTAAATAATCATCATTAACAGATGGTCCAGTTTTCATTTTTGTTGAATATTACATCAGCCTTAAGATCATCTGAAAATTAATTGTGTGTTATTACGCTTAAAGGTAAATTCAGACATAACTAAGAAGAAGCAGACCTCCCAAAATCATTCATAGGTATTTTCACAACATTTTGATATACAAAACACGTGTGTTCACCAAATTAAAATGCCACTTACAAACATGTAAATAGAGTGGAGTGTCTTTTTCTGCTGGTTTGAATAAAGTGACAACTATACTATATTATCCCAAAGCATTTTTGTTATTAAACCTGACTTACTCTGTGCAGTCAGCTATGTTTAAATGTTTATTACATACCTGCACAGACATTACTGTAGTTTTCATACTTGCATATACCATGTCTCTGTGTTTATAGATTCACTGTATAGTTATTCCCAATAATCTATGCATTTAAATTGGAATATTTAATATTGATACAATAAAAATATACTGGTAGAGTTGTACAGATTATTACCAGGGACTATTACTGTATATATTTGTAGTGATGGTCCTAATTTTTTTTGCGCAGTTTCTAGTTAAGATTTGAACGATTTATGGTTCCTTGTTGTTGTTGTTTTTAATATATATATACTTGTATATGTTTGCTTATATGTATATTTACTTGACTCCGCCTCAATCCTCTATCCATAAAATCCTGTCACTGGCCAAAAAACGTAGACAGTAGGTCGGGAGCTCCGCTGTCCGAGCTCAGGCTGAGGCAGTGAACGCGTCGTGTTCCGGAGTACTAGTACAGCGGTGAGTGACAGTCCCGCTCCACGGTCGCCGCTCCGCCGCTTCCCACGCCACGGCGACAAGACCAGAGCCGAGCCGAGCCGAGCCGAGCCGGGCAGGGGTGGGGGGACAGACAGCGTGCAGCAGGACGGGCTCTGTACTCCGTGATGTGCAGCAAATGGGATTAAACCGGCCCGACGGCGCCTGGAGAAGTAGTAGTAGTAGTGGAGAGCAGGGGGAGCTCCGCCGCATGTGCTCGTCCGTGTGCGCCTGGAAAAACTTGCGCCGGGTCCGTGTGCAGGAGAGAAAAGCAGCCGAGAGAAGAGGGGAAACTCACGAAAGCTGCAGCCACAAATAAAAAACAAAACAAAAAAGCCCTGGTTCAGGTTTGACCTCCGGGAACAGCAGCCCCACAGACCTCTGCCTCCCTCTCACATGCCTGCGTTGATGGGGGAGAGAGGGAGGGGAGCAGAGCCGGGGGGTGTTTGAATTAGAAATACACCAAGAGAAATAAAAGAAGTTGCGGTTGTGTTTTTTTTTTTTGTTTTGTTTTGTGTGTGTGTGTGTGTGTGTGGGGGGATTAAAGGACATAGTGGGTGTCATGGACAACCAAGCGGGGGAGATCCACAGCTGCGAGGACGTGCGGAGGAGCGGCTACCTCCGCAAGCAGAAGTCCATGCACCGGCGGTACTTCGTGCTCCGCGCCGCGTCGGAGCGCGGCCCGGCCCGCCTGGAGTACTACGAGAGCGAGAAGAAATTCCGCGGCAAGGCCCCCGTCCCGAAGAAAGCGGTGGCGCTGGAGACCTGCTTCAACATCAACAAGCGGGCCGACTCCAAGAACAAGCACATGATCGTGCTCTACACCCGGGCCGAGAGTTTCGCCATCGCCGCGGACAACGAGGCCGACCAGGACGAGTGGTACCAGGCCATGGTGGACCTGCAGTGCAAAAGTAAGCTGAAGTCACGCACACGCACATGCACACGCACACGCATGCATGCATACACTCAGTAGTGCACGGAGCTGTGCTTGAGGTGGAGAAACGTGGCATCGTCTGCAGAGCAGCGGGGGGGGGGGGGGGGGGGCACACGGGACATGTTTCGTCCCAGTAGTTTGGACAGTGTGCAGGAATGATTTCTTAAAAAAAAAAACATCACAGCCTGCCAAGACAAGTTTACATAGTTTGTGTCTGTGGCGTGGCTGCACTCCCACTGCCTTTGAAATGATGAGCATTTCAGACTGGGTGGTGTCAGTTTTTTACACTTTTAAAACAGGTTGGGATTGTTTACAAATGTCCCCTGACAGGAGTGTGTGTAAACATGCGCCTTACAGCCTCACACTGGAGCCCACCCCCCCACCACCACCACCAGTCCTTATCATACTGGTGTCAGGCTGGTTATTTCTTCACAGTTGCTCTGCAGACTTGTTGGGTCCTTCTGTGTGTGGGGCCTCAAGCTGTGGTGTGCCTCTCTTTCCCAAGTCAACTGCTCAAACACACCCTGCCCTCTTGTTTGCTTTGCCTGCTCTACTTTTCTGCTGACACTGCAATATTACATCAGGCATCGATCCCACAAGAGGAGGAAAAGAAATGTCCCAAAACTAGTCAGGGAGAAGCCCATCTACACCCGACCGCTCACCGTCAAGCTTCCCCTGCAGAGGATTTCTATAATGTTGCCTTATTGTGCAAATGACCTCAACAATACCCCCCCCCTCCGAAAAAAAAAAAAATCACCCTTGCAGATTCTTGTGCAAACACAGCTGTCGGCGCAATAGTGGTGAGCACAGCAACGTCAAATCACCTGTTCAGCCCCCCCCCCCCACCCCCCACATCACTGTGAGAGACCAGACAGGCCACAGGGGACATATGACGCAATCTTGGCAAACGAACACTCTGGAGTTCAAGGTGCTTCTCTTACACATGACCTGCCGCTCTGTTACATAAAGCAGCCTGGAGAGCGAACACCTGAGGAGAGAGGCCGATGCCAGGCCGCACTGATCTCCTCTAATATTCCAGTTTTCGTTTGGAACCACAGAGAGCAAGTTGTTTCAACAAATCTGGCTGATTTATAAGCTCCAAAAAAAGCTGCAGGCTGCCAGTAGGTGCATTAGGGGAATCTGGAGTAACCCCTGCAGATTTGGAGTTGGTGTCAACACTGTGGCTCACACTAACCCCCCCCCCCCCCCCCCCCCCCCGTTGCTTTAGCACAACTGGAGCTGTGTGTTTGTGTGTGTACAAGCCCAGTCTTCCCAAGTATTTGACGAGCTTCCGCGAGACGGGAAAGTGAATAGACAGATGTTGGAGCGGGGATGCGAGCCCGGGGGGGTTGTGAGAAGCTGACTTTGCAACCGTTTCTATGCAAACTTTTTTTTTTTCTAATCAGGAAACATCTCTAAAGTGCATATATTCCCATGTACAGTTGCTAAGCGCTTGTACGCAAAGGTCAGATGCACAGAAACCCCGGTCTTACAGGCGGGCGGCTCAGCAGGTGAAGGAACTCGGCCTTCAAAGGGAACCGGACGAGCGGCTGTGTCCACCATCGACATGAGCTGTCTTCGAAATTACAGGTCCGGCGTGCAGAGCCTCGCTGCACCTCTACCTCTCCTCTGCCTTTGTTGCTTCAAGTGTTGGGCTTCTCCTGTAAATCACCCTCGCTGACAATGACGAAAGCAGGGCTGCGGCGGGGCTGCTGTGTAAACTCTCACGCAGGCCGGCATTTTCTTGTGGCGTGTGCTGCAGCTCGCACACAGTTTCTGTTTGTGCAAAAAAACAAAAACAAAACAAAAACAAAATGAGGCCACACAAACACACACACACACACACACACACATGATCCAGGCTTGGATGAGTTTGTGAGAGAGAGCAAAGGGGGGGGCAGGGGGGGTGAACTGCGCTGTAGGGTCACAGCCAATTGCTGCCTAAACCTGCGTGTGTGAAAATAGCTTGAACCCACACTCACGTTGAACGCTGTCAGGATTCCTGCCTGTAATAACCCTCCCCTGGCATGTGCAGCTCGTACACAATTTCAAGTCTTCAGTGTCTGTATGTTGATTGAACACCCCCCTCCCCCGCCCCTTCAGCTTTCCCTCCACCTCCACCCACTGTCTTTCATGCCTCATCTACACACGCTGCCACTCCCCTGCTACAGCCACCACAGTGAGGTATGTGTCCTCCACGTGTCCCTGCAGACCGAGAGTGGGGCAAAGCTGAGAGGGCACCGAGCCAAGGGATGCTGCACCGTCTGTCTCACATAGTTTCCGGAGGACCGCTCCCTCCATATGATACCTATGTCGCTATTCACCTTCTTTCGTGCTCTGTCAGGTGCCGCAGGTGGTGAGTTTCTCAGCAGCCGCCTCAGCTGGCGGTGGAATAAAAGTTTTGGGGTTGAAGTTTTGAATAATTTGAGTCTGCACAGCAAGAGCTCCCTCAGCGTGCAGGCTGGTGAGGATGCATTCAGTGGAAAGACAATAAATACAGTGGATGTCCAAGCTGCTGTGAAGTGCAGCTCCTTCCATACTGTGCTCCAGGCCTGGGAAACTCACCTAAAGCAGCCCAGGACTGGTCCACTATCTCACAGCCTCCCGCCGGAGCCGGCGATGATTGCACAAACACGAGCCAGCTGCCGTACAGGGCGATATTAGGATCCCAGTTATTTATTCAGCTGAGTCCAGTAAGACCCTTTCGGGCAGCAAGTACAGTATCAGGCTTGAGGGCAGCTATTTGCTCAACTATTAGGAGTCAGTGGAGTGTGTAAAGGCTTAACCTCGACGGAACGGGCGGAGGTGCGGCCCACGATTGTCGTTTGCCAGGAAAACTGTCCCGCGGCTCGGGCACCACCTCAGGAATTGTTGTTGACCTCAATAAAACAACACGGCGGAGTCAAACTTTGGACAAAGCGGCACCAAACAAGAGAGACACACTATCTACAAACACACCCACGCCCGCACACACACACACACACACACACACACACACACACACACACACACACACACACACACACACAGATGAACATGCAGATAAGCTACATGAGGAACAGAAACAAAATAAAAACACAATCGAGAATCAGATAAAGTCTAATCAGCTGATGTTTAACCAATGTTTATTTCATCCAAAAACAAAACAACATAACACTTTCATGCTATACTTTTAAAGCCCCAGGAAAAAAAGCTTGTAAATGGACCCAGAGTTAAGATTTTTTTTGTCAAAAAATGATTCCAAGATTCAGATTCATTTTCAAATTGTTTTTATTTTTCATTCAGATTAGAGCTGAAACAATAAATCTACTGATTGGTGTGGTTTGTCTGTCCACCAGTCTGAAAATAAAGTATCATATTTGACAAAGACAGGCAGCAAATGAGAAGCTAAAAGCAGCAAACATTTGATGTTTTGGCTTGAAAAGTGGCTGAAGCGATAAATGTGTTTTTTTTTTTGTTTCTTTTTCTCTGTCATTTCAAATCACAGCTGAAGTTTGTTGGGTTGTAGGCAGTTGGTTGGACATTTGGAGCTCTGGGATAATGATAATAGCAGCCTGTTTGACTGTTTTCTGAATAAAACACATGAATGAGGTTTCGAGGAAGGTTTTGTTGTGATCTGACGAGGGTTGCTGACTTCAGTGCAGTAAAGCTCCGTGGAATTCAGTTTTCCGTGTTCAAAGCTCCAAAAAATGACATTCGAAACACTCAGAGGCAACATCTGTTTCCAGATTTAATGATATGGCTATTCATGCTAATCCACAGACCTCAATGTGAACAGTTTTTCCTTTTCTGTGAATCTGTTTTCAGTTGTGTCTGTGGATTATCGTGATGTTAATTTTGACACCCAAAGTACCACAAAACAGATGCATGATTGAGGGCAACATGTCAGACAAATCTGTGGTTAATATTTCTCAGTAGTTGCGTTTTTGTGTGAACCGGTTCTTTATGATGTGTGTCAGACTATGAACTACAAAGACTCTGTGAGAGCAGCTGCTCTGGCCAATGAGATGTGGATCTCACCAGTGGCTCGCTGAGCAGCCGATTAAAGGTTAAGCTGTGCTTAAGCACTGCTCATCTCCCTAATTAGGCTGTAATTGTCGTCCCAAGGGTCAGCCGCCGGTGGCACAGTGGAGGCAGTGAGCCAATGAAGTCAGAGAGGAGAGGGCACAGGGGCACGGGTGCTGTCGCCATCTTAAAAATTGAAGTTTAAAAAGTCCAATGATGACTTTTTGTTGAGTGTCCATCTTTTCTCCTGTTCTGTCCCCTGCGGTGGAGCTAGTGCAGAGTCCAAACTGAAGAGCGGTGAGCTGCCACAGGGTATTTCCTCTGCATAAATAGTTTGCGCACGTTAACACCCTGTAATTTCATTTAACACGACAAGCTGGGCAGCCAGGCCTCAGCACGGCCGGCTCTGGCTTGTTGCATCACAGTTACAGTAAAACACAGTGGGCCAGGAGGCAGGAACGTCCTCGAGCTCGTCTCCTCATGTGTCTGCCGCTGTGCAGGGACCGGGGTCGGCCTCACCGCTAAAGCAGACTGTCAATTAAGCTCCCGGGTTTGATCGACAGCAGAGGCGAGGCCAGGGGCAACATGATCCATTTAGTCAATGAGCAGCCATATGCTGAGCATGATGGAGCCGCGGGGCTTTAAATGCACAGTAACCTTTTATAGCAGGCTGTATTGATCACTGCTGGTTGATACTGGCACATTATCGCTGTCATAGAGGAGGTCAGGAAGTTCATGAGCTGGGATTTATCAGTGCATTAGAAACGTGGCGAGAAATTAGAGAAAAACCTTCCACATTAACTGGCGTGTTCTTCCTCAGGGGAGACGCGACACAGGATGCTGCATTGATTGGATGTAATGTTCACATATATCCCTTTTTTAAAAAAAAAATTTATTCTACTGTTCAAGGTTTCAAAAAGCAACGAATGTTAAAAACATACTCATAAAGAATGTAAAAAAAAAAAAAACTCTATACGTTGCTTTTGGGAATGAAATGAAACCCAGAAGCTCTGGAGCAAAAGTAGGTGAGAGTGGGATCAAATATTTGCTTCTCTACGTCTTGACTCAGAGATGTGTACACTACTGGATACGGCAGAATTGGAGAGTTTTCTATTTTCTTTGGACATTCACTTCTTTTACAAATGCTTCTATACAGAAGTTTGCATTAACTGTGTCTTATGAGTGTTGGAAGCTATAGAAGCTCTTTCTCCAGCATGAACAATTTATATTGCTGCATGGGCACACCCCTCTAAGAATGCGTGTGTGTCGATGGATAGACGCAGTATCTATAAATAGAAATAAGTACAATATGTAGAATTTCCAAACATATTGTGCACATTTAAACCCTAAGCTTGACCTTAATGTGATGTGCTGCACTTTTAATTTGAAATATGTTTCGCTACCTGAATGTCATGCTCTACATTTGCTGTAAAACTACTCAAATGAATAAAAAAAAAACAAAAAAAAAAAACTTGGAGAGACATCTTGCATGGAAGGCCAGAACGAAATCCTGAATGGTTCAATCCCAAAATTTAATTATCCTCTTTGGAACATTTACACAAGAAGTTCAGTTTTATTTTGTTAAATAACTCAGTATTTTGGACTTTAAGGCCTTAAAATGACGCCGGCCTGTAAGAATAATATTGTTCATATTTACAGTTAACTCCAGGGACTCTCCAAAAGCTTCCCGTCTGACTTGGTATTACAGAGACAGTATGTTTACGAACTGTGAGCCAGGCTAACCCGCAAAGTCCAAGATGGCTGCCAGTTTGTTGAGGGCGTCTGAGGTGGTTTTGTGAGATCTTCAGCTTCCTTCTACAGAGCCTTTTTTTTGCGTGTCTTGTCAAGGGACAACAAGCCTTGGATGCGTCACTAGTAATTTCATGTGCTTATGTGTACGTGTGTGTGTGTGTGTGTGTGTGTGTGTGTGTGTGTGTGTGTTCTTCTGGCTAACACAAACCACATGTGAAATTAACCTTAGGCAGATGCTGGTGTTGGAGAAGCATTGTGTCCCTGAGTGTGGGCCCAGATAGGGGGATTTCAGAGGGTAGAGATGGATGAAGAGATAGGAAGCGGAGGAGTTAAAAAAAAAAAAAAAAAAAGAGGAAAATGGGCACACATGGCAACCAGAGATTAGACGTGAGCTGTTTTCACTGCTGGGCGGCTCACTCTACTGTCTCTCGCAGATACATGCTAGGACAAAACGTACACAGCTGTCTCCTATCTGTCCACGCCGGTAACCTGGTATGGCAGTGGGGGTGGTATAGGGGCACAGTAGCAGGGGTAGGGTGGAGAAAATGGGGCTTAGCCCTCAGAAGTTTCTGTGCAGTGTTTTGCGGTATTATGGCGCAGCACAGCATGCTAGGGCAATGAGGTCAGAAACTTGAAACAGAACCTAGTGAGAGCCAGCCGGTTCATTGCCAGAGTAGTTTTCCCTGATTTACAGGCTGCATTAGCTAACTAAGACGAGGGATTTTATTCTGATCTTGCTATAAATTTCAATCTTTTTTTTTTTTTTTTTTTTTTTTTTTTTTTTTTTTGGAGTTTTCACAGAAACATTACGTAAAGGTTGTTGCTTCCCTGAAACTGAAAAGTGGGAATGCAAAGACAGTGGAGATTGCTGTGTGTGTATTGTTGAACATGAGCCTCTTAACTCAATCTTAAACGAACCGGAATCCCAGCCAGTGTCATTGTGCTTCAATAACAACCCCCCCCCCCCCCCCCCCCCCCCCAACCCTGTTCTGGCTCAAGACGCCTATAGAAGACCTACTTCCTGAGTAATATAATAACCATAACAATAATCAGCCCGTCACTCAGGGAAGAGCTGTCAGTGTCCCAGCAGGCATCTGGCAGCCCTGGGGATAAATATCACACCCCTAAACCCCCCCCCACCCCCCCCCCCAGCCAGCCCCCACCCCAAACACACAGCAGCGCCGCCTCAACGCCAGTCACTCAGCTCATATTTAAAATCCCAGTTTGAGAAATTTGGGTTAGATTATTCCCTCCTTATGTACAGTCCACAATCTCCAGGGAGACAGCACAAGCATAGCAAATAAATCAGCATGAATGGACGACAGTGTTGCCCGTGTAGGTTGTCATTCTGCAGCCACACGTTGAGACTGCGAGTTTCATGTGTGGTCGTGGCAGAAATGCAGTAAACAGCCTGCGCGTCAATAAGCCAGTGTACGTTTTTTTTTTTCAGGTTTGCTAAAAGGGGAAATACTATGCGGCAACTTTGAGATAAATCTAGTCACCTCGTATGAACCCTTTGTCCTGATACACACACCCTGTCAAGGTTGTACCAAGGTTGGCTGAAAGTTGTTTGGCACGCATTGCCCTTATTCAGCCAGCAGGCTTAACGCAGATGCTTCATTACCTCCAGGTGTTTTTTGCTTTCATGTGCATCCGGCTTCAGTCCTGAGATTCATCTCCCGCTAAGGGCTTTTTAGTGTGCATGTTTTTCTGAGGGTTCATTATGTTGTATGGGGGTGGCGTTGTGCTGCGCGGAAGCTGACCGGCTGATAACCTCTCTATGCAAAGTGAAGGGAAAAAAAAAGTACTGCTTTCTCAAGCACCACACTACCGTGAAGGTTCCCCCGGAGGGGAGCCAGGGACAATCTATAATTCATATGGCTCCGTGTAGAATCAACCCCAACTTTATGTAACCACAGAGAAAAGTCTGTGATGCTCAATAGGGGAAGATCTGTCTGCACCCCTGCAGGACTTTGGCAAAACCTCTTAAAGGTTTTCAGTGCTTTTAAGAGTTGTCGATAAGAGTACGCAGCTGGAGTGGCCCTGAGATCAAGGGTGTTTTTGTGTGTGTGTATGTGTAAGTGCTGTTGAGGGCACAGCTGAGGTTTAAGGCTGCACTGTACTCAAAACAAACAACACACTTGTGCTCTCCTCAAGACACGTTTAAATGGGCTCTTGAAAAGGGAACAGATAGTCTTCGAGGAATATGCTGCACTGCAATCTGAGTCAATCTCAAGAAGCAACGGAATAAAAAATTAAATTTAAGAATAAATAAAGCCTGTAATTAGTTTTTTTTAATCCAAGCAATCCTAAAATAGACGCTCTTTTCCTCCTTAAAGAGTCTTTTTAAAGGCTCTTATTTCCGTCCATAATGGCTCTCTGATATCTCCTTGCAATCTCTTTCAGTCCCTCATTCCCTCAGTCCTCACTGAAAAATCCCCAAACCACCCTTTCCTGTTGTAAATCTAAATCAAGGAGGCAAACAGGGCTTCTTGCACACAGCTCCTTGCACACGGGGAGAAAAGCAGTACATGAAACAGCCATGCATGGCCTTGAGTGAGTCATCTAATGCAGGGGGGGGTGCCTCCACACACGCACATACACAGCCACTAAGCCACAGCCTCCAATGCTTTCAACAAAACATCTATTCTAAGTCTCTTTCAAGTCGAGAGCGATCCTCCAATTTCAGGGAAGCGAACTGGAAGAGGACGCAGCGAGACACGTCAGACTTCTCCTTCTTTTGCAATCACGGCTAAAAACATTTTAGGGGAAGAGGATCTGGGGAAATATTTGTCATAACGGGAGCTGGGTTAACATGGCGTCCTCTGTGCAAGCCGGGCCTTCTTGTCTACATATGGTTGTCATTGTAGGATTTGCAGGAGAAGGCAATGGAAAAGAAGAACAAACACATGCAGACATACAATCATATATTTGTGGCGAGGATGCACTGTGTTTAGCCGGACTGGGCCAAAATCATTGCTTAAAGTAGAATACCACACAGCCTTTGCGAAAATTTGATGGTTCACTCAGTTACTTGATAAAGAAATCACTTGTCACATCAATACTTCAGTGGGCCAGATGTGGAAGGCTAATAAGGCAGGTGCTCAAGTTCACCGTTACTGTACAAAGAACATCCTGTTCCCGTGAAGGGAGCAGGTGAGTGTCTTCGTGGAGGTTTGTTCCTTCGGACTTGTCATGAAGTTCATTGATTCTGTGTTGTAGATCGGTAGTTGTCGTGCTCGGGCATATCCCACCTGCCAGTTCAACCGAGAAACAGAAGAAATGTGGTACATGTGAGAAAAGGGGGGGCTGTGTTTAAGGAACATTTTAGGGTGGTTCCTTTAAAGTAGAACAAGAAACCACCCTAAAGCATGAGTCACATCATGGTGTCCCTATAATCCAGGGCTTTTCAGTCAACAGACGTGAGGTCTCTTGTGGCTAGAAGTAAAAAGAGCTCAGAGGTAAATCTATGATATATTCAGAGGCAGTTTTAATAGCTGCTGACAATGAGTTGCACAGCATGATAGAATTAAGGTAATTTTCTGGGGTAACGGGCACATTTCCTGCTTCAGATCTGTGAACAATACAGTGATTTAAAACACCAAACAGGTGGCCAAATATTGTTAAGTGCTTAAGTAAGTCCCCTGCTTTTGTATGGCCCCTAACCAGCTCAAATCTCACCAAGAGCTCTCTCTCTTGTGTTTCACCGCCTCAGTAATTCCTTACTGTCTGAATACAAAACACTTAACACAAAGGGTGAATGGACTGCCTGTACTCCTTTTAAAAGACACTAGATTTTATTAGTTTACAAAGCCACTTTATTGTCATGAGAGCAGCTCCAGAAAATGGCTCTTGAGGTTTCAGTCTGTTGGCATTGTTTGCTTTGGTTTTGGGGAAGATTCACTTGTTAAGCATTTTCCAGGTGCGTTCACTTATGTTTTTCCACAACAGTTGATTTACTTTCATAGTCATCATTCTTGGGCTTCAGATGTCAACCGTTTCATTCTTTTTCCACACTGGTATGACTGCTTGTGTGTGTGTGTGTGTGTGTGTGTGTGTGTGTGTGCGCTTGACAAATGAGACCCCAGTGGATGGAACCTGCAGGTATGGTGAGCCGGTCTCACAAGCTGCTGCATGCTCATTTTGAACTGAGATCTGGTTTAAAAATCAGTGAAAAGCCCAATATCAGCACAGCTTGCATAATAAAGGCACCTTGTCCTCCACTAACAGGTAAATAGTGGTAGTTTCACCTAGTGTTCCCTTTGTTCACAGATGCATGAAGGTTATGTCAGTGCTTTGTTACAGCACTTAGTGTTCTTCATAAATCCTACTTTGTAACGCTTTAATTACCTCTCCCTATTTTCCAGTCACAGCCTCTTGTTTTCCTTTTTCAATCCAGCAACAGTTAAATCTCCTATCTCTTTTTTCTCCCTGAAGGTAAGAACCCCAGTGACAGCGGAGCTGCGGGGGACTATGGTGTTCCCAATCCTGGGCCAGCGTTCAAAGAGGTGTGGCAGGTGAAGGTGTGGCCCAAAGGCCTGGGTCAGGCCAAGAACTTGGTGGGCATCTACCGGCTTTGCCTGACTGACAAGACGGTCAACTTTGTCAAGCTCAACTCTGATGCTGCTGCCGTGGTGCTGCAGCTGATGAACGTCCGACGCTGCGGCCATTCAGAAAACTTCTTCTTTGTTGAGGTGGGACGCTCTGCTGTGACAGGCCCGGGCGAGTTCTGGATGCAGGTGAGCCTGTAATCTGCAATCCCCTTTATGTTGACAGTCTCACCCTCCAATCCCTCATAAATGTAAAGAGCCTATAATCAACAGATTGAAAGAAACTGCAAAGTTACCCAATGTTAAGGTTAGCGTTCATGTAACCCTACATTATGGTCCAGTTCAGGTTTTGCAGATGTAGTTAAATTAATCCTTGAAGGCCGTCAAAAATGAAAGGAAAAAAGTGAGCTAGCACTATTTTAACCATCCTGATTTAAAGATGCATCTTAAATACAAATTTAATTGAAATACAAAGGTGTTTTTTCAGAAAAATCTGATATTTGACTATCCACAGAATATTTATTTCAAATTATATCCATTCTCTCCATTTGATTTGTAATTACATACTTCACAATGAAAATAAGAATCTACCAGAATTGGGATTTGAGTTTATTGTTTGAGAGGGTTTTTGTGTCACATCTTAGGTGGATGATTCAGTGGTGGCCCAGAACATGCACGAAACCTTGCTTGAAGCCATGAAGGCACTGAGCGAGGAGTTCCGCCAACGCAGCAAATCTCAGTCGAACTCCGGCCCTGGGGGAGGTGCAACTGCCTCTAACCCCATCAGTGTTCCCTCACGCCGCCACCACCCAAACCCTCCTCCCAGCCAGGTGGGCTTCACCCGTCGTCCCCGAACTGAACCTCCTGGAGGGGCTAACAGTGCGGCAGGAGGCAGCAGTGCCAATGCTTCCCCCACCCCACGGCATAGCTTCCCAAGGTCTCGCACTGCCAGTGATGGGGGGAAAGGTGAGGATGGGATAGCAGGGACCACACCGCTCCAAGGGCCGAGCTCCAGCCCCTCCACCAATGGCTCCTGCTCCACCACCCCAATCCTCAGGTCGAAGTCAGTCCGTTCCGCCCCCACCACAGCTGCTAAAACTCCTCTTGGGTTGATGCGCTCCATCTCCACCCCAGCACCCTCCCCAGCCCCAAGCCTCTCCTCTAGCTCTGGGCATGGCTCTGAGTTTGGAGGTGTAACATCTTCTACTGGTGCTGGTCAGGGGTCTGGTGCCTACAGTCGTGTCCCTTCGCATCGCGCCTCTGTCTCAGGCTCTCCCAGTGACTATGGCTCTTCAGACGAGTATGGCTCTAGTCCTGGGGATCACACGCTCCTTCCCTCCCCAAGCCTCCCTGGAAGTTCAGTTGGTAGCGTCAGCAGCCAGTCCCTTGGTGAGGAGGGAGCCAACTACATCCTGATGGGCCAGCGCAGTAGTGGTGGCGGTGGCAGTAATCAGGGAAGCTTGACGTCCAGCTCTCTGCCGGCACCAGGAACATCAGCCTGTGGTTCACAGCCCCAGACCAAGAGAGTGTTGCGTCGCTCTTCCAGCCGTGAATGTGAAGCTGAACGTAGGCTGCTGAGCAAGCGGGCTTCCTTACCTCCTATGACCCTGGAGCGGCTTGCCCCACGTCAGCGTAGAGCCGAAGAACCAGCAGATGAAGATTCAGCTGATTATGCCATCATGTCCAGGAGCACCAGCCGCGAGTCCTTTAGTTCCATTTCCTCTACCACTCAGAGGGAATCTGTCATGGGTGCTGGGTCAGTAGGGGGAGGAGGAGGATACTTGGATGTGGCAGGGGAGTTCAAAAGTGAAGGAAGTGGAGGGGCAGGTAGTGTAGATTTAGGGGTGGACAATGGTTATATGTCCATGCTACCTGGCGTCACTCAGCCTCCAGTATCAATGTCCCAGTCAATGGCTGTCTCTGTCCCAGACTCAGATTCTAAACCTACTGATGATTACATGGCCATGACCCCTAACAACAGCGTGTCCCCTCCACAGCAGATCCGGCCTCCACCAACTTCTGATGGCTATATGATAATGTCCCCCAACAGTAGCTGCTCTCCTGACCAGCGTGGAGGTCTCGCTGGAGGAGCTTGGGTAGGCAGTGGCAGTGCAGACAGCAGGGCAGGTAGTGACTATATGAACATGTCTCCAATCAGCGCACGTTCTGTAAATGGCAGCCCCCCACCTCCTGACCACACTGGTCATTTGGAGACCAGCTCTCAACAGCAAGCCCCCAAGATGGTGTATTCTTACTATTCCCTTCCCCGGTCATATAAACACAACCCTTCTGCCGGACACTTTGATGATGGGCCTGGAAGAGGCAGAAGGCCCAATGGCAGTTGTAGTAGGGGAATGGGTGGAGGTAGGGCTATGGGAGGGCGTCAAGAACAACCAGCAGCAGGCAACTCAGTAGTTGGCCGCCACTTGTCACTCTCCTCTTCCTCATATTCCTCCAGCTCAGCCAGCAGTGAGAGCCTTGGGGAGAGCGAGGACCGAGCTACCCAAGCAGTGAGCATTACAGCTGGGGGAGCTCAGTCCAAAGACGGGAGTAAGCTCCAGCAGAGACGGGGTTCTAGTGGATTGTCCAAGCAGGGTAGCCATACTAGAAGCAGACCAGTGAGCTTGTTTGTTGATGTATCCAAGGCTAATACCCTTCCTAGAGTCCGTGAAAACCCCCTGCCCCCAGAACCTAAGAGCCCTGGGGAGTATGTAAGCATTGAGTTTAAGGGAGAGAAGTGCAGCCAGACTGGGGTAGGAGGAGGACGTGGCAGGGGTCTCAGGCATGGCTTATCACTGCCTCATTGCTCAAGCAACCAGCATCCTCAACACAGGCCAACTTCTTGCTTAGGTAACTTTGTCCCTCTCTCCCGTAGCCCCTCTGCCCCCATTACTCCCCCAGCTGCCTCTGAGTATGTCAACATGGACCTGGGCCCTTCTCCGTCTCCCTCACCACTCTCCCTTACCCCACTAGTTTTCCCATCTTTCCACACACCTCCCACACCTCCAACTCTTGCTCACGCCCCCAAAGCCTGTGACGAGGGTAATACTGGCCCTCATGAAGAGAGGGCCGAAGTGGCTGAGGCCCCTCTAAGGAAAAGCAGAGAAAATGAGCCATCAGTGACTGAATCTGAGTCTCCTACAGACTACACAGAGATGGCCTTCAGCTCAAATAGCAACACAGCCCCTAGGTCATCATCCAGTGTCTCCCCGAAAGCCCCTTCCCCCACCAGGACTGATCCTTCTGGTCCAGTAATGTCACGGGGTCTAGACTTCCCCCTAGCCAAACCAGGACTCAACCCAGACCACGGGGCTAAAGTTATCCGGGCTGACCCCCAAGGACGTAGACGGCATTGCTCAGAAACCTTCCTTGCCTCACCTTCCCTCCCCACCTCTACCTCTACTTCCTCTTCCTCTTCCTCCACTGCCTCCCTATTTCCAGAACATGCCCAAGCTGTGGCCCGCCGGCTGGGCTTTGAAAGCATGCTGTGGGGGAATGGTGCTATGACTGATACCCCCACTCAGTGCCCCCTCCCTGGACAGCAGTCCCTTCCCACAAACACTCAGACTTCGTCCACAGAGCAAGGTCTTAACTACATTGACTTGGACTTGGTCAACAAAGAGAGTCCCCATTTGGGCTTGGATGGACCCTCAGGTAGCCAGGCCCCTTCTCGCCTCTTCTCTGTACTGGGTGGAGGTTCTGGGATTGGGGGTGTAGGCGCAGCAGTCAGCAGCAGCAGCAGCTCCAACCTCAACACTTACGCCAGCATCGACTTCTACAAATCAGAGGAGCTGCGGACACATCAGAATGGAAGCAAGGAGGGAACAGGTAAGAGCTGCCTTTTTTCTTTTAAAAAAGAAACAAACTCACGTCATGATCTATTACCACTTTTTTCTTTAATTTGTGTCATCCTTCCTCCCTTTTTCTTCCTACCTCTGCTCTGTCATATTACCCAGATGGAAAAAATACATTTTCAAGATAATCCAATGGAGCACAGCCTCCCTCTCCATTTTGCTAGGAATTAAACTTCACCTGGCGCCATATTAGAATGAAGACACTGGTCTGATTTGTGTGACTGTCCACATAATCAACAATGTGAGATGTAGATTGGCTGCAGTGACGATTCATAAATTGATTTCCTTGTCGAGGGGTTGGTGTACTTTTAAAGGCGTGTGCACAGTTTTAACTTGATGTGATTATGTAAGGTGTTGAGGGCCAGACAATCTATTGGAATATCAATGAATATTGATATTCAGGAAATGACTATTGATTCTCTCAAGGTTTCTTGAATGTTGTGTCAGCATTTGCGGTGCTGCAACTCTTCAATTCTGATTTTCTTTTCGATGTTTTGGTGCAGATTCCTGAGGAGTTTGGTATATGTATATGCCAAGGAGTAGAATCCTACTGCTCTGGTTGCCTTGGTGTTTTACAACACACCACAGTGCTGCTCTTAGCAAGGGAAACCATTCAGAGTTGCCGTTGAAACGTTTTACTCCAAGTTCAAGAAACTTCAACTCTGACCCTGTTTTCGGTTGACCTGTCAAATTAATGTCCTCCAATGTGATATGAGCAGGAAAAACCAGCGGAGGAGAAAAGTGATTCCTCTATGGATCACATTTCATATTTTATTCAGTGTTACTTTAGAAGTTTTCATGAACTTTAAAATAATAATGATGTTATGAAGGAAAGTGTGCAAGCATTCAAATTCAGATTTGGCTATATGAATATCGTTTACTATGATTTATATATAAAACATTGTGTAATCCAAGCAGTAAACTCACTAAAGTATATCATTATTATTATTTAGAAACTAGAATTTATTTTCATGATAATAATATGCAGGATTCTGGTGAGATTTATTTATTTATATACAAATATGCAGTATGTAAATAATTTGCATAATACATACTATGTATCTGCAGCGCTGTAACTGCTGTGTCCTCAAACTTTTTTGTGAGGAAGGGAGGTCAGGGAGGACAGATGATGAATTTTCATTGTATTTACATTTTTTCCTACTGTGGGGGGCAATTTTCCGGCTGTGGGGTACCACCACAGCTAAACAATGCCTCAACTAGGTCACTGTGAGACATTTGCTCATAGAAAAACATTCTCTTTGAGCCACTGTCTGCACTAAATTGGCCCGTTAAGAAATAGACGCCTGCAGTTTAAGCAGATAGAGCAGCATTTAAATGGAGATGTGGATTTATATGCATCAGTAAAACACTCAGTAGTCTTACTTAACCTTCCACAGTGGGGTTCTTGTGATGAATGCACCCTGCCAAGCCTTGCTGTTTATGTAGCGCTGCTAGTCTCCACATGATTTGTACTGTAGGTTGTGTTAGACTTAAAACTCCTGGGTTTTTGTGGTAAACATTTCATAGCTTTGCTCCACAGTTGGATTTAATGAAGAATTTAAGGCATTAGCAAAAATTCATCATGGGATCTTGTGGCGAGTGCAGCGCAGCTGAGCTCAACAGTTGGTTTTCATAGATTCCACAGATGGAAATGAACCATCAGGCTGCATCCATACGTCGCCGCGTTGGTTTTATTGGGAAGTGCTGGAGGAAGCAGGCGGTGTTGTCGGCTGTATTTTAAATAGAAGTGCTAGCGGGCTACCACAGTGGGACCATATGGGCTCTGGCTGCTGAGTACGTCAGTGGGGCAGCGTGGGGGAGAATGTTACACATTGGCTGTGAATGTTGAGATGGGGCCAGTGCTTCACTCACACAGCTCTCAAATGCCTCTGTACAGTGTTCCCCCTCCTTTCATCCCTCCATTCCGCCTCCCCCTCTTTCCTCCTTCAATAAATGATCCTTTTGTTTGAGTGTTTTTACCGCGGTGGGCTGGCGGGCCTCAGCAGGGCCAGGCCCCAGGACTACTGGACTCTCCTGAAACTGTTTTCCCTTGCAGTCTATAATTTGTTACTTTCTTTATTCTTTCATACCTTATTTTCCTCTTTATTGCCCATCTCTGCACCCATGTTTTTCTATTTGACTAACTGCCCTCGCACTTATTCATTCTTCACAATCTTTATCCTCATCTGACATCTAGGCAGATGGATATTTGAAATTCCTTCCCTCCCTTCTGTTCACTACACATACTATTGTTCCCTTTTTTTTTTTTCACCAAAACCTCTCTTGTCTTTACGCCTTTCGTCCTCCTCCCTTTGCACATTGTGTTTCCCTTCCATCCTTTAAATGCTTGCAGAGGCGCTTAAAAATAGCTTTTAGTATCGCGCTGAGACGTTATCCGTCAGAAACCAGAGAGAGAGAGAGAGAGAGGGAGAGGCAAAAACCAAAATGGAAAGTGACCATGCTAAGATGGTACATGACGACTAATCTACCCATTACTACCAACAAAAATAAAGTTTAGAAACGATTAATTATCTTGTCAGTGTGGATCCTGTGTGCTTTTCTTTTTTTAAGAGTTCGGATCTGCTGTAATTACAGGGGACTTTTTCTCAAACAGGCACCGGCTTGTATAGGAGCACAGTGTGTATGTCTCAGGGGTATGTACTTTTGGCATCGGGGGGGGGGCTAAAACTGAACATCAGTAGTGGGACATGTGCCAAAAACAATCCTGCTGGACAGCGGTGTATTATGTAATGTGCAAAAATACTCTCATTATTTAGATAATAAGGGAAAGCAGGGTGAGCTGTTTCACTCCAAATAATTTCTTTTAGAAACAAAATCAAATCAAAATGAATCAACCACAACAGATGTGATGTGTGTTTGGGTGTGTATGTGTGATTTTTTTTTTTTTTTTTTGTATGTGTGTGTGTGTGAGTGTGAATGGAGCAAATGCAAGTGTCTGCTTTTTATGAGCATCAAGTTCAGAGATAGTGACCGAAATATGCAAATTTCACTTTGCTGTGCAGATCTGCGTGTGTTGGTGTTTCCCACATTGTGGAGGAGTGTCATGACCTTCAGCAGAATGGAGTGATTCATTCGTTTATGAAGTGGAGAGGATTTTCAGGAGAAAATGTTAATTTAAATTAAATCATCTGCCACTCCCACAGTGTCCCCCAAGAACCATGTGAGAGAATTTTATTATGTGCTCGTCCAGCTGTCCCTTCCCCTTCATTCATTTACCGCTTCCCCATCAGGAGATCCATGCATATGTATCTATAGTATAGAATTTAGCCTAGATCCATAGTAAAATAGAACCAGACTGTGATTTAATCTGTGGATATCATATATGATAATGCAGCAAAATGTAAATGTGTTTTGTCGTCCTTCGATCCTGAATCACAAGAACATTGTTTTTGTTGTTGAAAGTTCAGTGAAGCGAGGCTGTTTACATTTGTTTACTGTTGCCTAATTGGGCAAAACTCATGCATAACTGACCAATTGGATCAGTATCTACATTGTTTCTGTGTGTGTGTGTGCGTGTGTGCGTGTCTGTGTGTGTGTATGTACTGTGTCATTTTGTCCTTGTGCCTAGACTCTTAGATATTATGGATTTCAGGGAAAAACCACTGTGAAGTTATGGTTAGGAATTAATTGTCAATTAATTGGATTTGAGTTCAGCTCAGTTCAGGTTTTTATATAAGGATAGTAAATTTATGTGTGATATAAATCTTCTGTAACAAAATCTCCTGTTGACTAATAAAGCTGTCAAATCAAGATACTTTAGTTAATTAATGCAAAAATACAAAAAATATATGAATTTATAATGTTTTAATAAGCAAACCGAAAAGAAACATAAAAGTTATAAATTAATTTTTAATTAAATTAAAAATTACAGTCCCACTTCCTTAGAGTTCCAGTGTGGACCAGTCAGTCAGTGAAGCAAGGAACACACACACACGCGCACACACACACACACACACACACACACAGGGAGGTGGGGGAGGTGGAGTGTATCGCACAGTACTTCTAATGTCTATGGATTTGTGTGTGTGTGTGTGTGTGTGTGTGTGTGTGTGTGTGTGTGTGTGTGTGTGTGTGAGAACAAAGTTGGCATTGAAAGACCCCACCCTTTATCTGAGCAGGCTTCCAGTTTATTTCAACTTCTTGTTGCTTTGGTGAGAGTTTCTCTCTGTTATGATAAACGGCTGGACGAGAAGCATGAGCTGTCAGCTGATCGGACAAACTGCAAAGAAGCCAACGTCTTATCTCAGCCACTTTATTTGGAGGTAAAACATTGAGGGAGTGCATTGGAAATGTCAATAATAAACCATCATTGCGCAGGAAAGCTGTGATAAGTGTGGTAGGCCAAAGTTAAAGCAGGAGGACAGACTGTAAACTGTGAGGATCAGATCATTTTGGGCAGGAATTTACCTTTCACCTCAGTTTTTTTTCTTCCTCCAGAAACTGGGAGTTTGTTTAAAACTGCTTGTCGAGCTTCCAAGTTTTAATAAATCTGAATTATCCTTTAAGCATTTCATCATTAATTCGTTAAAATGACTGACGGAAAGCATTTAATTGAAACAAACAACCCATACACTCATGCACAGTTCTCCTGGGTGAGTAATCCAGGCCAGCACTACGTGAGACTAACAGCACTAGTGGTGTTATGTAAAACACAACCACGTGGATGGGACATGACCCCCAAAGAGGGTGAGGCTCAGGGCACAGTGTGTGTATGTGTGTGTGTATATGTGTGTCTGTGTGAGGTGTGTGCACTCGGTTGTTTATCGGTTGTGCTTTTTCAACCTCGCTTGTGCGTCGTGCTGCAGGCGGCCTGAGCTCCCGCCGGCTCCGTAAAAGTTACAGTGACACACGGCTCCACTCACATTTTTCTGCAGCGTGTAAAAGCACACAGCTGTGGCAGCAGGAGCGAACATGTGGAGGACAAAACCAAGGCTGATAATTGACTTTTAAGAATCCTACATTTCTTACCAGTACCTCTGCCGCTGTTATTAAGAGGTTGAATCTTATTTCGATATTCTCAGCAGCTTTTAGCTTCTATTATTTAGTGTGACCCTTTCAACAGACAATAAAAGACCAACAGCGGCGCATTTAGTTCCAGCAATTTCACAATATCAGATTTGATCTCCTAATTTTCGACTCTTCTGCAGTCGGCTGTTGTATAATCAGCTGTACGAATGTGAAAAACAGGACGAGGTGGGAGGTTCACCCCTGCATCTTCTGATTGCATAATATAAAGCTGGGAAATTAGCTCAGATTTCTCTGCAGTGCAAACTCAACTTTCCTTCATTAGCCTAATTACAGCATTACACAACAGATTTGCCCCCATGGGAAGATGCAACGCAACCTGCGTGGTTGCATGAGGACGGCACAGAGGCCTGCATCCGTTTCCTTTTCAGCTTGAGTAAACAAAAGCCATATTTCTAATTTATCTAATATTTACCGCACGTTTAGATTATGTTCCTCTGAATGATATCATAAAGTGGACTGGAGGAGGTCAGAGAGCGCAGTTGCCAAGCATTTCTTTTTTTTCCAGAGAGTCTGTTTTGGTTAAAATCAAGGACTTTTAGTTGTCTGAAGTCCAGTTTGCTTTGTTTGGGTGGTCTGTTCAAGGAGTCACTGAGCTCACACCGCACATAGCAACAACTCTCCTCTGTTTGGGTTTTCTTGAAGGTTGTGTGTCCGTCCCACCACATGTGTGTACAGTTTATGAGAGGAAGCTTTTTTTTTTTTCCCCACTGGCTTCAAGCACAGACCATGTGAGGAGGTCATCTGCATGCATTGTCTCATTACAGCCCCTCGCCTTGGTCCAATTAGGCGAATCACAGGGTTAGGGGAGTGATCCCAGTTGAATACACACACACACACACATACACACATTTACAGCTTTGTGACGGATGATCAAGCCGTCTCTCACACACACACTGCTGCTTGCCATTGCAGTGTGACAAGGCAGAGGCTAACAACAGTCAGCAGTACGAGTCCAACAATACAAATCTGTGCAAGAAGAGCCGCTTCACTCTGCTGTTAGCTGCATGTGGAGCTCTCGACTAGTGAATGTTTTTCGTGGAAGAATACAGAAGCAACAGCTTTGCAAACGGCTTTGCAGCAGCATCACAGATCTTTTCGCACACACTACATCTGGCGCCATCATGGAGATCCACTGTGTTTTGCAGTGTGCAAGTAACGTTCTAAATATATAACAGCCACCGAACAACAGCGCTGACACCTGGAGAACAGGTGCTGCAGGGTGAGCTTAGGTCAGTCGGTGATGTTGGAGGTCAAAATGTAACAGCATCCAGCATTTGTAGTGAAGAAGTTGCTTCTTTTGCTTGCGATATTTTGCAGGTGGCTCTTAAAAAGCCTTTTTCTCCTGACTCCGATATTGTGTCAGGTTTTCGTGCATCCTCACCTTGACCCGGATTTACGGTCGGCTGTAAACTGATAAGTCCGCTCAGTTAAAATGTAATTTACCACCTGGGTTAGAAATCTGAGTGTGGTCAAAAATGTCGCACCTGTAACCGCACCCAAAGGTGATGTCACGGTGTACTGACACACCCTGGAGTACACTTCTACATCAGTGCAGTGAGATGAGAAGTGTTACGTTGCTCTTTATGGAAAACCTGCGACCACTTGTAGCTGCTTCAGCATCACTGAAACGTGTTGAAGGGTTTGAGTGATACATGCATGAATCTGAAGGTTTGTCAGAAACCAAAACACTGCACAGACGAAGGATTTTACACCTCTTTGATTGCGTCATCAATCATTTTCTCCTTTGTCGGCCTTCACCCCTCAGGGTGACCCACCTGGAGTGTGCGCTTGTCACGAATGTGTCACTTAAATATGATGTTCAGTGACGGATGATTCCACCTCGGCCTTCAACACATAATCAATCAGCTGTAGAACATCAGTCTCCTGACAGGCGACAGACCAGCTTTCATGTTTCGTAACTGAGGTCCACCAGACTTCTCTGATCTGGAGAGAAAGAAAAGAACAATCTCATTTATCTGTTATAGCTTATTGATTAGTGAGGTTTAATGGTGTCATTTAAAGAAAAAGGAGTTACAGCCTTTTGCTTTCATTGGTAAGAAAAAGGTAGGACTGGCCTGTGTGTGTGTGTGTGTGTGTGTGTGTGTGTGTGTGTGTGTGTGTGTGTGTGTGTGTGTGTGGTTTCAGATGTTGCCTGAGGTCCTCTCTGCCGCAGACCGATCTTCCACTGACATCAGGGAATGGGTGGATTTGGTTCTGCAGGATGAATAGAGACTAAATCTCTCCTGTGTGTGCTGGATGTTGTCTCTCTGAGCACTTGCTGCACCTCCACACACCCTCCCCTCCATCAGTGTTATGGCACTGATGCTCTCTAAACCTTGCATTTGTCACAACCGTAAATTGGAATGGAAATTTTTCTGGCTTTGCAGATTGCATATCTTCATTTGTGCTGTTTACCATCACTCCCACATATTTGCTCTCACACTATTACTATTTGCTTCATCTGACATCAAAAGGCCTTTTCATTAAGCGCTGTTGACTCTCAGACATTGAAACTGGACACAGAGCGACGGGGGAGATGGATGTTGAGAAGAAAACAGCAAAAGAGGGTGTAGAAAGAAAAGACCGGAGAGAAAAGAAAGAAGGTGGAGTAAATTTACAGAAAGGAGACGATTATTCATAGTCTCATTCATTTTCTGCGCAGACAACGGCAGGTGACGGCTTGTGTGAACATTAAACTCTCCCTGTTGAATTATTAGATCAAAAGATCAAATTTGGAAATAAATCCGTGCTCCCTTTGATAAAATTTACAAGTGTTTTTACATTAAAACAGGAAATGATAGAAGTTAAGAGCGTGTCAGTTTAAAAAAAAAAAATCCTATCACAGAAGGTGAAATTCTCTCACGTGCACCGCTAACGGCTGACTGAAGTGAAGCGATTAGTCGATTAACCGATACGTCTCGGGTTGCAGCTTCTTATATGCTGATTGTTTTGGTGAGTTACAAGAACGTCACACTGTCTCTCAGAAACACAGACTTGACTACATTTTTACAGGTCAGAAGATTAATTGAGGAAATAAAGAAAGTAATCATTAGTGACAGCTCTGCTTTATTACATCGGCTTCTTGAATCAGCTCAGTTTTGTGTTCTGCGTCCGTCTCGGATCAGCTTTAGCACCACGTTTCAACTGCATCAACTCTGACTGGCTTCTTTTCAGTAACGCTGGCTGAGGCTCATGGGTATCGTAGTATTGAGAACCATCCAGGATAACAAATGATGGGTGAAAGAGATTTCAACATAAAGCTGTAATATTGTTCGTATATCCAGAGGATGCCCGTGTTTCTATTGATGAAATCATTGAAAGGAAACTTATTTTTTTTTAAATTTAAGCGTCAACGCACATGATGTGTGTTTTTCTGAGGTATGCAGGGGATTGAATGGTCAATGGTTCTTTCTGTTATAGAGTGATGATTGTTATGAAAAAAATCACTATTAAAAGAGTGAACAGAGGGAAGTGTGATTCATGGGCTTGTTGCCTTGGTGATTACCACTGAAGAAAACTCATCCATTCGTTGACTCTGATGTCTTGTCACTCCTTTTCACTCCCTCTCTGCCTCGCTGAGCTTCGCTCCCGTCCTCACATCTCCCGCCTGCTTTTGTTTTCAGTTTTCTCATCTTCCCAAGACCTTGACCAGGCTACGCTTCTCATCTCCCACCACATGCTATTTTCTAAAAAAAAAACACACACACACACACACACACACACACACACGCTTGGCTCTTTCTGCTTGGTATGATCTTGCTGATAGTGGCAGAAAAGTGATATGTGTGTGTGACTTTGACGTCATGTTGACGAGGTCAGGGCGAGAGCATCAGACCGGAGTGGCTTCATTCTTGTGCTCATCACATGAAGCCTGAAGAGGGACAGATCGGCCGATAGGACGAGGTGTGTGCGAGTGTGTGAGACATGTTTGTGTATAATTCCAGTAATTCCACACACCCACTGGGGGTCGGATCTCATTTCCAGGCCTGAATGTAACAGATACATCCTTTGCTGTGCTTCTCGGCAGTGGGCGCCATCAAGAGAAACACGACAGGCTGCGCTTCACTAGTTAAAGCTGGAGACATACATTAAATAGAACAATGTAGAAGTGGGAGCGTTCTGTTGCATTCATCCTGTGACTCACCGCCCTCATGTGGCTGCTTATCTCTGGAAGCTAGCTCGACTTTAGCGGCTGTATCCGTACTTTCTGTCTTTTTCACGGTCACGACAACGTCCCGTTGACAAAGGCTGGGACTTGTCGATGTTCGCGGACATTGTGGATACTGGACTCTCTGACAGACAACTAGTTACAGCTAGTAAGGACAAGTGTGCTCACCAAACTGCCCATGACTCGGCTTCCGCTGCTCTGAGATCAGTTATCGCACGCTTCGTTAGACACGCGTCCAGATGCTTGTTGAAACTGTACTTGCACATAAGAAAATTACTTAAACAGTCTTTTCTTCCTGAGTGTCAAGAGGCAGCAGTAGCAAGTAAATGAGAAAATTACACTGCGATTTCTCATCAGTGGTTTTACTCGTCACACTGGTCAACACGTGCATTGTGGAGCAGCTTTTACCCTTTGCAAGGGAAGCTTTCACGGACTCATTTATTCAATTTACATATTTTCAGTGAAGCATGTAACATAACACAGAAGTCATTTAGTTCTGGTCTGCTTTCTAGTTATTAATCTTTCCCTTTCTGTTAATGGAGGTGTAGGGTTCTCTGTGCGAGTCCCAGACAGCACGTTGATACCGGAAAATGCACTGGAGTGAGTCATCGTCAGTGAATGGTAATTATTTTGACCTTTTATTTACCATAGAGGTGATGTTAAGATATTTTTCTTTTATGCTGCACATCTGCTATGTTAAGAAAAATAATTGTAGAACTTCCTCAGCCAGGAAGGAGAGCAGAAAGGTGACGATGTCCAGGCAGAGAGCAGCAAGATGCAGGGGAAGACAGGCAGCACAAAACCATGAGGCAGGACAGGCCCTGAGTGTAAGAGCAGCTGGCTCCTGCGACTGTGCTGAAAATGTAAAGAAGGGATCACGCACTCACATAGTCACGTACTCACACCTAACTTATCAGTTTTGTCCTTATCACTTGCTGTATTCAAGCTAAACACAGACGTTCGCACCTCCTGTGAAGTAACAGCTCAACCTGTGAAGCAAATATAGGTTAATTCAACAAGAGCAGCGTTTGATGATAAGGTGTTCAGACAGTCTTTGCACTGAAAATAGAGAAAATGGAGATAATCAGAAGGAATGCAGTGACAACAACTGTAAAGATACTATATCAGCGTTAGCAGCACTAATAGCAATGTTAGTATTAGAGTGGGATTATTCCCTTGGTTAAATGAACCTAGCAAAAACATAATATTAAACACAGCTATATAGTTTAAACATTAGTCTTCACTGGAAAATAAATCTGTAATGACAACCATCAAAACAACACAGATGCATCTTAGTTACCCTTTTATTTGAATCTTTGAAGGATGCCACACTCGACAGGCAGTCAGTACATGTCTTCAGGAAGTGTCTGACGTTTGACTCATGAGGGCATCAATCTGAACAGACACGTAACAAACATGTTTTACCTCCATCAAACGCACCACATACACTGTTCTTCAATAACATGTCTGTAGCAGAGAGCGTGCCCTTCACAGTATTTTGCATCTTATTGGAGCAAAGGAAAAGAATGAAAAATATCTCTTTGAGACTTGCATTTCTTATATCACTTTTTTTTTTTTTTTAAGTTTGAGACACTTCAACTTCAGAAAAACTTGAAAAACAAAACATTTTTGCTGAACTTTCAGCAACACCCACATGTACCAAAATGTGCGACTGAGGGTTAAACACCTTGCTTAAGGGCTCCTCGACAGGAACTCAGTCGTGGTCCTTTCTCCGTTTTGTGTGTGTGTGTGTGTGTGTGTGTGTTTCTGGTGAGCTGCCCGGCCGAGCGAATGCTAATTAGGTAGTAAAACCTCGGCTAATGGTTCAGTACTCTAGTCATGTTTTGACTGACTAGTGCTTTATTCACATGCATTTGGCACACACACACACACACACACACACACACACACACACACACACACACAGCGGCAGGGGAATGAATTGTATTGGCAGCTCGGTCAGTCAAAGAGGCGCCGCTTGACAGACTAAATGTGTGTGTGTCTGTGTGTGTGTGTGTCTTGAGGACTTGTCATTTGATGTGACAGAAAAGCTCTTGAGACGCCACACCTGTATGTGCCCGCTCTTTAGTCACATTGCAAAATCTTGATTTGTTCGGTTTACACACATGAAAACACACACAGACATAAATTATACTTAGACACACACACACACAAGTCTGATCTGAACTTTTGCTCTGGGAAAAGCTAAGACAGGTCATCCAAGCCAATCACCTTTCAGGAAGCAGGGATCAGCCAAAAGCTCTTCAGCTAATGGCCAAAATAACCTTCATCGACCCATCTACAACCCCACACACACACACACACACACACACACACACACACACACACACACACACACACACACACACACCTACTGTCTCCTTTGTCAATACTGTTTTGCTCATTCTGTTTTGAACAAAGCCTCTGTGCCCCACCATGGCTCCCTCCTCCACTCTCCAGTCGTCTCTTTCTTCCCCTCCTCTTCCTGTTTTTTCTTCTTTTCCCCCTGTGGACTCTTTGTTTTCTCTCTTTTTATTATTTTCACATCAGACTTTCTTTCTCGTAATCATGTCCCACAGATTAAGGCTGGGCGTGTGAGGGATGTTTGTGCTTGAATGAATGAATTAATGCACCTCTTGTACAGTGCGTTGTGGAGCAGGGCCGTCCATCAGGTAGAATATACACTACGTGATTTGATTTACTTAGATCAGAGGAAAGATTCCAGAAACTTACAGAGCATGTCTGCATCGAGAAGTCGCTGCCAAACGGCATGTTTTTTTTTTTAGGTTGGCGCCTTCGCTGGCCAAGTTAAGGTGAGGCACCTGCTGGAGCAGATTCAGTTTGTGTGTACGTCTGAATGTAACTCTAGTTATTCCTGCAGTATGTTGCACAATACACACTTGAAGGCTTCTTCGCGTTTCGGTGCGTTTGTGTGCTGTGATTTCTGCACGAGAGTGAGACCGATAGTGCTAAATATGAAGCTGCAGCAGCAGCAGCTAGTTCAGCGTTTAGCGTAGCATAAGGACTGGAAACAGCGAGCATGGCTCTGTCCAAATGAATCAGAATCTGTTTCAGAAGAATCCTATACATCTTTTTTTGTGTAATCTCTGCAAAAAAAACTCAAGTGTAAAAATGAACCTGGCTTTACTTTGTGTGTCACCAGACAGTTTCTTGGCTGGCTGTTTTCAGTCTCTGTGCTAAGCTAAGCTAACCAGTTGCGGGTTCCAGCTTCATATTGAGCAAACGAACACAGAGTGGAATCTGCTCATCGAATCAAATTTGACCAAAATGTCGCACTGTTCCTGAAAGATTCGTCAATTAGCTGATCAATTTGTTGATCAACAAAAGAACAAATCTGCAATTTGACAAGTGGTTGATCTTTTAAGGCATTTACAAAGCAAAAATGACAAGTTCAGCTTCAACCTCAGCTGCTTTTCTCTGGTTGAAGTCAGTGTAATTTGAATATTCTTGGATTAGTCCGTTACAGGAGTGATTCAGCGTGTGGGGGAATCATTATGAGCTTTTTTGGACTCACCAACACCTCTTGAATAATTTGGGTTTGGGACTGTTCTAATAAAACAAGCAGTTTGAAAATGTTACATAAAACTGTGGGAAATTGTTATAAGCATTTTTTTTTTTTTTTTTTTTTTTACTATTTTCTGATCTTATAGACAATCAATCAGTTAATTGAAATACTAGTTAGTTGAAACTCTATGTTGAGGTTTCTGAAAGTTACATTGACATTTTTGTTCCTTTACTCTGAGCGTCTTCTGTGTGTGAGTGTGTGTGTTTCCGTCTGTATATGTACATGCCTTTGTGTGTGTGTGTGTGTGTGTGTGTGTGTGTGTGTGTGTGTGTGTGTTTGCTTGGCAGTGTGCCAGCTCCCTGTACAAGCATGATCCTGGCTACAGAGCGCTGATTGTGCGCTGTGGTATGGGATGTATGCTGGGCCCAGAGAACGTCGGGTGCTGCCTAAAAGAACGGAGCAGCCACCCACCAACCCACTGGGGTTACTGAGTGCACAGGAGGAGGAGGAGAAGGAGGGAGTGTTTCCCTGCTTTCACACACACACACACACACACACACACACACACACACACACACACACACTCTCCTTCTTATTTGTCTCCCTCCCTTCTCACACTCTCTCCCAGGAAGACGTTTGAGCTTCTCTTTCTGCTGAGTTTTCTGCGTTCCTCTCACTCTGAGTTTGTTCCCCAGTCTCTTTTTTTTTTCCCTCCGTCTGTCTCCTTCTGCCATGTAAATTTCTTTTTTTCCCCACACACACACGCGCACACACACACACACACGCTCTGTCGTGCTCGCTCCTCACTCTGTCTCAGGTGATTGTCTTGATGTCAACACCGCCACAGTGTTTCTCCCCATGTCTCCACCGTGATCTGTGTGTGTCTGACTTTGTGTGTGTGTCTGACTGTGTGTGTGTGTGTGTGTGTGTGTGTGTGTGTGTGTGTGTGTGTGTGTGTGTGTGTGTGTGTCTCATTGGATTCAGGGCCATGGCATCACTCAGCTCCTACTTCTCTAACTGGGTTGGTCTGTAAAGAGCTTAGTGCCGGTGGGCGTTGGAGAGCACTAAGCTGATTACCGTCTACTAACGAGACACTTCTCACATGGAGTCCGTGTGTATGTGTGTGTGTGTGTGTGTGTGTGTGTGTATACTTCTGTCTGGCTGTATTATTGTTTATCTTTGCGGCCGTGTGCGGTTTGGGCACGTGCATGTGTGTAGGTGTGTGTGTGTGGCCGGATGGATCAGGTGGAGGAGGTTCAGGGGATGAGAGGAGGTCAGAGTTGAACTCGGGGTTAGCTGAAGTGCTGACGGTGACAACAGGGTGAGAATCCAGTTCAGAGTCCTGCAGCGGGGGTCAAGTTGTTCTCAGAGGAGCCGCCACTCGGAGTTTGCTGGTGAAGCCTTGATCCGACTGGACTGTGTGAATTGGTCCCAGTTAAGCCACTTCGGACTAGACGACTGTCTCAGAGTGACTGCTGTCTGAGAGGTGGTCACATGCTGCGTGAATATTTTATTCAGAAATAGTTAATTCAGATGCTGCCATGTAACTGCTCTGGTGTTGTTATGGTATTATTAGTATTAATTTATTAAAGTTATTCATTCATGCAGTCCCACTACACTGCAGGCCTGTGCGCCTGCAGAGCCAACTTTAACATTTTACTTAAAAGACTCACATTTTAGTGTCTTTGATTATCATCTGTGATGTGAAAAAGGTTTGCTGTTGCCCCTTGTTATAATTTAGTAATAAGTAATAATTGTAAAAAGTGTTGATTCAAATCACTGACATTCTTATTCTTTCTCATCTTTTCTGCTGCTCACAGTTATTCATTCACAAGGCTTTTGTGTGCCAGTATATGAGGTTTATTTATTAAAAATTAAGTTAAGATGCCAGTTTACACTGGGCATGCTGTGGGGGAAATCTATGTATGAGTATCTAAAGAAAAATGGACCAATTTAGCCAACGATAAGACACATACTAAAAGGGCCAGCACACTCCTTAATTAGCATTTGTCATCAAACTCCATGAGCCAATAAGAATGATAAGAGCGTAAGTCGTCCCGCCCCTGACAAATGTAAAAAACTAACAAGAAGGCGACGGTGCGCCCACACCGTCCCGAGAAGACTCTAATCAGGCAGAACTGCAAACACCTGAGTGGGTGGAGCTCAACATAATTAACTCTCAGTAATAACCATGCATTATTCAGTGACAGCAGTTGTACTGTAGTTATCCACTTACAGTCAAAATGACAACTCAAGTTACTGTTAATGTTTCTTTCCACCTTCACAACATTTTATAGTTGAGTATAACTAATTAATACAGGTTGAAGACAACAGATTTAGTTATTTAATGTAATGAGCTACGCAACATCGCCTGTCACCGGCTAAAACTTTAACCTCAAGAACTTGTTGAGGTGACAGTTAAAAAAAACCCCAATATCCTATTATTTTAAAACAGCTGACTTTTACTGGGAGTAAAACCCGAGGTAGTTTGCTTGCAGATGTTCATAATTACCTGTCACGGTGGAGGTCAGAGAGGTTGAAGGTTTTATGACAGCAATAACCTGGAGTCAAAATGCAGTTCCTTTATGCTTTTAAAAACACATCAAGTGCAATCATAAATGCAAATTGAACTGTTCTGGAGTCTGGAAAGTTCTGCAGAAGTTGAGTTTGGAAAGTGGGTGTTTCAAATTACTAACAAAGAGCTGAGGATCACAGGGCCAGTGAGGCCATCTTTCAACTTCTTGCAGATTGCTCAACTCCTACACTGCCTGGAGGGAAACTATAGGCTAAACACACACAGCCTGCATTTCAGTTACCTAACCCTGACACATGCACCAGGGTTCATGTTCTGTGCAGTGCTGCTCAGATTGATAAAGAGTCTAAATCTGATTTAACCTCAGAGAATCGAAAGAACATTTTCCAATCTGGACATGTGAACAGAGAGTTTTTAGATTTAACCCCCCAGCTGTTCCCCTCATACACACACACACACACACACACACACACTTCCCCCAGCAGTCTACATGGAAATATGAACAAAACTTAACATGCAGCCCCCCCCCCCCCCCCCCACCCCCCAATCCATCCCACATTCTCCCTGCTCAAGATCACTGAAATCGTCTATAAGGTGATTGAGAGAAAGAACAAACAGTCCCTCAGCCCGCCTTATGTAAGTCATCAGTGCAGATCGAATGAAGGAGTGTTTGCTCACCGCTGCCATTATTGGCCTGAGAACGGTCGTTAACCTTTAGAGCGCTGCCTCACCCCCACGTCACCTCGGCGTCAGCACCGTAACTGGGACTCAGTGGTAGAACTAACAGCTTCCTGTGCTCTGCACGCTTTTATTTATTAAATTACACAAATTGCTGTGGGACTCAGGATGTGTGTGTGTGTGTGTGTGTGTCTGTGTGTGTAATTTATTAGGAATTATAATATAAGTATATAAGTAATATATCAACAACAAATGTAGTTGATTGAATTAGAGTATATATTTTGTCATTTTTTTTTAATAGCATCAACTTAAGACTAAATAATTGGCAGAGTAATTACAGTTGCTAATAGCAACGCCTGTGAAACTTTTCATTCTCACACAGCATATACGCACATTTACAATAATGACCATTTGACAGTGTTTGTTATCAGGTGTAGTGTCTATTATTAGAGGCCCGCGCCACGTACACTGTTTACACCTAGTAACAATTGCCAAGGTGTGATTGCACAAGTCAGTCAGTTGGCAGCCAACGTTTTTTTATTGGCCTTGTATCTTGCATCAAATCCAATCATCATTTATAGGCGCAAATGCAGGAATTTTTATCTCATCATGATCTCATTTGTCGGCTTCTCTGACAGTGGTTTCAGCAGTTGAATTTAACCACATATCTTCACCACATACATCCGCATGGAACAGGCAACAGGAATACATACATGCAAACAGGAATAAATCATAGCGTGAACTTGGTTCTCGTGAATTAGAGGTCGCATGAGATGGATGCGTACGCTCCACTTGGTCTCACTGCAAACATCCTGAAGCAGCGACGGAGAGCCGCAGCAGAGATTAGCACTGAATCCTGATCAGCTGATGATCAACCCCCTGCGGGTAGAGCAGGTGAACCTGTGGTGATACTCATAGCGGAGGGTGAGTTGCAGGAGAGACGAACAAAACAGGTAAATACCAGTTAAGAATATATATATTCACTGGTTACGATTAATCATCATTAAGGCCAAATTAAAATTCCATCTCGGGACAAGTTTCAGGTGTTGGTGCCAAGAAAACACATTTTCATTTGTCAAAATCATGTTTGCCAGGATGTGTTTCTTTGCCACTCAAGTGACGTGTTCCATTCGCCTTGGGCGCCAAATGTTAATGACATGGAAACCACATCTTTCTGGCACAACTATCACCCTAAGTGTGATTGTTTGCACGTATGCCCATAATTCTCCACGCACGAGCGTCATCCATGTGTGTTCAGGTGTGTTTGCAAGTGCAGTGTAGACTCTTGCCTGAGTACGTGCCACTGGCTGTGTGCCTATGTGGCGTTCATGTGTGTCTGAAACGCCAGTATCTTTTCCAGGCCTCACACGAACTCGATGTTCTGTTTCTGACCATCTCAGGAATCTGCAATTAACTCCCACCGCCCGCCCCTCCACACCTCTCCCACAGCCGCTAACACAATGTTCTCCTCCGCTGCAGGCGTCACGGCACCTAACCAGTGCATTAAAAGCCTCGAATTGGCAGCAGAGGGGAAATGACATGTGCTCAACTCGCCTGCGTGCTCATTAGTCATACCTGGTCAAGAACAAACAAGTAGAAATTGCATGTGGAAGAGACGGAGGCTCAGGAAAGTGGATGAGCGAGGGATGATTGAGAGGTGGCACACGCGCTCTGTGTTTACTGTTTGTGTTCCTGCTGAATTTCATTTGCCATTAATGAAATTGTTTGTATTCATGACCAGTTGTCATCCAGGGGAGCCAAATGAAACGTGACATGAGTTTTTTTTTTTTTTTTTTTCTCGACTTGGCCATTGCGTTTGCAGGCGTCATCGGCACGTCAGTCAGTGCGACGCGGCGACAGCGTGTTCCTTTCCGCTGGGAGCTGATGATGGTGGCGCTTGAAGGCTCTTCGGAGTCCAGCAGAATCTGAATATGAATCATCACCTCCTGTCGAAAACAACACACACACACGCAGAGAGAGCTAGTGGTCGGGCGTGCGTCATCACGCTGCTGTGTGCACAGGGATGTTATTGATACGCATGTGTGAAAGAAAGAGTGTGGTTATGGTTAAAAAAATACCATGTTGCTGCACTTAAGGTGTCTTTTGTATGATGCATGTGTTCGTTCATCTGCTGTGTGTGTGTGTGTGTCCGTCCAGACATAAGCTGTAGTAATATGCTTGTGCAACCTTGGCCCAGCAAGCCACCATTGTCGCTGCGCTGCCCTGCTCTACTCCACACACACACACACACACACACACACACACACTCATTTCCAAACAGCTTGCGGTTCATTGACTCATACATTACACACATGACCAGCGTGCCCTGCAATAGTGCCACACACGCAGCATCCATGTCACCATTTATGTCGCTTTAACCGCTGTTTGTTTGTTTTTTTCTGACACGTCTCTGTTCATATCCAGCTGAAAACCAACCACAAGAACAAAGTCATCCTCAACACTGGTTTTGCATGTTTTTACCTATCTACTACAAATGTAATTCACATCACTGCTAACCACAGTGCAAACTGTACTTGTGTGTTTTAAGTATTTGGATCTTTTTTTTTTTTTTTCCTTCCACCCCAGGCATCCATTGATTTCCCTTCATTTCCATACAAGAGGAAAATCTATTAGCAAACATTTGACTGGTGTAATCCAATGTCCAAGTCACACAGTCTTTGACCTCCAGATTGATTTGAATCATCTGCACTGCATTACGATGCAGCAATAATGCATGTGACGGATCACACAACTCAAGAGCGCTTGACTTTTGTACTGTCTGGAAATGACTGGAGACCAATGGCTACCTGGAACAGAAGGAAAGTTGGCTCCGTGCTGCACATTGGATCTGAAATGAAACGACTATGAGGGTTCTGTGGGGACTTTCAGGTTTAATTTTAGGGTGTTTATATCCATTTTGGTTTAACAGTGAAGCAGTGTAGAAGCCCTGTCATTTTCTTGCAGCGATGTCCAAATCTGGCATAAACACTACCTACAGCACACTGTCCATCTGAAAAGCTGCAGATGTGAACTCCCTCAAACAACATTAAAGTTGCATTAATTGATTTCTTTGGCCACCCAGGGGACTCATGGGCTCCAAAGCAAACTAATAACCACACAACACTGCCGTATGATCACCTTATAAATTTTCTGTGGTTAGCGTGTAAACAAACAGTTGCCTGTTTGCACATTCAGGAGACTTAGTGTGTCATGTTTCTGGCCATCTGATGTATTAAAGTTCAACATTTACTCTCCTTTTAGCTCTGGTTTGCTCTGCAGCTCAACCTGCAGGTGACCCCTCGAGGCATTTTTGATACAAAAACATTGATTAGCGTAGTTTTCAAAGTTGAAGTCATTGGGTGTGAAATGAAATAATAACAATCTGTTGGAGCAGAGGCAAAACAGTAGAAAGTCAAAGTCATTGTCCAATTGCTTTTCCAATGGCACCGCTGGTTCGAAAAGTCCTGTATGAACAAGTGCAAAGCAAACGTCAAACTAAATGTACTGAACGTTGTGGACAGAGGAGGGATAGAGCAGGGCTAGGAGGCTAAGAGCAGGAGGAAAAGAAAAGATTCTTTTACTCGTTTTTTTTTTTTCCTCCTGTGGAGACGAGGAGAAGGCGAGAAGCGTTGCTAGCGGAGCCTCCAGAAGGTTCGTAAATAAATATTTGCGGTGATTGCTGGCCAAGTCTTGCTGTCTACCCACAGACACACACCGACTCCTGTAAGCGCAAATACAGACGCTCATCGACACCTACACTCATGTGTGTCTGCATAAATACACCTATACAGTCATTCTCCTGGTCATTCCCCTTAAACGCAGACTCCTGCTACCCTTAATAAAATAGCATGTAGTAACTTAATACCAGTGGGAGAGCTTTTCGTGTGTGTGTGTGTTAGTGCTGTTGCTGTACGGAGGGGCAGGGGTGTCTCTATTAATAATTACACAATTCATCATCAGACTGGAGCAGAGGCCATCAGCTGGCACGTGGACACACACACACACAGACGCTGTGGAACACAGATGGGCATCAGTTTCCAAACACACGGGACAGGATCTCCCAACGCAATCCAGATTCCACACTGTCAGCCCCTGTCGTCATTTTAATGATCCCGAGGTTTGTCAGTTGTTCTCTGTGCCGTCTGACGCTGCAGAAGTCCAGGAGACAGTGAAACAGCTCAATAATAATAATCAATAATACAAATTGAGGTGGTGTAAGCATGAAGCAGGTCTGACTGTAATGACATCAATCTGTTTGGAGCTCTGTCCTGTTTCATAATATCACCTGTAGAGGTGAAACTTGTTCATTTGTTTTTTTCCATGTGTAAGGGGATTGTGTAGTTTGGTTCACAATGCAGATTGCAAAATAATTTTTTATTTATTTTCCTGTTATTTCAGTTCATCTGAGATTTTAAAATCAGCTGTTACAGGTTTAAATGATGTGTGTGTGTATATATGACATATTACTATATTATAGCAGTAGGACTGGACAATAAATTAGTATCATCACATACTGGTGTAAAAACCATGATGATCCAATCAAATCGCTTCATATTAAATTACAGAAACTAAACAAAACTAACAAAATGAGTCATTGAACCTGCATTAACTGTTTCGTAAACAGCATATTAACATATTATCACATTGTAAAATGAATAGGGGTAAGTACAGACACAGAGACACAATAACATTAATTTGTATTCATTTATTGGCAGCCTGATAAATGTTCAGTTGCTCTCCTTTTAGCTCTCATTTGGTTTCCTCCAGCTCCTCATGGAGATATCTGGCTTGTTGCTACCTGAGTCTGTTTGCAGTTCGATGCTGGACAGGTAGCTCAAAGCGGGAGATTCTTTTGACTGAAAACAGCTGCAGGAGGCTGGACATGAGCTCAAGTGATGAGAGCGTTGAGCTAAAACATTTAAGTTGAATAGTTGGAAAACCAAAACAATGACCTGAAAGTCACTAAAACGGTCTGAAGAGGGGAAATGCAGATTTGGGTGTTAATTCTCTGTGGGTTTGGGACTATGAGCGACACTTTCACATTACACATAGTAATTTCATTCATATATATATATGATATCAAAATATTAATTATTGCAGCTTTAATGCTTTTGTCTGTTTTAAAACGTATGTGATGTAATCCATAACAACTAATTTCCTTGAGCATAAATTTCTTGTATTATTTATAATTTTTCATGCATTTGCTATATTGTAATTAGGGCTGTCAAATGATTAATCGCATGTTTTATCACATGATTAAAATTCTATTCTAGACGGTGAGCTAAAACATTAAAGTTGCAGGGTGGGAAAACCAAAACAATGAGCTGAAAGTCACTAAAATGCTCTGAAGAGGGGAAATGCATCTCAACGTCTCTAAAACACTGCATTGTAATAATAAGTAGTAATAAGTTTTGTATTATTTAGTATTAAACTCTGGGATATATAAGGGATTTTCCAAGAGGGAAACTTCACATTTCAGCCCCAGAAAGCTCGACATGAGTCACGTCAGTCTCACCTTCTGTTGGGAAATGTTTACCATCACATTTACAAGCTTCGACTTTCCAAAGATCTGATAAGATTCCTGACTTAACTGAGACACAAAACAAAGCAGTCATCCTGCTGACTGTTATTTGTATTATGCTGATCTGACACAGTGCCGAGTGAAGCAAGGCAAGACACAAATGTCTCAACAGCAGCTCCGCCGCTCCACTGCCTTTCTTAAAGATGGTGCAACTCCGTCTTGTGTTTCACTTCAGTTGTTGGTCCACGTCAGAGAGCCGGAGCAAGCTGGCCACTGACATCCTGGGAAAGGCCATACTTAGAAGTGAGCACTCCACCTGCTTATGCTATCACTCCATATATCACTCAAGATGCTGCCTCCAAGTGTGTTTGTGTGTGTGTGAGTGTGTTTGTGTGTGTTGGGCCGTTCACATTGGCAGAAAGTGGCAGAACTGGTGGAGTGAAACGACACACACACACACACACACACACACACACACACACACACACACACACACACACACACATACACACACACACACACACACACACACACACACACACACACAGACAGACAGACAGACAGAGAGAAACTGGTGGTCCGAGTCAGCAAACAGTGAAAATGTGTGCGAGTGTGAGGGAGACAGAGAGTGAATGAGATAACAATCCCCAAAACCCTTTAGACCCGTTGGCTTTCGCTCTGTGTGTCCTGGCCAGGGACAGGACGTCCCATGTCAGATTTCAGTACAGATGCCAGTTGCTGTTACACAAGGACAACCACATTTTAAATTCTGCGTTCATAACCACTAAGGGAAGTTTCTGCTCAAACAGAGTTAAACTTTATTAGGATTTGATATTTCTTAAATAGCTTTCTCCAACATTAAAATATATCTTCTCCTCCCTTGAAGTTCACGTTTGAATTTTGGACCTAAAGTTGAATCATTTACCTACAAAACACCAGTTTCTATTTTGGATTAAACTCTCACTGTACAGGCATTCAAGTTGGGCTGCAACTAACAATGATTTTCATTACTGATTAATTTGTAGTTAACTTTTCATTGAATCTATAAAACAACAGACAGCAGTTAAAAATAGACCAACATAGTTTCCCAGAGCCCAAGCTGACATGTTCAAATGTCTGGTTTTGTCCCACCAACAGTCTAAAACAAAAATACTCGATTTTACAATGATATAAAACAGAGACACATTTGGACAAGTTGGAACCAGAAAACATTGTGTGCTTCTGCTTGATAAATAGTCACCACTTAATTTTGATGATCATCTAACAGACTGATGGTCTCAGCTGTGATTAAAACCGTTGTAAGAATACCTGCAAATTTGCTCTGAACTTGATTGCACTCTGTAAACTGCCAATACTGCAAGACTGGGAACATTTTCAAAAGTGTCCAGGTGCACACACACACACACACACACACACACTCTCACTCACTCAGGGGCCAATGTAGAGATCAGTTAACTCTGACACAGTGCCACCCAGCTTCTTTTAATATTTTCAAAAGCCCTTGACACTTCTGTCATTTCCAACGTGTTGACAGTCAAATATGTAAAGGCCAACATGGCTGCCTGGGGTCCTGACATGATTATGAATGTAAACTGGAAGTTCACATATTGTTCAAGGATGCTCCAAATAAGCTGCACATAGGGCAGCGAATGTGGTCCTCGCACCACGAATGTCCCCCCCCTCCCTTTTTTTTTTCCCCCCACTCAGCACTGCTGCTCTGTCTCTGTCTGTCTCTTCCTGTCCCCACACATTCCAGCTCTTCTGTGTGCCATAACACACCCACTGAGTCTCTCCCACTGTGTCGCCGCATAATGAAAAACTCGCCTCGAGCCCTCCCTGTCTTTTTTTTTATTTTTATTTTTTTATTTCAATCATTACACAATCATGTCAAAAAAAGTCTAACAAAATGTAATAATGACTTAAAACCATTTCATGTGTCATGTAAAAATTATGTTTGGCCTTTCTCTTTCACTCTCTCCAGCTTTCTCTCTTCAGATTTCATAACACCTTGTCACAAGCATTTATATATACATTACACAAACCCGCACACACATGCACACACACACTTGGAGAAATAGCTTGTTTCATTGCTGCATAGCTATTGTTTCTGCAGTGGGTGTGATTGTCAGCAGCAGAGTTAAAAGCAGTATAGTATGTGTGTACGTGTGTGTGTGGTGTGTGAGTGAAAGTGCAATAAGCACACACAGCACTCGTCTTTCAACACACACCCTGCTCTCCACTGCCAACTGCGGAGTGTAACCTATAGAAATTTACAGCTCAACATAAGGGGAAAATGTGCTGCGTTCACTGCTCTCGTAATGGGGTGTTTTTAAAACAATCAAACGCTTCCAGTGGGATAATTGATTGCTTGCACTTAGGTATTTTGTTGTGTGGTTAGCACAGTAATTTTCAATAAAAGACAACATTATTAAAGTGGTCATGTTCATGAACTGCCCCTCCCAGAAAATCCCTTGTCAGTGGGCTTTATTGCAGCGCCTTCTTCCGTGGGTTTCCTTGATGTGTTTGGCCTTAGTGAAGATCGATGCCTGGCTCTTCTTGTATTTATTATAAACAAAGGGCTGCTGGTGTTTCTGCAAACACTAAATCTTTCCTGTGTCCCAGAAGACTTTTCCAGGGAAAGGCGTGTCCACTCCAGACCCACGAAGGCAGCAAATGCAGGAAATGTTAAAGCTTTCTTTTACTAATTATAGGCTGGGTCAACATTTGCATAGGCATGGGCAAAGCAAAAACATATGGGAAATCTTTTGTGAATTTGTCACTCACTATTATTCCTTCAATTTTAGACCTCCTTACTGAATGTTATTTTAAAGACCCTGTTGACAGACATACATACATTACAGACTGCTATGCTCTATGCTGTTCAAACTACAGATCATGCATTCTCAATGTGAGGAATCCACGTGTGAATTAAACTCCTTATTGTATCTTTCTGTAAGCATAGAGGAACACTGATTATCATTCATACAGTGAGGCGGGCTTTAGGAAACGTAGGACTCAACCGCAGACCTTCAAATCTTAAAGGGCCCAACTTTACAGCAGAAACATGTTTACAGCCTGGTACCAAAAACGGTTTTGGTCTCTGAAGCTAATTTCCTCCTTCAGGGCAACTGTACAGGCGTGAATTTTTATTGTACTCACTCGTTTAAATTTTATTAAGGCTTAAAGTTCTGCATAATTGAAGTTGTACCACTTTGAGTGACAGGTGGTTGAGCATATGCTTGCCACAGACGGGCATTCTGCTCCACACATGGCCCTCCACTTTGCCCATTTTTGGATTAGTCAGGAGTTAGGCATAGTCAGGCACTGCCAAGATGGCGATGGCAGAGCAGCCCACTCTGAGCTTCAAAACCGATCTTCGGAAACGTATGGGTGACATCACCGAGGCTACGTCGATCTTTACATGCAGTCTATGATTCTCTGTCACTCTCAAATGATGTTTTCTTTATATTTTCCTGTTTTCCTTTCTTGTTCCTCTCTCATGTTGAAGTTCCGATGAGGGCTGTCCAACAATTTTGGTAACTTTCCGAAACCAGCAGTCTAGTAATTATGCCCCCTTCACTCATCGGTTGGCCAGGTATCCAATAGTGACAAAGTAAGAATGGCCTCAACATCCTTCTCAGTCTTGTCTTTTTTCTCTCTCTTCTCTCATTTTGTGCACACAACTCTATGAGAGCATTTCAGGAGAGATCGTCAGAAGTTGTGCCCCATTATCCCAATTTGAACAATTATCCTGTGTTGACCTTAAGTGTGGCGTTTTGGACCAGCTTTAAACACTTTTGCCTTTAGATGTGTTTACACAGTGTGTTGTTTGTTGAGCTAGTTTGTTTCAATCATACCACAGCCCTTACTTCCTCTGGCCCATGATTGAGCTTGGCTTGATAACGCCTGACCAGTGGAAGAGTTGTCGGCAGTTGCTGATTTTTGCGTAAATTAAATCACACGCTTGCTCAAGAGCTTAAGAAGGTCATGAACGAGGATTGGAATGGAAATAGTATCTTTAACAGTTTAAGAACATGATGAGCGTTGCATATGGACAACAAAGAAGTGGATTATGTTGCAGGGGGCTGTTTCCAAGTTTCTACTTTTTGTTTTGCCTTGAAACTGGGTCGCCATAGGAATCCGCTGTGAAATCAAGTGGGCTACAGCTGCTGCACCCCCCACCCCCACCCCCACCCCATGAAGACACCATTTCAAACTCTTTACTAACACCTTCTGAAGCCCACAGGAGTAAAGTGTTCAATATTCACAGATATATATATTTGGGTGGTGTATCACTTTAACCAAATTGTCATCCAACGATGTGCCGGATTCATGACGAGCAAATAAGAACTGTGAAATCGGACACATTCACTGTGGTCAGAGTGCGAACATTATATCTTCATAACTGGTAGACTTTCTGGCGTCATTGGGAGAAATTAAATGAGGTGACACAGGAGCTATCCTGCTGCCTCCGTCTGCCAGTGTTCATTCCTTGTACTTGCAGCTGTCTTGATGCTGGATCCCGGCTCATGTTGCGCTGTTGTACCTCTTACCCACTTGCCCGCTTGCAGGATAGATGATTTAATGGAAGTATAATAACAGTGCTGGAGGATTGCAAGAGCTAAGGTCACTGGCATGAGAAATTGCTGCCATTGTGGAAAAACAGTTTGTGTGGGATTGTGGGGGATTTTCACATCCTTATATTAATGTAATTCCTTAATCATTTCCAGGAGAGAGTTCTTCGGTTTCCCCAGGGTGTAGGTGAAAGGTTGGGGTTGGCTACACTTGGTGTTGGAAGTTATTTGTTATCTTGCACAAAGACATCTCCGCAGGTTGGATGCTTGCTGACATGGCGCTAGAACCTGAGCCCTGTACGTGAGGATAAATCCTTTGAAACGCAGGATTTTTTTTTTTTTTTTTTTTTTTTTTTTTGGCTTGAATGCAAAGCACAGATTGACATATCCAAGGAGTTGCCCTGGGGCTTATGAGATGCTTGTAAAAAAAAAAAAAAGATGAGATGCAGTGATAAACTCAGTGGGGATTTCCAGTGATTTTCATTCATCATGTGATGTTCATAGAACCTACTAGAGACTCATCCTTTTTGACTCCATGCTGTTTGGCGTCCAATGAGATCCAACAATACTGCTGTTTATCTGCAGTTTTTTTTTTCTTTCTTCCTTTCTCTAATGTAGATCTGAGCATTTTCCTTATATATAAAACATGAGTTAACCCAAAATGACTGAGTGACCAGTGAACTCAGTGACTCACATCACGTTGCATAGAGCAGCTCGGTGTCTTGTGGGAGCTGGGGCAGCATGAAAATGACAGACTGACACACTGGATTTACGACCAGAGAACAGGGTGGCTTTCAATTTTAGGCAGCCCTCGATTGAGACATCACATAGACCCAGACTCTCCTAATTACACACACACACACACACACACACAGAGGCAGCTAGAGAACAGTTATTGGCTAGACACGGACTGCGGAGGCAGATAGCCTTGTCTAACCTCTTGATTTAAACAGTCTGGGATTGGAAGGGGAAGAGAAACACACATACACGCACACAATCGCTACCACAGTCATTATTAGATCGATTTTCCCACAGATGGAAAAACGATGCAAGGAAATGAATGAGATCAATAGACAAACCACCAAGGGAGAGTCAAACCAATGCATGGGGAAGCTCCGGGAAAATAAGAAGGCAATATTTGATTTGTGCGGCCAGAAAAGGAAATATTTCCTGTGGAGTTGCACATAAGAGTGTGCGTGTGGGTCTGTGTTTTAGGAAGAGGCAGTGGGCAGTTGTTAGGCATGTTTCTGTGTATAATTTTCCACGTCTGTGTTTTGAGAAAGGTCATCATTAAGTGAATGTCACCCGCTTTATTATAGTATAGTATCCCTGCGTTGCTCTGTGCGCTTGGTTTCATGGGAGTTTGCATGTGTGTGTTCATGGCAGTGCACCAGTGCATGTCCAGCCTGTCTCCTCCGGTCCCTTTGGTTGGCTGGTTTGATTGTTTGTGTTGCTGTTTTCGAGCTGGCTGCCTGAATGAGGGAGCTGCTCCTCTCCGCTCCGCTCCGCTCTGCTCTGCTTTAGGCCGCCATGGCTTGGCTGGCTGGCGGGCACCGTCTGTGCTGAGGGGGACTAAATATAGCTCACTGCACCAGGAAGAAGACAAACTAGAGAGAGAGGGAGGGGCGTAAATGTAGAGTACCCTCCTGCAATTAGAGAGTCAAGCACTGCTGGGAAATTTTAGGGAAGGAGACAGAGGGAAATCTCTCTGAGGCTGTTCTTTTTATGAGCTCTGTGGATTTGTTTTTTTGGCTGACGGCTGCCTGAGTGCCTTTGTTGTGAGTCATCACATTTGACAGAAAATAACCCAGTTTAAAGGGCACTGACTAATCTTTATAGTAGTTATGATCCTGCTTTCATTGCAAACTCAACCACCCACTATTTAGCATTTTCCATTCACTCTTTAATTAAAACACTGTTACACATATGACCTCCAGGTGTGACAATGACAATGCATGCATTCAATGGTACTCATTCAACACTGCCTTATTCAGAACAGCAGCGTAAGATCGTCATTGGTTTAAAGGGTCATAAGCACTATGTGATAACTGCAGTCTTGTAGGTTAATTGCATGCCACACTGGGTTAGATGGGTCTAATAAAATCTGTGTCAGACTTTGAGACTTTGCACAGTGTCAGGTCACTCCATATTTTTGATCAATTAGTTTCGTAGCAGTTGTCACATTGTGGGAATTTGATCCTAAATTTCGGAGTTTCTGAATTTGGCCCAGATCAGATTAATCATTCATCATTGAATCGCTGAGAACAAATTCTTGCAGTGACTTTAACGACAGACATGGCACATTAGGGCCAAAATAATTCCTCCTTCTTCATTTTTAATTATGTTTACTGCTGTGTGCCAATGGGTGGGCCTCATGGAGCATCTCATAGATGCTGTTAACTTAAGGCGACGGAAGAAAAAAATAATCTGACACGCTTGACTTTTTGTTGAGACGTCGTGTGGCTGCTGATATTAGCTGATTGCAGATATATCAGTATACCGCAGATATGAGGATTGGAAATGTTGTCTTCATTACCAAAGAGCACTGCCATGTTTATTTTTCAGCTGCAAAATATCCCGTTCAGGCACAACATATAGGGGTCTTAAAACAAACAGATGGCTGCATGACGCCATGTGATCCCTCTCTACACTGGAGCACAGTTATCATCAGGTCTGCATTCCTGCTAATCCTATCCACTGTGCAAACAAGGCCAGGACAGAGTCATATGTGTTGGTGAGATGTGACATTTTGAAGCATCGCAGTAGTGACATTTTCCTGACGACGCATACCTGCGCGCTCATGTGTCCACTGCAAAGTGAAGGGCTGAGAATTGCCTGTAAAACCTGACATGTTTTCTGGATGTCTGGTTTTTTTCTCATGCTGGCACACACACACACACACACACACACACACACACACACACACACACACAAACACACACACTCTTGACTCTGTGCCTGCAGCAATAGGTGTCCTCACTCTCTCCTTCCCCGCTGTTCTTTTTATCACTTTCATCCTGTCTGAGTCTTTTTCAGGCCTGCTTGGCTGTATTGTATATTCCTGTTGTTCGGTGTGGGGTCACTGTGTTCCAGGGCCGATAAGCAGACAGCGATATCTTACATTAGATATTATAATTAACCTGATAAGGAACACACACTGTATATACATGTCATAATATTTATTTCTTCTTCATATCTGAGTTATTGTTTACTCGGCATCTAACCAAACTATTTCCCCTTTCTTTGTGTGTGTCCTTTTTTTTTCTTCCAGAGTGCTGATGTCAGTGCGTCGTCCTTGGGGAAACAATCTGGTACCGCTCATAGAGCTTCAAAGCCCCGCCTGCTCCTTTTGTGACAACCAATCACACAGAGAGAGCAGCCGCATCGGACACGCCCCTGAAGCACTTTCACAGAGACTGATGGAAAATGGTTCTTTTTCTTTTCTTTTCTTTTCTTTTTTTTCCCTCTGCTTTCATCTTGTTGGTTGTGGAAACCAACGGGGATGTGTGCCAAATGACATTCTTGAAAAGATATTTGCTGCTCTCATTCCTTGAGTGAAAGCCAATCAGAGAAGGGTACAGAAAAAATGGAGAATGGTGTTTCTTTTTTTGTTTTCTTCCATGTGAAAAACTCAAATCATACAGAGTACAATGGTGGCTGACTATTAAGTGTATGAAAAAGAAAATATATAGAACTATGTATCTGCTCAAAAAGTGCCTCATTTTCAAACTGTAGCTGTTTTACAAAGAACTTCAACTTAGCCTCGACTAACTGAAGCTTTGGGTTCTTTTTTTGTGCTTAATTTGATGTAGTTACAAAAAACAATGCAGCAGAAAATATCGATAAAAGTGGAAAGCACTGGTGTGAGCTGTTGCCGCGTTCATGTCATATCGGATGGATGGTAGAGATTGGACAGATTGCTGTGCTAACAGCTTGCAGGCGAAGAGCTGGTTGTGCGAGGGTTAAAATACTATGCATGGTCAATATAACACTACCCATTAAATTTGGGTGTATTTACCTTGAATGAAGGACTTTGGCTGGTGTGAGGCATCTATTTTTATACATTACAGGCACATCTAAGTGCCTATAAAATAAGTCTAAGTTTCCCTATTCACAATTACGACTTACAAGTTGATGCTAACGATATCATAATAAACGATAAATCCTTTATGACGTGAACGCTGCATTTTTGCTAACATAAATGATGATAATGGTACTAGCAATCTGCTGGCCTTCCTGTCTACTGTGAGAAATATTAGCATAGCTGCTGTTGACTTACTGCTCATTATAACGTCTCTCTTTTTCTGTCAGTTTCCCTTTTCTTTCCTTCCTGACTTTTTAACAGAGCCATACACCGAAAGTATTAAAACACACAAGCCTGAAATGAAAGGCACTTACAGCAGGGGATGCAGTAGCTTGCTAGCTAGCTAAAGCTAGCTAGGTCAGATTAACATATTAGCATCAAGCCAGGACGTAAATTCACCGTCCTGCTGACTACAGCTCAGGGTGAGACCCCTGATATAGAGCCAAGCAATCCCATTAGTGCTATTAGCTCCAGACAGTTGTGTCTCACTTAATCCCCTTCATCTCAGGATGCTAACATAACATACGGTACATACAGCTGAGGATAGAGACCCTATCAATAGCCATGCTAATGCTAGCTTTGTAGCAGTCAGCACACTGCTTTTAGCGCCACAAAGGTGTTCACTTGTTGTTTCAATTCCGTCAGTATGAAAACAGCTAATTTGTTCTCACTTATTTTATACATTAAGGCACCAAACATTTTAAGAAGAAAGTTTTTACACTTTTTAATTTTTAAACTGGTTGAATTGAAAGTGCTTTGACCCTAAATCCTTATCTAAGACTCTCTGTTTCTATCTCCTTCCCTCCCTCCTCTATGTCTTCTGCTTAGCTCTTACTTTAATCTCCGCTATGCATCAGCACTTAAGTGCCTGTCTGTCCTATTTGCCTGTCTGTCTCTCTGCCCCGTCTTAGCAGCTAGCACTAATAGATAGGGCTGTCCTAGCAGAATATATCAAGTCTATTTTTGTGTCTATTTTTGTCTCTTTTTGGCTGTACAGTTCTCATGAAATAACGTGTTCATCTTTGTTCAGTGTGACAATGATCTGTTGGATGACTTGATTGACAGCCATGGCCCTAATCGGAGGAGTTTTGGACTGTTTCACTTTTTGTCTGTAATGGAGGACTTAATCATTGCAGGGCCACCAGTGCCAAATCACAACAACGACAACCACAATAAAAAGACTAGGCTGTTTTCCTCTCCGACAGCACCTCAAGAAGCAACCTCTTAGCTCTCATGTCTGGACATATTGCTTTGTTTTGTTTTAATAATGTAACCTTTTGTGTTCCGCCGTTGTTTTCTTTTGCAGCGGGGAGGAGGTACTGTGACATATCTCACCTCGCAGTCTGCTGATGTGACTCTTGGAGATAAAGGTCATTGTGAAGACTTGCGTATGCTTTAACCTTGAATTTTCCTATGACTTTGACCTGAGCATTATGAAGAAATGCATGAAGAGAAAGAAAAGGCCATCATGAAAAACAGCAACAACGAAATGTCTGAGTGTCTGAATACATGTGCATCTACGGAGCTCCAAATTGTACTCATGTGTTTGCCTGCCTGCCTGCCTGCCTTGGGAAGTTCATGAACTTTCTCACTGTGGTCACATGACCGTCGGGGGGCCTAGAGCATAACAATGCAGCTTTATTACGAGCAGATTGGGATCTGTGGTTGGAATTGCCCCTAATAGCAGTTAGTAATGCAGAAGTGGGGGAAAAAAACAATTGGATTTCAAACCACGTTCGACACATAGAGCCAGGACGTTTCAAGCTTTCAAGCAGGCAAACGCATGATGATGAGATGATGAGATGAACTGTTTCTTATGTATTTTGGAGATGTTCTTGTATTGAGACTGAGCAGTTTTCCGCCAAAACAGAAATGCTTGAAGGTACTTGTAGATTAGAAAGAAAGCGCACAGACTTGCTTTCAGTCCTGACTAGCAGACATTATTATCCTGCCATTTAGAGCCCCCTTCCAGCTCTGGGCATCTCATGAACTTTTCAGTGAACCATGTTTTTACTGTCGAACTGCCTACAGTCTGGAAATTTTTTTTTTTTTTTTTGCAATAACTGCCGGTAGCGAGGTTCTCGATGGTCACAGCCACATATTGTGAATGAAGTTCCTTCGGGAGAGCTCAGACAAATGGGGGTGTTCAACAGTTTAAGTGGCTGCATGATTTCAGTCATTGCGTTGTTGAGTGTAGCGATATTCATAAAATGTGCAGGAAAAGTGTTGCTGCTGATCTAAATTGTTTGATCCCTTCCTCCTGTTCCCCTGTAGGGATGGTACTGAATGGGAATATTGTGAGATTTGCCATTGATGTAGGCAGTTTTACTTCTGTTGCTTGAGGAAAAAAAAAGTCTGACTAAAAGGAAAAAAAGTCAAACAACAAAAGGACTTGTGGTTTCTTTTGTTTCTGTGACCGGCTGCTGAGTTTCCTTTTGAGTGATGTAATAGGGACAATTGTTCAAAAGTGACAGGCTTAAGACAGAAAAACAACAGTGCTACTGATCTACGAGGGGGAGAAGAAGAGCGGAAGACGCTACAATTTACTGGCTGAGGCAAGTGTGAACATCTGCATGAAATGCCACAGACACAGGCCAGCTCATGCCCCTCACACACTCGCCGTCTTTGACTCACACACAGCCTCTCGTAGCGGCTGCGACCACAGCGCAGATGTCACACTTTATTGTGGAAAAGAAAACAGCCTGATTGTTAATCCACAAAGCCTTTTTAGCCGTGTTAGTCACATTCACCATTCCCATTGATAAGATCATTTGCACTCGGGGTTGGCGGGTTGCCAGTGGAGTTAATCACTCATCTTACCGGTAATTTGACCAACATGGTGTTTAGTGGCTGAGCTCTCAGACCTCCTTCTCTCTCTTACTTAATACTGACATCTCACTCAACACTCAGTTTAATTAAATAAGCTTTTTTTTTTTTTTTTGATGATAAATCTGCACCTCTTTCTCTTGTTATTGTTAACATGTATGGGGTCTTGTATCATCCTTGTCCACAGATGGCCAAGTAATTCAACTCCAGCCGGGTGTGATTGTGCTCTGACTGAGGCTCTGCAGGAATTAATAGAAATGAGAACACACACACACACACACACATGCAGATCAGCCTTGCACCTGCTAAAGCGCTCACTTTTCTTGTTGTGTAAAAATAAGGTTAGACAATAAGAAGCCTGGAAGCACCTGTATGAAAGAAGAAGCCCTCACACCTACATCTAAAGTGTGACTGAAACTGACACTGTAGCCTTTCTGTCCCATTAGTTCTCTTCACAGCTCGTCTTCCCGTTTTTGTTCAATAATATCTTAAACCCCGGGTCCCAAAGGGGGTTTCATCCCTCCCACAGATTTGTTAGTTTGCTATATTTCAGCAGAGACATTTCCCTTTTCCCATGATGCACTTGCACATGCATTGCTTCTATTCAGTATTCAGTTTTTACCATAAGCAAGAATGTTCCTTGTGATACTTTTTCTCTAAGTTGAGGTTTAAGGAATGAATGAACAGTTTTCCTTGTGATGCACTGCTCAATGGAAAGCCTGAGGGTGCATCACTCTGAGAAAGCTTTCGCTCTCTTTGGTTAACACTAAACTTTAATTCTTAGGTTGATAGGAGAAATCAGATAAGCGCAGATCTGACCTACATTCTTGTTCCCAGTAATGTTTGTGTGGACAAACAACAAGAAGGAAGTGTACAGCACTATCAGCACTGTTCTCGGATAAGGAGGGAGCGGAGGAGCAGAGGCAGGCAAATGGGCACAGCTGCCATGTGGTTGTCGTGGTGACAGCCAGCGTCAATGCCCCCCTCTGCTGTGGTGGCAATGTCTCCGGTCAAGACAAGAGAGGAGGAGGAGGAGGAGGAGGAGGAGGTGGAGGGATACTGGATGGGAGCCAAGTGAAGAGGACACAGAGTTCAGTCTCAGAGAGGTGCTCTGGCCAGAGGCCAGCAGGTAGACTTGTTGAGTCTGAGTGGGCGGTGTATCATCTCCTCATTGTGTGGGTGATTGTGTGATGTTTGTGATAGTGTATCCTTCTATTCCAGCTCAGCTTACAGTTACATTAGATGTACCTATGTGCACACAGCAGCAGAAATAGACTCAATAACCACACTTGTTTACACACTGCAGGGTGGACACAGGAATATTTGTACAGTGCCATGTAAATTAATCTCACACAAAAACCACAAGACCTATTTGGTTACTGAACTGCAGCTTTCAGTCGCATCACATGAAATCTGAACAAAATGCACTAGGGCAAATTCGGCTGATGAAGAGTGCTAAATGGCCTTGGTGAAAGAACTTTGCTACTGAATACTGTGTACTCATTTTTAGACAATCTGATTCAACTGTGTGAACATTTTTGAGGCCATAATTGGCTTTATTGTACTATCCTTTTCTCAAATCTTTGCTTTTTTTTCTAAATAGTCCTTCGAATTCAGCAATCTTAAAAGTAAAATCATTGTTGAACTGCTCAGACCTCATGTCCAGACTTAGGACAGCCCACATGCTTCACCCCAGGATGCTGCCTAAGAAGACGTGGCCGGCCGCCCCGATCCTGATGCATCTTGTCTCATGATGAATTTGGTAGAACTCATTAAAAATATCTAATTTTCTACATGAACTAGGGCTTTGTGCTTTATCGCAGCTTCATATTTTATTTTATTAAGTGTCTTTAAGTTTTAAGGATGCAGAAAATTATTGGAGTAGCCAGGGGGTTTTAACTTTTTTTGTTTTCCTCTTATTGATGTAACTATTTATGTAACTCTTAATTACAGTATATTGCAGTCAGAAGTACAGGTTTAAGATGAGCAAAGAGACCAGCTCTACAAAAAAAAAGTCATATCCTAATTGGAGATGTCCTGCCTCACGCTGACAGTCACTGTGGGAAAACCTTGGCATAACCTGTGAAGATGAGGGGTCACAAGTCGTCATTTTAAGCAGTCAGTAGGCAAAAGGTGCAACTTTTGGCCATAAAATTGATAATGGGGGACTAAAGAGGTAGGTGACACTGACAACAGGAACACTGATCGAGACTGACGTATGTTCCTGTATCCCACTTTAGAGCCTTTCAACATCTACTCAGCCCGGTCTCCAAACTGTGAGACGTCTGGTATGGAGGAGGGGTATAAATCTTCAGTCAGATGTATGTCTTGGCCTCTTTAAAAGGCTGAGATTGCTGTTTTTATGGTGTTTACATCAGTGGCCCCTGGCCTTGTGGACCATGTACAGTCCATACTGCTGCACGTTGGCAACGATACAGGAAGTCTTCCTGCCTTTATGACTTCCTCCACGGCGCAGACCACAGGAAGTCTCGCTGGATACAGGACATGGAAATAGCTTTTGCTCCCTTAGCAGATGTGGGAATGTTCATGTCAGAGCTGTTCCATGCTCCCAAAGTGTTTCCTTCCCATCATTCACACTTATTATACAGTATAAAGTAGGGGTGTATCTGCAGATATATATCTAAGGTCAAATTATCAATCTTTTCAAGTAGCCAAAATAAATCACATATGTAATGCTGCAGGTGTTATAGCTTAGGTAAACCTACTGTATGTATGTTGACCCAGCCAATAAAGCCCCGGATTAGTCAGTATACTACAAGCTGCTTCTGCTAATCCCCCTCAACTTTCCTCTCCCCAGTCCTTCATATAGATTTTAGGGCAAAGTTAATCCCTGTAGACTCAATAAAGTTAGTTTACACACACAGTCATGGTCAAACTAAGTGGCTCCGATGGTCGGGTCCATCCGCTGCATGGCATGTGAGGTAATGTGATCCACAAATGCCACAGCCGACGCAACCATTTTCTAATGTATTTCCAGCTCTCTTTTCCTCACCGCCCCCTCTTTCACATAGTGTACTTAGCCAAACAAAAAGCCTTTCTCTGTCTTTCTCGCCCTCCTCTTCCCTGCCTCCCCACCACCAACTAACGCTCACCCTCTCTCGCTCTCTCTCTCTCGCCTCATGAGAGAATGTTTGCCATGATTATGGATTTGTCTTTACTACAGGCTGCATAAGAAATTAGCTCTGTCACTCTGTAGCTGCTGGCTGGTCTGAGAAAGAGGGAGGTTGTATCTGTTATAAAAAATAAAAATAAAAAAAAAGTGCCACATGGAGCAAGAGAGTGAGTGAGGGAAAGCGAGAAGGGGAAGAAAGAGGAGGGCGTTTTGGGGGGAGTGGTGGGGGTGGTGGTGACTGTGAGGCCTCTGTGCTATATTTTCCTTGAAAGCTCCCTGAAAACCACAGACACATGGTACAGAATTCCCCTCACAGTAGGAGGAGGAGGAGGAGGAGGAGGGTGCAGCTTTTGCAAGAGAACACCACACTGTCTGCGATTAACACACACACACACACACACACACTCGGGGACTTTTATAAGTGAGTGCACACACTAGGAAAAGAAGGGAGTGTGTGAACCAGATCCACAAACACTCAGCTGCACAAAGAGAAAGAGGGACAGACTTTGAAGATGCCGGCAGGCCAACGCCTCGACATGCCAGCACATGGAAACCTCAAAACATCATATCACCTTAAAACACCTCTCGGTTCTGTGGGAAAGTGGATGGGCCCGCTTTCCACGAGTATTGGTAGATGGTGGGTGGGTGCGTGGGTGGGTGTTAATCCAATGTACAATTTGTGTAACTTTGACTGGCAGATCCCTCCACCCTCTCCTCACTTTGGGGCCCCTTCGAGCTGCAGATTGAGGACAAGCGTGGAGCTGGTATTTAGGTGGAGCTGGCTGACTGGGAAAAGGTGAAGGGTCAGGTGGTGTGAATGGACCTGTTAGGAGCTGTGATCTTGGCTTAGCGTAGACCCAGTGCCCCCTGAAAGGGAACGCCTGGTTGGTTGAGTGATAAAGATGAAAGCAAAAACATCAATTTTGCTCTTAACTGTATTTTTTATTTTATTTTAAGCTTAGAATAACCAGAATCCATAACAATAATTGTGCCATTTATCTTGTCCTCCTTAGCTTGTTTTGTAAATTCCTCTTGCTCTACAGTTATGTTGGAGCCCAACAGGGAACCACAGCATGGGGACTGCAACATCAGGTCACACATGGGATAATAAAATGGGTGAGTGTCGCCATCTAGTGGAACATCTGAATCCTCCTTTTGGTGTAAATGCACAATCAGGTCACCATAGATGTGCTAATCCATAGCTTAAAGTCAATGCAATTAGTGTTAACGACATAGTTAAGATTACACTTTCAAATTCTTGTGATAGCAGCCCAAAATATTTCGCCTGTGGACAAAATCTATAGGAACAAACCACATGATGACCTGTTTTCTTCAGTCACTCTTTGTATTCATGGCTTGGCAGAGCAAGAGAAAGACCCTCTCACTGGGGAGGTTCAAGTTTTTCCATCTCATAGCATGTTAAACCAGTTGTTAGAGACCAGCATGCTGAAACTAAGCTGAGGTGGAAAATCTGTGTCAGCAGCACAGTGAGTAGCCGCTGCCTGCCTGGGAATGAGGACACAGGGAATGGGAATACAATCAATTTATAAAAAGCCTGGAGTGTGACCTTCCTTCACTTTCCCTCTTCATACTTGACATTACATTATGCAAAACATTTGCCAAATGAGGCAAAAGTTATGAGCCATGGTTTGACCTCTGTATTTTTAAAATAATTCCCAGCATTCCTTATAAACAGTAAGTCATACCTCATGAGTGTTTTTTACCACAGTGAATCAAACAGGAGCCCAGAGAGCTGAGGCAATATCAGGAAATTATATGAAAAGCTATTTTATTTTCACAAATAAGTGGGGCAGACTACAGGACTGCAGCTAACAATTATTTTCATCATCAAATAACCTCACAATCAAAATCTTGATTAATTATTTTTTTGTCTGCTGAGAACTGCAACCGTGTGACTTATATCATGCTGTCAGTGGTGCTATCTGTGTTGCCATTTTTAATGTTCTGTTTTTAATTATAGCAGGTGGTTTAATATTTGTTTTAGTTACATTTTACCCATTAGATCTTTTCGCACAATTTTCTTTCCTTGTGTATTGTATAAGGAGAGAATGAAAACTAATCCCACCTTAAATATAGTGATAAATAAATGTGGACTTTGTCTTGGCGGGACCCAGTTTCCACTCAACCTCTAGAAAGTCCATGGTTTCAAAAAGTTGAACTGATTGACTATTAATATAATGGGTTTTTGTTTTTTTTTTAGAATAATTTGAATATTTATCAACTTTGTCACTCAACAGCAAATAGCTCAGACCACAACTTTTTTTGCATATCTTTTTTTTTGGCCAAGAACAGAATCATGAGCATTTTTCCAGCTTTTATTGGAATTGTTCTCGTTGCACATACAGTAACAATTCAGCCTCATTTCTCAGTGTGGGACAGTTTCACTGACTTGAAGGAGATGTTCCCAGTTGATATTCGTAAGTAATCTAGCTCTAACAAATCTTCACTGAGACCCTGACTCTCTGTGCCATCAGTTGACAAAACATCAGACAGATTAAAAACCCCACTTCCACTTTCTTCATTATCAAAAAAAGCATCAAATGTTTTCATTCCACCGTCATAGTCTCTGCTTTTAAAACCCAGCTTCTTCTCCTCAGCACTGCTGAAATCCTCCACCTCATCTTCAGCATTTGCCTCAGGACTTCTGCTCGTGTTTTCCCTGCTATGCACTCCATCATCAGGATTCAGGGTCCAGTTACCCTCCCCTTCTTTCTGCCTGGTCATGGCTGTTGTATTTGGAAAATAATTCTCATCAGCCGGTGTGATCAGTGTCTTGGGTGTAGCTCTGACACTGCTGAATGAAGCACTTCCAAGAATATCAGCATATGTGACATCTTTGACCCTGGCGGGCTGCGTGGGCACCCTGACAATGGCTACATTTACAGTATCATTGATCAGAGAAGTAGGTTTGTTGAGCTTTTTGCTGTTAATGTGCTTTCCTTTCACACGTCTCCCTCTCACAGTGCTGCTGGCGGAACTGTTGAGGAGACTCGCCTTCATTGCAACGAGTTTGGATTTGTTGGGCGGTCTTGGCCCTGGTGCTGGCCTGGATTTGAGGCTCCCTGCTGATCTGAGATGAGCTGAGGGGACTCTGTGGGTTGGTGAGGTTGCAGTTGGATTTTGCTCAGTGTATTTCCAGTGTGTTTTCTTAGGTGCATTTCCAAGTCTGTTTTGAACAGACTGAAATCCCAGAAAAGTGTAGATTTTGCGGTTCTCGTTGTATTTGTCTGGTGTAAGTCTGCTGCGCTCGGCCGATTCAGTGCCTCCTATAGTCTTGAGAAGTGGTTTAAAGTATCCATTGCTTAGCTCATTTCGCCTATGTGTGGATGCATTGCTGGTTTCTGGTTCTGTTCCACCTGTTTGATTGTACCATCTGTGAATCTTGCTGCTTTTGGGTTGCCAGATATGTGAGCTCTTAAGCTGAAAACCTTGCTGGAGTGTGGCAGACTTGTCTGGTTTTCTAACTAAAGTTTTAGCTCCCTCAAGTGGTCGAGCGCCAAAACCTTTGAGACCATACATTTTTTTGTAGATTCTGATGTGTCTGTGATCTCGTTTGCTGTCCGCACTAGCGTCACTTTCAGGCAGCAGAGGGTGGGCGTTCTTAAAACCCGATGTTAGCTGCCTTGGAGCAGAAACAGTTGTGGTTTGGATTAGATCTAAAGAGACAGAAGAATGTGGTGAATAATCTGTGGGTGTCCTCTCAAGTTTTGCTGGTGTATGAGTCAGAGAAGATGCTCTTCTCTGGCCAAAGCTATACTTCGGTGACAAAGAGGGATATATATTTGCAATTTTAAACTTAAAGTCCCGTCCTTTGTCAAAGCTGTATCGTCGAGAGTCAGTCCTAGATTGCTCCTTCACAGATGGCCTCGGGGGATTTTCAAACCCTCTGATACCATAGATGCTTTTCGTGGATTGTCCTGGTTTGTTGCCACGCAATGACCCTCTTGCAGATGTATTAACTGGGCCTCCTGCAACTGCTTTCTCACTCCTAGTGGCATAGTTATCCTGGGAACCTGCATGAGAAATGGGGACAAAACTTTCTATAGTCCTGCCTTTCCCTGAAGCAGGATGCAAAGAGAGTTGAGTGGGAGGATACATGCTAGAGATGAGTTGATATTTTGTAAAACTCTCTGTCTGACCACCGTAGTGGTCAGACAGAGAGTTTGAGATAGTGTTGAGATAGTGTGGATTGGCATCATCTTCCTTGGTTGGATCTTTTCTGTGTAACTGTTTAAAATTTGAAGTCAATCGGCCGTAAACTTGTGCATCAGAGGGCCTTTGCTTATGTGGCATTGTGGTAAAACTGCTCAATCCACTTGAAGCTTGTTGCCCACCACCTGTTACTCTATTAACTGCGTCAAACGAGGTCTGGGAATCCTTAAAGAGATACGACTGGGCCTTTTTGTGTCTTTGTGTCTCACTACTGGTCACCGAGTTCAGCCCCTGGGAGAAATCTGTTATGGATGATGTCAGTTTTTCTGGGCTGGGTTTGCGTTTAATAACAGAGGCGTCCAAGCTATAGCTGATTGATGGTGCACGAGAGACAGTTTGACTTGCAAAGCCGAGAAATTTGCTTGATTGGATCCCACCAGATGTACTCTGCGCTCTAACCGCAGAGAGCTCGTTTGTCTCTTTATGGCCACTATAATGCCCTCTTAGAGCTGGCAGTGAAGTACGCCAGTATTCGCCAGCCTTTAATGGCCAAGCTGTTTTATCTATGGCCAACTTTGGAGAGACATGTGTAGGAACTTGTCCTTCACGGTTAGATTTCTGAGCATCCTTGTGGTCCCAAACCTGTAAAAAACTGGAGCTCTGATGAAAGGGACTGCCAGCTTCTTTCTGAGACGATTTTCTAATGATCAGTGGGTATGAATTCGATCTGGATTGTGGCCTCTCAAAACTCCTGTGCTGAGAGTGACTGGTGAAAGCGCTGCTTGCTGGCCTCACTCCACCTGCACTGTGACCTCTCTGGATTCCTGCTTGGGCCTGTCTGTTATCTGGGGTGTTTTGATTGTGACCTCCTCCTGTAAACTGTAGAGGGTTTGATTGATGGTCAATGATTGACAATGGTTCTCGAGAATTTCTGCTCATCTCAGTTTCACTATTAGTTCCAGTCAGGAGTCCAGTTTCAGTGGAAAGAGGATGATGTTTGCTAAATGGAGTAAACAGTGATCTCAGGATAATGTGCTTCACTCCAGTGTCCACTTGGGTTGTTATAGGACTTGCTACAGGTGGAAAAGAATGGGAAAATAACAAATAATATTTTATTCCTTATAATTTCTTAACACTGGCATCAGGCACTGCGGAAAATACCCAAGAATCTAGAGATGTAGTTGCCCAGATATTTAAATATGTGACCCATATATGATGAAATCTGGACTGGACATGCTCCAATCATGGCATTGTAAGATGACATATAAAAAAATCTCCAGATATGCTCCAGGTTCTTGCAAGAGCCTACAAAGGATATCTCTGGATTCTTGGGGTTTTGGCGCAGTGAAGCTTAAGTTTGAGTTTAAATCTTAGCAAATGTGTTACTTAATGAAATGTTCCTATCTTTAGCACCTTTCTTGAACCTTTTACTCTCATCTTTTGCGCTTCTGTAGTTTACAAATGAAATGGATTTACAAATTTGTTCACACAAGTTCATATGACTTCCTCCGTAACTAACAAACTTATCTCTGAAGAAGAAACTTTCCTAATTCAGGGCATGTCAGAGAATATCCCCCACTCTGCTATCATTAAAACAATCAGCTGCAGTTTTATAGAAATAAGCATATCAGCCTCCATCTAACCCTGTCAGCCAACACAAGCCTCCTGACATTGTTCAGAGAGCCATTAAGATGAACATTAGCTCACCGAAACTGCAGTATTGGCCTGGCACACATTGGCCTGTTTACACTCACCTCTAGCAGCATCTGAACACATGATAAACAACATGACAGCTACGCAGACCGGCAGAGAGACAAACACAAGTCTGCAGAGGAAAAAAAACACTCAAAGAAGTATTGATGTCATTTACGAAAACGCTGTTTCTCTACTTATGATAACATATGCAAAGGTTTTGCAAAATGTAAAGTTTACCTTGAGTAAAGAGCAATAGTGCCCGACATGGTGGACAGCTTTTTCCCAGGTTTGTATGATTGTATGATCTTAAAAGTTAGTTGCGCCAGTGTTGGCAAACCGTGTATTTTATTTGGCAAACACAGGAGGGATTGCTGCTCTGTTGCTGGTCAAGTCTGATTGGAGGCAATGCTGTTCACCTGGTTTCAGGTAAGCCACTTCCTGGAGCTGTCCGTGAAGAGTAGACTCCCTATTTTGCCCATTTCATGCAGATTTCTTAATAGCTTCTTTAAATGTCTTATATCTTCCTCGGGTTTATGTATTTATCCATACTTTAATTTGAATATGAGGATAATTTTTGCCCCCGACTTGAATTTTAATTTCTAAAGTCTGCTTTTAGTCATGCAAAGGTGTTATGCAATGTGTTACTTTCATTGTACTTTGGGCAGACACAAGCCAAAGCTAGACAAGTATATTTTCATTTGAACAATACACACACTGACTCACCAAAATTCCCATCCAAAAGTCAACATGCACGCACAGGAAACCTCAAAGTAAACAGAAACAGAGCTCATTTATTTTTCCTTAAATATGTAACAATTGTTTCAAAATAAATACATTCATGATAAAGAATAAATATCAAATACACGTGTCCATTAAAACAGCCCTGAAATGGGCCACTCTGGCATCTCAAAGGTTTTCCATGTTTTTCTCATTTGAACACAACAGCTACAAAGTGGTCATCAGTTAAACAAACAGTCAGAAAACTGAAAAAGACAACAAAGCATCTTGTTCCAGTGTCTTTCCGGCAAGGTTACATCGTCAGCATCAACGTCAATCCATGTTGGGAGGGAGGACCATTGAAAATAAATTCAGCATCACATTATCCAGGGTATTTGAGGCCGTAGACAGCTCAAAACATGTAGCAGGACATCATGGCCAGGTTCCTCAGGTCATCACTGGTCATACAGTCTGCTGACAGAGAAGAAAACACAATAGAAATTATTCACCAATTTTTAAAAAGTGCTGTATCTGCTCTAAACTCTGTAAGAAATCATAAACATGGATTATTTACACATAAGCCTAGTCTGAAACTGAAATCCTGAAGTTTGAACTATGTGTTATTTGTAGCTTATCCTGTCAACTTTATGGTGTTAAATAAAAATAAAAGCCTTTATTTACGACCTGGTGTTACCAAGGGCACCAACACCTAAACCTGTTCTCACTTTAATAACTCCCTTATGTTGGGCCCTTAACAATCCCTCTCTTATTGTTTATTTCCCCAACAGCGAGACAACTTGTAAAACTAGTTTGAGATATTTCTCCGGTGTCTGCTCACTTTGTCCGCCGCTCTGCCGTGAGCTCTTCCCGCTTATCTTCCGCCAAACTTTGATCCACGACCGCCGGAGCCTGCCACCACTGGAGACCGCGGAGGAGTCACTCTGCTCGGCTGGAGTCTCGGGAAGCGTCGCTCCCTCGTCGTCGTCTTCACAGCCGCCCTGAAATTGACCGTCCACCTCCACCTCCGGGTCCTCCTCCTCCTCCTCCTCCTCTTCCTCTTGGTCGTGGACCCCCGACGCCACCAGCCGCTCCAGGGCGGACTCGTCCACCCTGAGCTCGGCTCTCATCTTCCTCTCCCCGGAGATGGACGTGGTTTGCCGGCACAGCGGGCAGACGATTAGTCGGTCAGCTCCGGGACGTCCCTCATCGGATCCCGGGGTCCGGGACAGCGCCAGGAGGCAGCTCTCACAGAAGCTGTGTCTGCAGTGGAGCTCCCGGGGACACCGCCGGCTCGCGTTGTAGGTCCGGTAACAAATCCCGCACTCAAGGTCTGAATACATACTGATGTGTTGCGTTGTGTTGTGGGTCTTTCCTCAGTGACTGACCTCCAAGTTTGAATGAAGTCAGACAGGGGCCGCCCTGACTTATACTGCAGGCTGTGGGGAAGTGCGCAGGAATAGGAGGGACTCACAAGTTTGATCATTTGCCAGAAACGTAGCAGGTTTGAGCCAAATAAACACAACCTATGACTCATAAGTCTCAGAATATCCGTGATGCACCGAAACCAAAGGGACACAGACACACAAATACACACACACACCTCCACATGTGTGTGTGTACAGTGGGATGTTAAACAAATGGTGTTGGTTTAGATTTCCTGAATCATTTATCCACACACACACACTTGTACTTCTGTCTTTGTGAGGACACTCGTTGACATAATGCATTCCCTAGCCCCTTACCCTAACCTTAACCATCACACCTGAGTGCCTAACCCTAACCCCGACCCTGACCTTAACCTGAACCTAATTCTAACCATAACTCTAAAACCAAGTCTTAACCCTCAACATGTGATTTTAAGGTGTCGGCCAAAAAGTCCTCACTTTCCCAAAATGTCCTCATTCTGTTAGTAAAATACTTTTTTTGGTCCTTAGTACAGGTGACAGCTGACATTAAACATATTCTATTGGTAAATCACTAAATGTTTGATTGAGGATTGAGTGTTTTCTTTAAAAAAAAAAAAAAACGTCCTGTTCTAAGTTTTATTTAAAGTTCAGGAAATATGTGTTTGAGCTTGTCCCTTCTTAATATTCCCCCTACTTAATCTAACTTGTCCTTATCTCAGAGGTCTCACTGATATGTCAGGGTGTGTGTCTGTGAGTGTGGCCCTGACGTGATGTCAGTTTTTCCCTCTCCATGGTAATCCCCAAACAACCCTCCTCCTCCTCCTATCAGTTGTTCCAGCCTGAATTCCTTTCATGGTGATTTCCGGCTGAAAACTTGGCCAGCGATCAAAAACTCTCTTTTTCTCCCCCTCCCTCTCTTGCTCTCTCTTTGTGCTTGTGTGTGTGTGTGTGTTTGTGTATTTTTCAATCTTTTGTTAATGTTTTAAGGCCTTCCTGCTTTTTACCTCATTCTGCTGCTTACTGCAAAGGTGTTTGGTCATGCAAAACACAACTTTTTAACCAGAATTTCAGTAAATTCAAAGAGAAACAAGATGAATTACTTACCTCCCTAGCCCCGTCAGGTTTATGTGATCTGCTTTAAAATAAATTCTGTAAAGTTGTCCTATCAGTCACAGCAGGATGTTTATTCTGTTATTGACTTACTCATTCATTCATTCGGTCCATGTGGTGAAACGTTGTTTAGGTTCGGAGCTGTGATATAATTAAACGCAGCGTGTGTGATTTACTTTACCACTGTTAGCGAACTCTAGCGACAGAAGTGACTGCTTTCTGAATTGATTGCGGGTGTCACAACAGTGCACAACCTGTCATCATCACTCACAGAGGAAGTCAGGACAGTAAGTCGAGATAAAATCCAGAGTTCATGTTACCGCTTTCAATGTTTTCTGCCAGTTTTAAGGCCTTCAGGCCATTTCATTGCCAGTAATCAGTGATGAGTTACACATAATATTTGAAATGAAAGTAAAAATTGATGAAAAGGTTAAGGTTTTTTTTACCTAATCGGGGAATTTTCACTGTTATGTTCTGCCAGGAGGCCTTTTTCAAACGAGATATTCTGACATGTCAGAGCAGGAAAATCACACTGCCACTTGAATTGAACAGAACCATCTTTAATGTTATTAGTAACACATGTACTTTTTTGATGGCAAGTCCAAATATCTGTGTGTTTGGTCATGCAAAACAATCTTGTGTAAATCTTGTGTCTTCAGGATGTCAACTTTCCAAAAGCCAAGAAAAAACTGCCTTTGCTTGTTTTTAGCTTTGTGAAAAAAAGGATGTGTCGGTTGAAACATTGGTCCAGATATCCATGGCTCCCAAAATGATTTCTGTGATTTTATCTCTAGTGCCACTCCAAGGTTGACATTTTTGTTTTTTTTTATTGAAAAATCTCGAAAAATAAAGGATGGTTTACTATGAAATTTAGTGCACACATTCATGCAAATGTTACCTAGGTAGAACCCAAAAATGAAATGTTTTACGTGGTGGTTTTAAAACTTTCTCAACACATACAGGACCATGTGATTCTCATTATCCAATGTTTCAGGTCTTTTCTTTTATAACTTGCTGCCGAAAACTGAAAAAATGGTCTATTCACAGAGGAAATCGAGGTAAACACATTGTCTCTTCCAAATAACCCATTAATTGAATTTGAATCTCACTTTAGTTGATCTAATAATGTAATAAATAACTGCACTGAAAATAGCTGAGTAGGCAATGTGCAAGTCTGCACAGGCCAAGCTGGTTACAAAGAAATCACTGAGAGTGCAACACTGACAGGCTCTGACTCATGTGACTATATTTATCTGTCAATAATTCACCTGTTCCCTGTTCTGCAGAACATTCTTTGTATTAACCCTGCAACCTATTCACTGGCACCCACTAGAATTAAAAACATGCACTAGCGATTATTTTCATTCTGTAAAAATAAATGCTTTGAAATGAAACCTCACTTTAAACATAAAAAAAGTATTAATACTGATACCCTAATCCACTCTTTGCTGTTTTAAAGCTCTAATGTGCCGACTGTGAGGAAGCATGATAACATAATTTGTAAGCAGAGTAAGATTTGCCGGAATTGAAAGACTCCAATCTGTCATTTTCTGTCTCGTGTGCCCTGGTTAACTCCAGATCACCAAGGGTTTAATTACTGCTCAGCAAACCAGAGAGAACCCTCCTGGGGGACCAGACAGAGAGACGAGGACGAGTAAAATCAGGTGAGACGGAGCGAAAACAGGAGGTCACCGGTGAGCCAAGCTTAGACACGCAGCTACAGAATATTAAGACAGACATTTGAGTGGTTAATGTGCACACAGAAGAGGGAGGAAGACACTCTGCTGGGAAGAGATCTGTACCAACACGTGAAGAAGTATGAACTGTGCGAGCGGAAGCACTGGGGTTGGAGGTGAGCATCAAAGTGTGCTCTGATCAAAGGGGTTTGTGTGCTGGGTAAGTGGCTCTCTTGTCTGCTTCTTAGCGTGTAGTGATGGAGCACTGCCAGTTTCCCTCTGTACAATCTGAGTGAAACTGGTGGCTGACATAGATACAAGAGGGTTCAGTTATATACACAGAGCAGCCATTCAGTGCTGGCTCTTTCACAGCTTGTTTGTCATTAGATATATTATGTTTTTTTCAGTGAAACAAAATGCTTATTGTTGCTGTAAGTCATATCTCAACCACACTTTTAGTCTCCGATTGCATTAATATGTAGTTTACTTATGAAAGAAAAGGTTTCAGGTAATGTGTTGCCATGGACCAATTCAAAGGAGACCCCATCTGCTAAGCAACAATCCCCCCGTGAGGTAGCAAGGGCCGCCTTGTAGTTGTCCCATGTGAGCAACAAACAGGGACAAAGTGTCAGTAAAGAAAAAAGCAAAATCAAACGCTTTCTTTGATGAATGACAGTCTTTAATTGCCCGACCAGAGAGGGGAACACTCTGGACCACTGTTAGACCACAATCAGTGGTGCTTATCACGCCGTCCCCGGGGCTGCACTGGGCCACTCTGACCATGTGATGGTCCAGCTGATTCCCACATACAGGCAGAAACTAAAACTGTGTAAACCTGTTGTTTACAAGAACCTCCAAGAGCCTCCAATTGCACCAATAACCAAAACAAATTCCTTGTATGTGGAAACATACTTGGCAATAAAACTAATTCTGATTCTGATTTATAAAGCAAAGAAATGCTCTAGTGTGGGTCATGTGCCAAGTGAAAACATAAAGACGTGTAACTAGATCTGATCAGAGGACTGTGTTTACAGAAATAGTCATTTTGTGAAAGACACTCATATGCTTCCTTGCTAAGAGTCAGATGAAAAAAATGGATCTGCTTTCAGTATGATGCTGGAGCCAGCAGCCAGTTGGTTTATCTTAGCATTAAGACTGAAGAGAGAGGGTAACAGCTAGCCTGGCGCTGTCCCGAGGTAAAACTCACCAACCAAAAACTGCAACTTGTTTTACATTTTGGTTTTTGTACGTTTTAAACAACTACTACAATCCGTGTTAACTGTTGAGCTTTTGAGGTGCAAGTGGGTGGATTTTGTAACTTTCAGAGAGAGCCGTGCTAGCTGTTTCCCCCTGTTTCAAGTCTTTATGTGAAGCTAAGCTATGCTAATTAGCTAAACTAGGTTCATACTAAATGGACAGACATGAGAGTGGTATCAATTTCGAGACTATCCACCCATGAAAAACAAGAGCATCAGTCGCTCCAGCAAATACCCCAAAGCAACATGTTTATGTTTGGTGACTGCACACCCTAGTGGTGCCATGAATTTGGACTGTTGTTCACCGCGAGCAAAGGACAAATGAGTGAGACACTGTTATAAAGTGAGAGTCTGAGGGCGGAAGTTGGCCTAGATAGTTGGCTCAACTACATATTGGACTTCAACTGTTGTTGTCCTATCAA